>NC_091865.1:4481590-5121103 GCF_019399895.1 Cardiocondyla obscurior | reverse complement strand
TGTGACGCAGACAAAGGCAATAAAGCCAGGCAACCATATGTCATATGGAATGTAAGAGTTACCTAACCATCTCTCGATGGAAATGATAGAAAAATTCTGGAAGGCTCGGAAGGGGTAACTCGTTGAAGCGGGGGTGCTTCGTAGGCACATTACTTCCTCAAAACCAATGGATTTCGGGAACTCCTCACCAAAATCTAGAAACTAAGGGCGAAAACTTAAAATAGAGAAGGGATGAAGTGCGAGTGCCCAATAATTTTAAGATAGGAAAAGTGGAGGAATAAGCTCTGCAAATGAGAGATTAGAATCTCAGAAAAATGAAAATTCGGGAAGAGTCCTCCCCTTTTCCGAGCTTATAAAATCTTGTGCTCAGGCTGAGCACGCTCTCTTGCATCTTAGCTACTACCGAATAAGTTTTACTAAAACCTCACGTGAGTGTCTTGAGTGTGCAAGTCAACCCGAAGAAGCAGTTTTGAAGATCTCCTAAAAGTAAGTTCCAACGATTTAATATGTACTTGGGCGAAAAACACGATTCCACTAAATTAATTGTTTTCAAGTATTGTCTGAGAGAAAGAAATGTCTGAGTCGAGCCTCCGCGGTTTTGATTTTGTGCTGATTGTTCCTGTGATCTGTTAAATGTGTGAGAATATCTGCTCCCGAACATCGGTTGAGACATGCTGTCGAAAAACTAGCGATTTTCTGTGGTCAACTCCGCGAAATATCGCTGGAACTTTGGCGACTGTTCTCAGCTAAAGAATCGGCAAGCGGTTCTCGCCAAAGATAGATTATGCGGAATCTTTCATGGCCGGATCGAGACCTTCGGAATTCGTCGATGACGAATCTCCTTCCCTCCATTGTTATTAAACATTCCAAAATTCAATTCAGATTTAATTAAGATCAATTAATAATTTTAGTGGAATCTCTCAATAAGAAAACGTTGAGGAAAAGTCGGGCGCGGCGGAATAAGAAGATCAAAAATCTAAGGGAATTAGTCCGCCGCTTCTTCGTACAATACCTTCTCGCGGCGGCACCTAGTGAAGAGGTATTTGTGTCTCCCGCGCGCCACGAGGAGAGACCTTGGTCTCCTCGTCCAGGCCCACCGCCACTATCTCCTATCCGCGGCGATCCGGAGCCGTTATTCGGCTATTTCCCAGAAGAAGAGGAGTCAGTTGCAAATCCTTCCGACGACCGAAATCTTTCGACTCAGTCCACGGAGCCTGGATCGGAATTATTCCGCCCCACGACTCCTTCTTATACTCCGAATTCTTCCCTCATCTCCGAGCCACGGTTTCCCGGAGATGAGCCAAGAGCCTGCTCCTCTCCTCTTTCACCACCTCCTTTTCCTTTCGAACCTGAGGAAGCCGACTCTCTGGGTGAAGATGACTCAATCTCTCTCCCAGGAGTAGACTTCCCCGATCAACCTCCATCTCCAGTCCCGAGTATAGAGATCCTCGAGGAGCATCCAGAACCGAGAGAGGTTATAGATCCTCTCCTGGAGCTTCTCCGCAGGGCCTGTACTCCGTGGACAGATCCTGTCCCGGAAAGGGCCTTCTCCATCGGCCCTGACCATTTTGAGCCAGAGGAGATCAGGATTCAGGCAGCTCGGTCTGATCCTGACTCTCACTTTTCATTTACTATCCCGGGTGGAATTTCCTTTCCTGGCTCCGATGCGATTAATTGACCTCGTTTTCCCGAGATCCACCGCGAGGGTGGTGGAAATCGAAGAGGTCACCATAGATTAACACACACACACACACATGCACACCCTTACACTCATTTAAATATTGTAAAGAACTCAACACCGCCATGCTAAAATTATATCTACTCATTCGTATGTTACCGTTCTCGTATTATTTGATTTGTAAAGTAAAAACTTTTACTCTATTTTTATATTTTAAGTGAACTGTATGAGTTTTCTGAATTGCTTATTTGTCATCCATGAATTATTTCCGATTTTTGTAATTAGAGTCATTTACTTTTAATTAAATTGTTAATTTAGTGTTATTAAAAGTGTGGGTTAATTATTTAATTATTACCCTAAACTATCCTGCCTAAGCGATCAATCACGCCCGGTTCTATCCCAGAAAATAAGGATTCATTTCCTTTCTCTAAAAAGAACCACTTACGCGCTCAATTGAAATCCGAAAAATAATCTGCGCGTAAAACGTGTAGATTCGAATTTCGAATCTCACATAAATTCGGTGGTACGTCACCTCCCTACCCTACCAGCACAGACCATTCCGAGGAATTCCTTCCATTTGATTACTTAAATAAAAAATAATCCTCCTGACGTAACACTGGCAACGTATCATTTTGCGGTGACGTCAGCAGATGCCCACGTAACCATTTTCAGCGTCTTACCCCCTCCAGGAGCGGAGATATTGACAAAAAACAAAAAAAGAATTTTTAAAAATCTGACCACGTGACGTCGTGCGGTGACGTCAGCAGATGCCCACGTGACCATTTTCAGCGTTCTACCTTCACCAGAAGCAGAGATATTGACAAAAAACGAAAAAAAAATTTTTGAAAATCTGGCAACGTATCATCGTGCGGTGACGTCAGCAAATGTCCACGTGATTATTTTCAGCGTTCTACCTTCACCAGAGGCAGAGATATTGACAAAAAACGAAAAAAAAATTTTTTTTAATCTGGCAACGTATCATTGTGCGGTGACGTCAGCAGATGCTCACGTGACCATTTTCAGCGTTCAAGTTTTACCAGAAGCAGAGATATTGACAAAAAACAATAAAAAAATTTTTGAAAAATTGGCAACGAATCTTCGTGCGGTGACGTCAGCAGAGCCCACGTAACAATTTTCAGCGTTCTACCTCCACCAGAAGCAGAGATATTAACAAAAAACAAAGAAAAAATTTTTGAAAATTAGACAACGTATCATTGTGCGGTGACGTCAGCAAATGCCCACGTAACAATTTTCAGCGTTCTATCTTCACCAGAAGCAGAGATATTGACAAAAAACGAAAAAAAATATTTTTGAAATTTTGCAACATAGCATTGTGCGGCATTCAAAATAGATGCATTTAGGCTTATTCCAAGCCATTTATATTCATCAGAAGCCGAGATATGGCCAAAAAACGAAAAAAAATATTTTTGAAATTTTGCAACGTAGCATTGTGCGCAACTAAAAATAGAAGCATACGGGAATATTCCAAACTTTGTAATTCCACCAGCAGCCGAGATATGGCCAAAAAAACAAAAAAAAATATTTTTGAAAATTTACAACGTAGCATTGTGCGGCAATTAAAAAAAATGCATACGAGCCTATTCCGAGCCTTCTATTTACACCAACAGCCGAGATATGGCCAAAAAACGAAAAAAAATATTTTTGAAATTTGGCAACAAAACATTGTGCGGCAATTAAAAAAGATGCATACGGGCCTATTCCGAACCTTCTATTTTCACCAGCAGCCGAGATATATCTAAAAAACGAACAAAAATATTTTTGAAAATTTGCAACGTAGCATTGTGCGGCAATTAAAAAAAATGCATACGAGCCTATTCCGAGTCTTCTATTTTCACCAGCAGCCGAGATATTGCCAAAAAACAAAAAAAAATATTGTAGCGCGCGCGCTAGTTGTAAGTGACGTGTAGCTAGTGCTGCACGTTAGTTAGGCATATCAATGTACGGCGGCGCTGAAGTAAGAAGGCAGTTAGTAACCGACTTAAGAATAAAGAACGGTGACTTGTACGTTGTAAAAAGATTATTCCTCCGCTGACTCGGGTTCCCGCTTACGCCGAAATAGCACAAACGCGTGCTACAATTATTCAGAAGTGGGATCTACTCACAGATCCAAGAAAACGAGAGGTGCTGACACGTAAGCTTGAGATATCGGCTGGACACGTCCATATAGGTTAGGACGGCGGAATGGATCCGAATGCGTTAAGTGTGCGGCAACTGAAGCACGTGCTAAAGCAGCACGATTTGCCTGTGGCGGGGCGAAAGGCTGAGCTTATTTTAAGAATGCAGAGAACAGATCCGTCGAACGGATGGATACAAGAGGCGGCTCAGTATGCACCAGAGGATTGTGTGCAGGGAACAGGCCGAATAGATGCGGAGGAAGGTAACCCAGAGGATAACGTGCACGAGGAAGATCAATATGTTCTCGCGGACGAGGCCGCGACAGGAACGGCCGGGGATCTGATCAATCTTAACGCTGCTGTCCCGGCGGCACAGAAAGAGAGTTCACTGACGCGTAGAGAGCGCGAGCTAGATGCTCGAGAAATTAATATTTTGCGAACGGAACTTGAACTATTGCGTCGAGAAAATGATGCACTACGGGCATCACCGAGGAGTAGTTTGTACACATCATCACGAACCACTCTGAGCATTCGAAATGTATGCGAGCTGCTCAGTGAATTTAACGGCAACGTAGATAATTTTGAGCGATGGAAGGCTCAAGTATTATTACTAATAAATATGTACGAGCTTGATGAGAATGCAGCTAGAATACTGGTAGGCTCGAGATTGCGAGGAAAAGCGGCTGAATGGTATGCATCACTGGTTGAACATTTGTCGATGAATGTGGATGATCTTCTGGAACGTATGAGCAGCATGTTTGGTCAACGCTTAAGCCGATTAGAGAGAAAACGATTGTTTGAGAACCGAACATGGCAAAGAAATGAAACCTTTGAAAACTACTGTCACGATAAGGTTATTTTAGGAAACAAAGTGCCTATAGAACACGAAGAGCTCATTGAGTACATAATTGACGGAATACCATCCGCGACGCTCCGAAACCAAGCAAGCATGCAATCCTTTACAACAGTGACGGAATTGACCAAGGCATTCCGTAGAGTCGAGCTCAATGTGCCAACTACACCAAAATATAGGCAAGAAAAGATGTCTGCTATGAATCCGAAAGGCAAGGATAAGGTAAATTCGAGGGGTAGTCCAGTCCCGCGAGTCAAGGATTTGGTAAGGTGTTACGCTTGCAACGAGGAGGGGCACTTTGCCAAGGATTGCCCAACCTCGAAGAAGAGGCCTAAGAAATCAGAAGTAGGTCATAAGAAGGGAACCAAGGATGCTAAAACCCAGAGACAAGTTGGATTAATTGACGATGCAGAAAAACAACCTGAGTTGCCCAGTGGTGAATCAGAAGATGAAGAGCAGTCAGAGGCTGAAAGCAAAATTCATTTGGTGGATACTCATGGAGAATCACGAGACGAGTTTCAAAGGACGGTTGAATTGAAGATTCAAGAAGGAAAATCGTTGTTCTGTGAGGCTAGAATAGATACTGGGTGTCCAGTAACTCTCATTCGTGAGAGTGAGATAGGAGATTGCTCAGTACAATCCCCGGGAATTGAATGGAAACGATATTGTGGCATAAATAACTCTAAGTTAATAGTAAAGGGTACTATTAAAGCTGATGTGTGTATAGATGGTAGCTGTCAGACAGTAACCCTCGGGGTAGTTTCAGATGCCACCATGTCGGTTTCATTGTTAATTGGTAGAGATACACTAACACTATTTGGTTACAGGTTAACTCAGAGCCCAGCGTTTGACAAGGTAGTTAGTGAGCTTCTTTATATTGATACTGAGTCAAACAACAAGGAGATTAATATCAGTAACGAGATTCCGGCGAGTATTCGCAAGTCAATGAGAAACATCTATGATAATTATTACGTACGTCCTAGCCGTCCTAATTTTCCAAAAGTGCAGATGGAAGCTAAGCTAATATTGAAGGAGGCAAAACTGGTACAATTCCGCCCACGACGTTTGGGTCTAGCTGAGAAAGGAAAAGTTACAGTTATCTTGAACAATTTAGTAGAGAGGGGTATCATCAGGAAGAGCACGTCTGAGTATGCGTCACCCATCGTGTTGACTCGCAAGAAGTCGGGCGAGATCAGGATGTGTGTTGATTATCGAGCGCTTAACAAGATTTTAGCGCGTGACAATTACCCGTTACCGCTTATCGACGATCAACTTGATATGTTGCGAGAAAAACAGTTTTATAGTTTGTTAGATCTTAAGGATGGGTTCCATCACATTGCGATGGCGCCTGATTCTATAAAATACACCTCGTTTGTAACCCCAATGGGTCAGTTCGAGTTTACCAGATTGCCCTTTGGTCTGAAGATAGGACCACAATTGTTTCAACGATTTCTTAATGATGTCATGGCTGAGTTGATCAGAACAAATAACGTAGTAATCTATATGGACGATATTTTGGTAGCAACTGAAACGATAAAGGAACATTTAGAGGTCCTAAAGAAAGTCTTTTCAACACTAGTGGAGAATAAACTCGAACTGAAACATGGGAAATGTGCATTCTTGTATTCTGAAATAGAGTATTTGGGATATCGAGTGTCCAAAAAGGGGATACAACCGACAGATAGAGGCATCGCTGCAGTGCGGAACTTCCCCGAGCCCACGACGACGAGAGAGGTACAGTCATTTGTTGGACTTGCCTCCTATTTTAGAAAATTTATTAAAAACTTCTCGATTATTGCGCGACCACTCTATAACCTGCGAAAAAAGGGAGTGTTATTTAAATTCGAATCTCAGGAAAAAGAGGCATTTAAAACGCTTAAAGCAAAGTTGATGGAATCACCAGTACTGGCTGTGTTTAACCCTAGGGCCTATACTGAATTGCATTGTGATGCTAGTATTCATGGGTTTGGAGCTGTTCTGCTGCAGAGACAGGCTAACAATGAGATGCACCCGGTATTTTATTTTAGTCGTCGTACTACTGAGACCAAAACTCGATATCATAGTTTCGAGCTAGAGACGTTAGCGATAGTTTATGCGTTGCGCAGATTTCGTATCTATCTACAAGACATAGCGTTTGTAATTGTATCTGATTGTAATGCGGTCACTCAGGCTATTGAAAAGCGTGATCTGAATGCACGCATAGCAAGATGGAGTCTGGAGCTTCAGCATTTCGATTTTAAACTGGTACATCGACCGGGGACCAGGATGACTCATGTCGATGCTTTAAGTCGGAATTTCGGAGTTTTGGTAGTTGAGGATAACCCTTTTGAATGGAATCTAATGGTATTACAAGAAAAAGATCCGCTTATTTGGGAGATCGCCGAGAAATTAGAAAGAGCTGAAGATCCAAACTATGAATTGCGACACGGGCTAGTTTATAAAAAGCACAGTGGGAAACTTCTGTTTCTGGTGCCAAAATCTATGGAAATACACGTACTATTCAGATACCATAACGAGATGGGTCATGTCGGTGCCGGTAAAATGATAGATTCGATCCGGCGTACGTATTGGTTCCCATCAATACGTGAAAAATGCGAGGCACATGTACGACATTGTTTAAAGTGCATATCATTTTCGCCCAGCAGTGGCCGAAAAGAAGGGTATCTGCACCCTATTCCTAAAGGAAGCATTCCATTTGAAGTCATCCATATTGACCATTTCGGGCCGGTAGATAAGAAGCTGTCATCAAAAAAGTATATTCTGTTAGTAGTAGACGCATTTTCGAAGTTTGTCCGACTATTTGCGACAAAAACTACCAACTCTAAAGAAGTCATCTATTGGTTAAGTCAGTTCTTTCAAAGTTATAACAAACCAAGCATCATTGTGTCTAACCAGGGCACCGCGTTTACCTCTCAAGAGTTTGAATGCTTCCTCAAGGAACGAGGCATTCGTCACGTCAAGATTGCGGTGGGCTCACCACAGGCGAACGGTCAGGCAGAGCGACTGAACAGGGTGATCGCACCGTGCTTAGCCAAGCTGATGAGTAATGAGAAAAACGGTCAGTGGTATAAAGTGTTGCCTGAAATAGAATACTCCATTAACAACACTGTTAGTCAGTCAACGGGCAAAAGCCCAAGCCAATTGGTATTCGGTATAGAACAGCGAAGCACTCACACTGATCAGTTAAGAGATATTTTAAAAGCTCTCAATGATCCTCCATTTCGGGATTTAGCCGCGTTGCGTGCCCAAGCGGCCGAACATAACTTGCGCTCGCAACAGCGTAAGAAGAATTACTATGACCAACGACGTAAAGCACCTAAATTATATAACCCAGGAGATTTAGTGATGCTCCGCAATTTTGACAGCACTCCTGGCGTTAGCCGAAAGACTATCCCTCAGTTCAGGGGGCCATATGAAATTACCAAAATATTAAGAAATAATCGTTACGTTGTGTCAGACCCGCCGAACTTACAGAATACTCAACGATCCTACTCGGGCATCTGGGATGTTGCTAATTTACGCCCTTGGGTAAATCCCAATGCCTGAGTCGCTAACAAAAAACCGATGCTTTACTATTATTATCATATATGTATTACTCACCATTATATTTAAACTACTTTACTATTGTATTTATCGTATTAGTTGATAAGTTCTGCCACCACCGTTGAATTTTACTATTCAAGATACCGCTCGCCCGTTATAATTTCTTATTTAGTTTACTTTCTAGTTTGAAGGACCAAACTATACAGGATGGCCGAATTGTAGCGCGCGCGCTAGTTGTAAGTGACGTGTAGCTAGTGCTGCACGTTAGTTAGGCATATCAATGTACGGCGGCGCTGAAGTAAGAAGGCAGTTAGTAACCGACTCAAGAATAAAGAACGGTGACTTGTACGTTGTAAAAAGATTATTCCTCCGCTGACTCGGGTTCCCGCTTACGCCGAAATAGCACAAACGCGTGCTACAATATTTTTTAAATTTTGCAACATAGCATTGTGCGGCATTCAAAATAGATGCATTCGGGCCTATTCCAAACCCTTTATATTCATCAGAAGCCGAGATATGGCCAAAAAACAAAAAAAAATATTTTTGAAATTTTGCAACATAGCATTGTGCGGCATTCAAAATAGATGCATTCGGGCCAATTCCAAGCCCTTTATATTCATCAGAAACCGAGATACGGCCAAAAAACGAAAAAAAATAATTTTTAAATTTGCAACATGACATTGTGCGGCATTTAAAGGAGATGCATACGGGCCTATTCCGAGCTTTCTATTTTCACCAGCAGCCGAGATATGGCAAAAAAACAAAAAAAAATATTTTTCAAATTTGGCAACATAACATTGTGCGGCATTTAAAAGAGATGCATACGTGCCTATTCCGAGCCTTCTATTTTCACCAGCAGCCGAGATATGGCCAAAAAACCAAAAAAATTATTTTTGAAATTTTGCAACATAGCATTGTGCGGCATTCAAAATAGATGCATTCGGGCCTATTCCAAGCTCTTTATATTCATCAAAAGCCAAAATATGGCCAAAAAACAAAAAAAAATATTTTTGAAATTTTGCAACGTAGCATTGTGCGGCATTCAAAATAGATGCATTCGGGCCTATTCCAAGCCCTTTATATTCATCAGAAGCCGAGATACGGCCAAAAAACGAAAAAAAATAGTTTTTAAATTTGGCAACATGACATTGTGCGGCATTTAAAGGAGATGCATACGGGCCTATTCTGAGCTTTCTATTTTCACCAGCAGCCGAGATATGGCAAAAAACAAAAAAAAATATTTTTGAAATTTGGCAACATAACATTGTGCGGCATTTAAAGGAGATGCATACGTTCCTATTCCGAGCCTTCTATTTTCACCAGCAGCCGAGATATGGCCAAAAAACAAAAAAAAATATTTTTGAAATTTTGCAACATAGCATTGTGCGGCATTCAAAATAGATGCATTCGAGCCTATTTCAAGCCCTTTATATTCATCAGAAGCCGAGATATGGCCAAAAAACAAAAAAAAATATTTTTGAAATTTTGCAACATAGCATTGTGCGGCATTCAAAATAGATGCATTCGGGCTTATTCCAAGCCCTTTATATTCATCAAAAGACGAGATATGGCCAAAAAGCGAAAAAAAATAGTTTATAAATTTGGCAACATAACATTGTGCGGCATTTAAAGGAGATGCATACGTGCCTATTCCGAACCTTCTATTTTCACCAGCAGCCGAGATATGGCCAAAAAACAAAAAAAAATATTTTTGAAATTTTGCAAAATAGCATTGTGCGGCATTCAAAATAGTTGCATTCGGGCCTATTCCAAGCCCTTTATATTCATCAGAAGCCGAGATATGGCTAAAAAACGAAAACAAATATTTTTGAAATTTTCCAACGTAGCATTGTGCAACATTCAAAATAGATGCATTCGGGCCTATTCCGAGCTTTTTATATTCATCTGAAGCCGAGATATGGCCAAAAAACAAAAAAAAATATTTTTAAAAATTGGCAACATAACATTATGCAGCACTTAAAGGAGATGCATACGGGCCTATTTCAAACTTTTATATTCATCTGAAGCCGAGATATGGCCAAAAAACAAAAAAAAATATTTTTAAAAATTGGCAACATAACATTATGCAGCACTTAAAGGAGATGCATACGGGCCTATTCCAAGCCTTCTATTTTCACCAGCAGCCGAGATATGGCCAAAAAACGAAAAAAAATATTTTTGAAAATTTACAACGTAGCATTGTGCGGCAATTAAAAAAGATGCTTACGGGCCTATTCCGAGTTTTCTATTTTCACCAACAGCCGAGATATGGCCAAAAAACCAAAAAAAATATTTTTTTAATTTGGCAACATGACATTGTGCGGCATTTAAATAAGATGCATACGGGCCTATTCCGAGCCTTCTATTTTCACCAGCAGCCGAAATATGGCCATAAAACAAAAAAAATATTTTTGAAATTTGGCAACATAACATTGTGCGGCATTTAAAAAAGATGCATACGGGCCTATTCCGAGCTTTCTATTTTCACCAGCAGCCGAGATATGGCAAAAACAAAAAATATTTTGAAATTTGGCAACATAACATTGTGCGGCATTTAAAAAAGATGCATACGGGCCTATTCCGAGCCTTCTATTTTCACCAGCAGCCGAGATATGGCCAAAAAACAAAAAAAAATATTTTTAAAATTTTGCAACATAGCATTGTTCGGCATTCAAAATAGATGCATTCAGGCCTATTCCAAGCCCATTATATTCATCAGAAGCCGAGATATGGCCAAAAAACAAAAAAAAATATTTTTGAAATTTTGCAACATAGCATTGTGCGGCATTCAAAATAGATGCATTCGGGCCTATTCCAAGCCCTTTATATTCACCAGCAGCCGAGATACGGCCAAAAAACGAAAAAAAATAGTTTTTAAATTTGGCAACATGACATTGTGCGGCATTTAAAGGAGATGCATACGTGCCTATTCCGAACCTTCTATTTTCACCAGCAGCCGAGATATATCTAAAAAACAAACAAAAATATTTTTGAAAATTTATAACGTAGCATTGTGCGGCAATTAAAAAAAATGCATACGAGCCTATTCCGAGCCTTCTATTTTCACCAGCAGCCGAGATATGGCCAAAAAACAAAAAAAAATATTTTTGAAATTTTGCAACATAGCATTGTGCGGCATTCAAAATAGATGCATTCGGGCCTATTCCAAGCCCTTTATATTCATCAGAAGCCGAGATATGGCCAAAAACAAAAAAATATTTTTGAAATTTTGCAACATAGCATTGTGCGGCATTCAAAATAGATGCATTCGGGCCTATTCCAAGCCTTTATATTCATCAGAAGCCGAGATATGGCCAAAAAACGAAAAAAATATTTTTAAATTTGGCAACATGACATTGTGCGGCATTTAAAGGAGATGCATACGGGCCTATTCCAAGCCTTCTATTTTCACCAGCAGCCGAGATATGGCCAAAAAACAAAAAAAAATATTTTTAAAATTTACAACGTAGCATTGTGCGGCAATTAAAAAAGATGCTTACGGGCCTATTCCGAGTCTTCTATTTTCACCAGCAGCCGAGATATGGCCAAAAACAAAAAAATATTTTTAAAATTTTGCAACGTAGCATTGTGGCAACTAAAAATAGATGCATACGAGCCTATTCCGAACTTTCTATTTTCACCAGCAGCCGAGATATGGCCAAAAACGAAAAAAATATTTTTGAAATTTGGCAACAAACATTGTGCGGCAATTAAAAAAGATGCATACGGGCCTATTCCGAGCTTTCTATTTTCACCAGCAGCTGAGATATGGCCAAAAAACGAAAAAAAATATTTTTGAAATTTGGCAACATAACATTGTGCGGCATTTAAAGAAAATGCATACGGGCCTATTCCGAGCCTTCTATTTTCACCAGCAGCCGAGATATATCTAAAAAACGAACAAAAATATTTTTGAAAATTTACAACGTAGCATTGTGCGGCAATTAAAAAAATGCATACGAGCCTATTCCGAGCCTTCTATTTTCACCAGCAGCCGAGATATGGCCAAAAAACAAAAAAAAATATTTTTGAAATTTTGCAACATAGCATTGTGCGGCATTCAAAATAGATGCATTCGGGCCTATTCCAAGCCCTTTATATTCATCAGAAGCCGAGATATGGCCAAAAAACAAAAAAAAATATTTTTGAAATTTTGCAACATAGCATTGTGCGGCATTCAAAATAGATGCATTCGGGCCTATTCCAAGCCCTTTATATTCATCAGCAGCCGAGATATGGCCAAAAAACGAAAAAAATATTTTTAAATTTGGCAACATGACATTGTGCGGCATTTAAAGGAGATGCATACGGGCCTATTCCGAGCTTTCTATTTTCACCAGCAGCCGAGATATGGCCAAAAACGAAAAAAATATTTTTAAAATTGGCAACATAACATTGTGCGGCATTAAAGGAAATGCATACGGGCCTATTTCAAGCTTTCTATTTTCACCAGCAGCCGAGATATGGCCAAAAACAAAAAAATATATTTTTGAAATTTGGCATCATGACATTGTGCGGCATTTAAAGGAGATGCATACGGGCCTATTCCGAGCTTTCTATTTTCACCAGCAGCCGAGATATGGAAAAAAGAAAAAAAAAAATATTTTTGAAATTGGGCAACATAACATTGTGCGGCATTTAAAGGAGATGCATACGGGCCTATTCCGAGCTTTCTATTTTCACCAGCAGCCGAGATACGGCCAAAAAACGAAAAAAAATATTTTTAAAAATTGGCAACATAACATTATGCAGCACTTAAGGGAAATGCATACGGGCCTATTTCAAGCTTTCTATTTTCACCAGCAGCCGAGATATGGCCAAAAAAAAAAAATATTTTTAAATTTGGCAACATGACATTGTGCGGCATTTAAAGGAGATGCATACGGGCCTATTCCGAGCTTTCTATTTTCACCAGCAGCCGAGATATGGCCAAAAAACGAAAAAAATATTTTTAAATTTGGCAACATGACATTGTGCGGCATTTAAAGGAGATGCATACGGGCCTATTCCGAGCTTTCTATTTTCACCAGCAGCCGAGATATGGCAAAAAACAAAAAAATATTTTTAAATTTGGCAACATAACATTGTGCGGCATTTAAAGGAGATGCATACGGGCCTATTCCAAGCCTTCTATTTTCACCAGCAGCCGAGATATGGCCAAAAACGAAAAAAATATTTTTAAATTTGGCAACATGACATTGTGCGGCATTTAAAGGAGATGCATACGGGCCTATTCCAAGCCTTCTATTTTCACCAGCAGCCGAGATATGGCCAAAAACAAAAAAATATTTTTGAAAATTTACAACATAACATTGTGCGGCAATTAAAAAAAATGCATACGGGCCTATTCCGAGCCTTCTATTTTCACCAGCAGCCGAGATATGGCCAAAAACAAAAAAATATTTTTGAAATTTTGCAACATACATTGTGCGGCATTAAAAATAGATGCATACGGGCCTATTCCGAACTTTCTATTTTCACCAGCAGCCGAGATATGGCCAAAAACGAAAAAAATATTTTTGAAATTTGGCAACATAACATTGTGCGGCAATTAAAAAGATGCATACGGGCCTATTCCGAGCTTTCTATTTTCACCAGCAGCCGAGATATGGCCAAAAAACAAAAAAATATTTTTGAAATTTGGCAACATAACATTGTGCGGCATTTAAAAAAATGCATACGGGCCTATTCCGAGCCTTCTATTTTCACCAGCAGCCGAGATATGGCCAAAAACGAAAAAAATATTTTTGAAAATTTACAACATAGCATTGTGCGGCAATTAAAAAAAATGCATACGAGCCTATTCCGAGCCTTCTATTTTCACCAGCAGCCGAGATATGGCCAAAAACAAAAAAATATTTTTGAAATTTTGCAACATAGCATTGTGCGGCATTCAAAATAGATGCATTCGGGCCTATTTCAAGCCCTTTATATTCATCAGAAGCCGAGATATGGCCAAAAACGAAAAAAATATTTTTGAAATTTGCAACATAGCATTGTGCGGCATTCAAAATAGATGCATTCGGGCCTATTCCAAGCCCTTTATATTCATCAGAAGCCGAGATATGGCCAAAAACGAAAAAAATATTTTTAAATTTGGCAACATGACATTGTGCGGCATTTAAAGGAGATGCATACGGGCCTATTCCGAGCTTTCTATTTTCACCAGCAGCCGAGATACGGCCAAAAAACGAAAAAAATAGTTTTTAAATTTGGCAACATGACATTGTGCGGCATTTAAAGGAGATGCATACGGGCCTATTCCGAGCTTTCTATTTTCACCAGCAGCCGAGATATGGCCAAAAAACGAAAATAAATATTTTTGAAATTTGGCAACAAAACATTGTGCGGCAATTAAAAATGATGCATACGGGCCTATTTCGAGCTTTCTATTTTCACCAGCAGCCGAAATATATCTAAAAAACAAACAAAAATATTTTTGAAAATTTATAACGTAGCATTGTGCGGCAATTAAAAAAAATGCATACGAGCCTATTCCGAGCCTTCTATTTTCACCAGCAGCCGAGATATGGCCAAAAACAAAAAAATATTTTTGAAATTTTGCAACATAGCATTGTGCGGCATTCAAAATAGATGCATTCGGGCCTATTCCAAGCCCTTTATATTCATCAGAAGCCGAGATATGGCCAAAAACAAAAAAATATTTTTAAAATTGGCAACATAACATTATGCAGCACTTAAAGGAAATGCATACGGGCCTATTCCAAGCTTTCTATTTTCACCAGCAGCCGAGATATGGCCAAAACACCAAAAAAAATATTTTTTTTATTTTGCAACATAGCATTGTGCGGCATTCAAAATAGATGCATACGGGCCTATTCCAAGCTATTCATATTCATCAGAAGCCGAGATATGGCCAAAAAACGAAAATAAATATTTTTGAAATTATCCAACGTAGCATTGTGCGGCATTCAAAATAGATGCATTCGGGCCTATTCCAAGCCCTTTATATTCATCAGAAGCCGAGATACGGCCAAAAAACGAAAAAAAATAGTTTTTAAATTTGGCAACATGACATTGTGCGGCATTTAAAGGAGATGCATACGGGCCTATTCCGAGCTTTCTATTTTCACCAGCAGCCGAGATATGGCCAAAAACGAAAAAAATAGTTTTGAAATTTGGCAACATGACATTGTGCGGCATTTAAAGGAGATGCATACGGGCCTATTCCGAGCTTTCTATTTTCACCAGCAGCCGAGATATGGCCAAAAAACAAAAAAATATTTTTGAAATTTTGCAACATAGCATTGTGCGGCATTAAAATAGATGCATACGGGCCTATTCCAAGCCTTTATTTTCACCAGCAGCCGAGATATGGCCAAAAAACAAAAAAAAATATTTTTGAAATTTTGCAATATAGCATTGTGCGGCATTCAAAATAGATGCATTCGGGCCTATTCCGAGCTTTTTATATTCATCTGAAGCCGAGATATGGCCAAAAAACAAAAAAAAATATTTTTAAAAATTGGCAACATAACATTATGCAGCATTTAAAGAAGATGCATACGGGCCTATTCCGAGCTTTCTATTTTCACCAGCAGCCGAGATACGGCCAAAAACAAAAAAATATTTTTAAATTTGGCAACATGACATTGTGCGGCATTTAAAGGAGATGCATACGGGCCTATTCCGAGCTTTCTATTTTCACCAGCAGCCGAGATATGGCCAAAAAACGAAAAAAAATATTTTTGAAATTTTGCAACATAGCATTGTGCGGCATTCAAAATAGATGCATTCGGGCCTATTCCAAGCCCTTTATATTCATCAGAAGCCGAGATATGGCCAAAAAACAAAAAAATATTTTTGAAAATTTGCAACATAGCATTGTGCGGCAATTAAAAAAATGCATACGGGCCTATTCCGAGCCTTCTATTTTCACCAGCAGCCGAGATATGGCCAAAAACCAAAAAAATATTTTGAAATTTTGGCAACATAGCATTGTGCGGCATTAAAAATAGATGCATACGGGCCTATTCCGAGCTTTCTATTTTCACCAGCAGCCGAGATATGGCCAAAAACGAAAAAAATATTTTTGAAATTTGGCAACATAACATTGTGCGGCAATTAAAAAGATGCATACGGGCCTATTCCGAGCTTTCTATTTTCACCAGCAGCCGAGATATGGCCAAAAACGAAAAAAATATTTTGAAATTTGGCAACATAACATTGTGCGGCATTTAAAGAAAATGCATACGGGCCTATTCCGAGCCTTCTATTTTCACCAGCAGCCGAGATATATCTAAAAACGAAAAAAATATTTTTGAAAATTTACAACGTAGCATTGTGCGGCAATTAAAAAAAATGCATACGGGCCTATTCCGAGCCTTCTATTTTCACCAGCAGCCGAGATATGGCCAAAAAACAAAAAAAAATATTTTTGAAATTTTGCAACATAGCATTGTGCGGCATTCAAAATAGATGCATTCGGGCCTATTCCAAGCCTTTTATATTCATCAGCCGAGATATGGCCAAAAAACGAAAAAAAATATTTTTTTTATTTTGCAACATAGCATTGTGCGGCATTCAAAATAGATGCATTCGGGCTTATTCGAAGCCCTTTATATTCATCAGAAGCCGAGATATGGCCAAAAACGAAAAAAATATTTTTAAATTTGGCAACATAACATTGTGCGGCATTTAAAGGAGATGCATACGGGCCTATTTCAAGCTTTCTATTTTCACCAGCAGCCGAGATATGGCCAAAAACAAAAAAATATTTTTAAATTTGGCAACATGACATTGTGCGGCATTTAAAGGAGATGCATACGGGCCTATTCCAAGCCTTCTATTTTCACCAGCAGCCGAGATATGGCCAAAAACGAAAAAAATATTTTTAAATTTGGCAACATGACATTGTGCGGCATTTAAAAAGATGCATACGGGCCTATTCCGAGCTTTCTATTTTCACCAGCAGCCGAGATATGGCCAAAAACGAAAAAAATATTTTTAAAATTGGCAACATAACATTGTGCGGCATTTAAAGGAAATGCATACGGGCCTATTCCAAGCTTTCTATTTTCACCAGCAGCCGAGATATGGCCAAAAACAAAAAAATATTTTTAAATTTTGCAACATAGCATTGTGCGGCATTCAAAATAGATGCATTCGGGCCTATTCCAAGCCTTTATTTTCATCAGAAGCCGAGATATGGCCAAAAACGAAAAAAATATTTTTGAAATTTGCAACATAGCATTGTGCGGCATTCAAAATAGATGCATTCGGGCCTATTCCA
This sequence comes from Cardiocondyla obscurior, assembly GCF_019399895.1. Lineage (NCBI taxonomy): Eukaryota > Metazoa > Arthropoda > Insecta > Hymenoptera > Formicidae > Cardiocondyla > Cardiocondyla obscurior. Next base: position 5,103,641 of record NC_091865.1, on the reverse strand, counting down.
AGCCTTTATATTCATCAGCAGCCGAGATATGGCCAAAAAACGAAAAAATATTTTTAAATTTGGCAACATGACATTGTGCGGCATTTAAAGGAGATGCATACGGGCCTATTCCGAGCTTTCTATTTTCACCAGCAGCCGAGATATGGCCAAAAACGAAAAAATATTTTTAAATTTGGCAACATGACATTGTGCGGCATTTAAAGGAGATGCATACGGGCCTATTCCGAGCTTTCTATTTTCACCAGCAGCCGAGATATGGCCAAAAACGAAAAAAATATTTTGAAATTTGGCAACATAACATTGTGCGGCAATTAAAATGATGCATACGGGCCTATTCCGAGCTTTCTATTTTCACCAGCAGCCGAGATATATCCAAAAAAAAAAAAATATTTTTGAAAATTTATAACATAGCATTGTGCGGCAATTAAAAAAAATGCATACGAGCCTATTCCGAGCCTTCTATTTTCACCAGCAGCCGAGATATGGCCAAAAACAAAAAAATATTTTTGAAATTTTGCAACATAGCATTGTGCGGCATTCAAAATAGATGCATTCGGGCCTATTCCAAGCCCTTTATTTTCATCAGCAGCCGAGATATGGCCAAAAAAAAAAAAATATTTTTGAAATTTGCAACATAGCATTGTGCGGCATTCAAAATAGATGCATACGGGCCTATTCCGAGCTTTCTATTTTCACCAGCAGCCGAGATATGGCCAAAAACAAAAAAATATTTTTAAATTTGGCAACATAACATTGTGCGGCATTTAAAAAGATGCATACGGGCCTATTCCGAGCTTTCTATTTTCACCAGCAGCCGAGATATGGCCAAAAAAAAAAAAAATATTTTTGAAATTTTGCAACATAGCATTGTGCGGCATTCAAAATAGATGCATTCGGGCCTATTCCAAGCCCTTTATATTCATCAGCAGCCGAGATATGGCCAAAAACAAAAAAATATTTTTAAAATTGGCAACATAACATTGTGCGGCACTTAAAGGAAATGCATACGGGCCTATTTCAAGCTTTCTATTTTCACCAGCAGCCGAGATATGGCCAAAAAAACAAAAAATATTTTTAAATTTTGCAACATAGCATTGTGCGGCATTCAAAATAGATGCATTCGGGCCTATTCCAAGCCCTTTATTTCATCAGAAGCCGAGATATGGCTAAAAACGAAAAAAATATTTTTGAAATTATGCAACGTAGCATTGTGCGGCATTCAAAATAGATGCATTCGGGCCTATTCCAAGCCCTTTATATTCATCAGCAGCCGAGATATGGCCAAAAACGAAAAAAATAGTTTTTAAATTTGGCAACATGACATTGTGCGGCATTTAAAGGAGATGCATACGGGCCTATTCCGAGCTTTCTATTTTCACCAGCAGCCGAGATATGGCCAAAAACGAAAAAAATATTTTTGAAATTTGGCAACATAACATTGTGCGGCAATTAAAAATGATGCATACGGGCCTATTTCGAGCTTTCTATTTTCACCAGCAGCCGAGATATATCAAAAACAAACAAAAATATTTTTGAAAATTTACAACGTAGCATTGTGCGGCAATTAAAAAAAATGCATACGAGCCTATTCCGAGCCTTCTATTTTCACCAGCAGCCGAGATATGGCCAAAAACAAAAAAATATTTTTGAAATTTTGCAACATAGCATTGTGCGGCATTCAAAATAGATGCATTCGGGCCTATTCCAAGCCCTTTATATTCATCAGAAGCCGAGATATGGCCAAAAAAAAAAAATATTTTTGAAATTTTGCAACATAGCATTGTGCGGCATTAAAATAGATGCATACGGGCCTATTCCGAGCTTTTATTTTCACCAGCAGCCGAGATATGGCCAAAAACAAAAAATATTTTTAAATTTGGCAACATAACATTGTGCGGCATTTAAAAAAGATGCATACGGGCCTATTCCGAGCTTTCTATTTTCACCAGCAGCCGAGATATGGCCAAAAACGAAAAAAATATTTTTAAATTTGGCAACATGACATTGTGCGGCATTTAAAGGAGATGCATACGGGCCTATTCCGAGCTTTCTATTTTCACCAGCAGCCGAGATATGGCCAAAAACCGAAAAAAAATATTTTTGAAATTTGGCAACATAACATTGTGCGGCATTTAAAGGAGATGCATACGGGCCTATTTGAAGTCTTTTATTTTTATCAGAAGCCGAGATATGGCCAAAAAACGAAAAAAAATATTTTTTAAATTTGGCAACATGACATTGTGCGGCATTTAAAAAAGATGCATACGGGCCTATTCCGAGCCTTCAATTTTCACCAGCAGCCAAGATATGGCCAAAAAACTAAAAAAAATATTTTTGAAGTTTTGCAACGTAGCATTGTGCGGCAATTAAAAGAAATACATACGGGCCTATTCCGAGCCTTCTATTTTCACCAGCAGCTGAGATATGGCCAAAAAACCATAAAAATATTTTTGAATTATTGCAACATAGCATTGTGCGGCATTCAAAATAGATGCATACGGGCCTATTCCGAACTTTCTATTTTCACCAGCAGCCGAGATATGGCCAAAAACGAAAAAAATATTTTTGAAATTTGGCAACATAACATTGTGCGGCAATTAAAAAAGATGCATACGGGCCTATTCCGAGCTTTCTATTTTCACCAGTAGCCGAGATATGGCCAAAAACGAAAAAATATTTTTGAAATTTGGCAACATAACATTGTGCGGCATTTAAAGAAAATGCATACGGGCCTATTCCGAGCCTTTTATTTTCACCAGCAGCCGAGATATATCTAAAAAACGAACAAAAATATTTTTGAAAATTTACAACGTAGCATTGTGCGGCAATTAAAAAAAATGCATACGAGCCTATTCCGAGCCTTCTATTTTCACCAGCAGCCGAGATATGGCCAAAAACAAAAAAATATTTTTGAAATTTTGCAACATAGCATTGTGCGGCATTCAAAATAGATGCATTCGGGCCTATTCCAAGCCCATTATATTCATCAGAAGCCGAGATATGGCCAAAAAACAAAAAATATTTTTGAAATTTTGCAACATAGCATTGTGCGGCATTCAAAATAGATGCATCGGGCCTATTCCAAGCCCTTTATATTCATCAGCAGCCGAGATATGGCCAAAAACGAAAAAAATAGTTTTTAAATTTGGCAACATGACATTGTGCGGCATTTAAAGGAGATGCATACGGGCCTATTCCGAGCTTTCTATTTTCACCAGCAGCCGAGATATGGCAAAAACAAAAAAATATTTTTGAAATTTGGCAACATAACATTGTGCGGCATTCAAAATAGATGCATACGGGCCTATTCCAAGCCTTTATATTCATCAGCAGCCGAGATATGGCCAAAAACGAAAAAAATATTTTTAAATTTGGCAACATGACATTGTGCGGCATTTAAAGGAGATGCATACGGGCCTATTCCGAGCTTTCTATTTTCACCAGCAGCCGAGATATGGCCAAAAACGAAAAAAATATTTTTAAAATTGGCAACATAACATTGTGCGGCATTAAAAGAAATGCATACGGGCCTATTTCAAGCTTTCTATTTTCACCAGCAGCCGAGATATGGCCAAAAACAAAAAAAAATATTTTTTAAATTTGGCAACATGACATTGTGCGGCATTTAAAGGAGATGCATACGGGCCTATTCCAAGCCTTCTATTTTCACCAGCAGCCGAGATATGGCCAAAAACGAAAAAAATATTTTTAAATTTGGCAACATGACATTGTGCGGCATTTAAAGGAGATGCATACGGGCCTATTCCGAGCTTTCTATTTTCACCAGCAGCCGAGATATGGCAAAAACAAAAAAATATTTTTGAAATTTGGCAACATAACATTGTGCGGCAATTAAAAAAGATGCATACGGGCCTATTCCGAGCCTTCTATTTTCACCAGCAGCCGAGATATGGCCAAAAAACAAAAAAATATTTTTTAAATTTTGCAACATAGCATTGTGCGGCAATTAAAAACGATGCATACGGGCCTATTCCGAGCTTTCTATTTTCACCAGCAGCCGAGATATGGCCAAAAACGAAAAAAATATTTTTGAAATTTGGCAACATAACATTGTGCGGCATTTAAAGAAAATGCATACGGGCCTATTCCGAGCCTTCTATTTTCACCAGCAGCCGAGATATATCCAAAAACGAAAAAAATATTTTTAAAATTTACAACATAGCATTGTGCGGCAATTAAAAAAAATGCATACGGGCCTATTCCGAGCCTTCTATTTTCACCAGCAGCCGAGATATGGCCAAAAACAAAAAATATTTTTTAAATTTGGCAACATGACATTGTGCGGCATTTAAAGGAGATGCATACGGGCCTATTCCGAGCTTTCTATTTTCACCAGCAGCCGAGATACGGCCAAAAAACGAAAAAAAATAGTTTTTAAATTTGGCAACATGACATTGTGCGGCATTTAAAGGAGATGCATACGGGCCTATTCCGAGCTTTCTATTTTCACCAGCAGCCGAGATATGGCAAAAAAACAAAAAAAAATATTTTTGAAATTTGGCAACATAACATTGTGCGGCAATTAAAAATGATGCATACGGGCCTATTTCGAGCTTTCTATTTTCACCAGAAGCCGAAATATATCTAAAAAACAAACAAAAATATTTTTGAAAATTTATAACGTAGCATTGTGCGGCAATTAAAAAAAATTCTTACGAGCCTATTCCGAGCCTTCTATTTTCACCAGCAGCCGAGATATGGCCAAAAAACAAAAAAAAATATTTTTGAAATTTTGCAACATAGCATTGTGCGGCATTCAAAATAGATGCATTCGGGCCTATTCCAAGCCCTTTATATTCATCAGAAGCCGAGATATGGCCAAAAAACAAAAAAATATTTTTAAAATTGGCAACATAACATTATGCAGCACTTAAAGGAAATGCATACGGGCCTATTTCAAGCTTTCTATTTTCACCAGCAGCCGAGATATGGCCAAAAACAAAAAATATTTTTAAATTTTGCAAAATAGCATTGTGCGGCATTCAAAATAGATGCATTCGGGCCTATTCCAAGCCCATTATATTCATCAGAAGCCGAGATATGGCCAAAAAACGAAAAAAATATTTTTAAAATTGGCAACATAACATTGTGCGGCATTTAAAGGAGATGCATACGGGCCTATTCCGAGCTTTCTATTTTCACCAGCAGCCGAGATATGGCCAAAAAACGAAAAAAATATTTTTAAATTTGGCAACATGACATTGTGCGGCATTTAAAGGAGATGCATACGGGCCTATTCCGAGCCTTCTATTTTCACCAGCAGCCGAGATATGGCCAAAAACGAAAAAATATTTTTTAAATTTGGCAACATGACATTGTGCGGCATTTAAAGGAGATGCATACGGGCCTATTCCGAGCCTTCTATTTTCACCAGCAGCCGAGATATGGCCAAAAACAAAAAATATTTTTGAAAATTTGCAACGTAGCATTGTGCGGCAATTAAAAGAAATACATACGGGCCTATTCCGAGCCTTCTATTTTCACCAGCAGCTGAGATATGGCCAAAAACAAAAAATATTTTTTATATTTTGCAACATAGCATTGTGCGGCAATTAAAAAAGATGCATACGGGCCTATTCCGAACTTTCTATTTTCACCAGCAGCCGAGATATGGCCAAAAACGAAAAAAATATTTTTGAAATTTGGCAACATAACATTGTGCGGCAATTAAAAAAGATGCATACGGGCCTATTCCGAGCTTCTATTTTCACCAGCAGCCGAGATATGGCCAAAAACGAAAATATTTTTGAAATTTGGCAACATAACATTGTGCGGCATTTAAAGAAAATGCATACGGGCCTATTCCGAGCCTTTTATTTTCACCAGCAGCCGAGATATGGCCAAAAACGAAAAAAATATTTTTGAAAATTTAAACGTAGCATTGTGCGGCAATTAAAAAAAATGCATACGAGCCTATTCCGAGCCTTCTATTTTCACCAGCAGCCGAGATATGGCCAAAAACAAAAAAATATTTTTGAAATTTTGCAACATAGCATTGTGCGGCATTCAAAATAGATGCATACGGGCCTATTCCAAGCCTTTATTTTCATCAGCAGCCGAGATATGGCCAAAAAAAAAAAATATTTTTGAAATTTTGCAACATAGCATTGTGCGGCATTCAAAATAGATGCATTCGGGCCTATTCCAAGCCCTTTATATTCACCAGCAGCCGAGATATGGCCAAAAAACAAAAAATATTTTTAAATTTGGCAACATGACATTGTGCGGCATTTAAAGGAGATGCATACGGGCCTATTCCGAGCTTTCTATTTTCACCAGCAGCCGAGATATGGCCAAAAAACAAAAAAAAATATTTTTGAAATTTGGCAACATAACATTGTGCGGCATTCAAAATAGATGCATACGGGCCTATTCCAAGCCTTCTATTTTCACCAGCAGCCGAGATATGGCCAAAAACAAAAATATTTTTAAATTTGGCAACATACATTGTGCGGCATTTAAAGGAGATGCATACGGGCCTATTCCGAGCTTTATTTTCACCAGCAGCCGAGATATGGCCAAAAAACAAAAAAATATTTTTAAAATTGGCAACATAACATTGTGCGGCACTTAAAAGATGCATACGGGCCTATTCCGAGCTTTCTATTTTCACCAGCAGCCGAGATATGGCCAAAAACAAAAAATATTTTTTAAATTTGGCAACATGACATTGTGCGGCATTAAAATAGATGCATACGGGCCTATTCCAAGCCTTCTATTTTCACCAGCAGCCGAGATATGGCCAAAAAACGAAAAAAATATTTTTAAATTTGGCAACATGACATTGTGCGGCATTTAAAGGAGATGCATATTTCCGAGCTTTCTATTTTCACCAGCAGCCGAGATATGGCCAAAACAAAAAAATATTTTTGAAATTTGGCAACATATCATTGTGCGGCAATTAAAAAAGATGCATACGGGCCTATTCCGAGCCTTCTATTTTCACCAGCAGCCGAGATATGGCCAAAAACAAAAAATATTTTTAAATTTTGCAACATAGCATTGTGCGGCATTCAAAAAAGATGCATTCGAGCCTATTCCGAGCTTTCTATTTTCACCAGCAGCCGAGATATGGCAAAAAACGAAAAAATATATTTTTGAAATTTGGCAACATAACATTGTGCGGCATTTAAAAAAGATGCATACGGGCCTATTCCGAGCCTTCTATTTTCACCAGCAGCCGAGATATATCCAAAAAACGAACAAAATTATTTTTGAAAATTTACAACGTAGCATTGTGCAATAAAAAAAATGCATACGAGCCTATTCCGAGCCTTCTATTTTCACCAGCAGCCGAGATATGGCCAAAAACAAAAAAATATTTTTAAATTTGGCAACATGACATTGTGCGGCATTTAAAGGAGATGCATACGGGCCTATTCCGAGTTTTCTATTTTCACCAGCAGCCGAGATACGGCCAAAAAACGAAAAAAATAGTTTTTAAATTTGGCAACATGACATTGTGCGGCATTTAAAGGAGATGCATACGGGCCTATTCCGAGCTTTCTATTTTCACCAGCAGCCGAGATATGGCAAAAACAAAAAAATATTTTTGAAATTTGGCAACATAACATTGTGCGGCAATTAAAAATGATGCATACGGGCCTATTCCGAGCTTTCTATTTTCACCAGCAGCCGAGATATATCCAAAAACAAAAAAATATTTTGAAAATTTGCAACATAGCATTGTGCGGCAATTAAAAAAAATGCATACGAGCCTATTCCGAGCCTTCTATTTTCACCAGCAGCCGAGATATGGCCAAAAACAAAAAAATATTTTTGAAATTTTGCAACATAGCATTGTGCGGCATTCAAAATAGATGCATCGGGCCTATTCCAAGCCCTTATATTCATCAGAAGCCGAGATATGGCCAAAAACAAAAATATTTTTAAATTTGGCAACATAACATTGTGCGGCACTTAAAGGAAATGCATACGGGCCTATTCCAGCTTCTATTTTCACCAGCAGCCGAGATATGGCAAAAACAAAAAATATTTTTTAAATTTTGCAACATAGCATTGTGCGGCATTCAAAATAGTTGCATTCGGGCCTATTCCGAGCCTTCTATTTTCACCAGCAGCCGAGATACGGCCAAAAAACGAAAAAAAATAGTTTTTAAATTTGGCATCATGACATTGTGCGGCATTTAAAGGAGATGCATACGGGCCTATTCCGAGCTTTCTATTTTCACCAGCAGCCGAGATACGGCCAAAAAACGAAAAAAATATTTTTAAAAATTGGCAACATAACATTATGCAGCACTTAAAAGAAATGCATACGGGCCTATTTCAAGCTTTCTATTTTCACCAGCAGCCGAGATATGGCAAAAACAAAAATATTTTTAAATTTGGCAACATGCATTGTGGCATATAAAAAGGAGATGCATACGGGCCTATTCCAAGCCTTCTATTTTCACCAGCAGCCGAGATATGGCCAAAAACGAAAGAAAATATTTTTTAAATTTGGCAACATGACATTGTGCGGCATTTAAAGGAGATGCATACGGGCCTATTCCGAGCTTTCTATTTTCACCAGCAGCCGAGATATGGCAAAAAACAAAAAAAAATATTTTTGAAATTGGGCAACATATCATTGTGCGGCAATTAAAAAAGATGCATACGTGCCTATTCCGAGCCTTCTATTTTCACCAGCAGCCGAGATATGGCCAAAAAATCAAAAAAATTATTTTTTAAATTTTGCAACATAGCATTGTGCGGAAATTAAAAAAGATGCATACGGTCCTATTCCGAGCTTTCTATTTTCACCAGCAGCTGAGATATGGCCAAAAAACGAAAAAAAATATTTTTGAAATTTGGCAACATAACATTGTGCGGCATTTAAAGAAAATGCATACGGGCCTATTCCGAGCCTTCTATTTTCACCAGCAGCCGAGATATATCTAAAAACGAACAAAAATATTTTTGAAAATTTACAACGTAGCATTGTGCGGCATTCAAAAAATGCATACGAGCCTATTCCGAGCCTTCTATTTTCACCAGCAGCAGAGATAAATAAAAACAAAAAATATTTTTAAATTTTGGCAACATGACATTGTGCGGCATTTAAAGGAGATGCATTACGGGCCTATTCCGAGTCTTTCTATTTTCTCACCAGCAGCCAGACATGGCCAAAAAATGAAAATAGTTTTTAAATAAATGAATATGACATTGTGCGGCATTTAAAGGAGATGCATACGGGCCTATTCGAGCTTTCTATTTTTCACCAGCAGCCGAGATATGGCAAAAAACAAAAAATTTTTGAAATTTGGCAACATAAACATTGTGCGGCAATTAAAAATGATGCATACGGGCCTATTTCTGAGCTTCTTCTATTTTCACCAGAAGCCGAAATATATCTAAAAAACAAACAAAAATATTTTGAAAATTTATAACGTAGCATTGTGCGGCAATTAAAAATTCTTACGAGCCTATTCCGAGCCTTCTATTTTCACCAGCAGCCGAGATATACAAACAAAAAAAAATATTTTCGAAATTTTGCAACATAGCATTGTGCGGCATTCAAAATAGATGGTCGGGCCTATTCCAAGCCCTTATATTCATCAGAAGTCGAGATATGGCCAAAAAACAAAAAAAAATATTTTTAAAAATTGTGACATTGTGCGGCATTTAAAAGGAGATGCATACGGGCCTATTCCGAGCTTTTCTATTTTCTGTAGCCGAGATATAGCAAAAAACAAAAAAAACACAGAGTGGCAGCACAACATTGTGCGGCAATTAAAAATGATGCATACGGGCCCTCCGAGCTTTTCTATTTTCATAGAGCGAAATATATCTAAAAAAACAAACAAAATATTTTTGAAATTTATAACGTAACGTGTGCGGCAATTAAAAAAATTCTTGAGCCTATTCCAGGCCTTCTATTTTCACCAGCAGCCGGATATGGCCAAAAACAAAAAAAATATTTTGAAATTTTTACCTTATAGCATTGTGCAGCATTCAAAATAGATGCATTCAGGAAAGCCTATTCCAAGCCCTTTATATATTCATCAGAAGCCGAGATATGGCAAAAAACAAAAAAAAAATATTTTTAAAAATTAACATAACATTGCACAGCCTTAAAGGAAATATGCAGACTATTTCAAGCTTTCTATTTTCACCAGCAGCCGAGATAGCAAGTAAAAAAACAAAAAAATATTTTTTAAATTTTGCAAATAGCATTGTGCGGCATTAAAATGGATTGCATTCAGGGCCTATTCAAGCCCTTTATATTCATCAGAAACCGAGATATGAAATAAAAGACGAAAACAAATATTTTGAAATTATCCAACGTAGCATTGTGCGGCATTCAAAATAGATGCATTCGGGCTATTCAAGCCTTTATATTCATCAGAAGCCGAGATACGGCCAAAAACGAAAAAAAAATAGTTTTTAAATTTGGCAACATGACATTGTGCGGCATTTAAAGGAGATGCATATGGAGCTATTCCGAGCTTTCTATTTTCACCAGCAGCCGAGATACGGCCAAAAAACGAAAAAAATAGTTTTTAAATTTGGCAACATGACATTGTGCGGCATTTAAAGGAGATGCATACGGGCCTATTCCAGCTCTATTTTCGCCAGCAGCCGAGTATGGCCAAAAAGCAAAAAAATATTTTTGAAAATTTACAACGTAGAATTGCGGCAATTAAAAAAAAGATGCTTACGGGCCTATTCAGTCTTCTATTTTCATAACAGCCGAGATATAATAAATAACCAAAAAAAAAAATATTTTGGTTTTGCCCACGTAGCATTGTGCGCAACTAAAAATAGATGCATGAGAATATTCCGAACTTTAATACCAGCAGCCGAGATATGGCCAAAAAACGAAAATAAATATTTTTGAAGTTGGCAACAAAACGTGTGCGGCAAAATTCAAAAGATGCATACGAATAGAGCCTTATTTTCTGTATCGAGATATCTAAAAACGAACAAAAATATTTTTGAAAATTTACAACGTAACGTGTGCGGCAATTAAAAAAAATACATACGAGCCTATTCGAGCCTTCTATTTTCTGCTTAGCCGAGATATGGCCAAAACAAAAAAAAATATTTTTGAAATTTTGAAAAAGTATGTTGTTCAAAATAGATGCATTCGGGCCTATTCAAGCCCATTATATTCATCAAACCGAGATATGGCTAAAAAACAAAAATATTTTTAGTACAACTAACATTGTGCAGCTTACATTCAAATAGATGCATTCAGACTATTCAAACCCTTTATATTCATCAACCGAGATACGGCCAAAAACGAAAAAATAGTTTTTAAATTTGGCAACATGACATTGTGCAGCTTTAAAGGAGATGCATACAGGGCCCTATTCCGAGCTTTCTATTTTTCACCAGCAGCCGAGATACGGCCAAAAACGAAAAAAAAATAGTTTTTAAATTGCAACATGACAGTGTGCGGCGTTTAAAGGATGCATACGAACCTGTTGAGCTTTCTATTTTCACCATGGCTAGGATGTAATAGTAAACGAAAATAAATATTTTTGGTGGCTCAAAACGATGTGCGGCAATTAAAAAATAGTCTATACGAACTATTGACTTCTATTTTCACCAGCTTGGCGAAATATATCTAAAACAAACAAAAATATTTTGAAAATTTATAACGTAACATTGTGCGGCAATTAAAAAATGCATGCAGGCCTATTCCAGACCTTCTATTTTTCACCAACTTAGCCGAGATATGGCCAAAAACAAAAAAATATTTTCAAAAGTGCAACATAGTGTGCAGCATTCAAAATAGATGCATTCGGGCCTATTCAAACCTTTATGTTCATCAAAAGCCGAGATATGGCCAAAAAAACAAAAAAAATATTTTAAAATTAGCAACATAACATTATGCAGCACTTAAAGGAAATGCATACGGGCCTATTCGAGGCTTTCTATTTTCTACCAATAATGGAATATGGCAAAAATAAAAAAATATTTTTTTAGTTTGGGCAATAACATTGTGCGGCATTTAAAAAAATGCATACGTGCCTGTTCCCGAGCCTTCTATTTTCACCAGCAGCCGAGATACGGTAAAAAACAAAGAAAAATGGTTTTTAAATTTAAGCAACGGCATTGTGAGCATTTAAAGGAGATGCATATGGGCCTATTCCAGCTTTCTTTTCACCAGCAGCCAGAGATATGGCCAGAAAGAACAAAAAAAAATATTTTTTGAATTGGCAACATGACATTGTGCAGCATATAAAGGGAGATGCATACGGGCCTATTCAAGCCTTCTATTTTCCGCAACCCAGCCGGATATATTAAATAGAAAGAAAATATTTTTAAAAATTGGCAACATAACGATTATGCAACACTTGAGAATGCATACAGACCTATTTCCAAGCTTTCTATTTTCACCAGCAGCCGAGGATATGGCCAGAAAACAAAAAAATATTTTTTAAATTTGGCAACATGACATTGTGCGGCATATAAAGGAGATGCATGCAGATATTCAAGCCTTCTATTTTCACCAGCAGCCGAGGATATGGCCAAAAAACGAAAGAAAATATTTTTAAGTTGGCAACATGACATTGTGCGGCATTTAAAGGAGATGCATACGGGCCTATTCAGGCTTTCTATTTTTCGCCAGCAGCCGGATATGGCAAAAACAAAAAAATATTTTTGAATTTGGACGCTTATAACATTGTGCGGCATTTAAAAAATGCATACGTGCCTATTCCAGGCCTTCTATTTTCACCAGCAGCCGAGGATATGGCCAAAAAACCAAAAATTATTTTGAAATTTTTGGCTTATAGCATTGTGCGGAAATTAAGATGCATACGAGTCCTATTCGAGCCTTCTATTTTCACCAGCAGCCGAGATATGGCCAAAAAACAAAAAAAATATTTTTTAAAATTTTGCAAAATAGCATTGTGCGGCATTCAAAATGGTGCATTCGGGCCTATTTCAAACCCTTTATATTCATCAGAAACCGAGATATGGCTGAAAACAAATATTTTTCAGAAATTATCCAACGGCATTGTGCGGCATTCAAAATAGATGCATTCGGGCCTATTCCAAGCCCTTTATATTCATCAGAAGCCGAGATACGGCCAAAAAACGAAAAAAATAGTTTTTAAATTTGGCAACATGACATTGTGCGGCATTTCAGGGAGATGCATACGGGCCTATTCGAGCTTTCTATTTTCACCAGCAGCCGAGATACGGCCAAAAAACAGAAAAAAATAGTTTTAAATTTGGCAACATGACATTGTGCGGCATTTAAAGGAGATGCATGCAGCCCTATTCCGAGCTTTCTATTTCACCAAAACTTAGCTGAATATGGCCAAAAAAACGAAAATAAATATTTTGAAATTGGCAACAAAACGACTATTGAAGCAAATTAAAATGATGCATACGGGCCTATTTCGAGCTTTCTATTTTTACACCAACAGCCAGAAATATATCTAAAAAACAAACAAAAATATTTTGAAAAGTTTATAACGTAGCATTGTGCGGCAATTAAAAAAATGCGCCTGAACCTATTCCCGACCTTCTATTTTCTGTAACCGAGACCAAGCCAAAACAAAAAAAAAAATATTTTGAAATTTTGCAACATAGCATTGTGCGGCATTCAAAATAGATGCATTCGGGCCTATTCAAGCCAGCCATATTCATCAGAAGCCGAGATATAGTAAAAGCAAAAATATTTTTAAATTGGCAGCATAACATTATGCAGCACTTAAAGGAAATGCATACGGGCCTCAAGCTTTCTATTTTCACCAGCAGCCGAGATATGGCCAAAAAACAAAAAAGTATTTTTAAATTTTGCAAAATAGCATTGTGCGGCATTCAAAATAGTTGCATTCGGGCCTATTCCAAATGTATATTCATCAGAAGCCGAGATATGGCTAAAAACGAAAACAAATATTTTGAAATTATCAACGTAACATTGTGCGGCATTCAAAATAGATGCATTCCGGGCCTATTCCAGCCTTTATATTCAATGAAGCCGAGATACGGCCCAAAAAAACGAAAAAAATAGTTTTAAATTTGGCAACATGACATTGTGCGGCATTTAAAGGAGATGCATATAGACTATTCGAGCATTCTATTTTCACCAACAGCCGACCGGCCAAAAACGAAAAAAAATGGATTTTTAAATTTGGCAACATGACATTGTGCAGCATTTAAAGGAGATGCATACGGAGCCTATTCAGGCTTTCTATTTTCACCAGCAACCAGAAATATGACTAAAAAACAAAAAAATATTTTGAAAATTTACAACGTAAATTGTGCGGCAATTAAAAAAGATAACACGGGCCTATTCGAGTCTTCTATTTTCACCAACAGCCAGATAACTAGCCAAATAACAAAAAAAATATTTTTGAAATTTTGCAACGTAGCATTGTGCGCAACTAAAAATAGATGCATACGAGAATATTCCAGACTTTGTATTTTCACCAGCAGCCGAGATATGGCCAAAAAACGAAAATAAATATTTTGAAATTTGGCAACAAAACATTGTGCGGCAATTAAAAAGATGCATACGAATTTATTCGAGGCCTTCTATTTTCACCAGCCGAGATATATAAAACGAACATCTTTTGAAAATTTACAACGTAGCATTGTGCGGCAATTAAAAAAAAATGCATACGAGCCTATTCGAGCCTTCTATTTTCTGCTTGGCCGAGATATGGCCAAAAAACAAAAATATTTTTGAAATTTTGCAACATATCGGTATTGCGGCATTCAAAATAGATTCAGACTATTCAAGCCCGATTATATTCATCAGAAGCCGAGATATGGCCAAACAAAAATATTTTGAAATTTTGCAACATAGCATTGTGCGGCATTCAAAATAGATGCATTCGGGCCTATTCAAACGACCGCTTATATTCATCAGAAACCGAGATACGGCCAAAACGAAAAAAAATAGTTTTAAATTTAACATGACATTGTGCGGCATTTAAGGAGATTGCATACGGGCCTATTCAGGCTTTCCTATTTTCACCAGCAGCCGAGATACGGTAAAAACGAAAAAATAGTTTTAAATTTGTATGACATTGTGCGGCATTTACAAGGAGATGCATACGAGCTATTCGGAAGGCTCTATTTTCACCAGCAGCTGAGATATGGCCCAAAAAAACAAGAAAATAAATATTTTTGAAGTTGTATATACAAAACATTGTATGACAGAATTAAAAATGATGCATACGGGCCTATTTCGAGCTTTCTATTTTCACCAGCAGCCAGAAATATATCTAAAAAACAAACAAATATTTTTGAAAATTTATAACGTATTGTGCGGCGAATTAAAAAAATGCATACGAGCCTATTCCGAGCCTTCTGTGCCACCAGCAGCCGAGATATGGCCAAAAAACAAAAAAAAATATTTTTGAAATTTTGCAACGTGCATTGTGCGGCATTCAAAATAGATGCATTCCGGGCCTATTCCAAAGCCCTTTATATTCATCAAACCGAGATATGGCCAAAAAACAAAAAAAAATCTATTTTAAAAATTGGCAGCATAACATTATGCAACGCCAGGGAAATGCACTGGGCCTATTTCAAGCTTTCTATTTACACCTGCCAACCTTGTGAGATATGGCCAAAAAACAAAAAAAATATTTTTAAATTTTGCAAAATAGCATTGTGCGGCATTCAAAATGGTGCATTCGGGCCTATTCCGGCCACTTTATATTCATCAAGCCGAGATATGGCTAAAAACGAAAACAAATATTTTGAAATTATCCAACGTAACGTGCGGCATTCAAAATAGATGCATTCAGGCCCTATTCAAGCCCTTTATATTCATCTGAAGCCGAGATACGGCAAAAAACGAAAAATAGTTTTTAAATTTGGCAACATATCATTGTGCGGCATTCAAAACAAGATGCATTCCATTCTTCAAGCCCTTTATATTCATCAAACCGAGATACGGCAAAAAACGAAGAAAAAAAAATAGTTTTTTAAATTTGGCAACATGACATTGTGCGGCATTCCCCCAAAAAGTGCATACGGGCCTATTCGAGCTCTATTTTCACCAGCAGCCAGAAATATATCTAAAAAAACAAAAGGCCTTTTTGAAAATTTATAACGTAGCAGTATTGACAATTAAAAAAAATGCCATACAGAGCCTATTCCAGCCTTCTATTTGCACACCAGCAGCCGAGATATGGCCAAAAAACGAAAAAAATGGTTTTTAAATTTGGCATCATGACATTGTGCGGCATTTAAAGGAGATGCATGCAGACTATTCCGAGCTTTCTATTTTCACCAGCAGCCGAGATATGGCCAAAAAACGAAAATAAATATTTTGAAATTTAGCGAAGCAAAACATTGTGGCAATTAAAAATGGTATACGGGCCTACTTCGAGCTTTCTATTTTCACCAGCAGCCGAAATATATCAAAAAACAAACAAAAATATTTTGAAAATTTATAGCATTGTGCGGCAATTAAAAAAAATGCATACAGGCCTATTCAGGCCTTCTATTTTCACCAGCAGCCAACGAAATATGGCCAAAAAACAAAAAAATATTTTGAAATTTTGCAACATAGCATTGTGCGGCATTCAAAATAGATGCATTCAGACTATTCAAGCCCTTTATATTCATCATAAACAAGAATATGGCCAAAAAACAAAAAAAAATATTTTTAAAATTGGCAACATAACATGTGCACTTAAAGGAAATGCATACGGGCCTATTTCAAGCTTTTCTATTTTCACCAGCAGCCGAGATATGGCCAAAAACGAAAAAATATTTTTAAATTTGCAAAAATAACGCATTGTGCGGCATTCAAAATAGATACATTCGGGCCAAGCCATTATATTCATCAGAAGCCGAGATATGGCCAAAAACAAAAAAATATTTTGAAATTTTGCAACATAGCATTGTGCAGCATTCAAAATAGATGCATTCAGGGCCTATTCAGAGCCCTTTATATTCATCAGAAGCCAGGATACGGCCAAACAAGAAAAAATAGTTTTTAAATTTGGCAACATGACATTATTGCGGCATTTAAAGGAGATGCATACGGGCTATTCCGAGCTTTCTATTTTCACCAGCAGCCGAGATATGGCAAAAAACGAAAAAAAATAGTTTTTAAATTTAGCAACATGACATTGTGCGGCATTTAAGAGATACGCCTGAGCCTATTCCAGGCTTTCTATTTTCACCAGCAGCTGAGATATGGCCAAAAAACGAAAATAAATATTTTTGAAATTTGGCAACAAAACGTGTGCGGCAATTAAAAATGATGCATACGGGCTATTTCGAGCTCTATTTCACCAGCAGCCGGAAATATATCCTAAAAAACAAACAAAATATTTTGAAAATTTATAACGTAGCGTGTGCGGCAATTAAAAAAAATGCATACGAGCCTATTCCGAGCCTTCTATTTTCACCAGCAGCCGAGATATGGCCAAAACAAAAAAAAATATTTTGAAATTTTGCAACATTGCATTGTACGGCATTCAAATAGATGCATTCAGGGCCTATTCCAAAAGCCCTTTATATTCATCAGAAGCCGAGATATGGCCAAAAAACAAAAAAAAATATTTTTAAAAATTGGCAACTTATAACATTATGCAGCACTTAAAAGGAAATGCATACGGGCCTATTTCAAGACCTGTTTCACCAACAAGCCGAGATATATTAAAAAACAAAAAAAAATATTTTTAAATTTTGCAAAATAAGCATTGTGCGGCATTCAAAATAGTTGCATTCGGGCCTATTAAGCCCTTTATATTCATCAGAAGCCGAGATATGGCTAAAAACGAAAACAAATATTTTGGGGAATTATCCAACGTAGCATTGTGCGGCATTCAAAATAGATGCATTCGGGCTATTCCAAACCCTTTATATTCATCAGAAGCCGAGATACGGCCAAAAAACGAAAAAAAATAGTTTTTAAATTTGGCAACATATCATTGTGCAGCATTCAAAATAGATGCATTCGGAGCCTATTCAAGCCCTTTATATAGTATCAGAAGCCGAGATACAGCCCAAAAAACGAAAAAAATAGTTTTTAAAATTTGGCAACATGACGTTGTGCGGCATTTAAAGGGTGCATACGGGCTATTCCGAGCTTTCTATTTTCACCAGCAGCCAGGAAATATATCCTAAAAACCGACAAAAATATTTTTGAAATTTATAACGTAGCATTGTGCGGCAATTAAAAAAATGCTATACGAGCCCTATTCGAGCCTTCCTATTTTCACCAGCAGCCGAGATATGGCCAAAACGAAAAAAATAGTTTTTAAATTTGGCATCATGACGTTGTGCGGCATTTAAAGGATACATACGGGCCTATTCAGGCTTTCTATTTTCACCAGCAGCCGAGATATATGGCAAAAAAACAGAAAATAAATATTTTTGGAATTTGGCAACAAAACATTGTGCGGCAATTAAAGCGGAATGCATACGGGCCTACTTCGAGCTTTCTATTTTCACCAGCAGCCGAAATATATCTAAAAGTATAAAAACAAAAATATTTTTGAAAATTTATAACGTAGCATTGTGCGGCAATTAAAAAAAATGCATACGAGCCTATTCCGAGCCTTCTATTTTCACCAGCAGCCGAAATATGGCCAAAAAACAAAAAAAATATTTTGAAATTTTGCAACATAGCATTGTGCGGCATTCAAATAGATGCATTCGGGCCTATTCCAAGCCTTTATATTCATCAGAAGCCGAGATATGGCCAAAAACAAAAAATTTTTAAATTGGCAACATAACGATATGCAGCACTTAAAGGAAATGCATACGAGGCCTATTTCAAGCTTTCTATTTTCACCAGCAGCGAGATATGGCCAAAAAACAAAAAAAATATTTTTAAATTTGCAAAAGCCGCATTGTGCGGCATTCAAAATAGTTGCATTCAGACTAATACAAGCCCTTTATATTCATCAGAAGCCGGATATGGCTAAAAACGAAAACAAATATTTTGAAATTATCCAGCGTAGCATTGTGCAGCATTCAAAATAAAGATGCATTCGGGCCTATTCAAGCCCTTTATATTCATCAAGCCGAGATACGGCCAAAAAACGAAAAAAATAGTTTTTAAATTTAACTTATGACATTGTGCGGCATTTAAAGGAGATGCATACGAGCCTATTCCGAGCTTTCTATTTTCACCAACAGCTGAGATATGGCCAAAACGAAAATAAATATTTACAGGGTGGCAACAAAACGTGTGCGGCAATTAAAAATGATGCATACGGGCCTATTTCGAGCTTTCTATTTTCACCAGCAGCCGAAATATCTAAAAAAACAAACAAAAATATTTTGAAAATTTATAACGTAGCATTGTGCGGCAATTAAAAAAAATGCATACGAGCCTATTCCGAGCCTTCTATTTTCACCAGCAGCCGAGATATGGCCAAAAAACAAAAAAATATTTTGAAATTTTGCAACCTTGTGCATTGTGCGGCAGTGAAATAGATGCATTCGGGCCTATTCCAAGCCCTTTATATTCATCAGAAGCCGAGATATGGCCAAAAAACAAAAAAAAAATATTTTAAAATAGCAACGCAGCATTATGCAGCACTTAAAAGGAAATGCATACGGGCCTATTTCAAACTCTATTTTCACCAGCAACCGAGATATGGCCAAAAAACAAAAAAATATTTTTTAAATTTTGCAAAATAGCATTGTGCAGCATTCAAAATAGTTGCATTCGGGCCTATTACAAACCCTTTATATTCATCAGAAACCGAGATATGGCTAAAGAAACGAAAACAAATATTTTTGGAATTATCCAACGTAGCATTGTACGGCATTCAAAATAGATGCATTCGAATATTCAAGCCCTTTATATTCATCAGAAGCCGAGATACGGCCAAAAAACGAAAAAAAAAATAGTTTTAGAGATTTGGCAACTTATGTTGTTGTGCGGCATTTAAAGGAGATGCATACGAGCCTATTCGAGCTTTCTATTTTCACCAACAGCTGAGATATGGCCAAAAACGAAAATAAATATTTTGGTGGCAACAAAACATTGTGCGGCAATTAAAAATGATGCATACGAGCTATTTCAGGCTTTCTATTTTCACCAGCAGCCGAAATATATCTAAAAACAAACAAAAATATTTTTGAAAATTTATAACGTAGCATTGTGCGGCAATTGAAAATGCATACGAGCTATTCCGAGCCTTCTATTTTCACCAGCAGCCGAGATATGGCCAAAAAACAAAAAAAACTCTTTTTTGAAATTTTGCAACATTGCATTGTGCGGCATTCAAAGTAGATGCATTCAGATATTCAAGCCCTTTATATTCATCAGAAGCCGAGATATGGCCAAAAAACAAAAAAAAATATTTTTAAAATTGGCAACATAACATTATGCAACACTTAAAGGAATGCATACGGGCCTATTTCAAGCTTTCTATTTTCACCAGCAGCCGAGATATGGCCAAAAACAAAAAAATATTTTGAAATTTTTGAAAAAATATCATTGTGCGGCATTCAAAATGCATTCAGGCCTATTCCAAAGCCCGTATATTCATCAGAAGCGAGATATGGCCAAAAAACAAAAAAAATATTTTTTGAAATTTTGCAACATAACGTGTGCGGCATTCAAAATAGATCATTCGGGCCTATTCAAGCCCTTTATATTCATCGAAGCCGAATACGGCCAAAAAACGAAAAAAATAGTTTTAAATTTGGCAACATGACATTGTACGGCATTCAGGAGATGCATACGAGCCTATTCCGAGGCTTTCTATTTTCACCAGCCCAGCTGAGATATGGCCAAAAACGAAAATAAATATTTTTTGAAATTTGGCAACAAAACATTGTGCGGCATTTAAAAATGATGCATACGGGCCTATTTCAGGCTTTCTATTTTCACCAGCAGCCGAAATATATCTAAAAACAAACAAAATATTTTTGAAAATTTATAACGTAGCATTGTGCGGCTAAATAAAAAAAATGCATGAGAGCCTATTCCAAACCTTCTATTTCACCAGCAGCCGAGATATGGCCAAAAACAAAAAAAAATATTTTGAAATTTTGCAACATGCATTGTGCGGCATTCAAAATAGATGCATTCGGGCCTATTCCAAGCCCTTTATATTCATCAAGCCGAGATATGGCCAAAAAACAAAAAAATATTTTAAAAAGTGGCAACATAACATTATGCAGCATAAAGGAAATGCATACGGGCCTATTTAAGCTTTCTATTTTCACCAGCAGCCGAGATATGGCCAAAAAAACAAAAAATATTTTTTGAAATTTTGAAAAATATCATTGTGCGGCATTCAAAATAGATGCATTCGGGCCTATTCCAAACCCCATTATATTCATCAGAAGCCGGATACTATTGCTCAAAATATTTTAGAATTTTGCAACATAGCATTGTGCAGCATTCAAAATAGATGCATTCGGTATTCAAGCCCTTTATATTCATCAGAAGCCGAGATACGGCCAAAAAACGAAAAAAATAGTTTTTAAATTTGGCAACATGACATTGTGCGGCATTTAAAGGAGATGCATACGGGCCTATTCCGAGCTTTCTATTTTCACCAGCAGCCGAGATATGGCCAAAAAACGAAAAAAAATAGTTTTTAAATTTGGCAACATGACATTGTGCGGCATTTAAAGGAGATGCATACGAGCCTATTCCGAGCCCTTTATATTCATCAGAAGCCGAGATATGGCCAAAAAACAAAAAAAAATATTTTTAAAAATTGGCAACATAACATTATGCAGCACTTAAAGGAAATGCATACGGACTCGCTGACTTTCTATTTTCACCAGCAGCCGAGATATGGCCAAAAAACAAAAAATATTTTAAATTTTGCAAAATAACATTGTGCGCATTCAAAATAGATGCATTCGGGCTATTCAAGCCCATTATATTTCATCAGAGCCGAGATATGGCCAAAAACAAAAAAAATATTTTGAAATTTTGCAACATAGCATTGTGCGGCATTCAAAATAGATGCATTCGGGCCTATTCCAGCTATATTCATCAGAAGCCGAGATATGGCCAAAAACGAAAAAAAAATTTTTAAATTTGGCAACATGACATTGTGCGGCATTTAAAGGAGATGCATGGGCCTATTCAGCTTTCTATTTTCACCAGCAGCCGAGATATGGCCAAAAACGAAAAAAAATATTTTGAAATTTGGCAACATGACATTGTGCGGCATTTAAAGGAGATGCATGGGCCTATTCCGAGCTTTCTATTTTCACCAGCAGCTGAGATATGGCCAAACGAAAATAAATATTTTGAAATTTGGCAACAAAACATTGTGCGGCAATTAAAAATGATGCATACGGGCCTATTTCGAGCTTTCTATTTTCCAGCCGAAATATATCTAAAAAACAAACAAAAATATTTTTGAAAATTTATAACGTAGCATTGTGCGGCAATTAAAAAAATGCATACGGGCCTATTCCGAGCCTTCTATTTTCACCAGCAGCCGAGATATGGCCAAAAAACATAAAAAAATATTTTTGAAATTTTGCAACATAGCATTGTGCGGCATTCAAAATAGATGCATTCGGGCCTATTCCCTTTATATTCATCAGAAGCCGAGATATGGCCAAAAAACAAAAAAAAATATTTTAAAAATTGGCAACATAACATTATGCAGCACTTAAAGGAAATGCATACGGGCCTATTTCAAGCTTTCTATTTTCACCAGCAGCCGAGATATGGCCAAAAAACAAAAAAAAATTTTTTAAATTTTGCAAAATAGCATTGTGCGGCATTCAAAATAGTTGCATTCGGATTCCAAGCCCTTTATATTCATCAGAAGCCGAGATATGGCTAAAAAACGAAAAAAATATTTTGAAATTATCCAACGTAGCATTGTGCGGCATTCAAAATAGATGCATTCGGGCCTATTCAAGCCCTTTATATTCATCAGAAGCCGAGATACGGCAAAAAACGAAAAATATTTTTAAATTGGCAACATATCATTGTGCGGCATTCAAAATAGATGCATTCGGGCTATTCAAGCCCTTTATATTCATCAGAAGCCGAGATACGGCCAAAAAACGAAAAAAATAGTTTTAAATTGGCAACATGACATTGTGCGGCATTTAAAAGAGATGCATACGGGCCTATTCCGAGCTTTCTATTTTCACCAGCAGCCGAAATATATCTAAAAACAAACAAAAATATTTTGAAAATTTACAACGTAGCATTGTGCGGCAATTAAAAAAATGCATACGGGTATTCCGAGCCTTCTATTTTCACCAGCAGCCGAGATATGGCCAAAAAACAAAAAAATATTTTAAATTTGGCATCATGACATTGTGCGGCATTTAAAGGAGATGCATACGGGCCTATTCCGAGCTTTCTATTTTCACCAGCAGCCGAGATATGGCCAAAAACGAAAATAAATATTTTTGAAATTTGGCAACATAACATTGTGCGGCAATTAAAAATGATGCATACGGGCCTATTTCGAGCTTTCTATTTTCACCAGCAGCCGAAATATATCTAAAAAACAAACAAAAATATTTTTGAAAATTTATAACGTAGCATTGTGCGGCAATTAAAAAAAATGCATACGAGCCTATTCCGAGCCTTCTATTTTCACCAGCAGCCGAAATATGGCCAAAAAACAAAAAAATATTTTGAAATTTTGCAACATAGCATTGTGCGGCATTCAAAATAGATGCATTCGGGCCTATTCAAGCCCTTTATATTCATCAGAAGCCGAGATATGGCCAAAAACAAAAAAAATATTTTTAAATTGGCAACATAACATTGTGCAGCACTTAAAAATGCATACGGGCCTATTTCAAGCTTTCTTTTTAGCCGAGATATGGCCAAAAAACAAAAAAAAATATTTTTAAATTTTGCAACATAGCATTGTGCGGCATTCAAAATAGATGCATTCGGGCCTATTACAAGCCCTTTATATTCATCAGAGCCGAGATATGGCCAAAAAACGAAAACAAATATTTTTAAAATTTCCAACGTAGCATTGTGCGGCATTCAAAATAGATGCATTCGGGCCTATTCCAAGCCCTTTATATTCATCAGAAGCCGAGATATGGCCAAAAAACGAAAAAAAAATAGTTTTAAATTTGGCAACATGACATTGTGCGGCATTTAAAGGAGATGCATACGAGCCTATTCCGAGCTTTCTATTTTCACCAGCAGCTGAGATATGGCCAAAAAAAAATATTTTTGAAATGGCAACAAAACATTGTGCGGCAATTAAAAATGATGCATACGGGCCTATTTCGAGCTTTCTATTTTCACCAGCAGCCGAAATATATCTAAAAAACAAACAAAAATATTTTTGAAAATTTATAACGTAGCATTGTGCGGCAATTAAAAAAAATGCATACGAGCCTATTCCGAGCCTTCTATTTTCACCAGCAGCCGAGATATGGCCAAAAAACAAAAAAAATATTTTTGAAATTTTACAACATAGCATTGTGCGGCATTCAAAATAGATGCATCGGGCCTATTCAAGCCCTTTATATTCATCAAGCCGAGATATGGCCAAAAACAAAAAAATATTTTAAAATTAACATAACATTGTGCAGCACTTAAAGGAAATGCATACGGGCCTATTTCAAGCTTTCTATTTTCACCAGCAGCCGAGATATGGCCAAAAAACAAAAAAAAATATTTTTTAAATTTTGCAAAATAGCATTGTGCGGCATTCAAAATAGTTGCATTCGGGCCTATTACAAGCCCTTTATATTCATCAAAGCCGAGATATGGCTAAAAACGAAAAAAATATTTTGAAATTATCCAACGTAGCATTGTGCGGCATTCAAAATAGATGCATTCGGGCCTATTCAAGCCCTTTATATTCATCAGAGCCGAGATATGGCCAAAAAACGAAAAAATAGTTTTTTTGGCAACATGACATTGTGCGGCATTTAAAGGAGATGCATACGAGCCTATTCCGAGCTTTCTATTTTCACCAGCAGCTGAGATATGGCCAAAAAACGAAAATAAATATTTTTGAAATTTGGCAACAAAACATTGTGCGGCAATTAAAAATGATGCATACGGGCCTATTTCGAGCTTTCTATTTTCACCAGCAAGAAATATATCTAAAAACAAACAAAAATATTTTTGAAAATTTATAACGTAGCATTGTGCGGCAATTAAAAAAAATGCATACGAGCCTATTCCGAGCCTTCTATTTTCACCAGCAGCCGAGATATGGCCAAAAAACAAAAAAAATATTTTTGAAATTTTGCAACGGCATTGTGCGGCATTCAAAATAGATGCATTCGGGCCTATTCAAGCCTTTATATTCATCAGAAGCCGAGATATGGCCAAAAAACAAAAAAAAATATTTTTAAAAATTGGCAACATAACATTATGCAGCACTTAAAGGAAATGCATACGGGCCTATTTCAAGCTTTCTATTTTCACCAGCAGCCGAGATATGGCCAAAAAACAAAAAAAAATATTTTTGAAATTTTGAAAAATATCATTGTGCGGCATTCAAAATAGATGCATTCGGGCCTATTCCAAGCCCATTATATTCATCAGAAGCCGAGATATGGCCAAAAAACAAAAAAAATATTTTGAAATTTTGCAACATAGCATTGTGCGGCATTCAAAATAGATGCATTCGGGTCAAGCCCTTTATATTCATCAGAAGCCGAGATACGGCCAAAAAACGAAAAAAAATAGTTTTTAAATTTGGCAACATGACATTGTGCGGCATTTAAAGGAGATGCATACGGGCCTATTCCGAGCTTTCTATTTTCACCAGCAGCCGAGATATGGCCAAAAAACGAAAATAAATATTTTTGAAATTTGGCAACAAAACATTGTGCGGCAATTAAAAATGATGCATACGGGCCTATTTCGAGCTTTCTATTTTCACCAGCAGCCGAAATATATCTAAAAAACAAAAAAAATATTTTTGAAAATTTATAACGTAGCATTGTGCGGCAATTAAAAAAAATGCATACGAGCCTATTCCGAGCCTTCTATTTTCACCAGCAGCCGAGATATGGCCAAAAAACAAAAAAATATTTTGAAATTTTGCAACATAGCATTGTGCGGCATTCAAAATAGATGCATTCGGGCCTATTCCAAGCCCTTTATATTCATCAGAAGCCGAGATGGCCAAAAACAAAAAAATATTTTTAAAAATTGGCAACATAACATTATGCAGCACTTAAAGGAAATGCATACGGGCCTATTTCAAGCTTTCTATTTTCACCAGCAGCCGAGATATGGCCAAAAAACAAAAAAAAATATTTTTGAAATTTTGAAAAATATCATTGTGCGGCATTCAAAATAGATGCATTCGGGCCTATTCCAAGCCCATTATATTCATCAGAAGCCGAGATATGGCCAAAAAACAAAAAAAAATATTTTTGAAATTTTGCAACATAGCATTGTGCGGCATTCAAAATAGATGCATTCGGGCCTATTCCAAGCCCTTTATATTCATCAGAAGCCGAGATACGGCCAAAAAACGAAAAAAAATAGTTTTTAAATTTGGCAACATGACATTGTGCGGCATTTAAAGGAGATGCATACGGGCCTATTCCGAGCCTTCTATTTTCACCAGCAGCCGAGATACGGCCAAAAAACGAAAAAAAATAGTTTTTAAATTTGGCAACATGACATTGTGCGGCATTTAAAGGAGATGCATACGAGCCTATTCCGAGCTTTCTATTTTCACCAGCAGCTGAGATATGGCCAAAAAACGAAAATAAATATTTTTGAAATTTGGCAACAAAACATTGTGCGGCAATTAAAAATGATGCATACGGGCCTATTTCGAGCTTTCTATTTTCACCAGCAGCCGAAATATATCTAAAAAACAAACAAAAATATTTTTGAAAATTTATAACGTAGCATTGTGCGGCAATTAAAAAAAATGCATACGAGCCTATTCCGAGCCTTCTATTTTCACCAGCAGCCGAGATATGGCCAAAAAACAAAAAAAATATTTTTGAAATTTTGCAACATAGCATTGTGCGGCATTCAAAATAGATGCATTCGGGCCTATTCCAAGCCCTTTATATTCATCAGAAGCCGAGATATGGCAAAAAAAAAAAAATATTTTTAAAATTGGCAACATAACATTATGCAGCACTTAAAGGAAATGCATACGGGCCTATTTCAAGCTTTCTATTTTCACCAGCAGCCGAGATATGGCCAAAAACAAAAAAATTTTTTAAATTTTGCAAAATAGCATTGTGCGGCATTCAAAATAGTTGCATTCGGGCCTATTCCAAGCCCTTTATATTCATCAGAAGCCGAGATATGGCTAAAAAACGAAAACAAATATTTTTGAAATTATCCAACGTAGCATTGTGCGGCATTCAAAATAGATGCATTCGGGCCTATTCCAAGCCCTTTATCATGAAGCCGAGATATGGCCAAAAAAAAAAAATAATTTTTAAATTTGGCAACATGACATTGTGCGGCATTTAAAGGAGATGCATATGGGCCTATTCCGAGCTTCTATTTTCACCAGCAGCCGAGATATACGGCCAAAAAACAAAAAATATTTTTAAAAATTGGCAACATAACATTATGCGGCATTTAAAGAAGATGCATACGGGCCTATTTCAAGCTTTCTATTTTCACCAGCAGCCGAGATATGGCCAAAAAAAAAAAAAATATTTTAAATTTTGCAAATAGCATTGTGCGGCATTCAAAATAGATGCATACGGGCCTATTCCAAGCCCTATATTCATCAGAAGCCGAGATATGGCTAAAAAACGAAAAAAAATTTTTGAAATTATGCAACGTAGCATTGTGCGGCATTCAAAATAGATGCATTCGGGCCTATTCAAGCCCTTTATATTCATCAGAGCCGAGATACGGCAAAAACAAAAAAAATATTTTTAAATTGGCAACATATCATTGTGCGGCATTCAAAATAGATGCATTCGGGCCTATTCCAAGCCCTTTATATTCATCAGAAGCCGAGATACGGCAAAAAACGAAAAAAAATAGTTTTTAAATTTGGCAACATGACATTGTGCGGCATTTAAAAAAGATGCATACGGGCCTATTCCGAGCTTTCTATTTTCACCAGCAGCGAAGATATATCCAAAAAACAAAAAAAAATATTTTTGAAAATTTACAACGTAGCATTGTGCAGCAATTAAAAAAAAATGCATACGGGCTTATTCCGAGCCTTCTATTTTCACCAGCAGCCGAGATATGGCCAAAAACGAAAAAAATAGTTTTTAAATTTGGCAACATGACATTGTGCGGCATTTAAAGGAGATGCATACGGGCCTATTCCGAGCTTTCTATTTTCACCAGCAGCCGAGATATGGCCAAAAAACGAAAATAAATATTTTTGAAATTTGGCAACAAAACATTGTGCGGCAATTAAAAATGATGCATACGGGCCTATTTCGAGCTTTCTATTTTCACCAGCAGCCGAAATATATCTAAAAAACAAACAAAAATATTTTTGAAAATTTATAACGTAGCATTGTGCGGCAATTAAAAAAAATGCATACGAGCCTATTCCGAGCCTTCTATTTTCACCAGCAGCCGAGATATGGCCAAAAAACAAAAAAAAATATTTTTGAAATTTTGCAACATAGCATTGTGCGGCATTCAAAATAGATGCATTCGGGCCTATTCCAAGCCCTTTATATTCATCAGAAGCCGAGATATGGCCAAAAAACAAAAAAAAATATTTTTTAAAATTGGCAACATAACATTATGCAGCACTTAAAGGAAATGCATACGGGCCTATTTCAAGCTTTCTATTTTCACCAGCAGCCGAGATATGGCCAAAAAACAAAAAAAAATATTTTTTAAATTTTGCAAAATAGCATTGTGCGGCATTCAAAATAGTTGCATTCGGGCCTATTCCAAGCCCTTTATATTCATCAGAAGCCGAGATATGGCTAAAAACGAAAACAAATATTTTTGAAATTATCCAACGTAGCATTGTGCGGCATTCAAAATAGATGCATTCGGGCCTATTCCAAGCCATTTATATTCATCAGAAGCCGAGATATGGCCAAAAACAAAAAAAATATTTTTTAAAATTGGCAACATAACATTATGCAGCACTTAAAGGAAATGCATACGGGCCTATTTCAAGCTTTCTATTTTCACCAGCAGCCGAGATATGGCCAAAAAACAAAAAAAAATATTTTTTAAATTTTGCAAAATAGCATTGTGCGGCATTCAAAATAGTTGCATTCGGGCCTATTACAAGCCCTTTATATTCATCAGAAGCCGAGATATGGCTAAAAAACGAAAACAAATATTTTTGAAATTATCCAACGTAGCATTGTGCGGCATTCAAAATAGATGCATTCGGGCCTATTCCAAGCCCTTTATATTCATCAGAAGCCGAGATACGGCCAAAAAACGAAAAAAATAGTTTTTAAATTTGGCAACATGACATTGTGCGGC
The DNA here is from genome assembly GCF_019399895.1 of Cardiocondyla obscurior. Lineage (NCBI taxonomy): Eukaryota > Metazoa > Arthropoda > Insecta > Hymenoptera > Formicidae > Cardiocondyla > Cardiocondyla obscurior. The sequence continues at coordinate 5,074,333 of NC_091865.1, read as the reverse complement.
ATTTAAAGGAGATGCATATGGGCCTATTCCGAGCTTTCTATTTTCACCAGCAGCCGAGATACGGCCAAAAAACGAAAAAAAATAGTTTTTAAATTTGGCAACATGACATTGTGCGGCATTTAAAGGAGATGCATACGAACCTATTCCGAGCTTTCTATTTTCACCAGCAGCCGAGATATGGCCAAAAAACGAAAAAAAATATTTTTTAAATTTGGCAACATGACATTGTGCGGCATTTAAAGGAGATGCATACGGGCCTATTCCGAGCTTTCTATTTTCACCAGCAGCCGAGATATGGCCAAAAACGAAAAAAATATTTTTAAATTTGGCAACATGACATTGTGCGGCATTTAAAGGAGATGCATACGGGCCTATTCCGAGCTTTCTATTTTCACCAGCAGCCGAGATATGGCAAAAAAACAAAAAAAAATATTTTTGAAATTTGGCAACATAACATTGTGCGGCATTTAAAGGAGATGCATACGGGCCTATTCCAAGCCTTCTATTTTCACCAGCAGCCGAGATATGGCCAAAAAACGAAAAAAAATATTTTTTAAATTTGGCAACATGACATTGTGCGGCATTTAAAGGAGATGCATACGGGCCTATTCCGAGCTTTCTATTTTCACCAGCAGCCGAGATATGGCCAAAAAACGAAAATAAATATTTTTGAAATTTGGCAACAAAACATTGTGCGGCAATTAAAAATGATGCATACGGGCCTATTTCGATCTTTCTATTTTCACCAGCAGCCGAAATATATCTAAAAAACAAACAAAAATATTTTGAAAATTTATAACGTAGCATTGTGCGGCAATTAAAAAAATGCATACGGGCCTATTCCGAGCCTTCTATTTTCACCAGCAGCCGAGATATGGCCAAAAAACAAAAAAAAATATTTTTGAAATTTTGCAACATAGCATTGTGCGGCATTCAAAATAGATGCATTCGGGCCTATTCAAGCCCTTTATATTCATCAGAAGCCGAGATATGGCCAAAAAAAAAAAAATATTTTTAAAAATTGGCAACATAACATTATGCAGCACTTAAAGGAAATGCATACGGGCCTATTTCAAGCTTTCTATTTTCACCAGCAGCCGAGATATGGCCAAAAAACAAAAAAAAATATTTTTTAAATTTTGCAAAATAGCATTGTGCGGCATTCAAAATAGTTGCATTCGGGCCTATTCCAAGCCCTTTATATTCATCAGAAGCCGAGATATGGCTAAAAAACGAAAACAAATATTTTTGAAATTATCCAACGTAGCATTGTGCGGCATTCAAAATAGATGCATTCGGGCCTATTCCAAGCCCTTTATATTCATCAGAAGCCGAGATACGGCCAAAAAACGAAAAAAAATAGTTTTTAAATTTGGCAACATATCATTGTGCGGCATTCAAAATAGATGCATTCGGGCCTATTCCAAGCCCTTTATATTCATCAGAAGCCGAGATACGGCCAAAAAACGAAAAAAAATAGTTTTTAAATTTGGCAACATGACATTGTGCGGCATTTAAAAGAGATGCATACGGGCCTATTCCGAGCTTTCTATTTTCACCAGCAGCCGAAATATATCTAAAAAACAAACAAAAATATTTTTGAAAATTTATAACGTAGCATTGTGCGGCAATTAAAAAAAATGCATACGAGCCTATTCCGAGCCTTCTATTTTCACCAGCAGCCGAGATATGGCCAAAAAACGAAAAAAAATAGTTTTTAAATTTGGCATCATGACATTGTGCGGCATTTAAAGGAGATGCATACGGGCCTATTCCGAGCTTTCTATTTTCACCAGCAGCCGAGATATGGCCAAAAAACGAAAATAAATATTTTTGAAATTTGGCAACAAAACATTGTGCGGCAATTAAAAATGATGCATACGGGCCTACTTCGAGCTTTCTATTTTCACCAGCAGCCGAAATATATCTAAAAAACAAACAAAAATATTTTTGAAAATTTATAACGTAGCATTGTGCGGCAATTAAAAAAAATGCATACGAGCCTATTCCGAGCCTTCTATTTTCACCAGCAGCCGAGATATGGCCAAAAAACAAAAAAAATATTTTTGAAATTTTGCAACATAGCATTGTGCGGCATTCAAAATAGATGCATTCGGGCCTATTCCAAGCCCTTTATATTCATCAGAAGCCGAGATATGGCCAAAAACAAAAAAAATATTTTTTTAAATTGGCAACATAACATTATGCAGCACTTAAAGGAAATGCATACGGGCCTATTTCAAGCTTTCTATTTTCACCAGCAGCCGAGATATGGCCAAAAAACAAAAAAAAATATTTTTAAATTTTGCAAAATAGCATTGTGCGGCATTCAAAATAGTTGCATTCGGGCCTATTCCAAGCCCTTTATATTCATCAGAAGCCGAGATATGGCTAAAAAACGAAAACAAATATTTTTGAAATTATCCAACGTAGCATTGTGCGGCATTCAAAATAGATGCATTCGGGCCTATTCCAAGCCCTTTATATTCATCAGAAGCCGAGATACGGCCAAAAAACGAAAAAAAATAGTTTTTAAATTTGGCAACATGACATTGTGCGGCATTTAAAGGAGATGCATATGGGCCTATTTCGAGCTTTCTATTTTCACCAGCAGCCGAGATACGGCCAAAAAACGAAAAAATAGTTTTTAAATTTGGCAACATGACATTGTGCGGCATTTAAAGGAGATGCATACGGGCCTATTCCGAGCTTTCTATTTTCACCAGCAGCCGAAATATGGCCAAAAAACAAAAAAAAATATTTTTGAAAATTTACAACGTAGAATTGTGCGGCAATTAAAAAAGATGCTTACGGGCCTATTCCGAGTCTTCTATTTTCACCAACAGCCGAGATAAAGCCAATTAACCAAAAAAAAATATTTTTGAAATTTTGCAACGTAGCATTGTGCGCAACTAAAAATAGATGCATACGAGAATATTCCGAACTTTGTATTTTCACCAGCAGCCGAGATATAGCCAAAAAACGAAAATAAATATTTTTGAAATTTGGCAACAAAACATTGTGCGGCAATTAAAAAAGATGCATACGGGCCTATTCCGAGCTTTCTATTTTCACCAGCAGCTGAGATATGGCCAAAAAACGAAAAAAAATAGTTTTTAAATTTGGCAACATGACATTGTGCGGCATTTAAAGGAGATGCATACGGGCCTATTCCGAGCTTTCTATTTTCACCAGCAGCCGAGATATGGCAAAAAAACAAAAAAAAATATTTTTGAAATTTGGCAACATAACATTGTGCGGCATTTAAAGGAGATGCATACGTGCCTATTCCGAGCCTTCTATTTTCACCAGCAGCCGAGATACGGCCAAAAAACGAAAAAAAATAGTTTTTAAATTTGGCATTGTTACGTCCAGGCCGCTGATTATCAAAGATAGGAGGTAAGGATGAGGTAGGTCTGGGTAACTTGACCTTATAATCTCGAGATACACAGTAAATAGTGTACTCGAGATACCGCTCACACCAAAAGCTACGACAAGAGTCAATGTCCCGAGAGACAATGTGACGTCTTATCTAAGCTGCGTGATCGGTGGCCGCTAATTTTGATAAAGCGATACAAGTATCACCTGTTATCAGGGATGGGGCCGGTGCGACTTACAACTAAAATAATTCGAGAAGCCAGATTTACAAAAAAAAACAAACAAAATATATTTCTTAAAATTACAGTAAAATGCGTATACAAGTTTAATTAATTATTATTCACAAGGATGACTTTAAGGAACAGGAGGAGAAAAAAATGTAGGCAGGTGTGATTCAGGGATAATAAAAGGAGTTTGATGTTCGGGATGATAGACAAAAATGACAGGATCGTTGTTGGAAAGGTTATATTCTGTTTTAAAAGCTGGAGGAGGGAAGGATTGAGGTTCAGGAGTTTCTTGAGGTGGGTGAGGGTATTTGTCGGCTACTTGGTCGAGGAAATGTCTGTAACTGGAATTAGGAAGAGAAGCAAATGGAGAAGAAAAGGAATGAGAAAAACTCGGGAGAGGAACAGGATGAGGATTATTCGAAGCAAACGAGGGGAGTCGGTGAGGTGACGCGATCGGGGATGGCGAAAACGATGGGCCTTGGGCCTCGCAATAATCCGCGTACAATCGAAGCTCGGGATAACAGATTTTACAGTTGTAGCTTCCGCCGCATGGCATCGGAAGTTTTCTTTTTAACTCGGTAAGCAAATAGTTGTATTTCGACGTATTCTCGTCAGAATCAGCGGAAGTGCGTGGGCAAGTTCGGCTCACTATAAATGAGCGGATCGATTTAATAATAACTTCACGGAAAATTGAAGAAAAATGAGAATCAGACTTACTACTTGGGCAGATCATTAAACAAGCGAAGTTTTAGCGTCAAACGTTCCTCTGGCGGAGCGATGGATTCGTGATTCCGGTGGAAGTCCGGCGGATTTGAGCAGCTCGTGAGTCGGGTGGTTAGAGCGGCTACGGATCGGCTGATTCTTCCTTCTGGTTTGTTTAAGCACTCACGAATCGCGGTTAAAGTAACGGCAGGTGTCAAGAGACTTTTTAGAATGTACAATGTTCCGCCCGCTCGCGCTTTTTATATGATTGAAAAGGGCGTTGTTTACGAGTGCCGTGCGCACCGCTTATCATAGGGCAGTCTGATTCACTTTTCCGAATTTTCCGTTGTTATGACTCTTTTCTTAAAAACAATGTACTTGACCTTTCATTTTATCGTTAGTCATCCTTGTGAATTAGAATGTTCTAGAAAGAAAGAAATTAAAAGGGCGTGGACGTAACACCCCCGGCCTTAGACAAATGCTGAGGTTTGAAAGCTCTGCATTTGCAAGATGGAAAAAATGAGTGGGTTAATTTCTTTCTTTCACGAACAATTTAAGAGCTAATTTAAAATTATCGGTTGCCCTTCGTTCCAGATAAAACATTTCTTATCGGAAAGTAAATATATATTTTTTTTTGAATGGAGAGCACACATATCCGTTTTATCTGAAAGGAATGCTGGTTTCTTATCTATTTATAATTGAATATATATATATGTATATATGTATATAATATTTAAATGCTAGGGTAGCAAGTTCCAATTATTTGGAAGGTGTCTTGCCCGAATCCGAGCCGGATTATTGTTTCCTTGAGGTCATCAATTGCCGCCTCACTTTTGTGCTCGATCCTGAAGGTGATGGCTGCGCTGGTCTCATGTAGGTGACGGCGGATTTTTATCCATCCTACTAATCCCTTGAGGTAGGCTTTGGATACTATTTTGGCTCGGTCGGACCACTCGTGTTCTTCGTTCAGTGGTCGCAGGTAGGCGAGGCCGCAGGGGATGGCTTGCCAACGGAGTTGGCAGAAACGATCCTCCAGGAGGTATACCTCGAAGAATGGGACCTTGATGGTCCGGCCCCAATCCCGCAGGGCGACGTATACCGTCTTGTCGATGGTGTAGAGGATCTCTCCCCGTCTCCATATATGTTCTTCCTTTACCGCCACCACTGTGTTGTCATGGATTCGATCGGGCGGAATGTGCATGAACTTGCTCTTCCTTTCCATTCTTCTGGTTAGATCTTCCGTCAGTTCTTCTAATTCCTCCTGGCTGTTAAGTAGTTGTACCCAGAAGAGCGTGGGGAGCTGACCTTAATTATCCGGGCCTTGAGTTCACTTCTGGTCAATGCCTTGGTATTGATGTGTTCAATTCTCGACTCGGTACTCATTTTCTGAAGATGTGATGAGGTTAGTTAGTAAAATTAGTTGGATTTTTATTTATAGGAAAAGGGAGAAAAGAAAAATTTTATTGGTTTTATTTATATTATTATTATTTTTTTTTGAAAAATTTTTTTTTATTATTTTTTTTTTTATTTTTATTATTATTATTTTTTTTATTCTTTTAATTCGAACGTATATGTTGCTGTTTTTTCTACTGGTATTGTTGGATAAACTTTTGGATGTAAATTTTCCATTTCTAGATGATTCTGGGTGAACGTTGTTTCTGGATCCTGTTTAGGAGCGCTGGCCTTTTCGTATTTGTTCCTTCCTTTTCCCAGATGTAGTAGTAGGTTGGTTATAGAATCCCAGATTGCTCCTATCAAGTAGATTGACCATCCGTAAACCGTGTGTAAGGCATAGCCATGTACGAGAGTATCTATTAATAGTTTGATTGCTCTGCAAGTAAGATATATTCCCATTAATCCTGCGCTGATATTGCCAAAAATTAAGAATTTGCTCCAAAACTTTTGCCAAGTTGATATTGCGATTCTTTCTATTGATGCTTTGTCAATTAAATTAGAGATTGAGCCTCCTTGGATTAATGTTGGTTCGCCCATGATTCCTCGTGCAAGAGTGTTAAGAATGGCTGGTCGTTCGGCCGGAAACATTATGTGATTTTTCAAATCATCTAAATCTGTTTGTGTGTATATTCCGCTCGTGGCTAATGATCCTGGGCTCACATATTTCCAAGTCGGTCTTGTCATTGGTTTCATGACTGTAGGTCGCACTGATTCTACTGGTCTTGGCAAAAATTTATACCACGAGTTATCTAATCTGAACATTGCTGGAGCCAAAGGATTACAGTTTATTTGAGTCCCCTGTTGTAATAGTATATGTGTTTGTGGTGTTAGGAAATAAGTTTCGTTCCCTCTTATTACTGGAAGTTGATCATAACATTCCTCTGTACTTGCAATTTTTACTTCCGTGGGTACACATTTTATAATGTGAATTACTTCTCCTGTTGATACGGCCATGTATCCTGGTCCTTTCATGAAGTGAAAAGCGAAAATATCTGGTGATTGTGTTGCTATTGCTAAAGAATTTCTTAATAATTGTAATTCTAATCTGCATTGTTCTAATATTACATTTCTGTATAATAAATTAAATTGCTGTCGTACATGCCTTTCTACATAAACGAATTTTGAATTAACATATGTAAATAAATCGTAGGATGCCGAGGATCTGTAATTTTTAAATATGTATCCATTTGGATCTGTTAAAAATATTACTAATTTCGGGTGTTCGGTCTGCGTTAATGTAAATCCGCAGCTTGTATATTCGCCTGTCCTGGTTAAAGCGAATACTATATCTCTTTGATTTATGGTATATACGATCTGAGGTGGTTCCACGTTATAATCAGTTATGCTTTCGGCGATCCCTCTGTATAAAAGACTGTATCCTCGTAGATTGCAAGTGTCGCCCGGCTGGGGTTCCCAGAAGGTATTACCTCCTTCCATATCGGTGCAACGTGTAGCTTTTAATTCGCATACAACTCCGGATCTTAATAGCACTTGATTAGAATTTAGTCGGATGTTTGCAGAATAATCTTGTAGCGTTATCTTGATAGTGCTTAATACGATGACTTGCTCCCATGTTCCATAAGGATCGGAGTAGGCGGCTCCGGAACAGGCTCCGTCGTTGTCCACACTTCCGGCCAGGACCACAGGACGGCTTGCGGTAGCATTCGGTTTTAATCCGGTTATTAGTGTGTTGCCAATTGTAAATGTTCCATCCAGATGCATATGTTGACATACTTCTCTTGAGACTTCGTGTATGTATGAATATTTTCCATTATGTACTTCCATGGTGTGCGAAAACATTCCGCATTTTTTAATCATCCTGTCTATTTCCACTTTGCATTGTATAACTTTCACACTTGTAAAATCGTCTATTTGAAGTAGCTGTAGATAAACTTGTGTAGTGTTTATTGAGACGGTCGGAATGTCACATTCTTCTAAGTCGATAAGAGATAGTGTTGTTAGATTAGCTGCTGCTGAGCCACAATCATATCCTATTATCCCGTGGGTGGAAGAGATCGATATTGTTAGTAACAAGAGTATAATTAGTTTGCGGTAATGGTCCATCTGAAAAATTTAATTGGTTAGTGATTTTTAATATGTGAAATTCTTAAACGATTAGGATGCACAATTCGGCTATTTTTATTGATTTTAATTTTTATGTTATTTCTGTTTAAAATTTCCATAATTTCATGAGGTCCAGAATAATGATCACCGAATTTGCCAGGTTTCGGACCTTTTAGCATGAATACGAAATCACCGGGTTTAAAAGTTTGCGTATTTAATTTTTTATCGTAATATTTCTTTGATTTATTCTTTGCTTCGATTACGTTTTCTCGCGCATTTCCTTGTATAGTATGTAATTGAGTGACGAGGTCTATTAGATATTCGTCGTAGTTAGCCAGCTTATCTTCTGGTCCCAGTGGTTCGTTTGATGGAATTCTGGCAATTTTTCCGAATACTAATTCGTATGGTGTATGTTTAGTGGCTTCGTGCACGCTTGTATTATAATTAAATATCGCGAGACTTATCCACTTATCCCACTGATTTTGGTTATTCGCGTATTGTTTTAAATATTCCCCCAGAGCGTGATGAGATCTTTCCAATGAGCCATTTGATTGCGGGTGAAATGCTGTAGTACGGAATTTGCGAATTCTGAATATTTTGGCAACTTTTTTCATTAATTCACTTATAAAATTTCTGCCTTGATCCGTTAGAATTGCTTTTGGAGCTCCCATTATACAGATGAATTGATTTACAAATGCTTCTGCTATTGTTTCGGAAGTTTGATCCGACAATGGTATTCCCATGCAAAATTTAGTTAATTGATCTTGCATTGTTAATATGTATTCATTTCCCCTTTCCGTTTTCGGCAAAGGTCCCACGATATCCATGGCTACCTTATCAAAAGATGATCCTGGTGTATCGGTAATCATCATTGGTTGTTTAGTTTTCACTCTCACTAATTTTTTTAGTTGACACTGTAAACACTGCTGTATGAATTTCTGGATATCTGTTTTTAAATTCTCCCAATAATATTTATGTTTTATTCTGTTATATGTTTTCGTTACTCCACGATGTCCTCCTGTCGGTGAACAATGCGTTTCACTTATTATTACTGTGCGTAAATCGGCTGGTGGATATTTAATTAACCCATTGCAAATTATTATTTTAGTCGTTGCTTCGATAAAAATTAATTGCAGTAGTCGTTTGATGTCGCTCCATGGCACATTATTAACAAAATCTGTTTTTGCTATGCTGATGGTTTCCAGATTGAATTCTTCGGAAATTGTTTGCAAATCTTTTATGGCATTTTTAATATGGTTTAATGTCATTGTTGGTCCTTCTCTCGATCCTTCACTGATAGGTAGAACAATGTGATAATATTTTTTGTATTTAATTATTTCAGCCTTTCCCACTGTAAGTGTTGGTATTTTTGGGAGTTCATTTCGCTCGAATAATTTTTGAGATCCAGAATCTAAAGGTTTTCCGCTAGTATCTGTAAAGTATGTCACGTTATCTTTTCTCAAGAATAGTAGGTCACGAGTATCTATAACGTTGGCTTTCCTTACGCGTATATCGGTGATAACTGGCGTTGACTTTGTTTCAGATTCGTTATCACTCTTATCCTCGTGTGTTTTACTTTCCTGGTCAGATTTTTCTTTATTTTGTTCTCTTTTAGCTGTTTGGCTCCGTGTTTGAATTCTATCTGTGACTGGAAGATTATGAGTTGACACCTCTTTTGTTATTTGAAGTGGCTGCTGTTTTTCTTCTTTTTCGAGAACAAATTCATTCTCTATTTGGTCGTCGATCGTAAAATCTTCGTTATCAGATAGATATAATTTAAAATCTTCTTCCTCGCTATCGCTGTCGGATTCTTCTAACATTTTGGCAATTATTTCTGCGTCCTTAGGATCGTTTGGATTCAAAGTTTTCTTCCGATTGATTATGTTACACGGTGTTTGTTCCACTGGATTTCTAGATAAGGCGTCGGCGTTGACATTTGTTTTTCCGGCTTTATATACAACCTCGTAGTCATATTCTGCCAGTTTTAATCTCCAACGCAGTATTCGCATATTGGCGTCTTGTGCGTTTTTAAACCATAATAAAGGCTTATGATCCGTGACTAATGTAAATTTTCGACCGTATAAGTAAGGACGAAAATGTTTTACACAGTAGACTATTGCTAGAGCTTCCTTTTCGTAAGTATCGTATTTTATTTCGTTATCACTTAATGTTCTGGAGGCATAAGCTACAGGTTGATCCTTATTGATTTCTCCTTGTGATAATATGCCTCCTATTGCGATTCCAGAAGCGTCTGTGGTTAGGATGAAAGGTTTTGAAAAATCTGGATATTGTAGCACGGGCTCTTCACAGAGTTTTTGTTTCAAGATTTTAAATGCTTCCTCTTGAATGGATGTCCATTTGAAAGCTATATCGCCTTTTAACAGATTTGTTAATGGCTTAGCTAATTTAGAAAACTCAGGTATAAATCTTCTATAGTATCCTGCTAGTCCGATAAATTGTTTTATATTTTTTGATGTTTTGGGCCGTGGAAATGATTTTACAGCTTCCAATTTCTTCGGATCTGGTTTTACTCCGTTCTTGCTAATCACATGTCCAAGATAAGTGACTTCGCTTTGTAAAAATTCGCATTTATCGGGCTGTAGTTTCAGGTTAGCATCTTCTAATCGTTTCATTAATTTCTTGAATTTTTCTTCGTGTTCTTCTAACGTAGTAGCGTAAACAACGATGTCATCCATGTATACGAATAATTCTTGTCCTTGTAACCCAGCCAATACGATATCCATTAAGCGCTGGAATGTAGCGGGAGCATTTTTTAATCCAAAAGGCATTCTAGCAAATTCGTAATGACCAAAAGGCGTTGTAAAGGCGGTTTTGTGACTATCTTCTGGTGCCATTTTTATTTGGTGAAAGCCTGAGGCTAAGTCACACACGGAAAAATATCGTGCGCCTCCTAGTTGATCTAGGATATCTGTAATGTTCGGTAATGGATATGCATCGCCAATGGTTTTTTCATTTAATGCACGGAAATCTAATACCATTCTCCATCGTTTATTTCCTTGCGAATCTTCCTTTTTCGGTACGATCCAGATAGGCGTGTTGTATGGTGATTGAGATGGCTTGACTATGCCTCCTTTTAGTAATTCTTCAACTTGTTTATTTATTTCGTCTTTATGTATCTGCGGAAATCGATACTGTCTAGTATTTATTGGTTGATCATCCGTGGTTGGAATCTGATGCTGCAGTACGTGAGTAGCGGTGAGTTGTTCCCCTGGTATGTGGAATCTTTCCTGATTTTCCGTTATGATTTTAATTATATTTTTCTTTTCTATTACATTCAAGTGATTTAAACGTAATAGTTGTATTATTTTGTCGAGTCTGTCTTCCGAATCTTTATTCGATATCGTGAAGCACTCTTGGGAACTTTGCAAGTTTTTTGCGAATTTTGAAGACAATTTATTATTATTATTAATTAAAGAAGAGGTTTGGAGATTTCTCTCTCCGGATTTTTCAGAGCCGAGCGATGTCGCTGCATCCTTCTCTCGTACTTCTTGTATATTATTTGTTTCGCGAGAGGTTTGGATACTTCCCTCTCTAGATTTTGCTGAGCCGAGCGATGTCACTGCATCCTTCTCTCGTACTTCTTGAATTTTCTTTGATTTGCGAGAGGTTTGGAGATTTCCCCCTCTGGATTTCGTGGAGCCAGGCGATGTCGTCACATCTCCCGTTTGTGTTCCTTGGATTTTTCTTGTTTTGCGAGAGGTTTGGATACTTCCCTCTCTGGAGTCTTCAAAATTTTCGGAATCGGATTCTTCGTCTTTGCAATTTACGTCGTTACTATCGGAGTCTTGCAAATTTTTGACTTCATTCCGTTGATCGATAATTTTTCGATTAATTGAACCATTATTGATAAGAGGTTCGAGGTTTAAGGTAGGCACTTGAACTTCAGTTTCTTTATCTGTAGTACTTACGATACTCAGATAAGCTTTTCCGTCAACATTTTCCGCTATCGTGTCTCCCAGACTGATTCCATCGGCTAATCTTATCTTCGGAATGTAGCCCTTTTTTATTTGTGGGTTTCCTATTCTCACGAAAAACAATGATTCCGTATGCGGAGGTACGGTAATTTTTTCTGGTGAGAAGAACGAAACGTTGGTTCCCGATATTTTTAAGTTTCCCTTCGCGTAGTCGATTTTGCTACCTGTCTGCGTAAAGAAATCGTTTCCGAGTATGCCGGCTTGTGCTATAGGAAAATCGCCAGGAACCACATGAAACGTCACTGGTATCTTGAAGAGATTTAATTTTGTTTCACCGAGAGTATAAACTGGATGCTCGTTAATTCCACTCAATTTTAACACTACACTGTGATTAACTATTTCACTCCCGGATAAAAATTGCTCTTTGACGATATTCGGCCCGGAGCCTGTGTCCAACATAAAGATCAAATCTATACCGTGTAAATTTATTTGAATTGTTGGTACATGGCTCTGTTTATCAAGATTAACAGTGACAGGCCGGACGTCGCAGAACAGCGAATTTCTTATGATCTTTGACTGGTCGAGGGGCGTGAAATCCGTTCGGTCCCCTCTGTCACGCCCGTTTTTGAGGGGCCGAGTAAGTTTCCCGCATTCATATTTTTCCGGCGATCATTATTTATTGATCTTAGTTCGCAATTTTCCAGGAGGTGTCCTTCCTTTTTACAGTACCGGCAGAATAACGAATTTTTGGATATTGAGCTCTGTCCCGTTTTAAATCGGCATTCTTTAGCATTATGCCCGTTATTATTACAAATTTGACAAACAGTTCTGAATTTGTTATCTGTGTTTTTAAATTCGTTTTGTTTTTTCCAACAATTATGAGCTGAGTGCCCGGGCTTATCGCACCACTGACAGATAACTACAGGTTTACTAGTATTTACTTTACAATTCTTAGCCGTGTGCCCGGTTTTGGTACATATTTGACAAGTCAACAGATTTTCTTTTATTAATGTTACTGGTCGATAACTTTGTGGATTACGATGCCGACATTTGTCGGCACTGTGACCGCGTTTCTTGCAAATTTGGCAAATTAAAATATCTGTTCCCGGATTTTTACAAGAAGAACTCGAGTGTCCTTCCTTTAAACAATTTTGACAATATGATTTTGCTTGTTTTTCAGAACTGTTATTTCGTAAATTATTAATTTCTTGTAATTCCCGTTCTATATTAATTGCGTTAGTTACTGTCTCGTTAATTTCCAAATTCCGCGTTATTCTTTGTTCGATTTCCGGTTTTAAACCTCTAATAAAGCATTTACACATATCTTGTTGTAAAGCTTTTCTCAATGCTTCCGTGACACCTCCCGTTTTTCGATGACATTCTAATATTTGTTTGCCGATATGTTTCAGTCGATTAGCGAACGAAACCACGTCTTCCGCATTTTTCTGATAAATACGGCCCATTTCGCCTTGTAATTGGTAAATATTTTTCGCTTCCCCGAAAACTTCTTGCAAATAATTGGTCAATTTATTGATACTACTAAATTCTTCATCTTGAATGGTGCGTCGAGCTTCGCCTACAATTCGGGTTCTAATAACCTTGGTGAATTGAGGTTCTGCTTCTGGAGGTAGCATATTTTTCGCTTCCTTACACCCTTCGATGAAATAAGATAATGACGAGCTTTTACCGTCGAAAAAAGGTACGGCTTCTACCGCGTATTTTAATGTAGCGAAGGGGTTATGATTGGTAATTATTTTTGTTTCTTTAGGAGTGGTCTGCATCGTGGATTCGGATTCGTTTCCACTTAGAATTTCGGGAATTTCGTTAATAGTAACGTGTTTAGCAGGTGGTTGAGAAGGAGTTTCGGCAATTTTACTCTCGTCAAGAGTAAAATCAATATTTTTCGCGACTGATTGAAAAGGAGTTGAAGTTGTTTTAGAACTTTGTGAACTTTCTATGGCTGTTTTATATAATTCGTCTATTACTGATTTATCGGTTTTGCTTCTCGTATTATCCGCCATAAGTCGCACTCAACATCCCGGACGAGCCCCCAAAATTTAGGTTCTGTTACGTCCAGGCCGCTGATTATCAAAGATAGGAGGTAAGGATGAGGTAGGTCTGGGTAACTTGACCTTATAATCTCGAGATACACAGTAAATAGTGTACTCGAGATACCGCTCACACCAAAAGCTACGACAAGAGTCAATGTCCCGAGAGACAATGTGACGTCTTATCTAAGCTGCGTGATCGGTGGCCGCTAATTTTGATAAAGCGATACAAGTATCACCTGTTATCAGGGATGGGGCCGGTGCGACTTACAACTAAAATAATTCGAGAAGCCAGATTTACAAAAAAAAACAAACAAAATATATTTCTTAAAATTACAGTAAAATGCGTATACAAGTTTAATTAATTATTATTCACAAGGATGACTTTAAGGAACAGGAGGAGAAAAAAATGTAGGCAGGTGTGATTCAGGGATAATAAAAGGAGTTTGATGTTCGGGATGATAGACAAAAATGACAGGATCGTTGTTGGAAAGGTTATATTCTGTTTTAAAAGCTGGAGGAAGGAAGGATTGAGGTTCAGGAGTTTCTTGAGGTGGGTGAGGGTATTTGTCGGCTACTTGGTCGAGGAAATGTCTGTAACTGGAATTAGGAAGAGAAGCAAATGGAGAAGAAAAGGAATGAGAAAAACTCGGGAGAGGAACAGGATGAGGATTATTCGAAGCAAACGAGGGGAGTCGGTGAGGTGACGCGATCGGGGATGGCGAAAACGATGGGCCTTGGGCCTCGCAATAATCCGCGTACAATCGAAGCTCGGGATAACAGATTTTACAGTTGTAGCTTCCGCCGCATGGCATCGGAAGTTTTCTTTTTAACTCGGTAAGCAAATAGTTGTATTTCGACGTATTCTCGTCAGAATCAGCGGAAGTGCGTGGGCAAGTTCGGCTCACTATAAATGAGCGGATCGATTTAATAATAACTTCACGGAAAATTGAAGAAAAATGAGAATCAGACTTACTACTTGGGCAGATCATTAAACAAGCGAAGTTTTAGCGTCAAACGTTCCTCTGGCAGAGCGATGGATTCGTGATTCCGGTGGAAGTCCGGCGGATTTGAGCAGCTCGTGAGTCGGGTGGTTAGAGCGGCTACGGATCGGCTGATTCTTCCTTCTGGTTTGTTTAAGCACTCACGAATCGCGGTTAAAGTAACGGCAGGTGTCAAGAGACTTTTTAGAATGTACAATGTTCCGCCCGCTCGCGCTTTTTATATGATTGAAAAGAACGTTGTTTACGAGTGCCGTGCGCACCGCTTATCATAGGGCAGTCTGATTCACTTTTCCGAATTTTCCGTTGTTATGACTCTTTTCTTAAAAACAATGTACTTGACCTTTCATTTTATCGTTAGTCATCCTTGTGAATTAGAATGTTCTAGAAAGAAAAAAATTAAAAGGGCGTGGACGTAACAGCATCATGACATTGTGCGGCATTTAAAGGAGATGCATACGGGCCTATTCCGAGCTTTCTATTTTCACCAGCAGCCGAGATATGGCCAAAAAACGAAAATAAATATTTTTGAAATTTGGCAACAAAACATTGTGCGGCAATTAAAAATGATGCATACGGGCCTATTTCGAGCTTTCTATTTTCACCAGCAGCCGAAATATATCTAAAAAACAAACAAAAATATTTTTGAAAATTTATAACGTAGCATTGTGCGGCAATTAAAAAAAATGCATACGAGCCTATTCCGAGCCTTCTATTTTCACCAGCAGCCGAGATATGGCCAAAAAACAAAAAAAAATATTTTTGAAATTTTGCAACATAGCATTGTGCGGCATTCAAAATAGATGCATTCGGGCCTATTCCAAGCCCTTTATATTCATCAGAAGCCGAGATATGGCCAAAAACAAAAAAATATTTTTTAAAATTGGCAACATAACATTATGCAGCACTTAAAGGAAATGCATACGGGCCTATTTCAAGCTTTCTATTTTCACCAGCAGCCGAGATATGGCCAAAAAACAAAAAAAAATATTTTTTAAATTTTGCAAAATAGCATTGTGCGGCATTCAAAATAGTTGCATTCGGGCCTATTACAAGCTCTTTATATTCATCAGAAGCCGAGATATGGCTAAAAAACGAAAACAAATATTTTGAAATTATCCAACGTAGCATTGTGCGGCATTCAAAATAGATGCATTCGGGCCTATTCCAAGCCCTTTATATTCATCAGAAGCCGAGATACGGCCAAAAAACGAAAAAAATAGTTTTTAAATTTGGCAACATGACATTGTGCGGCATTTAAAGGAGATGCATATGGGCCTATTCCGAGCTTTCTATTTTCACCAGCAGCCGAGATACGGCCAAAAAACGAAAAAAATAGTTTTTAAATTTGGCAACATGACATTGTGCGGCATTTAAAGGAGATGCATACGGGCCTATTCCGAGCTTTCTATTTTCACCAGCAGCCGAGATATGGCCAAAAAACGAAAATAAATATTTTTTAAATTTGGCAACATGACATTGTGCGGCATTTAAAGGAGATGCATACGGGCCTATTCCGAGCTTCCTATTTTCACCAGCAGCCGAGATACGGCCAAAAAACGAAAAAAAATAGTTTTTAAATTTGGCAACATGACATTGTGCGGCATTTAAAGGAGATGCATACGGGCCTATTCCGAGCTTTCTATTTTCACCAGCAGCCGAGATATGGCAAAAACAAAAAAATATTTTGAAATTTGGCAACATAACATTGTGCGGCATTTAAAGGAGATGCATACGTGCCTATTCCGAGCCTTCTATTTTCACCAGCAGCCGAGATACGGCCAAAAAACGAAAATAAATATTTTTTAAATTTGGCAACATGACATTGTGCGGCATTTAAAGGAGATGCATACGGGCCTATTCCGAGCTTTCTATTTTCACCAGCAGCCGAGATACGGCCAAAAAACGAAAATAAATATTTTTGAAATTTGGCAACAAAACATTGTGCGGCAATTAAAAATGATGCATACGGGCCTATTTCGAGCTTTCTATTTTCACCAGCAGCCGAAATATATCTAAAAAACAAACAAAAATATTTTTGAAAATTTATAACGTAGCATTGTGCGGCAATTAAAAAAAATGCATACGAGCCTATTCCGAGCCTTCTATTTTCACCAGCAGCCGAGATATGGCCAAAAAACAAAAAAATATTTTGAAATTTTGCAACATAGCATTGTGCGGCATTCAAAATAGATGCATTCGGGCCTATTCAAGCCCTTTATATTCATCAGAAGCCGAGATATGGCCAAAAAACAAAAAAAATATTTTTAAAATTGGCAACATAACATTATGCAGCACTTAAAGGAAATGCATACGGGCCTATTTCAAGCTTTCTATTTTCACCAGCAGCCGAGATATGGCCAAAAAACAAAAAAAAATATTTTTTAAATTTTGCAAAATAGCATTGTGCGGCATTCAAAATAGTTGCATTCGGGCCTATTACAAGCTCTTTATATTCATCAGAAGCCGAGATATGGCTAAAAAACGAAAACAAATATTTTTGAAATTATCCAACGTAGCATTGTGCGGCATTCAAAATAGATGCATTCGGGCCTATTCCAAGCCCTTTATATTCATCAGAAGCCGAGATACGGCCAAAAAACGAAAAAAAATAGTTTTTAAATTTGGCAACATGACATTGTGCGGCATTTAAAGGAGATGCATATGGGCCTATTCCGAGCTTTCTATTTTCACCAGCAGCCGAGATACGGCCAAAAAACGAAAAAAAATAGTTTTTAAATTTGGCAACATGACATTGTGCGGCATTTAAAGGAGATGCATACGGGCCTATTCCGAGCTTTCTATTTTCACCAGCAGCCGAGATATGGCCAAAAAACGAAAATAAATATTTTTTAAATTTGGCAACATGACATTGTGCGGCATTTAAAGGAGATGCATACGGGCCTATTCCGAGCTTCCTATTTTCACCAGCAGCCGAGATACGGCCAAAAACGAAAAAAATATTTTTAAATTTGGCAACATGACATTGTGCGGCATTTAAAGGAGATGCATACGGGCCTATTCCGAGCTTTCTATTTTCACCAGCAGCCGAGATATGGCAAAAAAACAAAAAAAAATATTTTTGAAATTTGGCAACATAACATTGTGCGGCATTTAAAGGAGATGCATACGTGCCTATTCCGAGCCTTCTATTTTCACCAGCAGCCGAGATACGGCCAAAAAACGAAAAAAAATAGTTTTTAAATTTGGCATCATGACATTGTGCGGCATTTAAAGGAGATGCATACGGGCCTATTCCGAGCTTTCTATTTTCACCAGCAGCCGAGATATGGCCAAAAAACGAAAATAAATATTTTTGAAATTTGGCAACAAAACATTGTGCGGCAATTAAAAATGATGCATACGGGCCTATTTCGAGCTTTCTATTTTCACCAGCAGCCGAAATATATCTAAAAAACAAACAAAATATTTTTGAAAATTTATAACGTAGCATTGTGCGGCAATTAAAAAAATGCATACGGGCCTATTCCGAGCCTTCTATTTTCACCAGCAGCCGAGATATGGCCAAAAAACATAAAAAAATATTTTTGAAATTTTGCAACATAGCATTGTGCGGCATTCAAAATAGATGCATTCGGGCCTATTCAAGCCCTTTATATTCATCAGAAGCCGAGATATGGCCAAAAAACAAAAAAATATTTTTTAAATTGGCAACATAACATTATGCAGCACTTAAAGGAAATGCATACGGGCCTATTTCAAGCTTTCTATTTTCACCAGCAGCCGAGATATGGCCAAAAAACAAAAAAATATTTTTAAATTTTGCAAAATAGCATTGTGCGGCATTCAAAATAGTTGCATTCGGGCCTATTCCAAGCCCTTTATATTCATCAGAAGCCGAGATATGGCTAAAAACGAAAACAAATATTTTTGAAATTATCCAACGTAGCATTGTGCGGCATTCAAAATAGATGCATTCGGGCCTATTTCAAGCCCTTTATATTCATCAGAAGCCGAGATACGGCCAAAAAACGAAAAAAAATAGTTTTTAAATTTGGCAACATGACATTGTGCGGCATTTAAAGGAGATGCATATGGGCCTATTCCGAGCTTTCTATTTTCACCAGCAGCCGAGATACGGCCAAAAACAAAAAAATATTTTTAAATTTGGCAACATGACATTGTGCGGCATTTAAAGGAGATGCATACGGGCCTATTCCGAGCTTTCTATTTTCACCAGCAGCCGAGATATGGCCAAAAACAAAAAAATATTTTTAAAATTGGCAACATAACATTGTGCGGCATTAAAATAATGCATACGGGCCTATTTCAAGCTTCTATTTTCACCAGCAGCCGAGATATGGCCAAAAACAAAAAAATATTTTTGAATTTTGCAACATAGCATTGTGCGGCATTCAAAATAGATGCATTCGGGCCTATTCCAAGCCCTTTATTTTCATCAGAAGCCGAGATATGGCTAAAAACGAAAAAAATATTTTGAAATTATGCAACGTAGCATTGTGCGGCATTCAAAATAGATGCATTCGGGCCTATTCCAAGCCTTTATATTCATCAGCAGCCGAGATATGGCCAAAAACGAAAAAATATTTTTAAATTTGGCAACATACATTGTGCGGCATTTAAAGGAGATGCATACGGGCCTATTCCGAGCTTTCTATTTTCACCAGCAGCCGAGATATGGCCAAAAAACAAAAAAATATTTTTTAAATTTGGCAACATGCATTGTGCGGCATTAAAATAGATGCATACGGGCCTATTCCGAGCCTTCTATTTTCACCAGCAGCCGAGATATGGCCAAAAACGAAAAAAATATTTTTAAAATTGGCAACATAACATTGTGCGGCATTTAAAGGAAATGCATACGGGCCTATTCAAGCTTTCTATTTTCACCAGCAGCCGAGATATGGCCAAAAAACAAAAAATATTTTTAAATTTGGCAACATGACATTGTGCGGCATTTAAAGGAGATGCATACGGGCCTATTCCAAGCCTTCTATTTTCACCAGCAGCCGAGATATGGCCAAAAAACGAAAAAAATATTTTTAAATTTGGCAACATGACATTGTGCGGCATTTAAAGGAGATGCATACGGGCCTATTCCGAGCTTTCTATTTTCACCAGCAGCCGAGATATGGCAAAAACAAAAAAATATTTTTGAATTTGGCAACATAACATTGTGCGGCATTTAAAAAAGATGCATACGGGCCTATTCCGAGCCTTCTATTTTCACCAGCAGCCGAGATATGGCCAAAAACCAAAAAAATATTTTTGAAATTTTGCAACATAGCATTGTGCGGCAATTAAAAAGATGCATACGGTCCTATTCCGAGCCTCTATTTTCACCAGCAGCCGAGATATGGCCAAAAACAAAAATATTTTTAAATTTTGCAACATAGCATTGTGCGGCATTCAAAATAGATGCATTCGGGCCTATTTCAAGCCCTTTATATTCATCAGAAGCCGAGATATGGCCAAAAACGAAAAAAATATTTTTGAAATTTTGCAACATAGCATTGTGCGGCATTCAAAATAGATGCATTCGGGCCTATTCCAAGCCCTTTATATTCATCAGAAGCCGAGATACGGCCAAAAAACGAAAAAAAATAGTTTTTAAATTTGGCAACATGACATTGTGCGGCATTTAAAGGAGATGCATACGGGCCTATTCCGAGCTTTCTATTTTCACCAGCAGCCGAGATACGGCCAAAAAACGAAAAAAAATAGTTTTTAAATTTGGCAACATGACATTGTGCGGCATTTAAAGGAGATGCATACGGGCCTATTCCGAGCTTTCTATTTTCACCAGCAGCCGAGATATGGCCAAAAAACGAAAATAAATATTTTTGAAATTTGGCAACAAAACATTGTGCGGCAATTAAAAATGATGCATACGGGCCTATTTCGAGCTTTCTATTTTCACCAGCAGCCGAAATATATCTAAAAACAAACAAAAATATTTTTGAAAATTTATAACGTAGCATTGTGCGGCAAAAAATGCATACGAGCCTATTCCGAGCCTTCTATTTTCACCAGCAGCTGAGATATGGCCAAAAAACAAAAAAAATATTTTTGAAATTTTGCAACATAGCATTGTGCGGCATTCAAAATAGATGCATTCGGGCCTATTCCAAGCCCTTTATATTCATCAGAAGCCGAGATATGGCCAAAAACAAAAAAATATTTTTAAAAATTGGCAACATAACATTATGCAGCACTTAAAGGAAATGCATACGGGCCTATTTCAAGCTTTCTATTTTCACCAGCAGCCGAGATATGGCCAAAAACAAAAATATTTTTTAAATTTTGCAAAATAGCATTGTGCGGCATTCAAAATAGTTGCATTCGGGCCTATTCCAAGCCCTTTATATTCATCAGAAGCCGAGATATGGCTAAAAACGAAAACAAATATTTTTGAAATTATCCAACGTAGCATTGTGCGGCATTCAAAATAGATGCATTCGGGCCTATTCCAAGCCCTTTATATTCATCAGAAGCCGAGATACGGCCAAAAACAAAAAATAGTTTTTAAATTTGGCAACATGACATTGTGCGGCATTTAAAGGAGATGCATATGGGCCTATTCCGAGCTTTCTATTTTCACCAGCAGCCGAGATATGGCCAAAAAAAAAAATAGTTTTTAAATTTGGCAACATGACATTGTGCGGCATTTAAAGGAGATGCATACGGGCCTATTCCGAGCTTTCTATTTTCACCAGCAGCCGAGATATGGCCAAAAACAAAAAATATTTTTTAAAATTGGCAACATAACATTGTGCGGCAATTAAAGGAAATGCATACGGGCCTATTCCAAGCTTTCTATTTTCACCAGCAGCCGAGATATGGCCAAAAAACAAAAAAAATATTTTTTAAATTTTGCAACATAGCATTGTGCGGCATTCAAAATAGATGCATACGGGCCTATTCCAAGCTTTTATTTTCACCAGCAGCCGAGATATGGCCAAAAACGAAAAAAATATTTTTGAAATTTGCAACATAACATTGTGCGGCATTCAAAATAGATGCATACGGGCCTATTCCAAGCCTTTATTTTCACCAGCAGCCGAGATACGGCCAAAAACGAAAAAAAATTAAATTTGGCAACATGACATTGTGCGGCATTTAAAGGAGATGCATACGGGCCTATTCCGAGCTTCTATTTTCACCAGCAGCCGAGATATGGCCAAAAACAAAAAAAATATTTTTGAAATTTGGCAACATGACATTGTGCGGCATTAAAGGAGATGCATACGGCCTATTCCGAGCCTTCTATTTTCACCAGCAGCCGAGATATGGCCAAAAACAAAAAAATATTTTTAAAATTGGCAACATAACATTGTGCGGCATTTAAAGGAGATGCATACGGGCCTATTCCGAGCTTTCTATTTTCACCAGCAGCCGAGATATGGCCAAAAACAAAAAAAAATATTTTTTAAATTTGGCAACATGACATTGTGCGGCATTTAAAGGAGATGCATACGGGCCTATTCCGAGCTTTCTATTTTCACCAGCAGCCGAGATATGGCCAAAAAACGAAAAAAAATAGTTTTTAAATTTGGCAACATGACATTGTGCGGCATTTAAAGGAGATGCATACGGGCCTATTCCGAGTTTTCTATTTTCACCAGCAGCCGAGATATGGCAAAAAACAAAAGAAAATATTTTTGAAATTGGGCAACATAACATTGTGCGGCATTTAAAAAAAATGCATACGTGCCTATTCCGAGCCTTCTATTTTCACCAGCAGCCGAGATATGGCCAAAAAACAAAAAAAAATATTTTTGAAATTTTGCAACATAGCATTGTGCGGCAATTAAAAAGATGCATACGGCCTATTCCGAGCCTTCTATTTTCACCAGCAGCCGAGATATGGCCAAAAAACCAAAAAAAATATTTTTTAAATTTTGCAACATAGCATTGTGCGGCATTCAAAATAGATGCATTCGGGCCTATTCGAAGCCCTTTATATTCATCAGAAGCCGAAATATTTCCAAAAAACGAAAATAAATATTTTTGAAATTTTGCAACGTAGCATTGTGCGGCATTCAAAATAGATGCATTCGGGCCTATTCCAAGCCCTTTATATTCATCAGAAGCCGAGATATGGCCAAAAACGAAAAAAATAGTTTTTAAATTTGGCAACATGACATTGTGCGGCATTTAAAGGAGATGCATACGGGCCTATTCCGAGCTTTCTATTTTCACCAGCAGCCGAGATATGGCAAAAAACGAAAAAAATAGTTTTTAAATTTGGCAACATGACATTGTGCGGCATTTAAAGGAGATGCATACGGGCCTATTCCGAGCTTTCTATTTTCACCAGCAGCCGAGATATGGCCAAAAAACGAAAAAAATATTTTTGAAATTTGGCAACATAACATTGTGCGGCAATTAAAAATGATGCATACGGGCCTATTTCGAGCTTTCTATTTTCACCAGCAGCCGAGATATATCAAAAACAAAAAAAATATTTTTGAAAATTTGCAACATAGCATTGTGCGGCAATTAAAAAAAATGCATACGAGCCTATTCCGAGCCTTCTATTTTCACCAGCAGCCGAGATATGGCCAAAAAACAAAAAAATATTTTTGAAATTTTGCAACATAGCATTGTGCGGCATTCAAAATAGATGCATACGGGCCTATTCCGAGCCTTTATTTTCATCAGCAGCCGAGATATGGCCAAACAAAAAAAATATTTTTAAAATTGGCAACATAACATGCAGCATTTAAAGGAAATGCATACGGGCCTATTTCAAGCTTTCTATTTTCACCAGCAGCCGAGATATGGCCAAAAAACAAAAAAAATATTTTTTAAATTTTGCAACATAGCATTGTGCGGCATTCAAAATAGATGCATTCGGGCCTATTCCAAGCCCTTTATATTCACCAGAAGCCGAGATATGGCTAAAAACGAAAAAATATTTTTTGAAATTATCCAACATAGCATTGTGCGGCATTCAAAATAGATGCATTCGGGCCTATTCCAAGCCCTTTATATTCATCAGAAGCCGAGATACGGCCAAAAAACGAAAAAAAATAGTTTTTAAATTTGGCAACATGACATTGTGCGGCATTTAAAAGAGATGCATACGGGCCTATTCCGAGCTTTCTATTTTCACCAGCAGCCGAGATATGGCCAAAAAACGAAAAAAAATATTTTTTAAATTTGGCAACATGACATTGTGCGGCATTTAAAGGAGATGCATACGGGCCTATTCCGAGCCTTCTATTTTCACCAGCAGCCGAGATATGGCCAAAAAACAAAAAAATATTTTTAAAATTGGCAACATAACATTGTGCGGCATTAAAGGAAATGCATACGGGCCTATTCCGAGCTTTCTATTTTCACCAGCAGCCGAGATATGGCCAAAAAACAAAAAAATATTTTTAAATTTGGCAACATGACATTGTGCGGCATTTAAAGGAGATGCATACGGGCCTATTCCGAGCTTTCTATTTTCACCAGCAGCCGAAATATGGCCAAAAATCGAAAAAAATATTTTTGAAATTTGGCAACATAACATTGTGCGGCATTTAAAGGAGATGCATACGGGCCTATTCCGAGCTTTCTATTTTCACCAGCAGCCGAGATATGGCAAAAAAACAAAAAAAAATATTTTTGAAATTTGGCAACATAACATTGTGCGGCATTTAAAAAAGATGCATACGGGCCTATTCCGAGCCTTCTTTATTTTCACCAGCAGCCGAGATATGGCCAAAAACAAAAAAATATTTTGAAATTTTGCAACATAGCATTGTGCGGCAATTAAAAAAGATGCATACGGGCCTATTCCGAGCCTTCTATTTTCACCAGCAGCCGAGATATGGCCAAAAAACAAAAAAATATTTTTAAATTTTGCAACATAGCATTGTGCGGCATTCAAAATAGATGCATTCGGGCCTATTTCAAGCCTTTATATTCATCAGAAGCCGAGATATGGCCAAAAACGAAAAAAATATTTTTGAAATTTCCAACGTAGCATTGTGCGGCATTCAAAATAGATGCATCGGGCCTATTCCAAGCCTTTATATTCATCAGCCGAGATACGGCCAAAAACGAAAAAAATATTTTTAAATTTGGCAACATGACATTGTGCGGCATTTAAAGGAGATGCATACGGGCCTATTCCGAGCTTTCTATTTTCACCAGCAGCCGAGATATGGCCCAAAAACGAAAAAATAGTTTTTAAATTTGGCAACATGACATTGTGCGGCATTTAAAGGAGATGCATACGGCCTATTCCGAGCTTTCTATTTTCACCAGCAGCCGAGATATGGCAAAAAACGAAAAAAATATTTTTGAAATTTGGCAACATAACATTGTGCGGCAATTAAAAATGATGCATACGGGCCTATTTCGAGCTTTCTATTTTCACCAGCAGCCGAGATATGGCTAAAAAACAAACAAAAATATTTTGAAAATTTGCAACGTAGCATTGTGCGGCAATTAAAAAAAGATGCATATTCCGAGCCTTCTATTTTCACCAGCAGCCGAGATATGGCCAAAAAACAAAAAAAAATATTTTTGAAATTTTGCAACATAGCATTGTGCGGCATTCAAAATAGATGCATTCGGGCCTATTCCAAGCCTTTATATTCATCAGAAGCCGAGATATGGCCAAAAAACAAAAAAATATTTTTAAATAGTTGCATTCGGGCCTGGCCTACAACCTCAACTTTATATTCATCGAGCCAGATATGGCTAAAAACGAAAACAAATATTTTTGGTATCAACGTAGCATTGCGGCATTCAAATAGATACGAATTGAATCTATTCAAGCCCACTATATTCATCAGAAGCCGAGATACGACCCAAAAAACGAAAAGAAAAAAATAGTTTTTAAATTTAACAACATATGTTGATACGGCATTTAAAGGAGATGCATATGGGCTATTCCGAGCTTTCTATTTTCAACAAACCGAGATATGGCCAGAAAACAAAAATATTTTTAAATTTGTATGACATTGTGCGGCATATAAAGGAGAGATGCATACGGGCCTATTCCAAACCTTCTATTTTCACCAGCGAAAGCCGAGAATATGGCCAAAAACGAGAAGAAAATATTTTTAAAATTGGCAACATAACATTATGCAATAACAAAGGAAATGTGCAGACTATTCAGCTTCTATTTTCACTTCCAGCAGCCGAGATATGAATGAAAACAAAAAAAAATATTTTAAATTTGGCAACATGACATTGTGCGGCATATAAAGGAGATGCATACGGGCCTATTCAAAGCGCCTTCATTTTTGCCGCGAAGAAGCGAGATGTGACTGCGAAAGCAGAAAGAAAATCAGTAGCAAAGGTGCTAAGCAGTGTGCGGCATTTAAAGGAGATGCATACGGGCCTATTCCGAGCTTTCTATTTTCACCAGCAGCCGAATAACTAATAAAAAACAAAAAAATATTTTTGATTTGGGCAACATAACATTGATATGACATTACTAAAATCATTTTCCGCACATTATTCGAGCCTTCTATTTTCACCAGCAGCCGAGATGGCCAAAAAAACCAAAAAAAAAAATTTTGAAATTGCAACATAGCATTGTGCGGAAGTCAAAAGATACATAGTCTGTGTCAGGCCTTCTGTTTTCACTGGCAGCCGAGATGTATTGAAACAAAAAAAAATATTTTTTAAATTTTGCAAAATAGCATTGTGCGGCATTCAAAATAGTTGCATTCGGGCCTATTTCAAGCCCTTTATATTCATCAGAAGCCGAGATATGGCTAAAAAACGAAAACAAATATTTTAATTATCCAACGTAGCATTGTGCGGCATTCAAAAAATAAGTACAGTTCGGACTATTCAAGAGAGCCCCACTTTATATTCATCAGAAGCCGAGATGACAAAAAACGAAAAAAATAGTTTTTAAATTTGGCGACCTTCATAAACGCATTGTGCGGCATTTAAAGGAGATGCATACGGGCCTATTCCGAGCTTTCTATTTTCACCAGCAGCCGAGATACGGCCAAAAAACGAAAAAAAAAAAATAGTTTTAAGTTTGGCAACATGACAGTGTACGGCATTTAAAGGAGATACGGGCCTATTCCGAGCTTTCTATTTTCACCAGCTTGGCTGAGATATGGCCAAAAAACGAAAATAAATATTTTGAAATTTGGCAACAAAACATTGTGCGGCAATTAAAAATGATGCATACAGACTATTTCGAGCTTTCTATTTTCACCAGCAGCCGAAATATATCTAAAAAACAAACAAAAAAATATTTTTGAAAATTTATAACTATGCAACGCATTGTGCGGCAATTAAAAATGCATACGAGCCTATTCGAGCCTTCTATTTTCACCAGCAGCCGAGATATGGCCAAAAAACAAAAAAATATTTTTGAAATTTTTGCAACATAGCATTTGATACGGCATTCAAAATGAATAAATCGGGCCTATTCAAGCCCTTTATATTCATCAGAAGCCGAGATATGGACCAAAAACAAAAAAATATTTTAAACAGCAACATCTTATCACAAGCATAAAGGAATGCATACGGGCCTATTTCAAGCTTTCTATTTTCACCAGCAGCCGAGATATGTAAAAAACAAAAAAAAATATTTTTAAATTTTTGCAAAATAGCATTGTGCGGCATTCAAAACCGTTTGCATTCAGACTATTCAAGCCCTTTATATTCATCAGAAGCCGAGATATGGCTAAAGAAACGAAAACAAATATTTTGAAATTATCAACGTAGCATTGTGCGGCATTCAAAATAGATGCATTCGGGCCTATTCAAGCCCTTTATATTCATCAGAGCCGAGATACGGCCAAAAACAAAAAAATAGTTTTTAAATTTGGCAACATGACATTGTGCGGCATTTAAAGGAGATGCATGGGCCTATTCCGAGCTTTCTATTTTCACCAGCAGCCGAGATACGGCCAAAAACAAAAAAAAATAGTTTTAAATTTGGCAACATGACATTGTGCGGCATTTAAAGGAGATGCATACGGGCCTATTCCGAGCTTTCTATTTTCACCAGCAGCCGAGATATGGTAAAAAACAAAAAAAATATTTTTAAAATTGGCAACATAACATTATGCAGCACTTAAAGGAAATGCATACGGGCCTATTTCAAGCTTTCTATTTTCACCAGCAGCCGAGATATGGCCAAAAACAAAAAAATATTTTTAAATTTTGCAAAATAGCATTGTGCGGCATTCAAAATAGTTGCATTCGGGCCTATTACAAGCTCTTTATATTCATCAGAAGCCGAGATATGGCAAAAACGAAAACAAATATTTTGAAATTATCCAACGTAGCATTGTGCGGCATTCAAAATAGATGCATTCGGGCCTATTCAAGCCTTTATATTCATCAGAAGCCGAGATACGGCCAAAAAACGAAAAAAAATAGTTTTTAAATTTGGCAACATGACATTGTGCGGCATTTAAAGGAGATGCATATGGGCCTATTCCGAGCTTTCTATTTTCACCAGCAGCCGAGATATGGCCAGAAAACAAAAAAAAATATTTTTTGAATTTGGCAACATGACATTGTGCGGCATATAAAGGAGATGCATACGGGCCTATTCCAAGCCTTCTATTTTCACCAGCAGCCGAGATATGGCCAAAAAACGAAAGAAAATATTTTTAAAAATTGGCAACATAACATTATGCAGCACTTAAAGGAAATGCATACGGGCCTATTTCAAGCTTTCTATTTTCACCAGCAGCCGAGATATGGCCAAAAACAAAAAATATTTTTTAAATTTGGCAACATGACATTGTGCGGCATATAAAGGAGATGCATACGGGCCTATTCCAAGCCTTCTATTTTCACCAGCAGCCGAGATATGGCCAAAAAACGAAAGAAAATATTTTTTAAATTTGGCAACATGACATTGTGCGGCATTTAAAGGAGATGCATACGGGCCTATTCCGAGCTTTCTATTTTCACCAGCAGCCGAGATATGGCAAAAACAAAAAAATATTTTTGAATTTGGCAACATAACATTGTGCGGCATTTAAAAAATGCATACGTGCCTATTCGAGCCTTCTATTTTCACCAGCAGCCGAGATATGGCCAAAAAAAAAAATTATTTTGAAATTTTGCAACATAACATTGTGCGGCAATTAAAAAAGATGCATACGGTCCTATTCCGAGCCTTCTATTTTCACCAGCAGCCGAGATATGGCCAAAAAACAAAAAAATATTTTTAAATTTTGCAAAATAGCATTGTGCGGCATTCAAAATAGTTGCATTCGGGCCTATTTCAAGCCCTTTATATTCATCAGAAGCCGAGATATGGCCAAAAACAAAAAAATATTTTGAAATTATCCAACATAGCATTGTGCGGCATTCAAAATAGATGCATTC
This sequence comes from Cardiocondyla obscurior, assembly GCF_019399895.1. Classification (NCBI taxonomy): domain Eukaryota; kingdom Metazoa; phylum Arthropoda; class Insecta; order Hymenoptera; family Formicidae; genus Cardiocondyla; species Cardiocondyla obscurior. The sequence continues at coordinate 5,045,219 of NC_091865.1, read as the reverse complement.
GGGCCTATTCCAAGCCCTTTATATTCATCAGAAGCCGAGATACGGCCAAAAACGAAAAAATAGTTTTAAATTTGGCAACATGACATTGTGCGGCATTTAAAGGAGATGCATACGGGCCTATTCCGAGCTTTCTATTTTCACCAGCAGCCGAGATACGGCCAAAAAACGAAAAAAAATAGTTTTTAAATTTGGCAACATGACATTGTGCGGCATTTAAAGGAGATGCATACGGGCCTATTCCGAGCTTTCTATTTTCACCAGCAGCCGAGATATGGCCAAAAAACGAAAATAAATATTTTTGAAATTTGGCAACAAAACATTGTGCGGCAATTAAAAATGATGCATACGGGCCTATTTCGAGCTTTCTATTTTCACCAGCAGCCGAAATATATCTAAAAAACAAACAAAAATATTTTTGAAAATTTATAACGTAGCATTGTGCGGCAATTAAAAAAAATGCATACGAGCCTATTCCGAGCCTTCTATTTTCACCAGCAGCCGAGATATGGCCAAAAAACCATAAAAATATTTTTGAATTATTGCAACATAGCATTGTGCGGCATTCAAAATAGATGCATTCGGGCCTATTCCAAGCCCTTTATATTCATCAGAAGCCGAGATATGGCCAAAAACAAAAAAATATTTTTTAAAATTGGCAACATAACATTATGCAGCACTTAAAGGAAATGCATACGGGCCTATTTCAAGCTTTCTATTTTCACCAGCAGCCGAGATATGGCCAAAAACAAAAAAATATTTTTAAATTTTGCAAAATAGCATTGTGCGGCATTCAAAATAGTTGCATTCGGGCCTATTCCAAGCCCTTTATATTCATCAGAAGCCGAGATATGGCTAAAAAACGAAAACAAATATTTTTGAAATTATCCAACGTAGCATTGTGCGGCATTCAAAATAGATGCATTCGGGCCTATTCCAAGCCCTTTATATTCATCAGAAGCCGAGATACGGCCAAAAAACGAAAAAAAATAGTTTTTAAATTTGGCAACATGACATTGTGCGGCATTTAAAGGAGATGCATATGGGCCTATTCCGAGCTTTCTATTTTCACCAGCAGCCGAGATATGGCCAGAAAACAAAAAAATATTTTTAAATTTGGCAACATGACATTGTGCGGCATATAAAGGAGATGCATACGGGCCTATTCCAAGCCTTCTATTTTCACCAGCAGCCGAGATATGGCCAAAAAACGAAAGAAAATATTTTTAAAAATTGGCAACATAACATTATGCAGCACTTAAAGGAAATGCATACGGGCCTATTTCAAGCTTTCTATTTTCACCAGCAGCCGAGATATGGCCAGAAAACAAAAAAAAATATTTTTTAAATTTGGCAACATGACATTGTGCGGCATATAAAGGAGATGCATACGGGCCTATTCCAAGCCTTCTATTTTCACCAGCAGCCGAGATATGGCCAAAAAACGAAAGAAAATATTTTTTAAATTTGGCAACATGACATTGTGCGGCATTTAAAGGAGATGCATACGGGCCTATTCCGAGCTTTCTATTTTCACCAGCAGCCGAGATATGGCAAAAAACAAAAAAAAATATTTTTGAATTTGGGCAACATAACATTGTGCGGCATTTAAAAAAAATGCATACGTGCCTATTCCGAGCCTTCTATTTTCACCAGCAGCCGAGATATGGCCAAAAAACCAAAAAAATTATTTTTGAAATTTTGCAACATAGCATTGTGCGGAAATTAAAAAAGATGCATACGGTCCTATTCCGAGCCTTCTATTTTCACCAGCAGCCGAGATATGGCCAAAAAACAAAAAAAAATATTTTTTAAATTTTGCAAAATAGCATTGTGCGGCATTCAAAATAGTTGCATTCGGGCCTATTTCAAGCCCTTTATATTCATCAGAAGCCGAGATATGGCTAAAAAACGAAAACAAATATTTTTGAAATTATCCAACGTAGCATTGTGCGGCATTCAAAATAGATGCATTCGGGCCTATTCCAAGCCCTTTATATTCATCAGAAGCCGAGATACGGCCAAAAAACGAAAAAAAATAGTTTTTAAATTTGGCAACATGACATTGTGCGGCATTTAAAGGAGATGCATACGGGCCTATTCCGAGCTTTCTATTTTCACCAGCAGCCGAGATACGGCCAAAAAACGAAAAAAAATAGTTTTTAAATTTGGCAACATGACATTGTGCGGCATTTAAAGGAGATGCATACGGGCCTATTCCGAGCTTTCTATTTTCACCAGCAGCTGAGATATGGCCAAAAAACGAAAATAAATATTTTTGAAATTTGGCAACAAAACATTGTGCGGCAATTAAAAATGATGCATACGGGCCTATTTCGAGCTTTCTATTTTCACCAGCAGCCGAAATATATCTAAAAAACAAACAAAAATATTTTTGAAAATTTATAACGTAGCATTGTGCGGCAATTAAAAAAAATGCATACGAGCCTATTCCGAGCCTTCTATTTTCACCAGCAGCCGAGATATGGCCAAAAAACAAAAAAATATTTTGAAATTTTGCAACATAGCATTGTGCGGCATTCAAAATAGATGCATTCGGGCCTATTCCAAGCCCTTTATATTCATCAGAAGCCGAGATATGGCCAAAAAACAAAAAAAAATATTTTTAAAAATTGGCAACATAACATTATGCAGCACTTAAAGGAAATGCATACGGGCCTATTTCAAGCTTTCTATTTTCACCAGCAGCCGAGATATGGCCAAAAAACAAAAAAAAATATTTTTTAAATTTTGCAAAATAGCATTGTGCGGCATTCAAAATAGTTGCATTCGGGCCTATTCCAAGCCCTTTATATTCATCAGAAGCCGAGATATGGCTAAAAAACGAAAACAAATATTTTTGAAATTATCCAACGTAGCATTGTGCGGCATTCAAAATAGATGCATTCGGGCCTATTCCAAGCCCTTTATATTCATCAGAAGCCGAGATACGGCCAAAAAACAAAAAAAAATAGTTTTTAAATTTGGCAACATGACATTGTGCGGCATTTAAAGGAGATGCATATGGGCCTATTCCGAGCTTTCTATTTTCACCAGCAGCCGAGATACGGCCAAAAAACAAAAAAAAATAGTTTTTAAATTTGGCAACATGACATTGTGCGGCATTTAAAGGAGATGCATACGGGCCTATTCCGAGCTTTCTATTTTCACCAGCAGCCGAGATATGGCCAAAAACAAAAAAATATTTTTAAAATTGGCAACATAACATTGTGCAGCATTAAAGGAAATGCATACGGGCCTATTTCAAGCTTTCTATTTTCACCAGCAGCCGAGATATGGCCAAAAAACAAAAAAATATTTTTAAATTTTGCAACATAGCATTGTGCGGCATTCAAAATAGATGCATTCGGGCCTATTCAAGCTCTTTATATTCATCAAGCCGAGATATGGCCAAAAACGAAAAAAATATTTTTGAAATTTTGCAACATGACATTGTGCGGCATTTAAAGGAGATGCATACGGGCCTATTCCGAGCTTTCTATTTTCACCAGCAGCCGAGATATGGCCAAAAAACGAAAAAAATATTTTTAAATTTGGCAACATGACATTGTGCGGCATTTAAAGGAGATGCATACGGGCCTATTCCGAGCTTTCTATTTTCACCAGCAGCCGAGATATGGCAAAAAACAAAAAAAAATATTTTTGAAATTTGGCAACATAACATTGTGCGGCATTTAAAGGAGATGCATACGGGCCTATTCCGAGCCTTCTATTTTCACCAGCAGCCGAGATATGGCCAAAAACGAAAAAAATATTTTTAAATTTGGCAACATGACATTGTGCGGCATTTAAAGGAGATGCATACGGGCCTATTCCGAGCTTTCTATTTTCACCAGCAGCCGAGATATGGCCAAAAACGAAAAAAAATTTTTAAATTTGGCAACATGACATTGTGCGGCATTTAAAGGAGATGCATACGGGCCTATTCCGAGCTTTCTATTTTCACCAGCAGCCGAGATATGGCAAAAACAAAAAAATATTTTTGAAATTTGGCAACATAACATTGTGCGGCATTTAAAGGAGATGCATACGGGCCTATTCCGAGCCTTCTATTTTCACCAGCAGCCGAGATACGGCCAAAAAACGAAAAAAATAGTTTTTAAATTTGGCAACATGACATTGTGCGGCATTTAAAGGAGATGCATACGGGCCTATTCCGAGCTTTCTATTTTCACCAGCAGCCGAGATATGGCCAAAAAACAAAAATATTTTTAAAATTGGCAACATAACATTGTGCGGCATTAAAGGAAATGCATACGGGCCTATTTCGAGCTTTCTATTTTCACCAGCAGCCGAGATATGGCCAAAAACAAAAAAATATTTTTAAATTTTGCAAAATAGCATTGTGCGGCATTCAAAATAGATGCATTCGGGCCTATTCCAAGCCCTTTATATTCATCAGAAGCCGAGATATGGCTAAAAAACGAAAACAAATATTTTTGAAATTATCCAACGTAGCATTGTGCGGCATTCAAAATAGATGCATTCGGGCCTATTCCAAGCCCTTTATATTCATCAGAAGCCGAGATACGGCCAAAAAACAAAAAAAAATAGTTTTTAAATTTGGCAACATGACATTGTGCGGCATTTAAAGGAGATGCATACGGGCCTATTCCGAGCTTTCTATTTTCACCAGCAGCCGAGATACGGCCAAAAAACGAAAAAAAATAGTTTTTAAATTTGGCAACATAACATTGTGCGGCATTTAAAGAAAATGCATACGGGCCTATTCCGAGCCTTCTATTTTCACCAGCAGCCGAGATATGGCCAAAAACGAAAAAAATATTTTTAAAATTTACAACATAGCATTGTGCGGCAATTAAAAAAATGCATACGGGCCTATTCCGAGCCTTCTATTTTCACCAGCAGCCGAGATATGGCCAAAAAACAAAAAAAAATATTTTTTAAATTTGGCAACATGACATTGTGCGGCATTTAAAAAAGATGCATACGGGCCTATTCCAAGCCTTCTATTTTCACCAGCAGCCGAGATATGGCCAAAAAACAAAAAAAAATATATTTGAAATTTTGCAACGTAGCATTGTGCGGCATTCAAAATAGATGCATTCGAGCCTATTCCGAGCCTTTTATATTCATCTGAAGCCGAGATATGGCCAAAAAACAAAAAAAAATATTTTTAAAAATTGGCAACAATACATTATGCAGCAATTAAAGGAGATGCATACGGGCCTATTTCAAGCTTTCTATTTTCACCAGCAGCCGAGATATGGCCAAAAACAAAAAAAATATTTTTAAATTTGGCAACATGACATTGTGCGGCATTTAAAAAAGATGCATACGGGCCTATTCCAAGCCTTCTATTTTCACCAGCAGCCGAGATATGGCTAAAAAACGAAAAAAATATTTTTAAAATTTACAACGTAGCATTGTGCGGCAATTAAAAAAATGCATACGGGCCTATTCCGAGCCTTCTATTTTCACCAGCAGCCGAGATATGGCCAAAAACAAAAAAATATTTTGAAATTTTGCAACATAGCATTGTGCGGCATTCAAAATAGATGCATTCGGGCCTATTCAAGCCCTTTATATTCATCAAGCCGAGATATGGCCAAAAAACGAAAAAAATATTTTTAAATTTGGCAACATGACATTGTGCGGCATTTAAAGGAGATGCATACGGGCCTATTCCGAGCTTTCTATTTTCACCAGCAGCCGAGATATGGCCAAAAACGAAAAAAATATTTTTAAATTTGGCAACATGACATTGTGCGGCATTTAAAAGAGATGCATACGGGCCTATTCCGAGCTTTCTATTTTCACCAGCAGCCGAGATATGGCCAAAAACGAAAAAATATTTTTAAAATTGGCAACATAACATTGTGCGGCATTAAAGGAGATGCATACGGGCCTATTTCAAGCTTTCTATTTTCACCAGCAGCCGAGATATGGCCAAAAAACAAAAAATATTTTTAAATTTGGCAACATGACATTGTGCGGCATTTAAAGGAGATGCATACGGGCCTATTCCAAGCCTTCTATTTTCACCAGCAGCCGAGATATGGCCAAAAACGAAAAAAATATTTTTAAATTTGGCAACATGACATTGTGCGGCATTTAAAGGAGATGCATACGGGCCTATTCCGAACTTTCTATTTTCACCAGCAGCCGAGATATGGCAAAAAACGAAAAAAATATTTTTAAAATTTGCAACATAGCATTGTGCGGCAATTAAAAAAATGCATACGGGCCTATTCCGAGCCTTCTATTTTCACCAGCAGCCGAGATATGGCCAAAAACAAAAAAAATATTTTGAAATTTTGCAACATAGCATTGTGCGGCATTCAAAATAGATGCATTCGGGCCTATTCAAGCCCTTTATATTCATCAGAAGCCGAGATATGGCCAAAAAACGAAAAAAATATTTTTAAATTTGGCAACATGACATTGTGCGGCATTTAAAGGAGATGCATACGGGCCTATTCCGAGCCTTCTATTTTCACCAGCAGCCGAGATATGGCCAAAAACAAAAAAATATTTTTGAAATTTTGCAACATAGCATTGTGCGGCAATTAAAAGATGCATACGGGCCTATTCCGAGCTTTCTATTTTCACCAGCAGCCGAGATATGGCCAAAAACGAAAAAAAAATTTTTGAAATTTGGCAACATAACATTGTGCGGCATTTAAAGAAAATGCATACGGGCCTATTCCGAGCCTTCTATTTTCACCAGCAGCCGAGATATATCTAAAAACGAAAAAAATATTTTTAAAATTTACAACATAGCATTGTGCGGCAATTAAAAAATGCATACGAGGCCTATTCCGAGCCTTCTATTTTCACCAGCAGCCGAGATATAGCCAAAAAACAAAAAAAAATATTTTTGAAATTTTGCAACATAGCATTGTGCGGCATTCAAAATAGATGCATTCGGGCCTATTCCAAGCCCATTATATTCATCAGAAGCCGAGATATGGCCAGAAAACAAAAAAAAATATTTTTTAAATTTGGCAACATGACATTGTGCGGCATATAAAGGAGATGCATACGGGCCTATTCCAAGCCTTCTATTTTCACCAGCAGCCGAGATATGGCCAAAAACGAAAAAAATATTTTTAAATTTGGCAACATGACATTGTGCGGCATTTAAAGGAGATGCATACGGGCCTATTCCGAGCTTTCTATTTTCACCAGCAGCCGAGATATGGCAAAAAACGAAAAAAAATATTTTTGAAATTTGGCAACATAACATTGTGCGGCATTTAAAAAAGATGCATACGGGCCTATTCCGAGCCTTCTATTTTCACCAGCAGCCGAGATATGGCCAAAAAACCAAAAAAATTATTTTTGAAATTTTGCAACATAGCATTGTGCGGCAATTAAAAAAGATGCATACGGGCCTATTCCGAGCTTTCTATTTTCACCAGCAGCTGAGATATGGCCAAAAAACAAAAAAATATTTTGAAATTTTGCAACATAGCATTGTGCGGCATTCAAAATAGATGCATTCGGGCCTATTCCAAGCCATTTATATTCATCAGAAGCCGAGATATGGCCAAAAAAAAAAAAATATTTTTGAAATTTTGCAACATAGCATTGTGCGGCATTCAAAATAGATGCATTCGGGCCTATTCCAAGCCTTTATATTCATCAGCAGCCGAGATATGGCCAAAAAACGAAAAAAATATTTTTAAATTTGGCAACATGACATTGTGCGGCATTTAAAGAAGATGCATACGGGCCTATTCCGAGCTTTCTATTTTCACCAGCAGCCGAGATATGGCAAAAAACAAAAAAATATTTTTGAAATTTGGCAACATAGCATTGTGCGGCAATTAAAAAAGATGCATACGGGCCTATTCCGAGCTTTCTATTTTCACCAGCAGCTGAGATATGGCCAAAAAACGAAAAAAAAAATTTTTGAAATTTGGCAACATAACATTGTGCGGCATTTAAAGAAAATGCATACGGGCCTATTCCGAGCCTTCTATTTTCACCAGCAGCCGAGATATATCTAAAAAACGAACAAAAATATTTTTAAAAATTTACAACGTAGCATTGTGCGGCAATTAAAAAAAATGCATACGAGCCTATTCCGAGCCTTCTATTTTCACCAGCAGCCGAGATATGGCCAAAAAACAAAAAAAAATATTTTTGAAATTTTGCAACATAGCATTGTGCGGCATTCAAAATAGATGCATTCGGGCCTATTCCAAGCCCTTTATATTCATCAGAAGCCGAGATATGGCCAAAAACAAAAAAATATTTTTGAAATTTTGCAACATAGCATTGTGCGGCATTCAAAATAGATGCATTCGGGCCTATTCCAAGCCCTTTATATTCATCAGAAGCCGAGATATGGCCAAAAACGAAAAAAATATTTTTAAATTTGGCAACATGACATTGTGCGGCATTTAAAGGAGATGCATACGGGCCTATTCCGAGCTTTCTATTTTCACCAGCAGCCGAGATATGGCCAAAAACGAAAAAAATATTTTTAAATTTGGCAACATGACATTGTGCGGCATTTAAAGGAGATGCATACGGGCCTATTCCGAGCTTTCTATTTTCACCAGCAGCTGAGATATGGCCAAAAAACGAAAAAAAATATATTTGAAATTTGGCAACATAACATTGTGCGGCATTTAAAGAAAATGCATACGGGCCTATTCCGAGCCTTTTATTTTCACCGGCAGCCGAGATATGGCCAAAAAACCAAAAAAATAATTTTTGAAATTTTGCAACATAGCATAGTGCGGCAATTAAAAAAGATGCATACGGGCCTATTCCGAGCTTTCTATTTTCACCAGCAGCCGAGATACGGCCAAAAAACGAAAAAAAATAGTTTTTAAATTTGGCAACATGACATTGTGCGGCATTTAAAGGAGATGCATACGGGCCTATTCCGAGCTTTCTATTTTCACCAGCAGCCGAGATACGGCCAAAAAACAAAAAATATTTTTAAATTTGGCAACATGACATTGTGCGGCATTTAAAGGAGATGCATACGGGCCTATTCCGAGCTTTCTATTTTCACCAGCAGCCGAGATATGGCAAAAACAAAAAAATATTTTGAAATTTGGCAACATAACATTGTGCGGCATTTAAAAAAGATGCATACGTGCCTATTCCGAGCCTTCTATTTTCACCAGCAGCCGAGATACGGCCAAAAAACGAAAAAAAATAGTTTTTAAATTTGGCAACATGACATTGTGCGGCATTTAAAGGAGATGCATACGGGCCTATTCCGAGCTTTCTATTTTCACCAGCAGCCGAGATATGGCCAAAAACGAAAAATATTTTTAAAATTGGCAACATAACATTGTGCGGCATTTAAAGGAAATGCATACGGGCCTATTTCAAGCTTTCTATTTTCACCAGCAGCCGAGATATGGCCAGAAAACAAAAAAAAATATTTTTTAAATTTGGCAACATGACATTGTGCGGCATTTAAAGGAGATGCATACGGGCCTATTCCAAGCCTTCTATTTTCACCAGCAGCCGAGATATGGCCAAAAAACGAAAAAAAATATTTTTTAAATTTGGCAACATGACATTGTGCGGCATTTAAAGGAGATGCATACGGGCCTATTCCGAGCTTTCTATTTTCACCAGCAGCCGAGATATGGCAAAAAACAAAAAAAAATATTTTTGAAATTGGGCAACATAACATTGTGCGGCATTTAAAAAAGATGCATACGTGCCTATTCCGAGCCTTCTATTTTCACCAGCAGCCGAGATATGGCCAAAAAACCAAAAAAATTATTTTTGAAATTTTGCAACATAGCATTGTGCGGCAATTAAAAAAGATGCATACGGGCCTATTCCGAGCCTTCTATTTTCACCAGCAGCTGAGATATGGCCAAAAAACCATAAAAATATTTTTGAATTATTGCAACATAGCATTGTGCGGCATTCAAAATAGATGCATTCGGGCCTATTCCAAGCCATTTATATTCATCAGAAGCCGAGATATGGCCAAAAAACGAAAAACAATATTTTTGAAATTTTGCAACGTAGCATTGTGCGGCATTCAAAATAGATGCATTCGGGCCTATTCCAAGCCCTTTATATTCATCAGAAGCCGAGATATGGCCAAAAACGAAAAAAATAGTTTTTAAATTTGGCAACATGACATTGTGCGGCATTTAAAAGAGATGCATACGGGCCTATTCCGAGCTTTCTATTTTCACCAGCAGCCGAGATATGGCCAAAAACGAAAAAATAGTTTTTAAATTTGGCAACATGACATTGTGCGGCATTTAAAGGAGATGCATACGGGCCTATTCCGAGCTTTCTATTTTCACCAGCAGCCGAGATATGGCAAAAACAAAAAAATATTTTTGAAATTTGGCAACATAACATTGTGCGGCATTTAAAGGAGATGCATACGGGCCTATTCCGAGCCTTCTATTTTCACCAGCAGCCGAGATATGGCCAAAAACGAAAAAAATATTTTTAAATTTGGCAACATGACATTGTGCGGCATTTAAAGGAGATGCATACGGGCCTATTCCGAGCTTTCTATTTTCACCAGCAGCCGAGATATGGCAAAAACAAAAAAATATTTTTGAAATTTGGCAACATAACATTGTGCGGCATTTAAAAAAGATGCATACGGGCCTATTCCGAGCCTTCTATTTTCACCAGCAGCCGAGATATGGCCAAAAACAAAAAATATTTTTGAAATTTTGCAACATAGCATTGTGCGGCAATTAAAAAGATGCATACGGGCCTATTCCGAGCTTTCTATTTTCACCAGCAGCCGAGATATGGCCAAAAACGAAAAAAATTTTTGAAATTTGGCAACATAACATTGTGCGGCATTTAAAAAAATGCATACGGGCCTATTCCGAGCCTTCTATTTTCACCAGCAGCCGAGATATGGCTAAAAACGAAAAAAATATTTTTAAAATTTACAACATAGCATTGTGCGGCAATTAAAAAAAATGCATACGAGCCTATTCCGAGCCTTCTATTTTCACCAGCAGCCGAGATATGGCCAAAAAACAAAAAAAATATTTTTGAAATTTTGCAACATAGCATTGTGCGGCATTCAAAATAGATGCATTCGGGCCTATTCCAAGCCCTTTATATTCATCAGAAGCCGAGATATGGCCAAAAAACAAAAAAAAATATTTTTGAAATTTTGCAACATAGCATTGTGCGGCATTCAAAATAGATGCATTCGGGCCTATTCCAAGCCCTTTATATTCATCAGAAGCCGAGATACGGCCAAAAAACGAAAAAAAATAGTTTTTAAATTTGGCAACATGACATTGTGCGGCATTTAAAGGAGATGCATACGGGCCTATTCCGAGCTTTCTATTTTCACCAGCAGCTGAGATATGGCCAAAAAGCGAAAAAAAATATATTTGAAATTTGGCAACATAACATTGTGCGGCATTTAAAGAAAATGCATACGGGCCTATTCCGAGCCTTTTATTTTCACCGGCAGCCGAGATATAACCAAAAAACCAAAAAAATTATTTTTGAAATTTTGCAACATAGCATAGTGCGGCAATTAAAAAAAATGCATACGGGCCTATTCCGAGCTTTCTATTTTCACCAGCAGCCGAGATACGGCCAAAAAACGAAAAAAAATAGTTTTTAAATTTGGCAACATGACATTGTGCGGCATTTAAAGGAGATGCATACGGGCCTATTCCGAGTTTTCTATTTTCACCAGCAGCCGAGATATGGCAAAAAACGAAAAAAAATATTTTTGAAATTTGGCAACATAACATTGTGCGGCATTTAAAAAAAATGCATACGGGCCTATTCCGAGCCTTCTATTTTCACCAGCAGCCGAGATATATCCAAAAAACAAAAAAAAATATTTTTAAATTTGGCAACATGACATTGTGCGGCATATAAAGGAGATGCATACGGGCCTATTCCAAGCCTTCTATTTTCACCAGCAGCCGAGATATGGCCAAAAAACAAAAAAATATTTTTGAAATTTTGCAACATAGCATTGTGCGGCATTCAAAATAGATGCATTAGGCCTATTCCAAGCCTTTATATTCACCAGCAGCCGAGATATGGCCAAAAAAAAAAAATATTTTTGAAAATTTGCAACGTAGCATTGTGCGGCAATTAAAAAGATGCATACGGGCCTATTCCGAGCTTCTATTTTCACCAGCAGCCGAGATATGGCCAAAAACAAAAAAATATTTTTGAAATTTTGCAACATAGCATTGTGCGGCAATTAAAAATAGATGCATACGGGCCTATTCCGAACTTTCTATTTTCACCAGCAGCCGAGATATGGCCAAAAACGAAAAAAATATTTTTGAAATTTGGCAACATAACATTGTGCGGCAATTAAAAAGATGCATACGGGCCTATTCCGAGCTTTCTATTTTCACCAGCAGCCGAGATATGGCCAAAAACGAAAAAAATATTTTGAAATTTGGCAACATAACATTGTGCGGCATTCAAAATAGATGCATTCGGGCCTATTCCAAGCCCTATATTCATCAGAAGCCGAGATATGGCTAAAAACAAAAAAAATATTTTTGAAATTTTGCAACGTAGCATTGTGCGGCATTTAAAATACGGGCCTATTCCGAGCTTTCTATTTTCACCAGCAGCCGAGATATGGCCAAAAACGAAAAATATTTTTAAATTTGGCAACATGACATTGTGCGGCATTTAAAGGAGATGCATACGGGCCTATTCCGAGCTTTCTATTTTCACCAGCAGCCGAGATATGGCCAAAAACGAAAAAATATTTTTGAAATTTGGCAACATAACATTGTGCGGCATTTAAAGAAGATGCATACGAACCTATTCCGAGCCTTTTATTTTCACCAGCAGCCGAGATATGGCCAAAAACAAAAAAAATTTTTGAAATTTTGCAACATAGCATTGTGCGGCAATTAAAAAGATGCATACGGGCCTATTCCGAGCTTTCTATTTTCACCAGCAGCCGAGATATGGCCAAAAACGAAAAAAATATTTTTAAATTTGGCAACATGACATTGTGCGGCATTTAAAGGAGATGCATACGGGCCTATTCCGAGCCTTCTATTTTCACCAGCAGCCGAGATATGGCCAAAAACGAAAAAAATATTTTTAAATTTGGCAACATGACATTGTGCGGCATTTAAAGGAGATGCATACGGGCCTATTCCGAGCTTTCTATTTTCACCAGCAGCCGAGATATGGCCAAAAACGAAAAAAATATTTTTAAAATTGGCAACATAACATTGTGCGGCACTTAAAAAATGCATACGGGCCTATTTCAAGCTTTCTATTTTCACCAGCAGCCGAGATATGGCCAAAAACAAAAATATTTTTAAATTTGGCAACATGACATTGTGCGGCATTAAAATAGATGCATACGGGCCTATTCCAAGCCTTCTATTTTCACCAGCAGCCGAGATATGGCCAAAAAACAAAAAAAATATTTTTAAATTTGGCAACATGACATTGTGCGGCATTTAAAGGAGATGCATACGGGCCTATTCCGAGCTTTCTATTTTCACCAGCAGCCGAGATATGGCAAAAACAAAAAAATATTTTTGAAATTGGGCAACATAACATTGTGCGGCATTTAAAAAAGATGCATACGTGCCTATTCCGAGCCTTCTATTTTCACCAGCAGCCGAGATATGGCCAAAAAACCAAAAAAATTATTTTTGAAATTTTGCAACATAGCATTGTGCGGCAATTAAAAAAGATGCATACGGGCCTATTCCGAGCCTTCTATTTTCACCAGCAGCAGAGATATGGCCAAAAAACAAAAAAAAATATTTTTGAAATTTTGCAACATAGCATTGTGCGGCATTCAAAATAGATGCATTCGGGCCTATTCCAAGCCCATTATATTCATCAGAAGCCGAAATATGGCCAAAAACCAAAAAAAAATATTTTTGAAATTTTGCAACATAGCATTGTGCGGCATTCAAAATAGATGCATTCGGGCCTATTCCAAGCCCTTTATATTCATCAGAAGCCGAGATATGGCCAAAAACGAAAAAATATTTTTAAATTTGGCAACATGACATTGTGCGGCATTTAAAAGAGATGCATACGGGCCTATTCCGAGCTTTCTATTTTCACCAGCAGCCGAGATATGGCCAAAAACGAAAAAAAATATTTTTAAATTTGGCAACATGACATTGTGCGGCATTTAAAGGAGATGCATACGGGCCTATTCCGAGCTTTCTATTTTCACCAGCAGCCGAGATATGGCAAAAACAAAAAAATATTTTTGAAATTTGGCAACATAACATTGTGCGGCATTTAAAGGAGATGCATACGTGCCTATTCCGAGCCTTCTATTTTCACCAGCAGCCGTGATATGGCCAAAAACGAAAAAAATATTTTTTAAATTTGGCAACATGACATTGTGCGGCATTTAAAGGAGATGCATACGGGCCTATTCCGAGCTTTCTATTTTCACCAGCAGCCGAGATATGGCAAAAACAAAAAAATATTTTTGAAATTTGGCAACATAACATTGTGCGGCATTTAAAAAAGATGCATACGTGCCTATTCCGAGCCTTCTATTTTCACCAGCAGCCGAGATATGGCCAAAAAACCAAAAAAATTATTTTTGAAATTTTGCAACATAGCATTGTGCGGCAATTAAAAAAGATGCATACGGGCCTATTCCGAGCTTTCTATTTTCACCAGCAGCCGAGATATGGCCAAAAACGAAAAAAAAATTTTTGAAATTTGGCAACATAACATTGTGCGGCATTTAAAGAAAATGCATACGGGCCTATTCCGAGCCTTCTATTTTCACCAGCAGCCGAGATATGGCTAAAAACGAAAAAAATATTTTTAAAATTTACAACGTAGCATTGTGCGGCAATTAAAAAAAATGCATACGAGCCTATTCCGATCCTTCTATTTTCACCAGCAGCCGAGATATGGCCAAAAACAAAAAAATATTTTTGAAATTTTGCAACATAGCATTGTGCGGCATTCAAAATAGATGCATTCGGGCCTATTCCAAGCCCTTTATATTCATCAGAAGCCGAGATATGGCCAAAAACAAAAAAATATTTTTGAATTATTGCAACATAGCATTGTGCGGCATTCAAAATAGATGCATTCGGGCCTATTCCAAGCCATTTATATTCATCAGAAGCCGAGATATGGCCAAAAAACAAAAAACAATATTTTTGAAATTTGGCAACATAACATTGTGCGGCATTTAAAGAAGATGCATACGAACCTATTCCGAGCCTTCTATTTTCACCAGCAGCCGAGATATGGCCAAAAAACGAAAAAAAATATTTTGAAATTTGGCAACATAACATTGTGCGGCATTTAAAAAAATGCATACGGGCCTATTCCGAGCCTTTATTTTCACCAGCAGCCGAGATATGGCCAAAAAACCATAAAAATATTTTTGAAATTTTGCAACATAGCATTGTGCGGCAATTAAAAAAATGCATACGGGCCTATTCCGAGCTTTCTATTTTCACCAGCAGCCGAGATATGGCCAAAAACGAAAAAAATATTTTTAAATTTGGCAACATGACATTGTGCGGCATTTAAAGGAGATGCATACGGGCCTATTCCGAGCTTTCTATTTTCACCAGCAGCCGAGATATGGCAAAAAACAAAAGAAAATATTTTTGAAATTGGGCAACATAACATTGTGCGGCATTTAAAAAAAATGCATACGTGCCTATTCCGAGCCTTCTATTTTCACCAGCAGCCGAGATATGGCCAAAAAACAAAAAAAAATATTTTTTAAATTTGGCAACATGACATTGTGCGGCATATAAAGGAGATGCATACGGGCCTATTCCAAGCCTTCTATTTTCACCAGCAGCCGAGATATGGCCAAAAAACCAAAAAAATTATTTTTGAAATTTTGCAACATAGCATTGTGCGGCATTCAAAATAGATGCATTTAGGCCTATTCCAAGCCATTTATATTCACCAGCAGCCGAGATATGGCCAAAAAACAAAAAAAAATATTTTTGAAAATTTCCAACGTAGCATTGTGCGGCAATTAAAAAAGATGCTTACGGGCCTATTCCGAGTCTTCTATTTTCACCAACAGCCGAGATATAGCCAAAAAAACAAAAAAAAATATTTTTGAAATTTTGCAACATAGCATTGTGCGGCAATTAAAAATAGATGCATACGGGCCTATTCCGAACTTTGTATTTTCACCAGCAGCCGAGATATGGCCAAAAAACGAAAATAAATATTTTTGAAATTTGGCAACAAAACATTGTGCGGCAATTAATAAAGATGCATACGGGCCTATTCCGAGCTTTCTATTTTCACCAGCAGCTTAGATATGGCCAAAAAACGAAAAAAAATATTTTTGAAATTTGGCAACATAACATTGTGCGGCATTCAAAATAGATGCATTCGGGCCTATTCCAAGCCCTTTATATTCATCAGAAGCCGAGATATGGCTAAAAAACAAAAACAAATATTTTTGAAATTTTCCAACGTAGCATTGTGCGGCATTTAAAATAGATGCATTCGGGCCTATTTCGAGCTTTCTATTTTAACCTGCAGCCGAGATATAGCAAAAAAACAAAAAAAATTATATTTGAAATTTAGCAACATAACATTGTGCGGCATTTAAAGGAGATGCATACGTGCCTATTCCGAGCCTTCTATTTTCACCAGCAGCCGAGATATGGCCAAAAAACAAAAAAAAATATTTTTGAAATTTTGCAACATAGCATTGTGCGGCATTCAAAATAGATGCATTCGGGCCTATTCCGAGCTTTCTATTTTCACCAGCAGCCGAGATATGGCCAAAAAACAAAAAAAAATATTTTTGAAATTTTACAACGTAGCATTGTGCGGCAATTAAAAAAGATGCATACGGGCCTATTCCGAGCCTTCTATTTTCACCAGCAGCCGAGATATGGCCAAAAAACAAAAAAATATTTTTGAATTTTTGCAACGTAGCATTGTGCGGCAATTAAAAATAGATGCATACGGGCCTATTCCGAACTTTATTTTCACCAGCAGCCGAGATATGGCCAAAAACGAAAAAAATATTTTGAAATTTGGCAACAAAACATTGTGCGGCAATTAAAAAAGATGCATACGGGCCTATTCCGAGCCTTCTATTTTCACCAGCAGCCGAGATATATCTAAAAAACGAACAAAAATATTTTTGAAAATTTACAACGTAGCATTGTGCGGCAATTAAAAAAAATGCATACGAGCCTATTCCGAGCCTTCTATTTTCACCAGCAGCCGAGATATGGCCAAAAAACAAAAAAATATTTTGAAATTTTGCAACATAGCATTGTGCGGCATTCAAAATAGATGCATTCGGGCCTATTCCAAGCCCTTTATATTCATCAGAAGCCGAGATATGGCCAAAAACAAAAAAATATTTTTGAATTATTGCAACATAGCATTGTGCGGCATTCAAAATAGATGCATTCGGGCCTATTCCAAGCCCTTTATATTCATCAGAAGCCGAGATACGGCCAAAAACGAAAAAAATATTTTTAAATTTGGCAACATGACATTGTGCGGCATTTAAAAGAGATGCATACGGGCCTATTCCAAGCTTTCTATTTTCACCAGCAGCCGAGATATGGCAAAAACAAAAAAAATATTTTTGAAATTTGGCAACATAACATTGTGCGGCATTTAAAAAAGATGCATACGGGCCTATTCCGAGCCTTCTATTTTCACCAGCAGCCGAGATATGGCCAAAAAACGAAAAAAATATTTTTGAAAATTTACAACGTAGCATTGTGCGGCAATTAAAAAAGATGCATACGGGCCTATTCCGAGCCTTCTATTTTCACCAGCAGCCGAGATATGGCCAAAACCAAAAAAATATTTTGAAATTTTGCAACATAGCATTGTGCGGCATTCAAAATAGATGCATTTAGGCCTATTCCAAGCCATTTATATTCACCAGCAGCCGAGATATGGCCAAAAAACAAAAAAAAATATTTTTTAAATTTGGCAACATGACATTGTGCGGCATTTAAAGGAGATGCATACGGGCCTATTCCGAGCTTTCTATTTTCACCAGCAGCCGAGATATGGCAAAAAACAAAAGAAAATATTTTTGAAATTGGGCAACATAACATTGTGCGGCATTTAAAAAAGATGCATACGTGCCTATTCCGAGCCTTCTATTTTCACCAGCAGCCGAGATATGGCCAAAAACAAAAAATATTTTTTAAATTTGGCAACATGACATTGTGCGGCATTAAATGAGATGCATACGTGCCTATTCCGAGCCTTCTATTTTCACCAGCAGCCGAGATATGGCCAAAAAACAAAAAAAATTATTTTTGAAATTTTGCAACATAGCATTGTGCGGCATTCAAAATAGATGCATTTAGGCCTATTCCAAGCCATTTATATTCACCAGCAGCCGAGATATGGCCAAAAAACAAAAAAAAATATTTTTGAAAATTTCCAACGTAGCATTGTGCGGCAATTAAAAAAGATGCTTACGGGCCTATTCCGAGTCTTCTATTTTCACCAACAGCCGAGATATGGCCAAAAACAAAAAAATATTTTTGAAATTTTGCAACGTAGCATTGTGCAATTAAAAATAGATGCATACGGGAATTTCCGAACTTTCTATTTTCACCAGCAGCCGAGATATGGCCAAAAAACAAAAAAATATTTTGAAATTTTGCAACATAGCATTGTGCGGCATTCAAAATAGATGCATTTAGGCCTATTCCAAGCCATTTATATTCATCAGAAGCCGAGATATGGCCAAAAACGAAAAAAATATTTTTGAAAATTTACAACGTAGCATTGTGCGGCAATTATAAAAAATGCATACGGGCCTATTCCGAGCATTCTATTTTCACCAGCAGCCGAGATATGGCCAAAAACAAAAAAAATTTTGAAATTTTGCAACGTAGCATTGTGCGGCAATTAAAAAAAATGCATACGGGCCTATTCCGAGCTTTCTATTTTCACCAGCAGCCGAGATATGACCAAAAAACGAAAAAAAATATTTTTGAAATTTGGCAACATAACATTGTGCGGCATTTAAAAAAGATGCAAATGGGCCTATTCCGAGCCTTCTATTTTTACCAGCAGCCGAGATATATCTAAAAAACGAACAAAAATATTTTTGAAAATTTACAGCGTAGCATTGTGCGGCAATTAAAAAAAAATGCATACGAGCCAATTCCGAGCCTTCTATTTTCACCAGCAGCCGAGATATGGCCAAAAAACAAAAAAAAATATTTTTTAAATTTTGCAACATAGCATTGTGCGGCATTCAAAATAGATGCATTCGGGCCTATTCCAAGCCCTTTATATTCATCAGAAGCCGAGATATGGCCAAAAAACAAAAAAAAATATTTTTGAAAATTTCCAACGTAGCATTGTGCGGCAATTAAAAAAGATGCTTACGGGCCTATTCCGAGTCTTCTATTTTCACCAACAGCCGAGATATAGCCAAAAAAACAAAAAAAAATATTTTTGAAATTTTGCAACGTAGCATTGTGCGCAACTAAAAATAGATGCATACGGGAATATTCCGAACTTTGTATTTTCACCAGCAGCCGAGATATGGCCAAAAAACCAAAAAAATTATTTTTGAAATTTGGCAACAAACATTGTGCGGCAATTAAAAAGATGCATACGGGCCTATTCCGAGCTTTCTATTTTCACCAGCAGCCGAGATATGGCCAAAAACGAAAAATATTTTTGAAATTTGGCAACATAACATTGTGCGGCATTCAAAATAGATGCATTCGGGCCTATTCCAAGCCCTTTATATTCATCAGAAGCCGAGATATGGCTAAAAAACAAAAACAAATATTTTTGAAATTTTCCAACGTAGCATTGTGCGGCATTTAAAATAGATGCATTCGGGCCTATTTCGAGCTTTCTATTTTAACCTGCAGCCGAGATACAGCAAAAAAACAAAAAAAAATATTTTTGAAATTTAGCAACATAACATTGTGCGGCATTTAAAGGAGATGCATACGTGCCTATTCCGAGCCTTCTATTTTCACCAGCAGCCGACATATGGCCAAAAAACGAAAGAAAATATTTTTGAAATTTGGCAACATAACATTGTGCGGCATTTAAAGAAGATGCATATGGGCCTATTCCGAGCCTTCTATTTTCACCAGCAGCCGAGATATCCAAAAACGAAAAAAATATTTTTGAAAATTTTACAACGTAGCATTGTGCGGCAATTTAAAAAAATGCATACGAGCCTATTCCGAGCCTTCTATTTTCACCAGCAGCCGAGATATGGCCAGAAAACAAAAAAAAATATTTTTTAAATTTGGCAACATGACATTGTGCGGCATTTAAAAAAGATGCATACGGGCCTATTCCAAGCCTTCTATTTTCACCAGCAGCCGAGATATGGCCAAAAAACAAAAAAAAATATTTTAGAAAATTTACAACGTAGCATTGTGCGGCAATTAAAAAAGATGCATACGAGCCTATTCCGAGCCTTCTATTTTCACCAGCAGCCGAGATATGGCCAAAAACCAAAAAAAAATATATATGAAATTTTGCAACGTAGCATTGTGCGGCATTCAAAATAGATGCATCGGGCCTATTCCGAGCTTTCTATTTTCACCAGCAGCCGAGATATGGTCAAAAAACAAAAATATTTTTGAAATTTTGCAACATAGCATTGTGCGGCAATTAAAAAAATGCATACGGGCCTATTCCGAGCCTTCCATTTTCACCAGCAGCCGAGATATAGCCAAAAAACAAAAAAAAATATTTTTGAAATTTTGCAACATAGCATTGTGCGGCATTCAAAATAGATGCATTCGGGCCTATTCCGAGCTTTCTATTTTCACCAGCAGCCGAGATATGGCCAAAAAACAAAAAATAATATTTTTGAAATTTTGCAACGTAGCATTGTGCGCAACTAAAAATAGATGCTTACGGGCCTATTCCGAGCCTTCTATTTTCACCAGCAGCCGAGATATGGCCAAAAAACAAAAAAGAAGATTTTTGAAATTTTGCAACATAGCATTGTGCGGCATTTAAAAAGATGCATACGAGCCTATTCCGAGCCTTCTATTTTCACCAGCAGCCGAAATATGGCCAAAAAACAAAAAAAAATATTTTTGAAATTTTGCAACATAGCATTGTGCGGCATTCAAAATAGATGCATTCGGGCCTATTCCGAGCTTTCTATTTTCACCAGCAGCCGAGATATGGTCAAAAAACAAAAAAGAAGATTTTTGAAATTTTGCAACATAGCATTGTGCGGCAATTAAAAAAAATGCATACGAGCCTATTCCGAGCCTTCTATTTTCACCAGCAGCCGAGATATGGCCAAAAAACAAAAAAAAATATTTTTGAAATTTTGCAACATAGCATTGTGCGGCATTCAAAATAGATGCATTCGGGCCTATTCCGAGCTTTCTATTTTCACCAGCAGCCAAAATATGGCAAAAAAACAAAAAATAATATTTTTGAAATTTTGCAACGTAGCATTGTGCGCAACTAAAAATAGATGCTTACGGGCCTATTCCGAGCCTTCTATTTTCACCAGCAGCCGAGATATGGCCAAAAAACAAAAAAAAATATTTTTGAAATTTTGCAACGTAGCATTGTGCGCAACTAAAAATAGATGCATACGGGAATATTCCGAACTTTGTATTTTCACCAGCAGCCGAGATATGGCCAAAAAACGAAAATAAATATTTTTGAAATTTGGCAACAAAACATTGTGCGGCAATTAAAAAAGATGCATACGGGCCTATTCCGAGCTTTCTATTATTACCAGCAGCTGAGATATGGCCAAAAAACGAAAAAAATTATTTTTGAAATTTGGCAAAATAACATTGTGCGGCATTTAAAGAAGATGCATACGGGCCTATTCCGACCCTTCTATTTTCACCAGCAGCCGAGATATATCTAAAAAACGAACAAAAATATTTTTAAAAATTTACAACGTAGCATTGTGCGGCAATTAAAAAAAATGCATACGAGCCTATTCCGACCCTTCTATTTTCACCAGCAGCCGAGATATGGCCAAAAAAATATTTTGAAATTTTGCAACATAGCATTGTGCGGCATTCAAAATAGATGCATTCGGGCCTATTCCAAGCCCTTTATATTCATCAGAAGCCGAGATATGGCCAAAAAACAAAAAAAAATATTTTTGAAATTTTGCAACATAGCATTGTGCGGCATTCAAAATAGATGCATTCGGGCCTATTCCAAGCCCTTTATATTCATCAGAAGCCGAGATACGGCCAAAAAACGAAAAAAAATAGTTTTTAAATTTGGCAACATGACAATGTGCGGCATTCAAGAGAGATGCATACGGGCCTATTCCAAGCTTTCTATTTTCACCAGCAGCCGAGATATGGCAAAAAAACAAAAAAAAAATATTTTTGAAATTTGGCAACATAACATTGTGCGACATTTAAAAAAGATGCATACGTGCCTATTCCGAGCCTTCTATTTTCACCAGCAGCCGAGATATGGCCAAAAAACGAAAGATAATATTTTTGAAAATTTACAACGTAGCCTTGTGCGGTAATTAAAAAAGGTGCATACGAGCCTATTCCGAGCCTTCTATTTTTACCAGCAGCCGAGATATGTCCAAAAAACCAAAAAAATTATTTTTGAAATTTTGCAACATAGCATTGTGCGGCATTCAAAATAGATGCATTTAGGCCTATTCCAAGCCATTTATATTCATCAAAAGCCGAGATATGGCCAAAAAACGAAATAAAATATTTTTGAAAATTTACAACGTAGCATTGTGCGGCAATTAAAAAAAATGCATACGGGCCTATTCCGAGCTTTCTATTTTCACCAGCAGCCGAAATATGGCCAGAAGACAAAAAAAAGAATTTTTGAAATTTTGCAACGTAGCATTGTGCGGCAATTAAAAAAAATGCATACGGGCCTATTCCGAGCTTTCTATTTTCACCAGCAGCCGAGATATGGCTAAAAAACGAAAACAAATATTTTTGAAATTTTCCAACGTAGCATTGTGCGGCATTCAAAATAGATGCATTCGGGCTTATTCCGAGCCTTTTATATTCATCTGAAGCCGAGATATGGCCAAAAAACAAAAAAAAATATTTTTAAAAATTGGCAACATAACATTATGCAGCACTTAAAGGAGATGCATACGGGCCTATTTCAAGCTTTCTATTTTCACCAGCAGCCGAGATATGGCCAGAAAACAAAAAAAAATATTTTTTAAATTTGGCAACATGACATTTTGCGGCATTTAAAGAAGATGCATACGGGCCTATTCGAAGTTTTTTATTTTCACCAGCAGCCGAGATATGGCCAAAAAACAAAAAAAAATATTTTTGAAAATTTACAACGTAGCATTGTGCGGCAATTAAAAAAAATGCTTACGGGCCTATTCCGAGTCTTCTATTTTCACCAAGAGCCGAGATATGGCCAAAAAACCAAAAAAAATATTTTTTTAATTTGGCAACATGACATTGTGCAGCATTTAAATGAGATGCATACGGGCCTATTCCAAGCCTTCTATTTTCACCAGCAGCCGAGATACGGCCAAAAAACAAAAAAGAAGATTTTTGAAATTTTGCAACATAGCATTGTGCGGCAATTAAAAAAGATGCATACGGGCCTATTCCGAGCTTTCTATTTTCACCAGCAGCCGAGATATGGCCAAAAAACGAAAAAAATATTTTTGAAATTTGGCAACATAACATTGTGCGGCATTTAAAGGAGATGCATACGGGCCTATTCCGAGCCTTCTATTTTCACCAGCAGCCGAGATATATTCAAAAAACAAAAAAAAATATTTTTGAAAATTTACAACGTAGCATTGTGCGGCAATTAAAAAAAATGCATACGAGCCTATTCCGAGCCTTCTATTTTCACCAACAGCCGAGATTTGGCCAAAAAACCAAAAAAATTATTTTTGAAATTTTGCAACATAGCATTGTGCGGCATTCAAAATAGATGCATTTAGGCCTATTCCAAGCCATTTATATTCATCAGAAGCCGAGATATGGCCAAAAAACGAAAAAAAATATTTTTGAAAATTTACAACGTAGCATTGTGCGAAACTTGAAAAAAATGCATACGGGCTTATTCCGAGCTTTCTACCTTCACTGGTAGCCGAGATATGGCCAAAAAACGATAAAAATTATTTTTAAAATCTGGCAAAGTAGCATTGTGCGGAACTTAGAAAAATATCATACGGGCTTATTTTGAATTTTCTACCTTCACCAGTAGCCGAAATATGGCAAAAAAACGAAAAAAAAATTTTTTGAAATCTGTTAACGTAGCATTGTGCAAAACTTGAAAAAAATGCATTCAGGCCTATTCTGAGCTTTCTACCATCATCAGTAGCCGAGATATGGCCAAAAAACGATAAAAAATATTTTTGAAATCTGGCAATATAGCATTGTGCGGCACTTAAAAAAGATGCATACGGTCCTATTCCGAGCCTTTTACTTTCACCAGTAGCCGAGATATGGCCAAAAAACAAAAAAAAATTTGGTAATTACGCAAAAAAGGGTAGTCCTCTTCGATTTTGATGACCCTGAGATATGCTTTTAAGGTCACCTCTTTGAGTGACCTTGATTACTTTTTGGAGGTCGGCCCCTCTCCGTTAAAAAAATATTCACTAAGAAAGTTTCAAAAATATGGCAGGTATTTGAACTTCTTTTTTTGGAAAATCTTTGTTTGAGGGAATCTTGGTTTTGTAGGAGTCTTTTTTTGGAAGAGTCTTGATTTTACTTAAAAAGTTTGTCGAGAATGCTTTTCGCGCGCTTATACTTGGCGCTTTTTTATACCTTTTTTTTAAAAAAGGTAATTTTGGGGAGATTTCATTCATTTTGTAGTTTATAATCAACAATATTAATGTACACATTTTACGTTCTATTTTGATAAAATTTTTTTTTAGTCATTTTGTAGTTTTTTTTGTGGATTTTTTTGGGGACAATTTTTTTTTGGAGAAATTTTTTTTGGGAGGAGTTTTGTTTTTGGTTAAAATACACATTCTGCTTTATTTTGGGAAGAGTAATGTTGAGGGGTTATATCAATATAGAGACACGTTAGTATTTTGCGTTTTACATATAACATGCAGCAAAACTAACCATGTTATTACACTATATGTCATTTATTCTTAACTATCTTGAGATTTTCAGATTTTAACAACAATCCAACCAATCGCTTTCTAAATAGGTTCCGTTAAAAGCTTGTATATTATTGATTGATTTTTTTTCAAGAAAATTTTTGACATATATAATAGAATGGGCCCCATCCAACGCCCATTCTCGTGAGACGCACCAAATTAATACTTTTCGTCTCTCCGTTGCAATGTTACATTTAACACCTCTAACGTTTTTATAAAAATAATGATCTCAGGCGCTCAGCAACCTTTTGTCGGCGTACAGCAGCCTTCTATCTGCGTACAGTGACCAATATTTTAATCATTTCGCAAAATTTCCTATTCAAAGATATTAATATTTTCTCATCCCATCATTGATTTAATCATTACGCAAGGTTTCTTATTCAGAGCTATTGAGATTCTTTTTTTTTTATCAAAATTTTTATAAATGTCTAAACTAACTATCAATCAGATTTTATTTTATTTTTTTTTTTAATTTAATAACTTATTGATCCATGCTTGCAATTTGTTAAATAAATTTATTTTTTATCAATTTTTTGTAAAAAAAGTATATAAAGATCTTTAGCACCTCTGGGCCATTGTCTTTTTTTTAATTCGCTCATTATCTACTTCAATCCAACTATTAGATTGTCTACAAATACTTCTATAATTTCCTTCTTCAATACTTGAACCATAATGAAATATAGCATTCATAACTTTATATAATTTTTCAGCTATTAATACTGTAGCCGTTGGAATCTGAGATATATTACATCTACGTTTTGCTTTTACAATTTTTTCGTTTTTTAACGAAAATATTGCAAAATGAATAATAATTATATCTTTTGTCAACGTTAATTCTTTTTTAAACAGTACACTATTTCCTGTACAATTATCACAAAACCCGTTATCAGTTTGATACCAATGAGAGTATGTAACATTAAATAAATCTTGTAGATTATAGTGTTTGTTAAAATTAATAATAGGTATCGAAATAAATAAATTATTAGAACAAATTGTTTTTGTATATTGACACGTAACACACCGAATAGTAGAAGTTATTTCATGCTCTACTGACTCTCTTATACACTCGTACCTTGTACACAAAGTTGTTAAAAACTTGATTCCATCTAGTTTTATATTCATCGAAAACGATTCTCCTAAATCTTGTCGAACATCATATGTATTTAAATTACTTATTCCATATTCATACCTATGCATTAACATACGTAGAATATTTGATTTATCACAATTAAGCAGTTGCTTTCTAATAGGATTTAAATGAAATAGACATTGTATAACCGTATTAGCATAACATACAACATTTTCTGTATTTTCAAAACCACTTAAAACCCAAGTGGTATTTATTTGTAACATTTGATTTTGCTGACCATTCTCTTGAACGGCTTCGACTAATTTAGATTGTATCCATAGAATATCTTTCACTTTGATACGACGTTCCTTTTGCATAGTAATTATTTCTGCCTCTGGTTTGTACTTATATTTTAGTCGATTGTATTCGTCAATAGCTTTTTCGTCAACTGTCACTTTGGAAGGATCAAAGTTAATCAAATGCAATCCTTCCACAGTTGTTACTCGAGACAATGCAATGTAAGATTGACCACAATTAAATATAGAATTGCCTATATCAATAACAGCAGTCTGTAAACTCAATCCTTGACTTTTATGAATAGTTATTCCATAACTCAGACACAGTGGAAATTGTTTTCTTACAACAAATGCTTTATCCACCACCAGTGATGGGAATTTTAGCTCCGAGCAACATCGATGTTGCTGGAGTGGGGAACCACGCACACACGCCAGCGTCCTGTCGGTGAGCGCGCTTCGCTCGGCTTTCAGAAGAGGACAGATATATATATGTTCCGTCTTCGTCGCACCGAGGCAGCTACGATTCGTAGCCTACGGTTACGGTGACTAAGACGAGTGCTCGCATCGTGCGAGCCGCGTGAATCGCGGGCACCAAGATGCATGTTTTTTTACAGGCTGTATGTTAGAATATAATGTGGTCTTCCGCACTACCCAGGAGGTGCCACTTACAGTGCGTTAGGTTTTTTAACGTGGACCTTCGCCAGTAGCCATATCATACCACATTTCTGAATTGTCCAACACGCAAAGTGTCCGACAAACTTAATATTAAATTGTTAATAAATAAACTGTCCAACACGCAAAGTGTCCGACAAACTTAATATTGAATTGATAAAAAAAAAACTGTCCAACACGCAAAGTGTCCGACAAATTTAATTTTAAATTGATAATAAATAAACTGTCCAACACGCAAAGTGTCCGACAAATTTAATTTTAAATTAATAATAAATAAACTGTCCAACACGCAAAGTGTCCGACAAACTTAATATTGAATTAATAATAAATAAACTGTCCAACACGCAAAGTGTCCGACAAACTTAATATTGAATTGATAATTATTAAACTTTTTTTTTCATAAATAAATTATTTATAGCATTGTAGACGAGGAAGGACCAGCCATGTCACAATCATCTGCAGTATATAATGTTAGATGACTTTCTTGTTTTTTATGACATGTAGAATATAATTTGTCTGTTGACATTAAAGATAAATGCTCTTCATTGATGTTAATATTTAGAGCGGTTTCCTTTCTCGCTTTTAATGCTGACTTAAACACGCATAAAGCATTTACGTTTGCAAGTGCAAGTTTGTTTCGTTTTTTAGTTTTTATATCTGGTAAAAAGGAAAAGATTCTTTCGGAATCGGCATTTGAATTTGGCAATGATCTAACAGCATTCAAGACAGACTTTAAATTAGGATATCGATGACTTTTTAAAATTTTTTTCCACAATTCATCAAACTCTAATATTGCTAACAAATCTTTATCTGATTCTGAAAAATCTTTGTATAATGCAAACCACTCTTTCTTCAAATCTTTTTCATCAAAGCCTCCAAAGGTGCTCACGATATAAGAGACATCACAAAATGAACTTTCTCTATTACTATCGCGTAAAGCCGTATTAAATTCAAAAACTTTTAATTTTGATAAAAAGGCATCACGTATTGGTAGCCTTTTACAAATGTCTTGTGCAGCTGTTACGTAAAATTGCAAACAATCTCGTCGAATGTTTGCAACAACGTCTGCATGTCCTTCCGTAATTAAATTATTTAGATATATTTGACATTCTTCTCCTAAATATATTTCATTTATTGAAATTTGATTTTCTGTTTTATCAAACTCTGGCATATCAATTTCTTTTAAACTGCTTAATAGCTCAGGTTTTAAGAAATTTCTACAAATGCCACATAAAAATTCTAAAGATTTTCTGTTTAATACTTGGATTCTTGTTTCTAGGCTTTGGAAAAAGAGATTGAAAGAATTAAAATGATATAAAATATGTTTTAAAAATAATAGGTAAGCTTTTGTATCAGGTTTTTGCATTATAGAAAGTATATATTCTCCAGATTTTGTTTTTTCATTTACTACTATTTCAGTTAAAAACAGAAATAGAGTATTCCAGTACTCAAGAAGTCGTTCAATACTTGAATATCGAGAAAGCCATCGTGTATCTGACAACTTTAAAATTTTGCGGTTTGTTTCCTGAAAACTTATAGCAAATTCTTCAAAAATAGCCGAACGTTTCGGACTACTGTTGATAAAAGTTGCTACTTTGTATCAAATATTTCTGTCAATCGAAAATGTATATACATTAAAACTAAATTTGATATCATTGACACTTCATCAATTACAAAGAGAACAACTTCTTTAAGTTCACTTCGTAAAACTTTTAATACATGATTAAACAATGGTTTATACTTTGAAGTCTGACCATGTTCAACAGGTAATTGAAGTAATCTGTGAACAGTCAAACCATCAATGTTAAACGCTGCTATACCAGTAGGTGCTGCTAAAGCGGTATCTTTGTTGAGATTATGTTTAATCCAACATTTAATCGTTTTAATTAAGAAACTTTTTCCAGTTCCACCTTCTCCACTAACATATAAACGTAATATCGAATTTTTCGACTTTATCGTATCAATGACTATCAAATACTCTTAGTCGATCCGCATTTAATTTTGCTATCATTTCTGAAACATCGATATTATCTATTTTCTCACCAAGATCTCTAAAATCTTGCATCGTTTCACCAGCTTCTATATTTTGAATACCAATCGGACTATCAGGATCATCCTGAGACACATTCTTTTGTTGTAATTCTTCATCAACTTGCTGAACCAACTGTTTTGCATTTTCAAATGCTTTTTGCAATTCTTGTACTTTTTCATGATATTGCAATGCCTCTGTAAGATGTAATTTTGCTTTTTCAAATGCTTCTGCATAAATGTCACAATTATTTTTAACATTGTCTAAATTTCGCCATGATTTAAACATAAGCAGTAAAGAAAAGAAGTAATCTTCGGACTGTGTTTCAACATTGTATTTATAATGATTAATAAGACATGCACATCGTCGTCGTTTAAGAAAATGTTTACTATCTATTTTATAATATTCAGTTATATTATTCTATGGCTCGATTGTCGTGACATCACACCACTGGGCAAACTCGTAAAGAGACACAGATTTCAATTTTTCCACTCTATGTGGATAATAATCATCTACTAAAGCCGGACAAAATAAATCTGTGGATTCATCATCAAGAGCTTCAATCTCTTTACGACTTTTTAATTTTTTTTGTCGTATACGATTAACAGTCAACCATTTAATAGTTGTATTACGATCGGTTCCATATAAAGGAATGCTTAATAATGTATCTGCAGCTTCAAGAGCTCCACATTCCCTATTAGTTAAGGATCGTAAACCATAATTCCAGAAAACACTGCCCAATGATTTATTTTTATTATTTTTAAAATTCTCAAGATCGAAGTCTGATAACTCACTTTTACCCGCTTTATTTACATACTTAGTAACATACCATGTAAGCAAGGTCGACTTTTCACCAATAAATTGTATATCCATATTTCCTTTCCATGCAGTAAGAAACACGGGATTATAATCATTAATATCAACTTTATCTTCTGTTCTTGGAAGATCATACAATCTACTTTTATGTTTCAATTGCTTTCTACCTGCTATTGCAGTTGCTACATCTCTCATATACAATGTTTCAGTAACAGGTCGTGAAAATCCAAAACGACACCTACGAATAACTTTTCGTCCTACTTTTTTGACGTAGACAATAATCATTATGTCTGTGTCGTTGATGTTTATCAACACGACCGTACAATAATGGTGCAATATTTTTATCTGGCTTTTTGCAGCTAATGTATTGCGAAATAAATTTTAAAACTTCTTCTACAGAAGATTCTCCAAAAATTGGTGGATTTTTTATCCAAATTAATAAGTAAAAATGTTGTATGCCTCTACTTTGATATTCTCGTCGCCAAAAATAGTGTGTTACTTCTCCGATCGGAAAATCTTTCGAACAAATAAAATCTATCATCGCTCGAAATATATTATCAAGAAATCTCGACGTTGATACAGGATCTTTAGCAACAAGTACAGTAATACTCAACGAAGAATCTTGCCATTCATTAACTTCATGAATATATTCACCTAAATCGTCCCATAACCATTCACTAGGACTTAACGTTAAGAATCATGTTGCAGGTCCGTAATGTCGAGCCATACAATCTAAATCGCTTTTTGGTCGACGCCAATATTGCTCTGTATTTTGAAGTACGGAAAATATAGTATTTAAATTGGACTTCAACAGTTCTTTCGACACAGCTTCTAAATATTCCGCAACCGTATAACGGCTTCGTCGATCAATTGTATTCATTTTATGATAAATTCCACGACTTAACTGACGAATATTTGTTCTATTTAACAAATAAAATAAGTATTGTTGATTCAGTCTAAATTGTGGATGCTTAGACATCAAACGACATTTAATAAATTCATGTTCTTCAAGTTTGTTTGGTCTTTTTTCATCATATTGTCCATTTTTACCGAATGGATATAAATCTGGAAAACACATCAAATCCAAATTTTTTTCACGATTATCCAAAGGTACATCTTAAATTTTAAACATTTGATACAAAGCAGTTGCAGTTTTATTTTCTTTTTTTTTCATATAATGGATATATAGTATATTGCTCGTAGTAACTCTCATTGTCATCTTTTTGAGTCAACATAGCCTTGCGCTAATGTAATTGAACTGCATCATCTGTCATCTTTTGCGTTTGCAAATTGGAATTATTTAAATCATTTTCTTCATTAAATGGAGCTTCTGCATCATTCTTTGTTTCTTGTGCCTGAAATTCTACGTTATTTAGACTTCCTAAATTTAATTGAACATGTGTTATGAGCAGTACAATGCCAGAATATAAAAAGTTATGAATTTTCAACCATTTTAAAGCTTAATATATTTTTTTTAAATCCACTAAATCTTCCCAAATAATTTTTGATTTAGTTGGAATATTTCTAACTAAGATACATAATTCGTGATTTAAATTTATTGGATCAATTTTTGAACATAATTTATTAAAAGTTTCTTCTAAAGGAATTGGTAAATGAAAAGTTGAACCTTTAACTTTTTGAATTTTTTGTCTTTCTGGAATTACCTTATGAAAAACTGTTCCCATTTTAACCACAGTCTGGAAAGCTTTAGCTCTCTGTATAAGTATTTTCTCAAATTCGTTAAGAGAAGATATACACTCCGGTACATCATTTGCGAATAAATTATTTAGAATACAATAAGCAGGCAACAGTCCGCTACGAAATTTCTTATCACAATAATGACATATGTATTCAGTATTAATTTTTTGTTGATTTACATATGCCATTAAATCGTTCCAAATTGGATTACTTCTACGTGTTTGAACTTTATTATTATTAACTTTAGAAATATTTTTCTTATAACAAAGTCTTTCACACGATATACAAATATATCGTGGTGTATCAAGAGAACGTTTTTTCAAAGCTTTAAACGCATTTTGATATTTAGAAATAATATCATCATCGCTCATAATTGTATCACTTTGCTGATGCTTGTATATATCCGCTAATTCTTGTGCTGAACGTATAATTTCCTGTAGTTTATCAACTTCACCACAAGTTAATGCTTTGTCCAACTGTAACATTTTTTGATAAGAGCTATAAAGTTGGTAAAGCAAACGTCTAATATATCTCACTTTTGGGAAATGCGGTGATAATAATTGAACTGGAATAAACATAGCTTTACAAAGATTTAAATTAATGTAACAGCTATGTGCGTGACCCTTTTTAGCATTTTCTAAATTTTTGTCAAAAATTGTTACAGTGCAATCGTGAATTCTTTGCATTAGTTCCGGAATTTTCCTTAAAGTACACTCATTTATAGCTTCTAACAATTTTTGATATCGTTCGATTAGAAGCGGATCATTAACTTTACATAAAGTACCTCATAACCACGATTTTTTTGCTCGAGCTTCTACCAAAGGTAACATATTAACAATTTGTCCTCTCGTATTTAACATTAAAGGTTCCGTTACATTAACTTCGGATGAATTAATATCACAATACGTCGAATCAACGAAATAATTTTCAAACGAAACTGTATGTCTAGATATACCACATAATGCACTTATTTTGTTATCAACTGTAATATATTCTGCAGCAACAGACAAACATGTTTCAGATCTATTTTTGAGTTTAGCTAATATTTTATACATATCACGAACTAAAGTATCTCTAATATTGAAACACCACCGAACAATTTGTTCTGCTTTCAATCTTTTTTCAATATAAGATTTATTACTATTAGTAATACCTTGTTTGTATAAAATATGTATCACATATGTCTCCAAAGAATTATGAGTTCTTAAATAATTTGTGGATCTAAATTTTGCATATTTTTAAAAAATATTTTTGACAGAATTACTCTTTTCCTCTGCAACTGTGTACTCTAATATTTGTTTCTGGTAGTATTTTTTATTATAAAGCCACTTACGCTCCGAGTGTAACCTGTAGAACGCTTTTTGTCTTTTTTGCTCATGCTCTGAATTGAAAAAATAAAATATTCGTTTTCGTAAATGTTCTTTTTCTTTATTTTTTATGTATAGACATTGTTTTTTTATGCGATACATTTCTTTTTTCCGTGCATAATTTTTTCTCCGTTCAGCAAGTTTATATTCGTTACTATTTTCACATTCTTCTTTCTGTTTAGCACGTTTATTTTTTCTCTTATTATGTTTACATGGTTTTCTCTGTTTAACAATATTATTAACCGAATCTTCTTCATATTTACGCCGCTTTTCAGCACCTTTATTTTTTTCATCTTCATAATTTTGACAGCGTTTTATAGCACATCTCTTTAAATTTTGTGCATAATTCACTTGGTCATTATCATGTACATTGTCTTCTTGCTGACATTGTTTATTTTTATTAATATTATTTAATTTTTGTAATTGCTTCTTATCATATTGTCGTTTTATACGTTTCTTTGTTGCGTCTAACTCTTTTGCTCTTACTACAGCTAATGGTAACACTTTCTGTATTACGCCACATTGCAAATCTTGTGGAAAATGCTCTATCATATTAGATTCAAAAATTTTTAATAAATGCGAACACATTTTACTCCAATCATATTTTACTTTCTCGGGTTTTATATTGAATAATAACGACACGGCGAAAGCTATGGCAAAAACACCGCAATCGTCACTATTTGGTTGTTTCTGAACAGAAGGAAATATAATTGAATTCTTTTTTTGAAAATTATATGTTGGAAACAACCTTGATAACATTATTAAATGATCTTCATGTACATTGTTTGAATTTAATGAATCATAAATAAATATACGTTTTGTATTGTAATAACTACATACCCAATGTTGTTGACTATATAATATTTGTATATGTTTTTTGTTCGGAGAGACAGGATTTATTGTTTGTGGTAATTGTATCTGCCACGTTGAAACAGGTTTATAATCTGAATGGTTTTCTAACAGATTGTTAAAATGATCCATATGGACATCACTTAACCAATTTCCCCGAGTAATTTCATCTTTTTCTTTAAGTTGTAAAATGACTTTTTTTTGTTTAGAAAACATATTTTTTAAGTTACTAATTTGTATTTATAAACAACAAAGCAATCGTTTTGTGCAGGCACACAACGATCTGTATTTTTTGGCACAAAAGCAAACTATGATCTTTGGTGCAGATACAACGTATAATCTTTGGTACGGAAATACCCTATGTTTTGGCACAGCAGTAGCCTATATTCTTTGGCGCAAATAAAGTATATATTCTTGGGTACAAATGCAGCCTATATTCTTTCGCGCAAATGCAGCCTATATTCTTAGGCGCAATTGCAGCCTATATTCTTTAGCGCAAATGCGGCCTATACTCTTTGACGCAAATGCAGTCTATATTTTTTGGCGCACAGCAGCCTACGATTGTAAGCGCACAGCAGCCTACGTTAGTAAGCGCACAGCAGCCTACGATTGTAAGCGCACAGCAGCCTACGTATGTAAGCGCACAGCTGCCTACGATTGTAAGCGCACAACCGCTATTTTTTTAAAAAATCCTCCAAATCTACCTAAAAAAAAAAATCCTCCAAATTGACTTGAAAAAAAGAAAAAGAAATTGCATTCATACGGAAAAAAAAAAAAAACGCGGAGAAAAGAGAACAGATAACGCGAAAAAAACGGAGCGTACGGATAGAACAAAGCATACGGATAGATCGAATAGTGCGAAAAAAACGGAGCGTACGGATAGAACGGATAGCGCGGAGAAAACAGGACGTGCGGAGAGAACGGATAGCTCAGATAGAACGAAGCTTACGGATAAAACAAATAGCGCGGAAAGAACGAAGCTTACGAATAGAACGATAGCGCGGAGAAAACGGAGCATACCGACAGAACGGATAGCGCGGAGGAAACAGAGCGTGCAGAAAGAAAGGATAGCTCGGCGCGTTTTTTGGTTAACTCAGCCAATCAGAAGCGATTCAGCCAATCAGAAGCGGAAAGAGTACAAGAAAGCGAAAGAAAATAATTAACAATCATTAATTGCAAAACTTTATTTACAACCAAAATGCTACAAGCGCGTTTTTTGGTTAATTCAGCCAATCAGAAGCGATTCAGCCAATCAGAAGCAAGAAAAATACAAGAATGCGAAAGAGAATAATTAATAGTCATTAATTGCAAAAATTTACAATTGAAATGCTACAAGCACGTTTTTTGGTTAATTCAGTCAATCAGAAGCGATTCAACCAATCAGAAGCAAGAAAAATATAAGAAAGCAAAAGAAAATTATTAATAGTCATTAATTTACAATTGAAATGCTACAAGCGCGTTTCTTGGTTAATTCAGCCAATCAGAAGCGATTCAACCAATCAGAAGCAAGAAAAATACAAGAAAGCAAAAGAGAATAATTAATAGTCATTAATGAAATGCTACAAGCGCGTTTTTTGGTAAATTCAGCCAATCAGAAGCAAGAAAAATACAAGAAAGCGAAAGAGAATTATCAATAGTCATTAATTGCAAAAATTTACAATTGAAATGCTACAAGCGCGTTTTTTGGTTAATTCAGCCAATCAGAAGCGATTCAACCAATCAGAAGCAAGAAAAATACAAGAAAGCAAAAGAGAATAATTAATAGTCATTAATGAAATGCTACAAGCGCGTTTTTTGGTAAATTTAGCCAATCAGAAGCGATTCAGCCAATCAGAAGCAAGAAAAATACAAGAAAACGAAAGAGAATTATTAATAGTCATTAATTGCAAAAATTTACAATTGAAATGCTACAAGCGCGTTTTTTAGTTAATTCAGCCAATCAGAAGCGATTCAGTCAATCAGAAGCAAGAAAAATACAAGAAAGCGAAAGAAAATTATTAATAGTCATTAAGTTACAATTGAAATGCTACAAGCGCGTTTTTTGGTTAATTCAGCCAATCAAAAGCGATTCAGCC
Organism: Cardiocondyla obscurior; assembly: GCF_019399895.1. Classification (NCBI taxonomy): domain Eukaryota; kingdom Metazoa; phylum Arthropoda; class Insecta; order Hymenoptera; family Formicidae; genus Cardiocondyla; species Cardiocondyla obscurior. The sequence continues at coordinate 5,009,312 of NC_091865.1, read as the reverse complement.
AATCAGAAGCAAGAAAAATACAAGAAAGCAAAAGAGAATAATTAATAGTCATTAGTTGCAAAAATTTACAATTGAAATGCTACAAGCGCGTTTTTTAGTTAATTCAGCCAATCAGAAGCGATTCAGTCAATCAGAAGCAAGAAAAATACAAGAAAGCGAAAGAAAAATATTAATAGTCATTAAGTTACAATTGAAATTCTACAAGCGCGTTTTTTGGTTAATTCAGCCAATCAGAAGCCAGAAAAATTCAAGAAAGCGAAAGAGATTATTTGTTACGTCAGGAGGATTAATTTTATTTAATTAATTAATTGGAAGGAATTCCTCGGAATGGTCTTTGCTGGTAGGGTAGGGAGGTGACGTACCACCGAATTTATGTGTGATCCGAAATTCGAATCTACACGATTTTACGCGCAGATAATTATTTAGATTTCAATTGAGCGCGTAAGTGGTTCTTTTTAGAGAAAGGAAATGAATCCTTATTCTCTGGGATAGAACCGGGCGTGATTGATCGCTTAGACAGGATAGTTTAGGGTAATAATTAAATAATTAACCCACGATTTTAATAACACTAAATTAACAATTTAATTAAAACAAATGACTCTAATTACAAAATCAAAAATAATCCATAGATGACAAATAAACAATTCAAAAACTCATACAGCTCGTTTAAAATATAAAAATAAAGTAAAAGTTTTTACTGAACAAATCAAATAATAAGAGAACGGTAATAGACGAATGAATAGATATAATTTTAACATGGCGGTGTTGAGTATTTTACAATATTTACATGAGTGTAAGGGTGTGCATGTGTGTGTGTGATTATTAATCTATAGTGACCTCTTCGATTTCCACCACCCTCGCCGTGGATCTCGGGAAAACAAGGTCAATTAATCTCATCGGAGCCAGGAAAGGAAATTCCACCCCGGGATAATAAATGAAAAAATGAGAATCAGGATCAGACCGAGCTGCCTGAATCCTGATCTCTTCTGGCTCGAAGTGGTCAGGGCCGATGGAGAAGGCCCTTTCCGGGACAGGATCTGTCCACGGAGTACAGGCCCTGCGGAGGAGCTCCAGGAGAGGATCTATAACCTCTCTCGGCTCTGGATGCTCCTCGAGGATCTCTATACTCGGGACCGGAGATGGAGGTTGATCGGGGAAGTCTACTCCTGGGAGAGAGATTGAGTCATCCTCACCCAGAGAGTCGGCTTCCTCAGGTTCGAAGGGAAAAGGAGGTGGTGAAAGGGGAGAGGAACAGGCTCTTGGCTCATCTCCGGGAAACCGTGGCTCGGAGACGAGGGAAGAATTCGGAGTATAAGAAGGAGTCGTGGGGCGGAATAATTCCGATCCAGGCTCCGTGGACTGAGACGAAAGATTTCGGTCGTCGGAAGGATTTGTAACAGACTCCTCTTCTTCCGGGAAATAGCCGAATAACGGTTCCGGATCGCCGCGGATAGGAGATGGTGGCGGTGGGCCTGGACGAGGAGACCAAGGTCTCTCCTCGTGGCGCGCGGGAGACACAAAAACCTCTTCACTTGGTGCCGCCGCGAGAAGGTATTGTATGAAGAAGCGGCGGACTAACTCCCTCAGATTTTTGATCTGCTTATTCCGCCGCGCCCGACTCTTCTTCAACGTTTTCTTATTGAGAGATTCCACTAAAATTATTAATTGATTTTAATTAAATCTGAATTGAATTTTTGGAATGTTTAATAACAATGGAGGGAAGGAGATTCGTCACCAACGAATTCCGAAGGTCTCGATCCGCCCATGAAAGATTCCGCATAATCTATCTTTGGCGAGAACCGCTTGCCGATTCTTTAGCCGAGAACAGTCGCCAAAGTTCCAGCAATATTTCGCGGCGTTAACCACAGTAAATCGCTAGTTTTTCGACAGCATGTCTCAGCCGGTGTTCGGGAGCAGATATTCTCACACATTTAACAGATCACAGGAACAATCAGAACAAAATCAAAACCGCGGAGCCTCGACTCAGACATTTCTTTCTCTCAGACAACACTTGAAAACAATTAATTAAGATAAATACATTTAGTGGAATCGTGTTTTTTCGCCCAGATACATATTAAATCGTTGGAACTTACTTTTAGGAGATCTTCAAACTGCTTCTTCGGATTGACTTGCACACTCAAGACACTCACGTGAGGTTTAAGTAAAACTTATTCGGTTGTAGCTAAGATGCAAGAGAGCGTGCTCAGCCTGAGCACAAGATTTTATAAGCTCGGAAAAGGGGAGGACTCTTCCCGAATTTTCATTTTTCTGAGATTCTAATCTCTCATTTGCAGAGCTTATTCCTCCACTTTTCCTATCTCAAAATTATTGGGCACTCGCACTTCATCCCTTCTCTATTTTAAGTTTTCGCCCTTAGTTTCTAGATTTTGGTGAGGAGTTCCCGAAATCCATTGGTTTTAAGGAAGTAATGTGCCTTCGAAGCACCCCCGCTTCAACGAGTTACCCCTTCCGAGCCTTCCAGAATTTTTCTATCATTTCCATCGAGAGATGGTTAGGTAACTCTTACTTTCCATATGACATATGGTTACCTGGCTTTATTGCCTTTGCCTGCGTCACATACTCCGGTAATTTCGGGTCTCTCGCGCCCTTGGTTTTTCTAAAGCTCGGGATCGGTACGCAATTACAATTTTAAGAAAAAGTTATTTTTCTTTTCCTATGACAGACAGGTTATCAAAGTTGAAATATTTATGAGCTCTTAAATTTTGATTTTTTTTGTGTTATGTCTAGACAAATTCTTTGTCTGACATCCTGTTGGCGCCCGTTCGCAATTTGTTGCATGTTTTTTATGCTTCCACGCAACAAATTGTCCCGGAATATGTGGACGTCTATTGAATTTATTTTCTGAAAGACTCTGAAGTTCCTTTTTTTTATATTACAATGGACTACGGTCTACCTTCCCCTTAACTAAGATTTTAATATACGTCGAAAAAAAGAGACGCGGAGTCGGAGACGTAACATATTAATAGTCATTAATTAGTTCATTCAGCCAATCAGAAGCAAGAATGAAAGCGAAAGAGAATAATCATTAATAGATAACAGTCATTGCGAGAAAATAAGCGAGGATTGCAAGAAAAAGCGAAAACGTATCTTACCCCGGTTATCACTAAATAAATGCACGACGAACAGTCCTTGCACGGCGAACAATCCTAAACCCAATCTGCGCTGTCAATGTAAATTATACGCGATCTATCTCACAAAAAAACACGAACAATATTTCACTCTCGCTGTAGTGACAGCCGTCACAAACTATGTAAATATACGTTACGAAACTCACCGTAATTACTAAATTATTGAAAACTCGTACTAAAATCGCGATCGGCTTTTATCCTTCCCTCCAAATCCACATAACGCAATATGGCGCGCATTGGTAGTCAGATCATGGACGTAAACGACGACAACATATTCGATAAGTAAGTAAATTACAACTTATTAATTAATACACACACACACACACACACACACACACACACACACACACACACACACACACACACACACACACACACACACACACACACACACACACACACACACACACACACACACACACACACACACACACACACATATATTTTATTACTTCAGTATCATGGACATTGGAAATGAGCGTCAGCCGTCTCCTTGCGACAAAAAGACGGCTGCCCAACAGCAGCCCCCTCCTCGTCCCAAGGAGACGGCTGCCCAACAGCAACCGCCTCTTCATCTAAAGGACTTGACACCAAATTTAATTATACGAAGGGATAACACTAGGCACCACACGGTGCTCCAAGAGCTCGCACCGGCCGAACCTACAAGAGAGGAGCTAATAAAAAGAATCAAGGAATTAGAACAAGAGCCCGCACAAGCCGAACCTACGAAAGATGACCTAATTAAAAGGATCAAGGAATTAGAAGCATTGATGAAGAAACGTAAATAACAAAAATAAACATTATACTAATAATTAATATTTTATTTTATTTTTTAATAATATTTTAATAATATATTTTTTTTACTTTACAGCACCACGATGGATGAAAGGAAAAAAAAATAGGGGCCGGGGCCGTGGTCGCGGACGTGGCCGCGGACGTGGCCATGGTGCCGGTCAAACCACGCACAATCAGACATTATATTTTTATTAATTAATCTGTTAAATGCTGAAATTTTTTTTTCGTAATATTGTAATTTCTTTTATTATTATTCTATGTTTTATATTCTATATTATCTAATATTCTATATCTATATTATCTAAAATTCTATTAATTATTACTTACTTTATAATTATTATAATATTAATTATTGTTTGAGAATTTAATGCGTTTTAAATGTTTTCTACACGATTTGAATGGTTAAATGAAAAAACATTGTAATTTTTATTTTTATATCGAGCTCGTGCATTACTTATGCATACTAAAAAGAAAAAATTGTTTTTGAAAGTAAAATTAACCGAAATAAATAGGAATTTGTTTGGAACTCATTCACATAGTTCTCAGATTTGTAATGACAAAATTAACCTTTTTTAAGTTATTTAACATCAATGTACAAATGTCATTTGTGGTTTTTATATTCCAAAATGTATGTAATGTTGATACATGAAAATAATTGTTTTTATTGAAATGCCCCACTTATTATTAAAAACGATTAATTATTATTATATGGTAGTATAATAGATTTTTAAAATATATCTGATCTGAGTACAATGTATGTGTAGGAACAGAAAATGGAATAAGAAACATGATAAATATTTTTTATTAAATTTATTAAACTTTTGTAACAGATAGCAGAAGAAGATTAAACTGTACATTGTTATATAATGATTTTTCTGGTAGATTTAATTCATTTACATACACATGGCTGTATATATGAAAGAAAGTAAAAGTTTTATGAACAAAAAGAAAAATGTAATATGACACAATAAACTTTTTTTATTTAATACCAATGTACAAATGTCATTTGTGGTTTTTATATTCCAAAATGTATGTAATGTTGATACATGAAAATGATTGTTTTTATTAAAATGCCTCACTTATTATTAAAAACAATTAATTATTATTATATGGTAGTATTATAGATTTTTAAAATATATCTGATCTGAGTACAATGTATGTGTAGGAACAGAAAATGGAATAAGAAACATGATAAATATTTTTTATTAAATTAATTAAACTTTTGTAACAGATAGCACAAGAAGATTAAACTGTACATTGTTATATAACAATTTTTCTGGTTGTTAAGAAAATATCAAGAAATGTAATGCGATGCTTGTGCGTTGAAAGGTTTCATGTGTTTGGAAACTTTGCTTCTTCTTTTGTTACTTATTAGTATAAGAAATTTATAACTGAATATCCGGTCACGTAGACCGACTGATAAGTTCAATCTTCGGAGAAACTGGGCCTTCCCGTAACGCTATACGGTCGTCCTTAGGAACAAAGGCAGGGCGAGCAGATATCGCAAGCCTTCTCTCCGTTAGTTAGTTGCTTTCCGATTCTCCATACGGATAGTTCGTGCTGCTTAGCAAATAATTAGTTATAATATAACTGTTCGTTTTCATACGTAAACTGCAAGTGAAAAGGTTTGCTCGCGCGTCGCAGAACCGGCAAACCATTTATTTTAAACTAACTCTCTATATCTCCATTATTCTTATTTTATTACTTTTTCTGTATATTCTTTATTCAGTTAATAAACCACATTTTCTTTCCTATAAATTTTTTTGTGAAGTGTTTTTGGAAACTCAAACACTTTTTGGTCCTTCGAGCCGGATAGTGTAAATCAGTGCGAAATTTATACTGTTCAAGTTTGCGACAAGTTCCTTACGATGAGTCAGAATCACGATACGTTAATTAACAACCAACAGGAGTTGCACGGCCGTATTGCAAGAGCCGTAGACAATTTGCGTAAGCTGGGATCAGCAAAGATAACCAGCAGTGCGATAGAAATTCGAATCAATCAACTGGATACCAATTGGGCGAAATTCGAAAAGGCTCATGATCAATTAAGAGAAGAATATTGGGAACAAGTGAAAACCCATGCCTATATTACTAAAGATTATTATGCAATCGTGGAAGAGGTTTATTACAATCAGCGGGCTACTTTGGAAGAAATGATGCTAACATTGTCGCCCTCAGCAGGATCGTCAAAGACACCGGAATCTCCGCGCAGTTCGGAGCCCCTTCGAAGCCAACTACCAAGATTGCAATTGCCTACTTTCTCGGGACGCTTTGAGGATTGGCCGAATTTTAAAGATCTTTTCCAGTCAATGGTGGGAGCTGACAGTTCATTGCAAGAAATACAGAAGTTCCATTACTTAAGAAGCAGTCTTATGGGGGAAGCGGAACAATTAACGCGAAACATTCCGACGACTGCAGGAAATTATGAACGAGTGTGGACCATGCTTCAGGAGCATTACGAAAATAAGCGTTTGCTTGTGCGTTCCGTGCTTACCTCCTTTTCAAATTTGCCGAAAATGAAAGGAGAGAGTGCATTTGAATTGCGAAAGATTTTTAATGGAATGCTGCAGACCGTTGCTGCATTAGAAGGAATCCAGAGGCCTGTAGCAGAAAATGATTTATTTGTGCATCGAATAATTGAGCTTTTCGATTCTTATACACGTAAGGAGTGGGAATCGGTTATTGGAAATACCACAGATCCTCCATGCTATGAGGAATTGAGACTGTTTATGGAAAACCGTCTCCGAACTTTGGAAGCGATCCAGCCGACGGGACGTGATTTATCGTCTAAAACTACATCTGGATTTCGGGCTACGCGAACACTTGTTTCTAACCCAGCTCCGTTACAGAGCGGAGGTAAGCCGAACACGTGTTTTTTGTGCCACGGACAACATTATATTCTGGGCTGCCCGGAATTTCAAAGAAAAGGGCCTAATGCGCGTAAAGAATTCGCGATTGAGCATCGCTTGTGTTTCAACTGCTTCGGAAATCATCGAATCAATCTGTGTCCTTCTACCAGAAGCTGCTACTATTGTAAAGACAGACATCATTCAACAATCCATGAGGCCTGTTCAACCGGAAGTATGCGAACTGGAGTCAATACCTCCGCCGCAGAGCGTCGTACCACCGGACCCAGAGCCATCGAGCATCGAGCCTCAGAGGAATTCAACGCATCCAGCAGCAGGAACATCAACACCGGGACGGCGCCGCCGAAATATTCGGAAACAACCGAAAAACCAACCGGAACCAGCGCTGAAGGGGCAGTGGCTCTCCACTTGCGTAATCTCGTAGAGCGAAAACGAGTTTTGCTTGCGACTGCCAGGGTTTTCGTTACGGACAAATTTGGTAAAAAACACACCGTGCGTGCGCTAATTGATCCGGGTTCGGAAGTCTCGCTTGCTTCTGAATCTTTAATGCAAAAATTAAAACTCCCGCGCGTTTCGGATTCAACGCCTATTTTTGGAATTGGTGGAATAATAAATATGCATGCTCGTGGTAAAGTAATATTTAAGATAGAATCCGGAACAAAAACTCCGTTTTCGTTACAAATTACAGCATTAATTTTGTCTCGACTCACCGCCTCAGGGGTTAGTTTAGAAAATATGTTCAGCGAATGGCAGCATTTAAGCGGATTAGAGCTAGCAGATCCAGATTTTCGAGCTTCCTTTAATATTGAACTGATTTTAGGCGCGGAAGTATATGCTATTATCCTTGAAGAAGGAATTCGTAAAGGAAATATAAACGCTCCGATTGCAATAAAAACCGCGTTGGGATGGGTACTTTCCGGAACGGCGGGCGGAGAGTCAACCGGCAAGGGCGTATCCGTGCATAAATGCACCACGGGAATAGATTTGTCCGATTTAGTTAAGCAATTTTGGCAGCAGGAGGAAATAAAATTGTCTCTTCCGGCTTTAACTGCAGAAGAGATTGAGTGCGAAAAACATTTTGTAGAAACTCATCGCCGTGATGAGACAGGACGTTATATAATTCGATTGCCGTTTTTGAGCAAGGACGCGATTCCAAATTTTAAAAACTCTCGCTCAATAGCTGTTAAAATGCTTCAAGCTCTGGAAAAACGATTAAGCAAACAACCACAGATTCGTAAATTATATAATGAATTTATGACAGAATATCAACAACTTGAGCATATGACTAAAGTAACTCCACCCGCGCCGACGGATGGAATGTGCTGTTATTTGCCACATCATTGCGTAATTAAATCAGCCGAGGAAAAAACTAAGATACGCGTAGTTTTTAACGGATCAGCCCGGATGGCACAAAATATAAGTTTAAATCAAGTTTTGCTGACGGGTAAAAATTTGCTGCCAGAATTGCCTGCTATAATAACCAATTGGCGCCGACATCGGTTTGCGATAGTAGCAGATATAGAAAAAATGTACAGACAAATCTTGGTTGACGACGCGGACAAAAAAATGCAGCGTATTGTCTGGCGTTATGATCCAGCTGAGAATGTAAACGACTATCAGTTAAACACTTTAACTTATGGGCTTGCTTGTGCACCATTTGTAGCCCTGCGAGTATTGCAACAACTCGCGGAGGATGAAAAAGAAAAATATCCTATAGGCGCTTCCGTGTTGCAATCTGAAACTTATATGGACGATATTCTTACCGGAGCGAGTTCCGTAAACGGAATACGCGCTTTAATAAAAGATCTAGTTGCGATTTGCATGGCGGGCGGCTTCCCGTTAAAAAAATGGGCTGCTAGCTCGAAATTAATAGAGGACATAATTCCCAAAACGGAACATCAAAACCAGCCTGTCGTTTGGCAATCCATTGAGGGACACCCGATTTTAGGAATGCAATGGAATCCTAGAACAGATACGTTTGCCTTTCATATCCATATAATTGCAGAAAAAATATACTCGAAAAGAAAGATTCTATCAGAAGTTGCACAACTGTTTGATCCGCTTGGGTGGCTAGCACCGGTTATCATTCGCGCGAAAATTTTTATTTAATCATTGTGGCTAAAAAACTTAGATTGGGATGAGCCTCTGCCGAAAGAGGAGCAAGAATTTTGGTTAAAATTTCAAGCAGAACTCCCTGAACTGCAGAAAATTGCCTTGCCCCGCTGGATAAATAGTCTTGCCTCAAATTGTAGTATAGAAATCCATGGATTTTCAGATGCTTTCGAGAGAGCCATTGCTGCAGTTGTTTACTTACGAGTAACGTGGACTAGTCCGGACGAATATGACGACTTTCACTTTTCCAAAATTTCGCTCTTGCAATCAAAAACTAAAGTTGCTCCTTTAAAAACTATTTCTTTACCGCGATTAGAATTAAATGCCGCCGCTCTATTAGTGCGTTTAGTAAACAAAATAAAACTTGCTGCAAAATTTAAAATTAATAGAGTCTATTTATGGTCCGACTCTACGGTTACTTTGGCCTGGATTCGGGGTCATTCTTCGCGTTGGTCAACATATGTAGCTAATAGAGTAACTGAGATACAAGAGACATTACCTGATGCTCAGTGGAAACACGTGTCCGGTAACGAAAACCCGGCCGATTGTGCGTCGCGAGGAATTTCTCCACCGGAATTAGCAGGCCACCCGCTGTGGTGGACCGGGCCAGCTTGGTTATCACCATACGATGAATTAAATGCGAGATTATTTCATCAAGAAATTCCTCAAACGCATGAGGAGGAACGACCTGCTAGGGTACATATAGTTGAAAACGAAAATCAGGAAAATGAAATGCTATTGCAATTTTCTTCGCTAACACGATTATTGCATATTACTGCTTGGTGCCGTCGCTGGCCCACAAGATTACGAGAGCATAAAAATCGAGATCAAGATCTCAAATTAAGCGAACTTGAGAGTGCAAAAAATCTTTGGATTAAGCATTCACAAGATACATTTTTTTCTAAAGAAATTAAGACTATTAAAAATAAACAGACATTATTACGACAAAGTGCACTATATAAATTAAATCCGTTTCTTGACAAAAATGAGATACTTCGAGTAAGTGGCCGATTGCAACACTCGTCTATTAATTATAATCAAAAGCATCCGATCATTCTCAGCAAGGATTCATATTTTGCGAAATTAGTAATTGATAAGTGCCATCGTATGACACTGCACGGCGGGGTGCAGTTAACCTTAGCTACAATAAGACAAAGATATTGGATCTTAGGCGGACGCCAAGTTGTTAAATCATTCATACACAAATGCGCCAAATGTATACGTTGGAAAGGAACAGCATGTTTCCCGCTTATGGGAAGTTTGCCTCATGCGAGAACTTCTCCGTTACCACCGTTCTTTAATACAGGTCTAGATTATGCTGGGCCAATTATGATGCGAACCTCAAAGGGCAGAGGCCAAAGAGCCTATAAGGGTTTTATTGCCATTTTCGTTTGTTTTTCTACCAGAGCTGTTCACATAGAAGCCGTTTCAGATTATACAACTGAAGCATTTCTAGCGGCTTTTAGGCGATTCACTTCTAGACGCGGATTATGTGCCCATCTTTATAGTGATCGCGGCACAAATTTTATAGGGGCAGATGCGCAGCTTAGAAATTTTATAAAACAAATAACACATGATTCATTGATTAAAAATAATCTAACCAATAAAGGGGTTCTTTGGCATTTCAATCCCCCCAGTGCACCCCACTTTGGGGGCCTCTGGGAAGCCGCGGTAAAATCTGCAAAATTTCATATTCACCGGGAAATCGGTAAAGCAACACTGACGTATGAAGAATTAGCAACTTTCTTGACGCAGGAAGAAGCATGCTTAAACTCGAGACCTTTGCTTCCTATCACCGATGACCCCGAAGATTTTGAAGCACTTACGCCGGGTCATTTTTTAATAGGGCAACCTCTAAATGCTATACCCGAACCTTCATTACAAGAGATACCTGAGAATCGGCTAAAGCGATGGCAACTCATTCAGAAAATGCGAGACCACTTTTGGCAACGATGGTCCAATGAATATATTCCGACGCTTAATGTAAGAAATAAATGGCCTGTTGCGATGAAAAACTTAAAGATTAATACTCTATGTTTAATTCGTGGGGAAGGCACTGCACCTTCGAAGTGGCCCCTTGGGCGTATTATTGCTATTCACCCTGGAGCCGACGGTCAAGTTCGCGTGGTAACCGTTAAAACTGCAACAACCACTTATACGCGACCCGTAGTTAAAATCGTTCCATTGTTTGCTGATAATGAAATAAATCATGATTTAAATGCAACCGAAACATAAACATGCTAGCGTAAGCAAATGTTCGTTCACAGCGAGAACGAGGCGGGCGGAATGTTAAGAAAATATCAAGAAATGTAATGCGATGCTTGTGCGTTGAAAGGTTTCATGTGTTTGGAAACTTTGCTTCTTCTTTTGTTACTTATTAGTATAAGAAATTTATAACTGAATATCCGGTCACGTAGACCGACTGATAAGTTCAATCTTCGGAGAAACTGGGCCTTCCCGTAACGCTATACGGTCGTCCTTAGGAACAAAGGCAGGGCGAGCAGATATCGCAAGCCTTCTCTCCGTTAGTTAGTTGCTTTCCGATTCTCCATACGGATAGTTCGTGCTGCTTAGCAAATAATTAGTTATAATATAACTGTTCGTTTTCATACGTAAACTGCAAGTGAAAAGGTTTGCTCGCGCGTCGCAGAACCGGCAAACCATTTATTTTAAACTAACTCTCTATATCTCCATTATTCTTATTTTATTACTTTTTCTGTATATTCTTTATTCAGTTAATAAACCACATTTTCTTTCCTATAAATTTTTTTGTGAAGTGTTTTTGGAAACTCAAACACTGGTAGATTTAATTCATTTACATACACATGGCTGTATATATGAAAGAAAGTTAAAGTTTTATGTATGTAAATGAATTAAATTTTTCTTTTTGTTCATAAAACTTTCACTTTCTTTCATATATACAGCCATGTGTATGTAAATGAATTAAATCTACCAGAAAAATCATTATATAACAATGTACAGTTTAATCTTCTTCTGCTATCTGTTACAAAAGTTTAATAAATTTAATAAAAAATATTTATCATGTTTCTTACTCCATTTTCTGTTCTTACACATACATTGTACTCACATCAGATATGTTTTAAAAATCTATAATACTACTATATAATAATAATTAATTGTTTTTAATAATAAGTGGAGCATTTCAATAAAAACAATCATTTTTATGTATCAACATTACATATATTTTGGAATATAAAAACCACAAATGACATTTGTACATTGGTATTAAATAAAAAAAGTTTATTGTGTCATATTACATTTTTCTTTTTGTTCATAAAACTTTTACTTTCTTTCATATATACAGCCATGTGTATGTAAATGAATTAAATCTACCAGAAAAATCATTATATAACAATGTACAGTTTAATCTTCTTCTGCTATCTGTTACAAAAGTTTAATAAATTTAATAAAAAATATTTATCATGTTTCCTATTCCATTTTCTGTTCCTACACATACATTGTACTCAGATCAGATATATTTTAAAAATCTATTATACTACCATATAATAATAATTAATCGTTTTTAATAATAAGTGGGGCATTTCAATAAAAACAATTATTTTCATGTATCAACATTACATACATTTTGGAATATAAAAACCACAAATGACATTTGTACATTGATGTTAAATAACTTAAAAAAGGTTAATTTTGTCATTACAAATCTGAGAACTATGTGAATGAGTTCCAAACAAATTCCTATTTATTTCGGTTAATTTTACTTTCAAAAAACAATTTTTTTCTTTTTTAGTATGCATAAGTAATGCACGAGCTCGATATAAAAATAAAAATTACAATGTTTTTTCATTTAACCATTCAAATCGTGTAGAAAACATTTAAAACGCATTAAATTCTCAAACAATAATTAATATTATAATAATTATAAAGTAAGTAATAATTAATAGAATTTTAGATAATATAGATATAGAATATTAGATAATATAGAATATAAAACATAGAATAATAATAAAAGAAATTACAATAGTACGAAAAAAAAATTTCAGCATTTAATCTTATAATTATCGCATTTATTAGTAGTACATTATCTTGCATTCGTTCTTATTTTCTTCACTAACCATAATAATTAAGTTTTATCGCTTATATATTAATGTTCTATATATCGAATATGAAATGAAATGAAATATGTTTAATCTTAGAAATATATTGATGTTAAACATGAAAAATTTCAAATATAGAAATATGAGAATATTAATTAGAGGATAATACATAGATACTTTAGGTCACATTATATACTACAGCAAACTAAGTTTGAACGAGCGTCAACAGATTTTCTGGTTGCTTAATGCAAGAAAATATACTAATTTTATAAATTGTTATACCTTAAGAAAGCTTTACTTGGAATCAGCATTTGTATCATTTCTTGTGTACTCTTTTCTCAGTGTGTAAATCCTTTTCACTTATTTCCTTTAAAAATACATTAACTAAATCACGAGAACGTCTCTTACTACTGAACGAAGAATGTGCTAACTTATTTTGATCATGTCTATCGTGTCTGTCACTCTTTCTGGGGCTAAACAAACGAATTTCAATTAAGTTATAAAAAAAAAATGTTTAAGCTAATATTAAATAATAAGAATATTAAAATATTAAATATATGTATGCATACCTATCTTTTAATGAAGATGGAGTATATCTTCGATGTGCTTTCTTTTTTTTAAGTAGATGTATATAGGCCGGTTCTGGACCAATTCGTGTTAGTGTGTCCGTGTGACCTAGGGCGAGGGGTAATGACGTCACGCGGGAAGGGGTGTTTTTCCAGGAATCGCCCCTTTGTCTGCGATTCTCGGAACAGATTGTTTATAAATATAACAATAACATAAAAGTTATGAAATTTGATATTTTAATTACGTAATTTGATATTTTTTAAAATAGATAAGTGCGTTATCTCGCCGCGGTATTTTCCTGCGGCATCGCGAATTTCAAAGGGTTAGAATTTTTTTCAAATAGGGAAGGGGGGGGTTGTCTTATTTTTCACAGAGGGTAAGGGGGGGGTTGGGGGTGATCACGCGAGTCTTAGTCAAGGCGTCGGTGGCGAGCGGCGGCAGATCGCAAAGGATCGCGCGCCCATTGTTGCCTCTCGCTCGCACCCGTTCGCGCCGCCTATCGTTCCCTCTCGCTCTCGTTCACGCGTTCGTCACCATCGACTACGACTCGCAGTTTTCATGCGTAGTATGCCGCTTTGAAATATAATATTAAACAAAAGTTGACACTATGAGGATGCACAACTGTGGGCCCAGGGCTCGAGTGTATTTTCCTCTTCTTATTATTCTTACGATAAGAAAAAAATTTTAATAGGTTGCGTTGGAGTTTTATACCGAGAGGGTATCGTTTTTTTAATCAATCGCTAATGTCGTGTTTATCAATCGCTCATGTGGTATTGATTCCTTGCCCAAGACAATCATCGAAGAGCTGTGCGATTCATGTAATCCGTAAATGGTAAGTATAAAGATAAATTAAATAAATAATATTTTTATTCGTACGAAGAGTAGCCGTAAAATTTTAATATTACAGAGGGACAATTTTGCGTAAAACCAACGTCACCGGCGTCTTCATTGCAATCATCATCGTCGTCATCGTCATCGTTGCTCGCATCATATCGATTGTATAAGATAATATCGTTAAAATATATAATTAGTAAAAAATCCGCATTAATTAAATTTTCTTTTGAACACCGTGTATCGTTTGCGTTATATCTCTCTCACTCCTATTTTGTATTTTTCTCGTTCGGTATCGCGTTCAAGTGTCATTCGCGCTCTCGCTCACACCCTTTCACGCTCTCACTCGCATTCTTTAGTTATCGTCTCCAGATGCGTAACATGCTATCGCTAGATTCTTTTCTATATACCCGTGTGGTCAAAAATCTTTTGCGTTTTTATGGGCTTCAAACGTTGTAAAAAATCTTTTTGCGTTTTTCTCTTGGTCAAGTGTCGTTCATGCTTTTCTAGTAATCGTTTCAAGATGCCTTCGTTAGATATAGACGATTCTTTCTACACGCCTATGCGACAAAAATCTTTGGCGTCTTGAATCTTTTGTATCACGTTTTGTTTTCGTTGGCCCGGCATCTATTTTCTTTGTTTATTGACGAGAACGACGACGACGATGACGACGACGACGACGACGATGTGACCATGCCTCATTCTCAGTCTCACATCCATAGCTGCAGGATCTATCTCAAGCAAATACCAAAAAGCACAATAAGAAAAAATGGCATATTTTGGAGAACAAGGTATGTATTATAATACAATTTATAATACAATTTATAAAATAATTTAATATGTTATTAAATCATGTAATAATATGTATTTTTTCTGTTTTAGCAAAACAACAGCTCTGCCGCGATTTTCAAAGAGGCACCTGCTCCAACAGTTATTGCGCGTTTGTGCACACTTACAGATACTGCTACAGTTATCAAAACAAAAAGTGCACAAACGCGCAATGCAAATTTTTGCATTTAACAAGCGTGGAGCAGGCTCGTTACGAGGCTACCGGGTTGACATCGGAGAAATTGCGGTATGAAGTCGGACGCACCCTGCAAAACTCCATCATTTGCGGGGATTATAAAGCGGGCAGATGCACGAGGACGGACTGCCAATGTCGGCATATCGGGCACGAAGAAAAATTAGAGTGCATTGTGTGCTGTAGTGAAATAGTGATGGACACTTTCGGGGCGTCGAGTTGCGGGCACGTGTACTGCTATACATGCGCTCTTAAGTGCCAAAAGCCCCCGCGTCCGTACACAATTATTTCACAGAATCGTTCCTCCAGTCGGAAACACTCATAAGGTAGTCTACAGGTTCTGCGAGCCCAGTCGCGAAGATGTACCGTAATCGACGTAGCACTAACATCGTCGACGATTCCTCTTTGCCAATTTAAACCTTCTCGAATAGCAACGAGGGTTCCCACTGTAAGTTCATGTGGTAACAGCATGAGGTTGGTTGCTGCAATCCTCATAAATGCAGTCAATTGTTCAAGCACCTCCAAATGAGCCTTCTCTCCGTTAATTAACTTCACCCAAAATAGCGTGGGTGATTGTACGCGTATCACGCGTACTTCGTACGGCCAACGGGTCAATTGTCTCAAATTGATGTCGGAAATCATCTAAAAAAAATTTTTTTATATTAAGCGGTATTTAAAAAAAAAAAAATTAAAAATAATATCAGAAAAGATACTTACATTTTTCTTTTAATTGGTACTTGGCGACGATCAGTTACCGATGCTTGGTTGCAAGGAACTGATCGCTCGACGGTTGAAGAACTCATCTCGATCCAAATTGTTTTATAGAGATAAAAAATTATCGTTCTCACTCGCGTTGTCACTCACGTTGCCACTCACGTTACCCCGCATCAATAAAAAATAGACTGCTAAGAGAACAAAAGACTATGCGGCTAAATTCAAAGACTGCAAACGGAGGTAGTTGCTATTTAGCAGGTATGCATTTCTTTTCTTGGAAAAAGATAAGGTAACGATTTTAATTCCCCCACATCATTGAAAAATAGACTGCTAAGAGAACAAAAGACTATGCGGCTAAATTCAAAAACTGCAAACGGAGGTAGTTGTTATTTAGCAGGTGTGCATTTCTTTTCTCGGAAAGAGATAAGGTAACGATTTTAATTCCCCCACATCTTTGAAAAATAAACTGCTCAGATAACAAAAACTATGCGGCTAAACTCAAAGACTCTGCAAACGTTGTAGTTGCTATTTAGCGGGTGTACATTTCTTTTATCGGAAAGAGATAAGATAGCAATTTTTAAATACCGCAAAGTGAAACTTATTATTAAATGACTCACTATAATTTGAGAGAGGGTAAAAAATGTGTTACATAATTAATCAGGAGTAGGGGTAGAATATAAAGCATTCCTTAGGCCTCTCTTGTAACCACGCGCGCGAATCTCATTAGTGATCGAGCGATCGACGATAATGAACGTTGACGTGAGAATAGAAATCGGTGAAGAAATCGGTGAAGAAATCGGTGAAGATATAGAAATAGAAATCGGTGAGGAAATCGACGAGGTTCATCCCCTGTCGGAAGATAGTGCTTGCGAACCCGACGATGACAACGACGAAACGGTTGAAAATACTACGCGCAAAACGATCAATTGACGGAACTTAACCGCGATTAATCTGCGTACGAAATTTTGTGCCATATATTTTTATTACGGTGACGGACGAAGATACAACGTGTGCGCTTCTTGTTTGGTATTGATGCGAAACGATTTCAACGAGTCCGTTTTCAAGATTCGTAAACACGTCGTAGGATCTTACGAAAGTCTCAATGGTACGTGGTGCTTGAACTGTAGAGCCGCTACATTCGTTGTAATTTCGTGCGATATGTGTCAGGTATGCACAACTACGTGAGCAATGTACTTCGATTCCGTACTCGCGTTGCTAATGTCGTTGTTTGTCGTATTTATCGCTAATGTCGTTGTTTTGTCGTATTTATCGCTAATGTTGTAATTATCGTTAATGTCGTTGTTTTGTTGTATTTATGGCTAATGTCGTTGTTTTATTGTATTTATTGCTAATGTCGTTGTTTTGTTGTACTTATTGCTAATGTCGTTGTTTTGTTGTATTTATTGCTAATGTCGTTGTTTTGTTGTATTTAATTCATCATTAAGCGAGCATCGGTGCGAAAATCATTTAAAAAATGGATCAAAGTTTTCTCGAGGAAGAGCGCGAACTCCTGGTGCATGCTGACGCCGTGACCACCCTGGGAGAATTTTTCGTGCGGCTAGAGAGATGTGACGATCTAGTGAATCGACTCGAGGAACGCAGTCGCGCCAAGCGAACGCGCGTATCCGTCGAATGCGCGCAATCCACGGTGGCGAGTATCGCGCGACCTTTGGGTGCCAAGACACATTTGTACGGACGTTACGTGCACCAGGGTGGCGAGTATGCGAGCACCACTGCTGCCGATGGTGATGGTGATAACGCAGCTGGTGAACTCGAGTGGCGCGAGATCGAGACCGCGTTCAAAAGTCGTATCGCAACGGGTGTGGTAATAAACGCAAACTACATCGAGCCGCTGCGCTTCCTGGAGAACGCCGGTAACGCGGTCTGCGAGCGCGTACAGGACATCGTGCGTAAAAATTATTGCGTGAAAGTGAACACCGCGTTCAACGGTGAATTCACGGCTGAGGACAAACGCGCCAACAAAAGTATAACCACAAAAAACTGTGAGATCTTTCGAGATACTGATGTACGCGAGTGGTACCGACTACATGTTATCGAACCCACGCTGGCTTCTCTCGAGGAGTTTCAGGAGCGCGACAGCGGATGGGCGTTGTCGCGAATTTTGAACTTGTTGATCAACGTAAATAAGTACAATCCGATGCGTGCGGAATATCACGTTACATTATCGCGGAAGATAGTCGCTAAAAAAGCATTAATATGCGTAAAATCGATGGACGACAAGTGTCTCGCGTGGTCGGTGGTTGCGGCTCTGTATCCCGTGAAGCAGCACGTGGATCGGGAATCGTCGTACCCGCATTATGCAACGGTGCTGAACGTCGACGGTGTGCAGTTTCCCGCGACTCTTAAAGACGTTGCGAAACTCGAACGATTGAATGATATCTCGATCAACGTGTACGTCACAAACACACGTGGAAAAGAAATAAACGTTCTACCTATACGCCTCAGCAATGAGAAGAAAAAGCGACACGTAAATTTATTGTACGTGCAACGCGACAACAACGATGACAACGATAACCAGGAATTGGGACACTTTCCGTGTATCAATAATCTATCACGCCTCGTCAGTTCGCAACTAAGCGGACGCGAGCATCGTAAACACATTTGTGATCGGTACGTATGGGTTTTGAATATATAATTGATTTTTTCTTTTTTAAATATTATTTTTTTAAAAAATATTTTATTTTTAAGTGTCTTCATTGCTTCAGTTCGAGCGAAAAGCTCGAGGCTCACGTCATGGATTGCGAAATCTTAAACGACTGCGCTATACGACTACCCAGCGAGGACGACAAATGGCTCAGCTTTTCCAATCACGACAACAAGGAGCGTGTGCCGTTCATCGTATACGCCGATCTGGAGTGCGTGCTGCGAAAGATCGATCCACCATCATCGCCCGAACAAACGACGTTTAATTATCAACATCACGAAGTATTCAGCGTGGGATACTACGTCCGATGCTCGTACGACGAGTCGCTCTCGAGATACGAATATCGTCGCGAACCCGATTGCGTCCAGTGGTTCGTCGAGCGGCTAGTGAGATTAGCTCATCGCGTAAAAACCGTAATCTTAAACGTCGTCCCGATGAAGACGTTGTCGAATGCGCAGCTCGAGGTGCACGAGAACGCGAAGCTGTGCCACGTATGCGAAAATCCGTTTGCGGCGGACGAGAAGCGTGTGTTCGATCATTGTCATTTGACCGGTCGGTATAGAGGTCCCGCGCACTCAAAATGTAACCTGCAATACCGCGACACGCGTTACATCTCCGTCGTATTTCACAATCTGTCGGGTTACGATGCGCACTTTGTTATAAAGGAGATCGCCACAGCGTACGAGGGTAAAATTAATCTCTTGCCGATAACGAAGGAGAAATATATCTCCTTTACGAAACACGTTAACGATACGGCTGAGGGACAGGACTCGCGAACTGCGATAAAGTTGCGCTTTATAGACTCGTACAAATTTTTGAACGCTAGCCTCGACAAATTATCGTCTCTACTCGCCAAAGACAAATTGCGAATCTTGCGCGCTGAATTTGCGACACTTTCAGAAGAAAATTTCAATCTTTTGACGCGAAAAGGTGTATTTCCATACGAGTACGTCAACAGCGTTGAAAAATTGAATGAGTCAAGCCTACCGTCGCGCGACTCATTCTTCAGTTCGCTGACCGGTGACACGGTGACCGAGACAGATTACGCGCACGCCGAGACCGTATGGCAGCGGTTCTCCGTTCGAACTCTGGGCGAGTACAGCGATCTGTACCTCAAGACCGATGTACTGTTATTGGCTGACGTATTTGAAAATTTTCGCGACAGATGCGTCGAGAGTTACGGACTCGATCCCGCGCATTACTACACCTTACCCGGTTTCACGTGGGATGCGATGCTCAAGCATACGCGCATAAATTTCGAATTGTTGACCGACATCGACATGGTGATGTTCGTCGAACGCGGTATACGCGGCGGTCTAAGTCAATGCTCCAACAGATACGCGCGAGCCAATAACAGATACATGCGGTCGGGGTACGACTCGTCGAAACCTTCGTCGTACATTGTGTATTACGATGTAAATAACTTGTACGGATGGGCCATGTGTCAGCCGTTACCGTACGCGGATTTCGAATGGGTCGACGACAACGACCTCGCGAACCTCGACGTAGACGCGATCGCCGCGGACTCGCCCACGGGTTATATTCTCGAGGTGGATCTCGAGTATCCCGCTAGCGTGCACGACGCGCACTCCGATCTGCCGTTCTGTCCCACGCGAGAGAAACCACCGGGGGCAAAACACGATGTAAAACTTTTGGCTACGCTGTGTGATAAGAAGCGATACGTCATCCACTATCGCAATCTGCAGCTGTGCACGCGTCACGGTCTTCGCGTCACCAAGGTTTACCGCGTGCTGCGATTCACTCAATCGGCATGGTTGCGCGATTACATCGAGCTCAACACGCGACATCGAACTCGCGCGACCAACGATTTTGAGAAAAATTTGTTTAAACTGATGAACAACGCGGTGTTCGGTAAAACGATGGAGAACGTACGAAATCGCGTCGACGTTCGCTTGCTCTCGCAGTGGGACGGACGGTGCGGTGTGGAGGCGATGATCGCCAAACCGAATTTTCACAGCAGAAGCGTATTTGCGGAAAATTTAGTAGCCGTGGAATTGCGTAAACTCGAGGTGAAATTCGCCAAGCCGATATACGTCGGTATGTCTATACTCGACATATCTAAAGTATGCTTGTACGAGTTTCATCACGAGTATATGATACCGACTTTCGGAGACAAATGTAGCGTCATGTATACCGACACGGACAGTCTTGTGTACAGCGTCGAGTGCGACGACGTATACGAGATGATGAAACGCGATATCGCGAGGTTCGACACGAGCGACTATCCGCCCGATAACGCGTATGGTATACCTCTCGCGAACAAAAAAATACCCGGCTTAATGAAGGATGAGTGTAACGGTGCGATCGTCACAGAGTTCGTCGAACTCAGAGCTAAGATGTATGCGATCAGGGTAGACGGTAGAGAAACACCAAAAAAGCAAAGGGCGTAAAGAGCGGAGTCGTGGCGCAAACTATAACGTTCGACGATTACGTGAGGTGTCTCGAGGACAAGATCGCTTTGACTCGCGACCAATCGTGCATCAGGTCGAAATTGCATGAGGTGTACACCGTGTCCGAGACAAAGATCGCTCTGAGTCCGTACGACGACAAGCGATATCTCGTGCCGAACTCGACCGAGACCTTGCCGTGGGGTCATTATCGCATACCTCGATAAAAACGCAGTACACATGTACGCGGTATACATGTATGCGATATACCTGTATGCGGTATACATGTATGCAGTATACATTTATGCAGTATGTATTATAGATGTATTATACTTCCGATTGATGCAAGGTCTCTAGAGTGATTGTTAACATTCGCATATTTTGCGGTGTATGAGATGTTCTTGGTTGCAAATGTTTTTCAAATTTAGTCTGATTTTCACTTTGTGATGTTTGATGCGTTGATTGAGGCGTTCATGATTGCCTCTTATTTCAAAATTTAGTCTGAATTTTGCGGAACTGTATTTTTATCTGGTTTAAAATATTTTATAAAACTCTCGAGCTCGTTATATGAAGCATGCGTGGAATAACATACATTATATGTATTATTCCTAGCGCTGTCATATTCTCCAACTATACTCGTATCTTTACCCCTTTATTTTATTACTGACGATACAATAGTTGGTATTTCTTTTCTTTTTTCTTTTTTTGTTTTTACCGGTTTATATATCTTTACCCCTTTACCCCTTTATTTTTTTACTGACGGTACAATAGTTGGTATTTCTTTTTTCTTTTTTTTTTGTTTTTACCGGTTTATATATCTTTACCCCTTTACCCCTTTATTTTTTACTGACGATACAATAGTTGGTATTTCTTTTCTTTTTTCTTTTTTTTTTGGTTTTTATCGGTTAATTGCGATATAATGTATGGGTTAACATTCGCATATTTTATTTTGCGGTGTATGCGGTGTATGTGATGTTCTTGGTTGCTTATGTCGTTTAAACTTAGTTTGAATTTATCTTGTGGTGTTTGATGCGTTGATTGAGGCGTTCATGGTTGCCTGTTTTTTCAAATTTAAGCAGTATTTTGCGGAACTCTCGAAACGACCGACGAAACGGTCATGTTTTATATTACTATGCGATGATGTACAGGTTTGAGTTAGTAGTCGCTAGCATGCCCTTACGTAGTACACATGTACGCAGTACACATGTACGCAGTACGCAGTATGCAGTACACATGTACGCAGTACATATGTACACAGTACGCAGTATGCAGTACACATGTACGTAGTACGCAGTATGCAATAGACATGTACGCAGTAAGCAGTATATAGTATGTATTATAGATGTAATTATACAAATGAAGTAAAACATTGTACAATGCGTACGTTATATATTTTTCTCATTTTTATACATTTTTGTATCGAATCACACATACACATGTGTAAAATAAAAAAAACTTTATTAAACGATGCTGTTTTTGTGGATCCACGAATTGTACGATCCGTCGAATCCTAGCCATTTTACGTAGACCTTGTCACCCTTCTTGCGCAGAACCTTCTCCACCAGATACACGTCCGGATGCGTTGCGCGGTGCAACTCGTGCTCGTAGAACGCTCCAGATATCGCCTCACCGCGATAATCCTCCAGTAGATAGGTAGGTAGCTGGATTGGTTTGCTGCACCTTGACGATCGTGAAAACCTCGGTGATCCAATTCGGAGTGCATTCCTTTTCAAAAATCATTTTAAATTTGCTCACGCGTACTTTATCACCGACCCTGAATTTGGCCGGAGCGGCTATCTTTATAGCGCTGTACACGGTGTCGAGGAGTTTCTTGGCGATATCAGGTGTCACGTCAACGGGCCGCATGCCGATCGTTCGATGCTTGCGCCTATTGTACTCGTCTACGAGACGCGATAGCGCGTCGAACCACTCATAATTACCGTTGAGTGTAAACATCTTCCACATGGCGTTTTTGAGCGTGCGATTGAATCGTTCGACTATCGACGCCTTCATCACAGAGTACGTCGAGTAATGATTGACGCTGCGTTTCGCGAAGAGTCGTTGCACGTCGGTGTTGTAAAACTCCTTTCCCATGTCGGTTTGCATATTGTAACGATGCCCCCGGGAAAAGCATCGTTCCCGGAGAAGAACCACCGGAGGCCGAGACGACCATCCTCTCGGACAGGAAGGCGGGCTCCCGAAGAAACCGATCATCGGCGCGATAATTGTACAAGTACCGAGTAACGCAAAGTCCGCGGAACGGACTTACACGAGCGGCCCCGAGCTCGTCCGAACGAGCGCGACGTGCACGGTACCGCGAATCTGCGGCCGGCGCCACGTACCAGGATACCCGAATGTCGCCTTTTCTAGATAAAAGCGAATTCCGAAAAGTCACACCGTTCTTGTTCCGTTCGCCTCACAGCGAACATCCGGACCGACCGACTCCTGGAGCAAGCAGAACAACGGGGTGGAGCAAACTCCGCCTCGGTAGGCATGACGCTTGCCCGCATAGAATCTTCCTAGCAGCCGAAAGCAATTCTCGATTCGTAAGACCGGCTCGTAGGGTGAAGCGCACTTCGCCTCCTTCAGTGATCTCGATCCCGGATCTACAGTCGGTTTGCCAAGACGAAAATCCTTTCGCACCGTTGCACAAACCCGGGTGGAGAAGCTTCCGCCTCGGCCGAGTACTCTCGGCTACTGCAACACCGAACAGGTGCTCCGTCCTCCACGACATCCGAAAACCCGCATTCGCGTCGCGATATACGAATTAGTTCGACCACCGCGTCCCGCGTCGCGTGCATCGATCAGCCCGCCCAGGGTCGCGACACTGGGAATATTCGCGCCGTAGCACGCGATCCGTTAGGGCGTTATCTGGCGGTTGCCGAAAACTTGTAACGCCCGCCGTCATAAATCCGCGTATCGATCACCGCCGTACCGATCCGGCGCATACACGCGCCAATTACCGCGTTACCGTAAGCGTTCTATTATTCGTTCGTCCGGCGACGTCTCAACCACGCGTTCGTCACAGTTGGCTTTATTGTAAAGTGTTTTCATTAATTGAATAAACCCTCAATTAATCGTTAAACCACGTCTCGTGTATTTTCGGACTTACCTATTCTCTCGCGAATCCTGTTTGCCCGGCGAGCACATCCGGGCACTCCGGCCGGCCCGACATTCGCGGCCAAGAATTACGGTCGTTTCAATATTTTTCGGGCATCGCCCGCTCTTTCGCATCAACTCTGCTAAAGCGTCAGCCGTCTCGCTGCCACCTTTGTTCTTGAGCGGTATCGCCCACGCGTACTTGCCGAGTACGTCGATGACGGTGAGAATATAGCGGTAGCCTCGGTTGAAACGCGCGTACGGTTGCATCTCGACGATATCAACCTGCCACAGATCGTCGTATCCCTTGACCACGACGCGTCTTCGCGGAAAGTTTCTTCTTGCCGGGGCGTGCAACTCGTCGACAAGTCGCCTCCTCTCGGGACCTGCGTCGCTCGACTTGCGCGATCTAGACATGATCGATTCTGTCGCTCGATTCCTCCCGGTCGATCAATTTATAATCAAACCCGCCTCGCGCAGTTCCTCGACGATCGACAAAATTTCGTTGTCGTGAGCGTTGTGACCGGCTCGACGCGAAGCATCCAGCAATCGAAGACGATCCACGAGCTCGTTAGGATCGTCCCAGTGCACGTAGTCGATCGCGTGATCGTTTAACGTCATGAGGCGAGGTAATCCTTTACCGGAGCTCTTTCTTCTCGATTTCTTGGCCGAATCGCTCATCAGCGGTGCGATCACCTTCATGTACTTTGAGCCTCTGTAACCCATGACGCGACCGCCGTCGTTGAAATCTTTCTTATGCGCGTTCGTCGCTTCGAGTATGTTCTTGTAGTGACGTTTATCCGCCTCAGTGTAAGCGGTTTCGTCGGGTACCTTCTTGAAAATCAACTCGTACAGACCTTCCGTACCGGGATATTTTTTACCAGCAACGATTATATCGTCGTTCTTATGGTCGAATTCGACGTGCTTGTTCCCGAGCATTACTTTGTTCGTGTCAAAGTATATACCGAAAACGTCATCGATATTTATTCTTCTGTCACCGCTCGCCGCTTCCAGATACATCGTTGCCATCGATACGCTGGGCCGCGGCGTCGATACGCCAGATCGCGGCGTCGATACGCCGAACCGCGGCGTCGATGTGCGGGGCCGTGGCGTCGACGGAAGTTCGACGTTTTTGGTCGTAACGTACGAATCGACGGTCGTATCACTCAATGACGGATTAGCTACGATCGTATCGCCTAACGTTGCCGACGACAACGAATCGTCAAACGTGACGTTTAAACGCCGTTCGGGTTTTGGCGTCGACCACAATCGTCGCTCCAGTTTCGGCGTCAAACGCTCCGATTTCGACTCTTCGGTACCGCGATACCGGATTCCTCGACGGTCTCGGCCATCCGCTTTAGAGGTTCGACGATGGGCTTGAGGCGCTTTTCCGACGCGATGTCGGCGTCGATCGTGTCGGTCTTTATGGCTCGATGCTTCCTGCGAATCGCCTCGCTCGTCTTCTCGATCTCCCGCGTAATCTCGTTTCTCGCTCGCTTCTCGTCCCGATCTTATCACTGCTTCCGTCACCTTCCGATTGCGATCTTCGATCGTTCGCCTCTCATCGATCGCATCCGTTCTCGATCGATCGTATCGTGCGATTCGTTCTCGAGCGTCTTCGACGACTGATCGTCGCGTGATTTTGTCAATCTGTTAAAAATCAACTCGACGGTACCGCAAACACGTCGAATCCTCGCCTGTATCGCCCGTTGTCGAGCGGACTGTTCTTGTCGATCACCGCGAAACCGTGATCGCGTTGCCAGCATTCGCGACACAACACGCTGAACTCGTCGTACCAAATGTCGGTGTTGACGTGATCGTTGTACACGTGTTTCAGATTGGTTCCGTCCTGTTTGAACAGGATCAGCAGATTCGCGTTGTCGCGTATCAGATGCTTCGGTATCCTCGCGTACGACTGACACAAATAGAAGCAGTCTACGTTCGAGTGACGACCCATCGCGAAGTATTCTCTCACGGCGTCTTGCTTGTCGCACGCGATATCGTCAAAGACGAAGATCGAATGCGGAAGCGCCTCGCTCGGCGGAACGACGTCGCTGTTGTTGGAGAACGTGAAATAGCCGATCTCGTCGATCGGCGCCAGCAGACTTTCCAAGTACTGATACTTGGGCTGCTGCAGCGACTTCGAGTACACGTACACGTTCTCGAAACGCAAACCGTGCGGACTCTCCAACAGACTGATCAGAACGTTCGTTTTGCCGCAGTTCGATGGACCGCACACGATCGCGCGCACGGTGTTTGGCAGCATCTCACCATGCCTGCGTTTTTTCTCCCTCTCGAGACTGTCCATCAGTCGTAATCTGTCGTCGCAATTCGCGACGCGTATCGTCTGCGGTTGTCGCACGAACCGCATCTCGTACCCGCTGTACGGAGACGATCACTCGCGCGCCTATTTATAGTCGCGCGAACCCGCGAATAGCTCATTAATCGATATGTATCTCGCGCTGAAACATCCCTTTGACGTGTTGAACTTAACCGCGGAACAGTTGAGCATCGTACCAAAAGCCGTTTTGCTGCACGTCTGCGGCGATTACGTTCATCACGTGTGGGACAAACTTCCCGTGCACTTGAGGGAAGATCCGGAGGTTCGAACCTACCGCAGGTGCCTCGAGCATTACAATCAACCCTGGCAAGAAACGCACATCGACGGACTTGCTCCGTTAATCCGAAAGTGCGGCGAGTGTCAACGTCGTCTACCGCTTCGTCGGAGGTAAAGTGCTGCGGCAAGGGTTTGTTGAATCGCGCGATAAACGCCCTCCCCTTCGAACTGCACATCTCCGGTTATCAATTTTGTGGACCGGGAACTCGACTGAAGGAACGCATAGCGAGAGGCGATCGAGGCGTTAATCCGTTGGACAAAGCGTGTCGCGAGCACGACTTGGCGTACGTGCGAAGCAACGATCTCACAGATAAACACGCAGCGGACAGAGAACTCGCCAAGAGAGCGGGAAAACGCGTTATAGCGAGATTCAGGCTTACGCGAGAGAGCCGCCGCAGCAGCCGTGAAGGCTGTGATGAAAGCTAAAACGAAAATTGGCATGGGTATGTCGACTAGAAAGAACAGGTTGAGGACTGTGAGAAGCAGAACGATTACGAAGAGAAGAAGGAGAAGTACGATTCGCAAAAAACGCATGCTTCCAACAGCAAAGCGCGGTGGCATGCTGCCGATCATTCCGATTCTCGGCGCAGTCGGATCGCTTGTCGGTGGAGCCGCGAGTATAGCGAAAGCCGTAAACGAGAGAAAAGCTGCGCGCGCGGCAGCCGGTGGATCCGGCGTACATCTGGCCCCATACAACGGTGGACGGGGTCTCTCTCTCAAGCCGTACAGGTACGGCAGAGGTACGACTGTTGCGAAGAGAAAGAAAAAAACGTCGAGCAGACGTTAAAAATGCCTTTGGGTGCGACTACAAACGTGCAGTTGAATCATCTGGCCAGACGTATGCGCGTTCCTTATTTCAGAGGCGTCTTTATGCGCGACACCCTACCTACGAGTGGCGCGCGTACAAACGAGAGCGGTATCGTGAACCTGGACAACGTGACGGGTCCGGGGACTCACTGGGTAGCGTACGCCAAAAGGGGAGATCGCGTCGCGTACTTTGACGGCTTCGGTAATCTCCGACCGCCCATAGAATTGGTGAGATATCTCGGAGTCGACGTCTCGTCGATAGAGTACAATCGACGATCCTATCAAACGTACGATCAGAGTATCTGTGGACAGCTGTGTTTGCGATTTTTAAGTACGATCGACGCGATTACGTTTAAAAACTGACGTCGCGACATACTTCGTCTCAGTATCGCTTCAAACATGTCGATCACGCTCACGTTAACCGGTAGGAGCAGCGTTCTCCATTCGAGCTACTCACCGGCGTTGGATTTCAGCGACGGTGATTACGAGCTCGGTCTCACGGACTTTGCGACTTACAACACCATACCGAACGTCGATTCTACAAACAATAAATTCTACTACGGCACGGACGGCAAGGAAATTACGATTCCCGAGGGATCGTACGAGATACAGGCAATAGACAAATTTTTGAAACATGCGATGCCGCGACAACGCGACACCGTCGATGGTAATCATAATGAGAAGAACGAGAAGAACGATGATTTCTCGATAGCGATTTGCGCCAACTTCAACACTATGAGGAGTGAGATCAAATCAGCGTACACGGTGAACTTTTCGAAACCAAACTCGTTGGGACCGCTTCTCGGATTCTCGCCACACCGCGTACTGCAACCGCGAAAATGGCACGAGTCCGACTTACCGATCAATATAATCAACCTGAATATTATCCGCATCGAATGTAACGTAACCGCGGGAGCGTACTGCAACGGCGAACGCGTGCACACGATTCACGAGTTTTCGCCGAAAGTGCCACCAGGATATAAGATCACGGAAACGCCCACGCAAGTCATTTACCTGCCGATCATCGTGCGATACGTTACGGATCTCACGATACGCGTCACCAACCAGAACGGTCGACCGCTCGACTTTCGCGGAAAGGAGATCACCGTCAGATTGCACGTGCGACTACAACAACGACGGCCACAACGATAACGTGGTATGTTAATACCGAACAAAACGAGTCGCGTTACAACAATTAGTTTCGGTGCTGGTACGATCCAACAGCCTGAACCGCAACAACAACATTTCGCTGTAAATAGCGTCGTAAGTATAAGAAGAAGAAGAAGAAGAAGACTAACCAAAACGAACGTTGAATTTCTGAGATCGCTCGGATTCGCTGTGCGAAATAACTTTATCTGAACGATGGCCGAGATTCTGAATATCCGAGACGAACCGGTCTTCGACGATCGAATCGTCAAAATCGAGACTCACGCCTACAATCCGTTCACCAATACGACGTTCGAACACAGCGACGAGATAAGAATACCGATACAGCAGCAAGATCTGTACACGCTACCGCACGAGAGTTTTCTCTACGTCGAGGGAAAATTAACGAAGGGCAAGGTGGTTGCGGGAGCTGACGTGATCCTCGGAGACAACTGCATCGCCTTCATGTTCGACGAGATACGATACGAGCTCGACGGTGTGGAGATTGATCGTAACCGAAACGTCGGCATAACCAGCACGCTGAAAAATTACGCGACCGTTTCGTCCAACAGGAGCGTGATTCTGCGGAACGCGGGATGGCTCGATCCCACGATCAATGCGAACGGTTACTTCAATTTCTGCGTACCGCTCAACATGCTGCTGGGATTTTGCGAGGACTATAGGCGAGTCGTGATCAACGCTTGTCACGAATTGATTCTCATACAAACGCGCAACGACAACAACTGTCTGGTGGGCAGTTCCGCGCTCGAGCCCAAGGTTGACTTGCTGAAAATACAATGGCGTATGCCTCACGTACTTTTAAACGAGGTAAAGAAATTGGCAATGTTGCGCACCTTGGAGAGCGGTTGATTCGTCAGTATGGGTTTTCGCTCATGGGATCTGTACGAGTTTCCGCTACTGCAACTCACGACCAAGCACTCGTAGGCCATCAAGACCGCCACGCAACTCGAGAAACCTCGATACGTCGTCTTCGCTCTGCAGACGGGTCGAAAGAATATCATGTCTGAAAACAACAGTCGTTTCGACGACTGCAAACTAACCAACGTGAAGCTCTATCTCAATTCAGAGTGCTACCCGTACGACGATATGAACCTCGACTTTAGCAAACGTAGATACGCGATTCTCTACGACGCGTACGCGCGTTTCTGCAAAGAGTATTACGGCTACGAGTATCTCGAACCGAATCTCACCGTCACGTCGTTTCTGCTCAACTGTCCGTTCGTCATCATCGACTGTTCGCGTCAAAACGAGTCGGTTAAAACCGCTACCGTGGACGTGAGATTGGAGTTTGAGTGCAAGGACAATGTAGCGCCGAATACCACGGCCTACTGTCTCATCATACACGATCGTTTGGTTCAATACATTCCGTTGACCAACGTTGTACGTAAGATCACGTAGAAATGATCTTCGACGTGTGTATGTAAAGCGGTGAATCGACAAACGTTGCGTATTCACTTCCATTCCGTCGTATGCGTAACGTCGATAGAGAGAGAGAGAGATTGTCATCGTCGTCATGAAACCATCAAAGTATCAACCGTCTTGTTGGTGCGAGAACGCGAGTCGCATGAAGGAAGATAAAACTACGCAAACGGATCCTAGACCGACGGATCACTTATTGAACAGAGGAATGACGTATCGAGTGACACCCTCGGGAAACACAGTGGTTGACGCATTCACGCAAACGGATAAGAAGTCGCGAACCGAACGACTTCAGGAACGCGTGACGGATTTTGTCTCGAAGCATTTAAAAAGTAATGCGATTTGGAAAGGGGAAATTAACAAGATCAATGAATTTGCTCGCGCGTGTTCAGTATTGTAACTTCCTTCGATTGAGTCGCATCGTCAAACGCCATCATCATCTCATCATGTCCACGCCAACGTTCGTCGATCTGCAAGGTTATCCCATTGGACGACGTTTCATCGTGAAAGAAGCGGCGGTGCTGCGAGGTGGTGCCGTTCTCGCGCATTACGTCTTTGCGACTCCTATGTCGTGGGGTGCAGTATCGCGAGACGACAGACGCCTCGTTACCTGGCTGGTACGAAATCATCACGGCATAGCGTGGGAAGATGGGGACGTTCCGTACAGTCGGGCTAAACGCCTGATCATCAGGGCCCTACAGAATGAGGAGGACTGCTACGATCACGCCATCGTGTACGTTAAAGAACTCGAAAAACGCGATTGGCTGCGAGATATGCTCGAAGAGGATTACTACGGCGACGACTATGACGATATCAAATTCTACACAGACAATCTGATCGTCAGGAACATCGAAGATGATTTTGAAAACGTTGAATCGCTCAACGATTTGGACGATTCGAATACTTTCCGCTGTAGAAGACATTGCAATAATTGTGCCGTACAAAATGTATTTAAATTGTACAATTGGTGGCGTAACCATCAAAATAATGACGTATAATTTTTTTTTTAATAAAACTTTTTTGTATCACATACCTATACATGTACGTCTTTCGATTGTTTTACCCTCTCCCAATTACCCTCTCTTAATTACCCTCTCCAAAAATTTTTCTTACTGCGTTTTATATTCCCCCACTCTATGCAAATTTTAATAAATAAAAGAGGGGATTTTCGCAACCGTCATCAACTCGAGGTACCCTCAGATCGTACCGATCAGTACATTCTTCGCTTTGGCCGCAGCAACGACTACACGACTTCCTCTACGACTACGTCTACGACTGCGAATACAACGATGTATTACAACGAGAGAAACTGTTACGAAGTGCGTCGAAATGATTGCGGTGCTGAAGCCTCATCTAGCGAGAAAAAATTTAACGAGTAAGTTTTTCATTCTTATAAAATTAATTACTTCCAATTAATATATTAATATTCATAATTGCGTTTATTTAATTTCCAGCATCTCGCCAAAACGATACGTGACGCGCTTACTCTGCCGGCGATACCCGCTGACCCAAACGGGATACAAATATCTAGAGATCGGCGTGAACGTTGGTACGCGTTGTTTTGCGGAAATCATCATAGGTGATAATCGAGGAGATGAATTAACCATGTCGCTCGACACTTGGAAGGAACTGTGCGAGCATCG
Organism: Cardiocondyla obscurior; assembly: GCF_019399895.1. Classification (NCBI taxonomy): domain Eukaryota; kingdom Metazoa; phylum Arthropoda; class Insecta; order Hymenoptera; family Formicidae; genus Cardiocondyla; species Cardiocondyla obscurior. The sequence goes on along the minus strand of NC_091865.1, from coordinate 4,977,352 downwards.
ATGGACAATTCTGAATATGCTTCGCGATCGACCGAAGCAACCGTACGACGTTGCGAACATAGGTTCGCTCACAGTACGAATTTGCCGCATGAACGAAATGAAACTTGTACGACTCGAATCGGTCGACACACGTATGGCCATGACCGAAGCTACGTTCACGCGAATGCTGGATTTCGATTATTGCGTCTCTTTGACGTTCAACGTACTTAACAAAGTCTTACCGAAGATCGACGACAAATACGAGCGATTTTGCAAAATCGCTTCCGCATCGAGAAATTGAACCGAGGCGGTGAGCGCTATACGCAGCAGCGATTCCTTCGACGAACAACAAATTGTAGATTGCGAACTACTTGCGCTTGTAATAAATGTATAAAAAAATGTGTAATATATTGTAACGCATATTCATATAATAAATATATACTTTTGTAATCGACACGTATCATTTTTTTAATCGCTTCTATTCCATCCTTCATTTTATTATAATTGTGAGGCGTGAGTCCCGCCCCGTTCGTATGCAACATACGTATCTGGGTGAAAGAGAAATAAGATAAGGAGGAGCGATTAGCCGGGGGTGTACGTGCAGCGTCACCCGCATTCGAATCGTATAAGCGTGTAAAAGAATTGTTGATAAACAATAGGCGGCGCGAACGGGTGCGAACGAGTCGTAGTCGATGGTGACGAACGCGTGAACGAGAGCGAGCGAGAGGGAACGATAGGCGGCGCAAACGGGTGCGAGCGAGAGGGAACGATGGGCGCGCGATCCTTTGCGATCCACCGCCGCTCCGCCGCCCCGCCGCTCGCCGCCGACGCCATGACTAATTGTAAGACTCGCGTGATCACCCCCAACACCCCCCCTACCCTCTGTAAAAAATAAGACACCCCCCCCCTTCCCCATTTGAAAAAAATTCCAACCCTTTGAAATTCGCGATGCCGCAGGAAAATACCGCGGCGAGATAACGCACTTATCTATTTTAAAAAATATCAAATTACGTAATTAAAATATCAAATTTCATAACTTTTATGTTATTGTTATATGTATAAACAATCTGTTCCGAGAATCGCAGACAAAGGGGCGATTCCTGGAAAAACACTTCTCCCCGCGTGACGTCATTACCCCTCGCCCTAGGTCACACGGACACACTAACACAAATTGGTCCAGAACCAGCCTATATACATCTACTTTTTTACTAGAACTATAATCGTCACGATAACGTTCATCTCCTCTTTCTTTGTCTTCCTCAGCCGCTTCTCTTTCTAAATCTGACCAATCTTTTCCCGATTCTTCGGAAATGCCTAACTCTTCTGTTAAAATAATATAAAGAAATATAGGGAAGATACATAATAAATTAACATAAAAATAAGTTGTTGGCGATAAAGTACCTTCACTGTCAGAAGTTTCAGAATATTCAGAATCATCGTCAGATTCTTCTTCAGTTTCGAAATCAGATGGCTATTAACAAATAAAATATATGTTTATAAATTTTACATTTTTTAACAGTTTTATTTGGTTAAATATCAAACCTCATATGCATCATCCTCTTCCTCTTCTTCATCATCAACTTCTTCATTTTCAGTATCACTTTCTGGATCTAAAAACGTCCATCCTCCGCTATCAAAGAATCCTTCAGGATCATCTGTTATAGTCTTCATAATCTTTATCCAATTCAAAGACTGGACATCCTCCGAACTCATCTGATTTTTTTCCGTTTTCTTCCTTATCCTCAAAAGTGGTTTTATTTTTCTTGTACTCCTCATGAAGTTTACGTTTTTCTTCCTTCTTCTCAAGTTTTTTCTTTTTCTTTCTCTCTCGTCTTCGCGCAGCAGCCGCCTTTTTCGATTCCTCTCTTGTCTTTTCCATATCAAGTTCTTCTAATAGTATTGTGGCATTTTTATTTGCTTTAGCAGCCTGTGTTTCTTTAGCAGCTCTTTTTTACTTTCAAACACTCCTGACATTTTTCTAAGAGCTTTTTGTCGCTAACTGTCGCTATATATCTTGTCATCTCTTGATGATTCAGCCATCTCTGAAATATAAGATTATTAATAATAACATTTAAATTATATTTGATATAATATATATACTATAAATAACATTTAAATAATATTAGTCACACTTACCTTAATTAACGGATCACTGCGGATCACTAACCTCACACGTCAAACTCACACGTCAATCAACAGAGTCGATAATCGATAAATCAATCCGCACCATCTAGCGACGCGAAAACGAAAGGGACATTTTTCGAGACGTAAAAATGACGACGGAGTATCTTAATAATTTTATACTTGTAACCAAAATTAACATCGCGATATCTTTATTTATAGACCACGCAGCGAAATAATAAAAAGACTTTTATTATATAAGTCGATCATAATCTATACAATATGTCTATTAAGAAAGCGATTGGTTGAGCCGTTATTGAGATCCGGTAATCTACGGATTTCTCAAAACGTCGTCTCGAGTAATAGAGGCACGATAGTGCTTCGCTGCGCCTATACTTGGCGCGAGGCACTACCGTGCCTCTTGATTCGTTACTTTCTTTAATGTGTGCATTTTTTCTTCTTAATTTAGCCCTTACAACTTACGTATATTATAAATTCGTTACTTTCTTTACTGTGTTCATTTTCTCTTCTTAATTTAGCCCTTACAACTTACGTATATTATAAATTCGTTACTTTTTTTACTGTGTGTACTTTCTCTTCTTAATTTAGCTCTTACAAGTTACATATATTATAATTTTGTTATTTTTTTTACTCTGTGTACTTTTTCTTTTTATATCCATAATTTTAATTGTTTATTTTACGGCGTTTATTATATTTAATATATTTTTAGTTTCTTTAATTTTTGTGTTTTTTCGTAAATTTATTTTATAAAATTAAAAAATGGCTCGACGCCAAAATGATTATGATGACACAAACTTTTTTATAAGAGAACTATTAAAACCAGAACAATGTTCGATAGAAGAACCTGACATACACGTTGATAACGATATTGACTCGATTCTTATAAGCTGTAGAACAATTGCTCCTTTCAAATGTCGCGTTGGGGCAAGAATAATTGTAATGCCAAACAAAATTTGGAGATGTAAAAACGTAAAATTAACTACATATTACCTAAAGAGACATATATTCCCACGAATGAAAGAACCCTCTGGGATATACAATGACGACACAATTTTGCGAAATAAAGAATTTTTTGAAACAGTCGTGGCTTTTGTCGACAACAATCCTATATATGCAGTATTTTAAGTAGACAACGATAGCGCATTCTTCCGCGAAAGAGTTAACGAAAACAAATTATTTCTTTGCGCGTCTCAAATTTGTATGAAATTATTAGTACAAGCTAGTACAAAAATGACACAAAATTGCAAAACTGTAAAAGCCGGAATTCAAAATGTTAAACACGCAGTAGACAAAACTTACACAGTATTTCAGGAAGATTTTGTGACGTACGCAGCCTGCGTGAGTGGCCAAATATATTTCACCAATTTGAGAGGCGAGTGCGGTTTGGCATTTTTACGATTTTATGTTTGCCTCCACGGTCTAAGATTACAACACCAAATAGCTGAACAATTTATGCACAAAATAATTAATATTAACAACCGTCACATTGATATAATTCAAATACACCGATTCAAATACACAATTTTATCATCCCAAGGCGACATAATACTATTAAAAACTAGAGATAATAACGAGGAAATAGATCTCAAAGACATCATTAGACAATATACAAAATTAGGTAACAAAAAAATGAACATTTACACATTAGGTTATCTTTTCAACTACGACCACTTTGATGTTCACGCAAGTCCTACATGTAACAGAAACGTAACATACATACAAGCATACTCGTCGGGAGCCAAAATGGCTCGCCCTAAATGTAGCGGCACTTTAGCAACATTCGCTTTATTACATAATGTGAGAAACCAATCCAACATAATGAAAACAATGCGGAAAACTTGTTTTCAATATGTTTTAGACTTAACACATTACTGCAAAAATCAAATAATGACCAACTACGCATTGAGAATTGAGGAAGTGGTTACAATAGATCATTTGTCTACTCCAGGCAGTATTGAAGATTATATTAATAACTTAAAAGTATTTAGCGATAACGGAACAACAACCGCTCTTAGAATGTTAGCCAACGCAAATATGTTTCGAAAAATTAATAAAGAATCGTGGAAAAAATATTGTGAAATCCAACTAATTAATGATGTAGAATGTCTCGATTTTTTGTACGAAGATGGTATTTCAAACGAAGCCGGCAGCGAATTAACATGGCGCTCGGCGGAAGAAATTCGCAAAATAATTCGAAGTGAGTTTAGAATATCTTACTTTGTACACGGCAACAGCCACGTATACAATTTCACCGTATGCAAAAACTTATTTTTACATGAAAAAGAAGCCGCATCGAACGACGGCGGAATAATTCAAGTAAAATCAAACAATGACATAACGGATACATGTGATTATCCGTTATACACAAACATACTACATTCAATGTACAGCAAACCAATAAAACATTTATGGTTAGCAATATGCGCCATTCCACCTGACTACGACAACGAGACCGAATTAGAATACAAATGCGTAAAATTTATACTATATTTATACATAACATGGTCAAAGAATATTAGAGAAAATAAACACACAGGAGATAACACATTTCCATCGATAGAAGAGTTCCGTGAAACATATAACACAATAGAAACAGCTTTTCAAAAACAATCATTAATACAATATTTATCCAAACAACCAAGAAGCTTAGTAAAACTCATTCATACAAAAAGTAAAATAATGACAGTCGCCGAATTAATAGATCTAATAATGTCTCCAACATCAAATTTTGGTCGCATTTTTATTATGAGTGTAAAAATTAATAATAAAAGATCTTTTGTAAAGACACTTAAATTATTCATAAATAATTACATACAAGTTTTTCCAACGGGAAAACAGACAAATAGACAAACAGAAAAGTCATGGTCAGTAGTAAGCAGCAAAACATCAAAACGCAATAATATATCATTAAAACTAATAAGATTAGAAATACGTGATATGATCAGAATTACTAAAAATCGTGGAAAACTGGCTGCCGAAGCAGCAAGAAAAAGATTTCAAAGAAGACAAGCTGCAGCAACAACAAAACCCAATAAACAATATACATGTCCAACACATACGATAAACGTCAATTTTTCGACACCACTTACAGATTAACCTGGTCCGTCGGGAATACAAACAAGACCGCAAACTGTACCGTCATCTGACAAAGATATAAATATTAAAATTTCAAAAAAACGACTAACAATATCAACATCATCAGAAGACGAAGAAATAATAGTACAAGATTTACCAAATAAAAAGAAAAACGTATCAAAAATAGTAACCAATATACAAATAATACCACCCCAAACAAAAGTAACATCAATGTTTTCTAACAAAATGGACGAAATTTTAGTAGACAGCTTACTTCAAAAAGCAACATTAACAAATAAAAGAACGTATGCCGACATTAAAGCAGATTTCCCGACAGTATTTAAAAACGTATCTTCCACACAAATGATAACCAGAATAAGACAGATAATAAAAAACACAACATTAAACAACATATGTTTTAAAAAATTAAGAAAACTACAATATTTAGTTAAATACCAAGGTATGCCTTGAATAACATACTCAAAATAAAATATATAAAAAAAGAATGTAAAAAAAAAACAAAAAAAATATAAAACACAAAAAAATAATAAAATAAAAAAATAAAAAAAATTATAAAATAAAAAAAAACCTTAAAAAAATCTAGCCTAACCTAACCTGTGATGTTAGGTGGTGAGCGGAAGAGAAAGTAAAGGTAAAAGAGGAAATTATAAAGAGAAGAGAAAAAGGGAAAACGGGAGGAAAAGGCGGTGTAAAAGGAAAGTTCTGTTTTTTTTCTATAATGGCGATAAAAGTTTTACGTTGTAATTTGTTAGTAGATGTTTAAGTATTATGTTTAGTATTAAAGTTTATGAAAAAAAGAATATGTAAAAAATATGTATGGGATAACGAAAGTCCTGGTGTACCTCATATAAGATAATAAACACTTAACCTGTAATGTTACAGTGTTAAAGATAAATATAAAATTTAATTTGACCTTGTTGTGACATAAAAAAAAAATTTTACTTTTTCAAATTATTAAAATTATGTAAAATTGCTGTATCTCAAAATCTATGCGAAGTACAAAAAAGTATAATATATAATTTTAATGTAATTTTTAAAATGCAAAACGATGCACGGAACAGATTTTTTAAATATTGCATAATTTTTTATTTGTTTATAACAATTACCATAATTAAGTAATACACCATTTTTTTAAAAGACCAATTTGATGCCTTTTATATTTCTCTATATGACCGTATTGATACATTTTACATATTTTGTGATTTTATAAATTTTTTATTAATTTTTTTGTACAGTAAAAGTATACCAGTTTTTCAAATCACCAAAATTTCAAAAATTGCTGTATCTTGAAAACTACAAGAAGTACAGAAAAGTATAATATATAAATTTGTAGTAGTTTTTAAAATGCAAAAAGATGCACGGAACAGATTTTTAAAATATTGCAAAATTCTCCATTTGTTTATAACAAATACCATAATTAAATAATAAACTAATTCTGAGCAGAAAAAAATGTCGGAAGGATCAATAGAAGCATTTTTTGTTAATAAAATTTTGTCTTATCTTTCCCCCCCACCGCGCACAAAAGCAAAAACCAAAAGAAAAAACATCTGGGCAGATAGAAAGGTGGGGAAGACCAGTAGAAACAATTTTTGTTAATGAAATTTTGTCATATCTCCCCCCACCCCACCGCGCACGACAGCAAAAACAAAAAAAAATTTAGTCGTATTGTCCCCCACCCAAAACCCCAAGTTCCCCAAATTCCCCCAAAATCGTTGGGGGAGAAAAAAAATTTAGTAGTATTGTAGCCGATCACAAAGATTGCCGCTCTGGATTGGGATAAAGAACAGCTAGAGATTTCTTCGTTAACCGCTTTTATTTGGTCTTTCTCCGAGTACCTTTCTCTACGAGCTCTATTGGTCGACTCGTCATTCTTCCACCGTCTCAGGTGCAGCCGCTTTTACACTTCTCGAGCGTGCTGCCCTCGCGTGTTCTCCTTTTGTACTCAACGACAGAGCTGCCACTGCTAGGGGAAAGTTACAAGCGGGCGACTTAACTAGGGACTAAAGTGCTCTAAGTAGAAAATTGCTTACAGTTCGGCCAGTCTGACTTCACGTGCGTCTCGCAAGTGGCCGTTCGCTGTTTGACTTATACAGGGTGTATATTCCTGATATTGTCAAAGTTAGATAGTCTTGTGGATAATTAATAAGTGCTTTTTTATTCTCAATAGTTATTGAGAAAATTAATTGTCTAGCGCAAGCGACAAGGCGTGAGTGAGCGCGACAGGCGACGGCACCATTTTTAGCTACTCGCCTGTCGCGCTCACTCATGCGTAGCTTCCTTGTCGCTCTTGCGCTAGACAAATTAATTTTTTTCTCAATAACTATTGAGAATTTTGCAAAACGGCACAGGACTTATTAACTTGTATCCACGAGACCTATCTAACTCTGACAGTTTGTCAATATGGAATGATACACCCTGTATACAGCAGTCTTTACAATCTTAAAGAACTAATTACCGCTTAACGCTGTATAATTAACACATTGTTCAGTCTTGGGTGTATTCCTAGCTTCACCAGTCGTCTAACTTTATCGCCCTTTGATGCCATACGTAATTTAGCTCAAATAAAGCACAAAATATGTACATAAACTAAAGTATTCCTGAATATAATGGAGACATATAATCCGCGGTAGTTTAATATCGCAGTTTTAATAGAATTCTGCTCATGGAATTGAGCATCGGTTTCTACTCATATTTAACTAAACAATACGCCACTTATACACTAACGCAACATAACTATATACATATATACATTAATCCGCTGCTTCGAACGGTTTCAACTTATCCGGTGACAGAATGGTATTATAAATTTTTCCGGACAGGTTGAATCCGGGCACCTCGGTCACCACATACCTCCCATTGTTTAAGACCTTAGCAATAACGTATGGGCCTTTACACTGAGATTTTAGTTTTGGCGATTGTCCCGGACGGGATTGTGTATCGCGAACCAACACAAGTTGCTGCTCTTTGTAAAGGGTAGGCTTGCGGTGTGCCTCGTTATAATATGCTTTATTATAATTGCGGATTTTGTTTATGGCCGCTACGGCCGCATCTCGTGCGTCCTCACGTTCCGCGTCGATCTGGTGATCGATCCCGGCTAACCGATCAATTAACTCCATGATATCGCGATCATTGTGATTGCGCTGATCGTAACCCAGTAGCAATTTGCTTGGCGTGTTATTCAGAGATGCGTATCGGGTGTTATTGATCACGTATTGTACCACGGGTACACTCTCGTGCCAAGTGCGCTCGCTCGTAGCTGCTTTAGTTAATGATGTTTTAATGAAACGATTCACGCGTTCCACGATACCGTTGGCCCACGGCGATGCAACAGCGACTCTTCGCACGTTAATGCGCGTCGATTTCGTGAACTGTATAAATTCTTTAACCGTGAACGCGGTACCACGATTGGTTACAATGGACTCCGGATTACCGAAGATGCCAAAAAGCGTTTTCAAACGTTCGATGGTTTCCTTTGCTCCGGTTGAGCGCATTGGCATTATCCAAGTGTAGCGTGTGAATGTGTCGACCGCAACCAATAGATGACGGAAACCGCCTGACTCCGGGAGAGGCCCATAATGATCCAGGTGTATAGTTTGAAAGGGTTTACTTGGGCCCTGTATTATTTGTAACTCGCCTTCTTTAACGTTAGATGGGATGTTTGCTGCTAGGCAAATCATGCAGTTGTCTATGTATTTTTTAACTTGCCGTCTCATTGAGGGGAACCAATAGGTTCGTTTGATCCCTTCGACGGTCTTTTCTAAGCCACAATGGGCCATGTCATGGTATATTCTTCACACCGGGGTCACCATTGCCTCAGGAATGTAGAACCGCGTTCGGTCCTCGCCTTGTTTGTACACCAAGCCTTCTATTAACTTATATTTATCGCTCGCGTTTTTTTCGAGGTATTTAGCCAGTTCCTGGATGACCGGGTCCTGGAGCTGCCTAAATACGAGCTCGGCTTCCAAGGGCAGCGCATCGACTAGGGCCACTTGGCGGCTGAGCGAATCAACGTGGGCCATTTGTTTGCCCGGGCGGTGTGTTAACTTAAACCGATAATTTTGCAACGCGAGTGTCCAACGAGCTATGCGCGGATTTAAATTAGCTTTATTGACGGCATATACTAATGCGTTACAGTCGGTCACTACGGTGAACTCCAGGCCGTACAGATAAATATGAAACCGCTCCACAGCTCTTACAATTGCTAGCATTTCTAGCTCGAAACTGTGGTATTTGCTCTCGGCTTGGTTCGTCGCCTGGCTGTAGTACGCGACTGGCGCCCAAGCTTTATTCACCTGTCTTTGCAAAAGGACTGCCGCTATCCCTTGCGCACTTGCGTCTGTATACAATTGAGTTTCTAGTTCTGGGTTATAAATTCTGAGAACCGGATACGATTTTAGCTCCTTCTTTAAAGTTTCAAACGCGTTATTACATTTGTCGTCAAATTCAAATGTTGTATTCTTTTTTAACAAATGATAGAGTGATTTGGCTTTAATCGCAAAATTTTTTATAAACCTACGAAAGTAACTTGCTAATCCTAAAAAGCGTTGGACCTCGTGTGCGGATCGCGGCTGCGGAAACCGGTCGATTGCCTCGGTGTGGCGAGGACTCAGAGACATTTCGTTCCTGTTAATTACGTAATCTAAGTATTGCACCTCTTCTCTTAAAAACTGGCATTTATCATAGTTTAACTCTAAACGATGCTGTTTAAGCAGAATCAAGGCTTCCCTCAATGTCTCTAAGTTCTCTTCAACCGTGCGTGACGCTAACGCGAATTTGGCAAAGTTTCGATTTCGATACTTGACTCCGTTTATAAGTTTTATATTATTTTACGCGTGGCTATCGTTAAACGTTTAAATAGTGTCTTTGATCGTTAATATTGTAAATCAATTTTCAGCGTATAATGCATCACTAACATGTCGATTGCAATGATTATCGATGATAATGATACATTATTAAGTTAATTACATGATAAATACAAATCCAAAGTAACTTAAAATTATTACGCGTAAACGTAAATAGATTAAATTTTTTTTTATTTATTTTTCATTTTTATTTTTTTTTATTATTTCTCTTTATTGTGAGAATGTTTCATTAATCTCATGCTAATAATATGCACGACATTTTAAAGGTAGAGACAATTGCGCGTTTCTATTTCAATCAATTTCAAGTACGTGGCGCAAAAATTAATCAAGACTTATGACATAGAAAGAAAGGAAAAAAAGAAAAAAAAGGATTGAAAGAAAGGAGAGAAAAAGAAATAAATTGTAAGTTTTAAAATATTAAAAGTTTTGCCTCTTCTAATAATTATAAGATACGTTATTGAGGGATTAAATTATCAATGACAATAATACATTATTAAGTCAATTATGTGATAAATACAAATCCAAAGTAGCTAAAAAATAATACGCGTAAACGTAAATGGATTGAATATTTTTTTTTGAATAAAATATATCAACAAAATGACGAAATGGAGACATAAAAGATTGTGAGAATGTCTCATTAATCTATAGCTAATAATATGTATGACACTTTAAAGATGGAGACAATTGCGCGTTTCTATTTTAATCAATTTCAAATTGAATGATAAATTAAAATCGAGTGATATATTTTAAACAAGATAATTGTAATAAAATTTTTATTATTCCACATTAATTTGAGAATTATATTTTCTTTAAATAAAGTTACAATCTTCTTGCAGTAAATCTTTTTTACAACAAATCTATATTATTTATAACATAAAATATATTTCATGTTAAGTGATCTAGCGCAAATTTGGCAAAGTTTCAATTTCGATACTTGACTCCGTTTGCAAGTTTTACACTATTTTACGCGTGGCTATCGTTAAACGTTTAAATACATAAATTTATGATAGCAAGTCTTAATGTATATAATATTTGTTATTCTTTTGGTTTACCGTGAATTTGTATTGATCATTCTTTCGGTTTTATGTAAATGAAATCAAGTTTTTGGTTCTTTCAGTTTTGACATAATGCATATCGATTCATTTTCTCTGTTTTACGTAAATAAAATATAGTTTTACGTTTTCGAAAATAGAATGTATACAGATCGCTCTCTTGGTTTTAACATAATGCATGTCGATCGTTTTTAGTTTTACACGAATATGATTAAATATATATATATATATATATATATATATACAAGGTGTCCCAGATCAGTGGACGATGCCGAAAATGATAGGTAGATTTAATCGAATTAAAACGAAAAGTCCTTTACCATTTTGAAAAATTCTCAATAGTTTTCGAGAAAAAAATTAAAATATATAATATGTATAAGCGTAAGAGCGACAAGAAAGCTGCGCGTGAGTGAGCGCGACAGACGAATGACTAGAAATGGCACCGTCGTCTGTCGCGCTCACTCAGCCCACGCTTCCTCATCGCTTTTACGCGTACATAAATTAATTTTTTTCTTAAAAACTATTGAGAATTTTTCAAAATGGTACAGGACTTTTCGTTTTAATTCGATTAAATCTACCTATCATTTTCGGCATCGTCCACTGATTGGGACATGTATATATATATATATATATATATATATATATATATATATATATATGTAAAATAATAATTAAAAATACGTGTAGGATTTTTGGCTCAATGCAGACGAAATGAGTCATTTCCGAATTTCATATTATGGACGGACGAAGCGTTATTTACTCCAAATGGAATTTTTAATTCCAAAATTTCGTCCTTTGAGTGAAGAAAATCCGCATGCAATTAGGCGCACTGCTTTCCAGTATCTGTGGCAGCTACATGTGTGGGCGGGTGTAATTGGAAATCAAATTGTAAATAGTTTTAAAAAAAATTTAATTTATTTATATGCAATTAAATCTTATAATATTGTTATTTGTTACTTTTAGATTGGGCCGTATTTGTTACCTCTTCGTTTAAATGGAGAGCGGTATGCATATTTTTTAGAAAACGACCTTCCGCCGCTTTTGGAGAACCTGCCGCTTAACTAACGTTCGGCTAAGATTAATTTACCAGCAGGACGGTGCTCCGCCGCATTTTTCGCGCAACGCACAACAGGTATTGAATAATCGTTTCGCGGGGCATTGGATGGGTCGCGGTGGTCCCATTACCTGGCCAGCACGTTCACCGTATCTGAACGTGCTGGATTATTTTGTTTGGGGCCATATAAAAGCTCAAGTAGAACCCGTGCGTGAAGGTACTGTGGAGGAGGTTCGTGCTGCAATTATAGCGGCCTTCGATACAGTGACGCCCGATATGGCACAACGTGCAACGCAACAAATTGTTCGGAGAGCCGAACTTTGCCTACAGGTACAAGGAAGGCACTTCGAACAATTGTTGCATTGAGTTGTTGCAGTGGATTAGGCCTACCGGGAAACCAAAAAACGCGCCGTACTATCTACCTCGATAGGTGGTGAGGAAAAGATAGTTATATTTACTCCGTGTAATTATTTAATTTTAAATTTGTAACGTTATAAATATCGTTAAAATTGGTATCTTCTCTCGCTCGCGCGTCGTCGTTCGCCTCGCTTCGTCACACATCGTCGGCTCGCCTCACGCGCGCATTGTCGCCTCGTCTCGCTCGCGCGTCGTTCTTGCTGCCGCCTTACGCGTTGTCGCCTCGTTTTGCTCGCGCGTCGTCGTTCGCCTCGCTTCGTCGCACATTGTCGGCTCGCCTCACGCGCGCATTGTCGCCTCGTATCGCTCGCGCGTCGTTCTTGTCACCGCCTTACGCGTCGTCGCCTCGTGTTGCTCGCGCGTTTCTTCTTGTCTTTCAAACAGCCTGGGTCGGGCTTATACTCGCAACGTTAACTCCTCCTTAAAGGTACGCTCCCACTCGCGGAATATTTCATAAATTTTTATTTCGCTTACGAATAAAAATTAAGCAAAACCGTATAGGACTTTTCGATTTCTTTTCCCAAGACCTACCTACTCGCGTAATATTCGACACATGGGGTGAGACACCCTGTATATATATATATATATATATATATATATATATATATATATATATATATATATTTATTTATTATTATTATTATTATTATTATTATTATTATTATTATTATTATTATTATCATTATTATTATTATATTTTATATATATATAAAACATACGTTACTATTAAAAAAAAAAAAGAAACCAAAGAAATAAAATCTTACTCTTTACGTAAGATACGTTAGACAAGACTGTGCAAAACAGACTAAAGAGTGCTAAAATCAGAAAGCAGCAGCAAGGAAAGGAGAATATAAGCCGAAAAAATTTCTAAGTAAAATATAAATCGATGAAATATAATATCTGCACTCACCTCATCAAAAAAGTACGATCCCACTGCACAACGACACTGACAGACACCCTGACGTATAAAATACGCGAAATTAAATTTACACGTGAAATTGATAGGCTGCTCATCTTTCAGGCTTACACTCGCGATAGCGCAAGCCAGGAATATAGGTGAGAATACAGACACGCGACCACTGTATTCTGTAAGGGATTAAGATAAATTATGAAGGAAAGTCCGTTAAAAAAAAAAAATAGTAATCTTTATTTGTTGGAGCGGACCTTCGTTTAACTACAACGATGAGGCGAGGCTGCTTGCTCGTTGCAACATACATTATTAGCTTTCGCATCAAGGCCAAGTTAAGGGATTTTGCACAAGGAGATAAGAGTACGCCGAATTAAAATTAATATGATATGATATTAAATCGCTATATAATACTGAATAAATTGTTACTAAGAATCTAACTACTACTATTACTACAATTTTCTGCCAGTCCTGACCACACTTTGTCCTCAAAGTTCACCGCAATTTTTCCATGGTCTTATGTTTGCAGCTTCCCACGTACCTTCGTACGATTTCTGAGACATTTGATGTTCTCTTATATCTTTAATTACGTATCGATTATTTCTTAAAACGCGATATATTTCATATGGTCCTTTATATTTCGGTATAATTTTATGAGACGTTCCGGGAGTAGTTTCGATATTTTTAATCATAACAAAATCTCCTACTTCGTACTTGTTAGCCGGCTTAAACCTTTTATCAAAATATTTTTTATTATACTTTTGGCTTCGCATTATTCTATCCGCCGCTCTTGCACGCATTAATTGTAGATCTCTATCGTTATCAATAAGATTTAAATTTAGATATTCTCGAACAGCGTCTATAATTTTTCCCTTTTGCTCTACTCCAAACAAAAGTTTACTTGGTGTTTCTCTTGTTATTTTATGAATAGTATTGTTAATTGCAAATTTAATATCCCAGATTATCTTATACCAATATAACTTTTCATCATTATTTATAAGCTTTCCTATCATAAACCCTATAACACGATTTACGCGTTCAACCTGTCCGTTTGCTTGAGGCGACTGTGTAGCGGTAAGGATATGCCAAATATTATTTTCTTTACAATATGTCTCAAAATCGCCTAAAGTAAAAGCTGTTCCTCTGTCGAATATTATGACACGCGGTCCACTATAGTTACAAAAATGCGTTTGTAGTTGACTTATTACTTCTTGAGTCGCCGTAGTCTTAGTCGGATACAATTTAACAAATTTCGTAAATGTGTCAATAACTACTAACAGATATCGCTTAGCTAATCGCTTTTTATCTATCGAACCGTAATGGTCGATATGATATACGTCAAAGGGAGTTTCACCTTTAGGAATACAATGTAGATATCCTTCCTTTTTTCCGTCGGCAGGAAAATAGGCAATGCACTTTAAACAATTTAAAATATAATTCTTAATTTTTTCTTTCATATTTGGAAACCAATAGCTCTTAGATATATTATCATAGGTCTTTTCTACTGCTTAATGCCCCATATGATCGTGATATTTTTGCATTATATGTATCTCCATCGCATGTGGTACATAAAATAATAATTCTTTGTTACGTTTTCTAAATATAATTCCGTTTCGCATTTCAAAGACCGGGTCTTCCGGTTTTTGTAGTACATTTTTTAATTCGCATAATTTGGCGTTTCGACTTTGGCTAAGAGCAAGGTTTAATTCGAACGGATTATCGGTTTATCTCCTTTTTCTTAATTGCTAAAGCTAACGCATTACAATCCGTAATTATCTTAAATTTAATTCCATTTAAGTAAACTCTAAATCGTCGCAGGGCATATATTATACATAACATTTCCAATTCAAAACTATGATATTTACTTTCTGCATCTGTGGTTTGTTTTGAAAAAAAGAAGACAGGATGAAAACGTTTATCTTTACCTCGTTGCAGTAATACTGCCCCAAAACCGCTTGTACTCGCGTCGCAGTGTAGCTTTGTTTCGCTATTCAGATTATATACAGTAGTAGAGCAAAAGTTAATTTTAAATAATGTTGTAACCTAAACCCCGTTACAACACGGAACATGACGCAGGGCATTTCGGCATAAGTATCTCGTAATCAAATAACATCGGAGGATGCGATATCAGCAAACCTCCTTAGGCAATTAATTAATAATAAACAAAAAGAGAAACACTTGCGAGAACTTATTGCCGTAATCGCTAGGGTTGCATTCGCCGAACAACCGAAGTTCGGCATTGCAACCCGATGACGCCAAGGCCCTGCGTCACTATTAAATAACCGCGGACCGTCACGGACGGGCAGTCGCATCAGAGTCCGTGCTGTAAACCGAGATCGTGAGGTAATAAAAGTTCGGTCGCGTGCCGTGTAAGAGAAGACCTCGCGGAGCCGAGGACGCGTGATAACGCGGGGACGTGCGCCGAACCGACCAAAGGAAAAGGCAGGAGAATCGAAAGAAGTGTAACAACGCAATCAAATAAAGTTCTAAATATTTATTGAAATCTATATTATCTATCGCCCTCCCTTACGGATCCCGAAGGACGAACCCCGTGCACCGGCCCCGGTGCAACAATAAACATGGTTTTTATGGGTGAGTCCATTTTTCTTTAAATTCTTTTTTAAATCGACGTGGATTGTTCGGGAGTTTGGACGCATATTAAAGCATAAAAAATATTATTAGCGAAAAAATATTATTAGAATTCAATTATGCCGAAAGCGAGGAAAGAGAGAAAGAAAGAGAAAGTGAGTGCATTATTTATATTTTACTTATTACCACTTATTTATATTTTAATTTGTTTAGTTAATTATTTCTTTAATAATATAATTAACTTATAACTAACTTATTTTATAATTGACTTCCCTCGTGGGCGAAAAAGTTAACAAATATCGTACAATTATTATGAGTTGCGGTTGCAAATACTGAACAGATGTTTCTTTGAACGTTAACTTAAAGGTTGTAATACCTTATGTGGATATAATTAAATATGTTGGTAAGAGATCAGAATTTTTTATAAATTATTTAAGAAATTTTTGTTAAATAGAAACGTAAAACAGCTTTAAGCTAATCAGTTTTATAAAAATGCCTCTTTGATATGTTCTTATGCCCAAAAAACTTCTAGGGAGGATATATTTATTATTACCTATGCAATTTACAAAAAAATACAACAATAATAGATATCGGACTGACTAAAGGAGGATGAGTGGAAAATTAAAAAAGGGAAAAGAATTTAAAACGATTGCGAGGGTAGAGAGAAAAAGAGCATTATTTATATATTACATATTAGCACTTCTATATATATATAAGGTGTTTATTTTCTCCTCAGAGGTACACCGGGACTTTCGCTTCCCCAATTTTCTGTTTACAGTTTCATAAAATATATCTTCAAACTTCATTCTTATCTCTAAACTATTTCTACTTTTATAATCTTCTTTCTTCTTACAGCCGTTTCCTGAAAGTAAAAACTTATATCTACGCCTTTTTCCTATTCTATTACCTACGCGTCGAGAGAGAGAGAGAGATCACACCTCCATTCATACTTTACATTGTTTTGCCTTAATTCTACCTTAAATTCTATCTTTGGACCCCCGCTTCCGACGCTTTTTCTTTCATACTTTCAATCACTCCTATTTTTTTTCCCTTGTTCTTTCCAAATTTTCCAACCAATCTATCCCCCTTCCTTCCCCTCCCAGAATTTCCTCCACCATTTCCTCCCAACTAATCTCGTTTCCCCAATCTATACATTCCTCCCATATATGTTCCCACGTTTCTTCCTTCTCCAAACATATTCTACATTTTCTTTTTTCCTCTTCCTCTCAATATTTATTTCCTCTCATTTCCTCCCCTAATCTAAATTTTGCCATTCTTTGCCATTTTTCTTCTTTCCATCCCAATTTCAAATATCCTGGTATCCCTTCCTCTTTCACTTTTTTATAATACTTATTAAATCTTGACTCTCTTATTTTTTTCCATCTTTCCTCTCTTTGCCATTCTTTATCCTTTTTCACCAAATATTCCCCCCTTATTTCCCCTCTTTCTCTTAGATCTTCCACCTCTTTTCCCGACCACCCAAATTTTTCAAAAAATTCCTCTCTTTCTTTTTCCCATTTTCCCTTGCTTCTTCCCTCCCTTGCTCTTTCCTTCATTTCTTCCCAGCACCATTTTGCTAGAACCCCTCCTTTCCCTTCTTCTAACCTTTTTTCATATTTCCATGCTCTCATCTCTGCTCTACCTTTCAATTTATCCCTCTGTAGTTCTTCTCTCACCATATATCCTGGTACATATCTTCTTACTCCCAGCACCCATCTCAGGTATTTTTCCTGTAATATCTCCACCTCTTCTCTTTCCTTCCATCCCCATATTTCCACGCGGTAATTAATAACCGACCATACCAGTTTATCAAATAGCCATATTCTTTTACTCCAGTCTTTTCCGAATTTTCTTTTACCTATACTCCACACCTGCCCCATTATTCTTGCCGCTCTTCTTACTCTGTCCTTTACATGCTCTTTCTGCTCTCCATTTCTCATAATTGTGTATCCCAAATACTTGAAACTTTTTACTTCCTCTATTTCTTCCCCTTTCCATACCCATTTAGTTTTTTTCCATCTTCCTCCCCCCTTTCTACACCTCATTATCTTTGTTTTCTTTACATTCACTTCCAATCCCTTTTCCTTTACATATTCTTCCATGCTTTTAATCATTCCTTTCATGCCTGCCTCATTTTCTGCCAGTAGCGCAATGTCATCCGCATACGCCAGCGAGTAAACTCTCCTGTCTTTTATTCTTATACCCCCCATCCTCCTTTTTCTAATTCTTCATCTATGTCTGCCAACAAGAGCGTGAACAGGCTAGGACTAAGCGGACAACCCTGTCTTACTCCTTTTGTCGTCCAGAAACTTTTCCCTTCTTTATCCTTCACCTTTACTTTATTCACCGTTTCCTCTAATATTTCTTTACACCTTCTTATCAATCCCTCCCTTACCCCTCTTTTCTTCATTGTTTCCACCAATTTTCTCCTGTCTACAGAGTCAAAAGCCGCTTTCATATCTATAAACACAATTACCATTTTACCTTCCTTTTCTTCTATCTTCTTATTTAGCAAATAATTTAACACATATATTTGATCCACTGTCCCCATGTCTCTTCTAAAACCGGCTTGACTCTGCGGTAATATTTCTTTTTCTTCTATTTCCTTTCTTAGTCTTTCTGCTAACACAGATGCATACACTTTGTACGCAGTCTGTGTCAGCGTTATCCCTCTATACTCTTCTACTTTTTCCCCTTTTCCTCTTTTAACACCGGAACTATCACACCTTCTCTCCATTCCTCCGGCATCCTCCCCCTCCATACCCTTTTGCACGTTTCCCATAATTTCTCTTTTACTTCCCCCCCTCCCCATTTCCATATTTCATTTTCTAAACCATCACTTCCTGCAGCTTTTTCTTTTTTCAACTTTCTTATTACATTTTCAAATTCTTCTCTATTTATATCTTCCTCATTGTCTTCTATTCTCTTTCCTCCTAATTCTTCTCTTACTCTCCATTCCACTCCTCCTAACATTTTTTTAAAATATCCATCCCACTCTTCAATCTTTATTTTTTCCTCCACTTCCTTCCTTTTTTTTCTTCCCTTGTTTACTACTTTCCATACTTCTCCCTCTGTTCTAATCTTTTCTATTTCTTTCTCCCATCTCACCTTTTCTTGCAATTTTTTCTCCTCACATAGTTTTTTATATTCTCTTTTCTTCTTTTTGTAATTCTCCTCACTCCCTTCCCCCTTCCTCCAATTTAACATTTCTTCTTTTACTTCACCTTTTTTCTTTTTACAATCTTCATTCCACCATCTTTCTTTTGGTTTTTCCCCCTCCTCTTTTTTCATTTCCTTTTTAACTACTTTCTTTGTTTTCTCCAGTTCCTTACTAAAACTTCTCCAATTTTCCTCCGTATTGTTTTCTTTCTCTCTTTTTTCTTTATATTTTTCCCTGAACATTTTCCTCTCCTTCTCACTCCAAGCCAGTCTCGTGCTCTTTTTTATACCATATTTACATCTTCTCCTCTTTTCTCCCTCCCTTTTTATCGTCACTATTAAAGGTAAGTGGTCTGAGTCCACTTCTTCCCCCACCTTCATTTCTACTATTTCTCCTTTTGATTCCACATTACTGATCACATAATCTATCACTGTTTTTCCTCTTCCCCCTACATATGTCCATTCACCCTCTTCATCTCCTCTTGTACAACCATTAACTATTCCCCATCCTGCTTCTTCCAGAGCTTTACAAAATTTTTTTCCTTTTCCTGTAATTTTTTTATCCTTTGTTTTCCTTTTTCTCTCTTCCTTGTCTTCTTCTTCTTTTTCCTCATCCCATAGCCCGCCCTCTTCTCCCGTCCTCACATTAAAGTCTCCTCCTATCAGATATCTCGTTCCTTCCTCTTTTTCATCCATCCAATTTCTCATGTTCTCTGTTATGTCTTCTAAATCCTCATTTACATATACCCCTGCTATTTTCCACCATACCTTTCCACTTTTTATCTTTATTCCTATCATTCCTTTCCTATCTTTAAATTCTAATTCTTCCTCTCCTTCCAATTCCTCCCTCCATCCCATCACCATTCCCCCCATTGCCCTCCCCTTCTTATTTTTCTTTTCTGCCCCCTTATTTATCCATTTATAGCTCTTTGGCAGTTTACTTCTTAACCCCTTCCATTTTTTTTCTTCCAACCAAGTTTCACACATATATATCACCTCCCATTTCTCCATGTTCTTCCAAAAATCTTCATCCTTGTTTTCTATTCCTGCCACATTCCAAAAAACTATTCTCACGTTTCTGTCTTTTACCTCCGCCTTTTCCTTTCCTCTCTCCTTTTTCTCCTTTTCTTTTTCTTTTTGCCTTTTATCTTTCCTTTTTCCATTTTTTTCTTCATCCTTTTCTTTTTCTCCTTCCTCCTCTTTTCTCTCCACTTTTTCCAGCTCATTTCGTTCTCTTCTTCCGCCTCTTTTCAAAAACTTGCATTTAGTCTATCTGCTATCACCTTCTTCCTTTTATTTCCTTCTTTTTCAAACTCTTTCGCACCATCCCATTTTCTCAATTCTTCCTTCAGGTCATCCCATATCCACATTTCTTTATTTACCCATATCTTCTTGTACCCTATTTTTACCTGTTTTCCTTCTCTTTTCAATTTATCCGCTTCTCTCTTTATGAGCCATTCCACTTTCCTTTCGTATTCTGTCAGATCGTCTCCTATCCATTCCGTCCTGTCCTTTAATTTTCCCTTACATCTTAATATTTCCAATTTTTCTTTAAAATTTTCCATCTTTACCCACACCATACCATAACCTCCTTTATTTACTCCTCCTATCTTATTTACATCCTCTATCTTTGCTTTCACTCCTGTTGCTTCTATTATTTCTCCCACTTGTTCTTTCAGCGCCTTTTTTTCCTCACTTTTTATCTTTATACCTCTTATTATTAAATTGTTTTTCCTCCATTCTTTCTTTTCTCTTTCTTTTGCCATTTCCAACATTCTCGTTCTTTCTTCTAAACTCAAAACCTTTCCCTGTATTTCTTCTGGTATTTCCAGTTTACCTCCCTCATATGTTTTTTCCCTTATTCTTTTTTCCATCTCGTCCATTCTTTTCTCTAAATCTATCTTCTCTTTTTTCCATATTTTCTTCAATTCTTCTATTTCTTTTCTTATTTGTACCTTTATTTCCCTTACTTCCTCCATCTACGCTTGAATCCTTGCAAATCCACTTCTCATTTCCTTTATCACCTCTTCAAAACCTTCCTTGCTTATTCCCCCTTCACCTCCCTCTCCTGTTGCTTTCACCGGTGATCTGTACACTTTCACACTTTTCCTAAATCCTTCCAAGCCCTCTATTTCGCCTTTTTCTTCCTGTCTTTTCTTCCTTTTCTCTCCTTGCTTCCACGCTTCCAAAATTGGCAAGCTGTTGGCCCTTTCTCTTCTTAACATCTCTATCTTTGCAGGTCTTCCCATTTTCTTTTTTATTTTCTCTTCTCCTTTTTCCTCTTTTCTTTCCTCACTTCCACTCTCCACAATTCCTTTTTCCTGTTCGCTCATTTTCCAATTTTCCTTATCTCTTTTCCCTTTGTCTTTGATACCTCTAACTCTCTCCTTTGCCCCCTTGCCTTCCTCTTTTCCTTTGTCTTACCCACGGTTTTTCCCGTCACCGCCAACCTAACCTCAAAATAAACTCCTCTTTTACCTTCCCCGATTTTTCCTTTTTTCTTACCTTTGCTCTTTCCCCTCACTTACCCTCCTTAAAAACCCTTCCCTCTTTCCCTCAAACCAACCCTTTACCTCTGAAAAACTATTTTACTCCCCCAAAACCTTTTTCTACATGCACTCGCTCAGACATACAACCGTTCGCTCTGCTATCGGAAACGAAAGTCCATTAGCACTTCTATATATTTTAACTTGTTTGGTTAATTATTTCTTTTTAAAATAATTAATTTAAAATTAAAACCGCCATAGGAACTTTCTATGCTTCATATGCTCGTTTTGCCAAAAAATTCAAAAGAAATATAATTTAAAAAAACTGAAATTATTAAAAGAAAAAAAAACATAATTTTAAAATATATATTTCTTTATTTAATTATTGTTATTAATTATTATTAAAATAAATTAAAAAGGATAATTAGAAATGAGGATAATTATTGTTAATTATGTGAATGTCATTGATTTTTATTAAAAAAAATGCGCGCAAGTATTATTCTATGTTGTTAGGTATGCTTCGTGATAACGCAGAGTTATTGATTTTCAGTAGGGTCGAACAACTTGTTCTTTGAATACGGAGATTACTGTTTGTTAAACTAATTTCACACTTTTAATCGTTGCTAGGGTTCAGATCGTCGTTTTAACAAATAACTAGGGATAAAAATCTTCATTTAAATAACAGCTGTCAAATTTGAAAGACCTAGAAGACATTTAAAAGGATAAAAAAGAGAGTTTAAATAAAGATTGATAGAAAGGAAAGATAGGAAAGAAAGAGTAGTACGAAAAGAATTTAAAAAAAAAAAAAAAAAGGATTTTAAGTTTAAAATAAAGTACTAAAATATTATATTACTTAACCTTACTCATATAATTAATGAAAAATGTCGCGAGGTTATATTAAATTTTCATAATAAATAGTTACCATACATAAATGCTAACGTGAAATTTCACAATTATAAATTCATTTAGCTTTAATTTTCATGAATTCTATGCTTTCTTACTTTTAAAAGATAAAAAAATCAAACCATTAAAATAAAATTATAATTAATTTTTTTTAAACAAAAAAGTAAAAACAACAGCGTAAAGGGAATAAGTTAAGAATTAAATTATAAAGAGATTTAATTTAATAAAAAGAGTTAATAAAGTAACTCATTATTAGTAAATTGATAACTTTTTGTTGAATTTAAACTATTTATTTAAAAAAAAGATACGAAAATTTTAAATGTTTTAATTAGATTAATAAATAATGCAAAATTCGTTGTAACAAGATGCATTATAATAATAAATTTTTTAAAAAGCTTATGCTAATAATATTTTTTTAATGTTAAAATTTAAAATAAAGGCTAAAGTAATAAAATTTTGTTACAAAAAAAAAAAATAAATAAAAAAAAAATAAAATTTAAAAAATTTATTATTTTTTTAGCAAAATAAATAAAATGGATAAACAAATTTCTACAAAGTCTAATTTAAATAAAAAAAAAGAAACCCAAATTAAAGATAAAACTGTGGAGAATGTTGTGAAAAATACTGAAAAAGTTAAAGAAGTGCATGAACAACATATTTACAAAAAAATAAATGAAGAAATCAAATTTTTAAGGGAAAAAATTAAAAATTTAGAACAGAATAAAGGTAAATATCAAAGATTAAATATATATTAAAATATATATACAGGGTGTCTGGTTGAGTAGTGAGCATCTCTTAGTTATAGATAGAACTAGAAAATACAAATAGGAAAGTCCCGTACCATTTTGCAAAATTCTCAATCGTTATTGAGAAAAAAATTAAATTGCATAAAATGTATAGGCGTAAGAGCGACAAGGAAGCTGCGCGTGAGTGAGCGCGACAGGCGACGGCGCCATTCCTAGCCATTCGCCTGTCGCGCTCACTCACGCGCAGCTTCTTTGTCGCTCTTACGCCTATACATTTTATGCATTTTAATTTTTTTCTCAATAACAATTGAGAATTTTGCAAAATGGTACGGAACTTTCCTATTTGTATTTTCGATTCTATCTATAACTAAGAGATGCTCACTATTCAACCAGACACCCTGTATATATATGTATTAAATAAATGTGTAAATGTTAATTATAATAACAAAATAATTAGTTTCAGGTTTCAAACATAGTACGTAAATGCTGTGTGCCAAAGTGCACGTCAAATACAGATATTCCTTTGCACAGATTTCCAAACGATGCTACAAAAGCGGAAACCTGGTTAACAACAATTAGACGACAGAATTTAATAGGTAAGTATACAGGGTGTCCCAAACAATGTGTCACTCCCAAAAACTATGGGTAGAAAATTGAAATCTAAGACAAAAAGTCAAATGCAATTTTTAAAAATTCTTAATAGTTTTCGAGAAAAAAATTAAAATATATAAAATGTATAAACGTAAGAGTGACAAGGAAGTTGCGCGTGAGTGAGCGCGACAGACGACGGTGCCATTTTTAGTCATTCGCCTGTCGCGCTCACTCACGCGCAACTTCCTTGTTACTCTTACGTCTATACATTTTATATATTTTAATTTTTTTCTCAAAAACTATTGAGAATTTTTAAAAATTGCATTTGACTTTTTGTCTTAGATTTTAATTTTCTACCCATAGTTTTTGGGAGCGACACATTGTTTGGGACACCCTGTATATTGAAAACAATATTATTCTGTCCTATCATGCCAATGTATCACCATTGACTATTTGTATATTTGTATAATTTATTATTTTCTTGTTACAGGTTTATCTACAGAAAAGCAGGCCCAACTGAGGATCTGCACTGAACAATTTTCGGAAGATATGTTCATTGCCGATCGAGCACGGCAATGTTTGAAAGAAACTGCATATTTTATTTTAAATTTAGAGTCAGAATGTATTAGTAATATTAATAGTGAGCTTCCGAAAATATTGATGTAACAATTAATGCTTCCGAAGATGTTCAGTGTGATCTTATTTTGGTACCAGCAGTACCAGCACTTGAAGAAAACAACGTAGATAAAACAACAAAAACACAAGCCACAACGAAATGTCTTTGCCGAAATGTGAGGAAATACCAAAAGAATCTGCATAAGAAGAATCTAATAAAAAAGCAAAGGCAAGAATTAAAAAAATTAAAACGGATTAACAAATGGAAAAAAGTGACATCAAAGTTATCCAACGTACAAAAGGTACTTCTGGACATGATGACAACAAATATAAATGCTGCACCAGAGGTAAGTTTTAATTACTTTTTTATTTTAATTTTAATCATTTTAATACAGCTTAAAGCTACTTTCTTTTAAAAAGTACAAATGTAAATTTGCTAAATTTCTAAATAATTTTTATATATATATCTTTTTTTCAGCAACATGGAAGACATTGAGAAGAAGCGGCAGTCGTCTCCTTGCGACAAGGAGACGGCTACCCAACAGCAACCGCCTCCTTGTCCCAAGGAGACGGCAACCCAGCCTCGCCTTATATTGAATGTAACGAGGGATTAAACAGGTCACTATGCTGTATTAAAAACCGCCGAACCCGCCGAACCTACAACAATGAAAGACTTACTCCAAAAAATAAAAGAACTGGAGGAAAAGATTAAAAAACGTAAGTATCAAAAATATGCAATACATAATTAATAAAAATTAATATTTCTCTTTATTTCTTTTCAGCACGTCGCTGGCAACGAGCAGGGCGAAACAGAGGCCGGGACCGTGGTCGCGGACGTGGCCGCGGTGCCGGCGGGGTTAACCACAATTAAACCCTATATTTTTATTAATGTAAGTATATTTAATTAATATATATATATATATATATATATATACACAGGGTGTCCCAAAGTCATGTAGACAAACTTTGGAACTAGGTAGATCTCGTCATTTTAAGACGAAAAGTCCTTTATCATTTTTTATTCCGAGTAATATTAAATTAATATTATAATTTGTTTCAGATTAAAAGAATGCTGCAAGTGTAAAAAAAAGCACCAAGAGGATCAAATAATGGAAATAGATTCTTCTAACTCAAATGACGAGAACGAAAAAGAAAATAAAAGGAGAGGAAAAAAAGAAGGACAAAACCAGAAAAATCGAGCTAAGAAGTACAATTTATTTTGTAATAGTAATAATAAAGCGTAGAAAATGAGAAAAAGTTATTCGTATAATAAAATTTAAAGTACGTTTTTTCATTAAATATTAACGATTTTATTATTCTTTTTGTTACAGATATTGGGAAATGGCAAAAGAACGTAAACGAGAAAGAAGAAGAGGAAGAGGAAAAGAAAGACGAAGAGGAAGAGGAAGAGAAAGAGAAAGAGAAAGAGGAAGAGGAAGAGGAAGAGGAAGAGGAAGAGGAAATTTTAAAAACACGTGGGAAAGATGGAAAAGCTATAAAAATTATGGGTGGGGCCGAGGGGTAAGAGAAGGAAAAGGAGAAGGAAGACAGTTTTGTCACATTATTCACTTTCATTAAATGTTAATTTTATGTTATACTATTTTATTTTTTTTTTAAATTATGTAACGGTCGACGCATTTTGTGAATGCAGCATAATGCGTCGTCTGCTACAGCAAAAGCTAACCTATTAACCGGTCACCCGCGACAGCTTGAGCTGTCAATGAGAAGAGTTTGCCTCCACTCCGCTAGGTGGTTTAGAGGCAAATTCAATTCTCGGGAGTAAAAATGACCTGCCAACTGGTCATATACTCGACCAGTTGGCCGGTCAAATCCGCCAACGATCTGCTCTTAAGTAATCAAAAGCCTAATGTTTTAACCCGCCAAGATGTGCGCTGACAGACAGAAGTACCCGAGACAAAAGTGACCTAACTCTCTCTAAATGAACAAACGCTCTTACAAAAAAGTAAGACGAGGGAAGCGGACTAAGAGGGTCATTACTCCTGCCTTCGTACCTACCATCACCAAAGAGCGACAAGAAAAATCTTCCGATCCAACCGAAGATACTGAGCATCGAGAACTTCATTGGAAGAATAAAAATCCTGCCAAGAAGGAAACTTGACGAAGGAATTCAACCTTGGAGGCTCATCCCAATTGAAAAATCACCTCCAAGAACACTACTGGAGATAGAAGAAAAGGATCTACACAAAGAGACTGGAACCCAGGCAGAGACATCAACTGCTAAGACTGGAACCCAAGCAGAAATCTTCCGACGACATCAAACAACGCAGACGGAAGAAGAAGAGAGCTTCCCACTAAAGTATCCGGGCGACGACAAGTGGGGACCAATCTTGGTCATCCTCACTGAACCTCACATAAGCTTTCGCGAACACCGACAAGGCAAATAAAAGTCCTCGGCATTTTGAAAGGCGCCCAACCAAAGGGGCGCCGCCTAAAATATAGCAAACACAAAAATTGTAAAAATTGTAATTAAATATTAATAAATATATGTTGAAGAATATTTGGAGACCGACTGATACTACCATAAATTACATTATTTTATATTTATATATTACATTAAGTACTCTTAGTTTAAAAAGATTTTTATTTGAAATGTGATGGAAATAGGATTGCAGACATATAACACTGATCACAAATTAATATATACTTTATTATAAACAGTGCGAGTGATGCACGTGGTGCGTACGATACATGGTGACCGAATGAAAAGAATAGAAAAGACAAAAGTAAAAGAAGAAGGAAAAACAAAACAAAAACGTATAAGCGGCATGAGCGCCTTCGCTTAGCGCGCAAATCAAATAGTATATAGATTATTCGAAAAGCTTATTTCTAACAAAATATTATTTTTTATTTTAGTTAAAACCGGTTTTTTTATATATATATTTTTTTACAACTATTTTATATTTTTATTTTTTATTTAATATATTTATATTATAAGATTTTTATTTAAAACATTTTTTTTTTAGTTAAATTAGATGCTTTTATTTTTGTTGCACCGGAGCGGTGCACGGGGTCCGTCCTCCGGGTTTTACACTTATCGGTGTAAGAGGTTGACGGCGAATAACAAATAATAACTATCAATCGTTTAATATGTGAATTTGCGTTTTATTCTTCCTGTGTGTTTCGGCGATAGAGTTACGAGTCACTACCTCGTACTCTCGGACTGACTTGCACGAGCTTCGGAGCTCGTGCATTTTATATTATTAATTCCGGTCTTGTCAGCGAAATAGCAGAAAAAAGTGGCTGTTTGCCCTACTGCCTTCTGCTGATAGCGCGCGATGACGAAAGGCTGACAAGACTGCTTCTTAGGCTCAGCAGATTCCAACGGTTTGGCAATCTGCTGAGTTGTATAAAAAATGTAGCGCACGCGGCGATCAATGACCAGCGTGCGTTGGCGGGTTACAACATTTTATTTTTATCACTATAATATTCTCAAGGTTATTTCTTTTCTTAATTTTATTATATTCCTAATTTAAAAAAAAAGATATATTGTTTTTGTATTTAACACTAAAAAATAATAATATACAGGGTGTCCCAGATCAGTGGACGATGCCGTAAATAATAGGTAGATTTAATCGAATTAAAACGAAAAGTCCTTTACCATTTTGAAAAATTCTCAATAGTTTTCGAGAAAAAAATTAAAATATATAAAATTTATAAGCGTAAGAGCGACAAGAAAGCTGCGCGTGAGTGAGCGCGACAGGCGAATGACTAGAAATGGCACCGTAGTCTGTCGCGCTCACTCAGCCTACGCTTCCTCGTCGCTCTTACGCGTACATAAATTAATTTTTTTCTTGAAAACTATTGAGAATTTTTCAAAATGGTACAGGACTTTTTGTTTTAATTTGATTAAATCTACCTATCATTTTCGGCATCGTCCACTGATCTGAGACACCCTGTATAAATCTACTGTTTCTTTACGAACCTATTATTCTCTTCCATAACTTGAATCTGTAAAACATCTTGTACAAGTTGTACAATATCCACATATGGTTCGCCGAATCTCTCCATTCTTTTCCTTAAAGTTCTCTTTGGGATTTAATAGTGAAAAATGGGACCCTCAATTTCAACGAACTCGAGAAAGACTTGCACATCATGTATTAGAGCAATGGGAGGGTCTCCGCACAAAACCACAACTTTTCCAAAGTTTAGTGGATTCTATGCCCCAAAGATTGAATGAAGTGATAGAAAAGAATGAATCTGCTACGCGTTATTAAACACATGTTTGCGTGATGAATGAATGAATGAATAACAACTCTCGATTGAACGACTGGTTAATTATATGAGTAAATAGATATTGAATGCAGTATGAAAGAGTATGAGTGCAATAAAAGCCATCCGTTGTATTTATTTTTTATTAAATTAATGTTAATGTATTAAAATTGTGTATAATATATTTTTATTATGTTAAATGTTTAATGTTATATGTTAAATGTTATGTTGTTTTATGTTTAATGTTATATTAATGTTTATGTTATTTTTTAAATGTGTTAATGTTAAAATTTATGTATTAAATGTTTTTAGTAAAATTTATTATAATTATTAAAATTTATTATAAATATTAAGAATTTCTCAAAAAAAAAACATTAGCTTGATACGTGTGAAGCGCCGCATAAGCGAATGCAGTGGTTCACATCAAATTTCTATTTCTAAAATCGTGTCTCTAACTTCAAGTGTTGCAACCTTTCTGTCAATGACTGTACAATTTTCATCAGTGCGATTTACGATTTTTTTATCCGATTTGTACAGCTTAATACCTTTCTTTCCTGCTCCTTTTAAATGTTGAACAGATCCCAACAAGTCTTCCTTTCAACTTTTTAGACCGAGACGCTTTTCATATGAGTTTAAACTAACGCTATTACTGGTGAGATATTTTCCAAGATTAACCATCGGTAATGCAATTTTGCATCCTTCTGGTGGAGCAATTCGTATCAAATATCTTTAACATCGTTAGCTACAAGATTTTCTACAGTGGAACATTAAATAATATTTAAGGAATAGAAATAAAAATTTATAATTTATAAAATAATCTATAAAAAATTTAAATTTAAAAAATTTGTATGATACAGACGGTACAAAATACAATTCATTGAATAGATAAGGATACTGTGGTATATTTTGCGAGTCGCCATCGTTGTTGCAAAAATATTAACAAACTTGACAGACGTCTTTGTATAGGGAGCAATGTACGAACTCTCGGATTCATAGATGCTGCTTGTACTTGCCACCATGCCACATTATTACGAGGTCGTAATTCTATCGTTACTCTAGATGGCAATTTAATTTTTTCTTGCCAATCTAATAAAATAAGTATATTATAAAGACAATTTTTGAAAAAAAAAAGTGTTAAAGTTTTTTAATATTTTCAGTTTAATACTTTCATAAATAAAAGAAATGTGTGCTAATTATTGTACAGGCTTGTGGTAATTTTTAAATATGTAAAAAAATTTTTAGGTACCTTCTAACTGATTTATCTTTCTAAGTGCTTTCTAACTACATATTGGTGTTTTAATTCTCATAGTTTTCCCTCGAAGTCTGACTTGTGTAGATTCCCAGTAGACCAATTCATTTAATTTTAAATGAACTTTTTCATGAATACGTGGTAATTTCCTTCTAAGTTCAACATAATTTATTAATCCATACAATTCCTGGGATGTATTTTTCAAGTAAATAAACAGAGTCGATAACTTAATTCGCACCATCTAGCGGTGCAAAAACAAAAAAGACGCATTTTTTGGTCAAGTAATAATGACGACGACGTTTCTTAAAAAGAAAATGTTTTTCTCTTATAAAGAAAATTAACATCGCGATATCTTTGTTCGTAGACAACGTAGCAAAAAAAAGCACTTTTATAATACAATTCGACCCTAATCTACACGATGAGCCTATCTAAAAAGCGATCGGTTCAGCCGTTGTTGAGAATCCGAACATTACGGATTTCTCAACGATTCGTCTCGCGTAAAAGAGGCACGGTAGTGCGCTGCGCCTATACTTGGTGCGAGGCACTACCGTGCTTCTTGACCAAACATAGAAGCTCTGAAGTCTGAACTAATAGAAGAGGAAGCGAGGCAAAAAGAACGATATGCCAAACACAGCACTCAAGAGGAAAACGACGCATCAATCGCTAAAGACAAATTTAAATCAATTAATAAATATGTTAAGCAAAACCAGCGGGATTCTAAAAATAAATTAAAGTTTTCAGAAAAATGTTTTAAATGCGACAAAGTAGGACACCGAGCAGCGGATTGCAGAAGCGAAAAGAGACAGACATACAAAGCAAACGCGGAGTATGCGATGTCAGCGGCCGTACTCTCTTTGGAAGCGCATCACTCAAATGAATGGTGTTTGGACAGCGGAGCCACGCGTCATATGTGCAATAATCCGAAGAAGTTTCTTCAATTAACTGAGGATGCGGACTGCCAAGTATTTACTGCAACCAATCAAAGCATGAGACCAGCCGGAACTAGTGATGGGAATCGGGACAGAATTTTCGCGCATGCGCGGTAGAAATAACTAAATTGCCAGTAATGTAGTGTCTGGTGTAATTTATGGCGTTACCGCTAAATCTAGTCGCACCGTTAAATCGGTTAAATAAATCCGTCCGATACAACATACAGCTCATAGAGGTAAGCATATTTATTAATTATATATTTGGGCATAATGGATTGTAGTAATAAAGGAGCAATTAAAAAACGTAGAATTAGAGAATTCCAAGCTTCTTGGCTAGATGACAGTAGTTTTAAAGGATGGTTAGCTCCTCATCCTTCAGAAAATAGAGCGCTTTACATGATATGTAATAAAAGTATAAATTGCTGAAAGTCTGATTTAATTAATCACTCACATACGGTCAAACATATTGAAAATTCAGGGAAATGTAAAGCCATCAGCAACGATAATACTTTATCACATAAAGATAAAGTTAAACGCGCGGAAATTAAATTAGCTGCTTTTTTCGCGGATCATAATGTTGCATTTTCCACTGTAGATCATTTGGTTCCGTTATTAAAAGATATAAGTATTGACTCTAAAATTGTGCAAGACCGTTCACTGTCTCGAAAAAAATGTTCAAAAATTGTTAAAAATATTATTGCCAAACGCGAAAGTGAAAAACAGATCCAAAATTTAAAAATACGTAAATTTTCCGTTTTAATTGACGAGAGTACTGATATCTCGGAAACTAAAATAATGTGCGTTCTTGTTAGATATTTTTCTCCTGTAAATAAAAAGATCAGTACTCAATTATTAGATTTAATATCGTTAGATGCGAAAGATTGTTCGTCGAGTAAAATTTTTAAAGCGTTTAAAAATTTATTTTAAACAAAGCAAATTCCTATTACTAATATTATTGGATTAGCGTGTGACAATGCATCCGTCATGAATAAGATGTAATAATTCATTTATGACATATTTAAAATCGGAAATTCCGGAATTAATAACTTTGAATTGTATTTGCCATTCATCGGCACTTGTGGCTAGTAGAGCTTGCGAAAAATTACCGGACATATGCGAAAATTTAATTAAAGGAGTAACTTCTTATATTTCGGGCAGTGCAAAGAGATGTGCAATTTTAGCAGAGTTTCAGGATTTTTTTCATGTAGATCGACATAAAGTATTAAAACTTGCTAATACTAGATGGCTTAGTTTTCAAAAATGCGTTTGTCGACTTCTCGAAAACTGGGACGTTTTAAAAAGTTATTTTCTTTTAGCGGTCGTTGAAGATAAATTAAAATCCGCGGAAACTATTTTACATTATTTTCAAGATAATTTAATTAAAGCATATTTATTATTTTTAAAATATTCATTAAATTTTTTAAATACTTTTAACGCTTTATTTCAGTCTCGTAATATTCTAATTCATTTATTATATAAAAATAGTCGGCAATTAATATTACAGTTTGGTCAAAATTTTGTAAAATTAAATGTTTTAAATGATATTTTTAACTTAAATTTAAAAGATAAAAATAATATTCAACCCGTGAACGAAATATATGTGGGACCGGAATGTAAAAGCTTTTTAAAAAATGTTACTGTAGAATGCGTGCATGAAATAAAATTAAAATGCTTAGACTTTTATGTTACTGCAGTTCAGGAAATGTTGAACCGTTTGCCATGTAAAAATCCTTTTTTTGAACAGTTGTCATTTTTCGATCCAAAAATAGCATTGTTTAATGATGGTAGAATTAAAATTAAAGATTTAACATTAATTGCCAAACGATTAAATTATAATAATATTATGCGGTTAGCATATGAATGGCGAATTCTGCCAACAATTTTGGACGATGAAAAAAAAGTAGAATTAGCTTTTTTAGAAATAAATGAGATGTGGAAAAACGTATTAGAGTCCAAAAATTTCGATAATTAAAAAAATATTTCCAAATTTAGAAAGTTTAATTGAAATAGGCCCACATTCTGAGCTCACTTTTAGAGGCGCTTTTATAAAGGCGCCTTTAAATGTGTGACCAACTTTAGAGGCGCGCTGCTAAAATTGCTCGTATTCTACGCACACATTTAGAGGCGCCTTTAAGATAGAGGTACATTTATGTGTACCAGTTAATTATTTTTTCTTTAACGCGATCAAAAAACGCACATATTCTTTAATTAACCAATATTTCTGTCAAACTTTCCGTTTATTATAAAGAGTGACGGCAAAAATTCTTGATTTTTTTTAAATTTTTTAAATAATGGGTCGATATTAATGCCTGTAAAAATGTGAAAAGTGATGAATTATGAGAAAATATCACTTTCACTTCTTTAAAATTTTGGAACCATGCGTATGCTCGTCTTAAAATTTTACTGGGATTAATATCTCATAAACTGGTATTTATAGTTACTTCTTATTTCAAAATTATTTTAAACAATGTCTTAAAACGATGATACGATTCTGTAATTGGCTTAAAACCAAATAAAACTGTACTTAAAACAATCTTTAAAATAAGGACGGACTATGAATATTAGCCATATAATATTATTTGGCATGAAAAAAAGTTTTAAATGTTAAGTTTAAAAAAATAAGTCACGTTTGCCGTCACTCTTTCAAACGAGTTTATTTTATTCCGAAAATCTCGCGGATCACGATCACGAACTACATTTACTTCCCGAACTTTGATCGCATAATTAATTTCGTGAATAATATCCACGGTTAACATGTTTAAAGTAATTAAAAAATTTATTTTTAGTCACTACACGCTGTAACTGGTGCAGTAAGTTAGAATAAAACAAATTATATCAAGAAGCACGGTAGTGCCTCGCGCCAAATATAGGCGCAGCGAGGCACTGACGTGCCTCTATTAAGCGAGACGACGTTTTGAGAAATCCGTAGATTACCAGATCTCAATAACGGCTCAACCAATCGCTTTCTAAATAGGCTTATTGTATAGATTAGGGTCGACTTATATAATAAAAGTGCTTTTATTATTTCGCTGCGTTGTCTATAAATAAAGATATCGCGATATTAATTTTGGTTACAAAAGTAAAATTTTTAAGATTCTCCGTCGTCATTTTTACGTCTCAAAAAATGTCTCTTTCGTTTTTGCATCACTAGATGGCGCGGATTAATTTATCGACTGTTTGATAATATTATCGACTCTGTTGATGATTGACGTGTGAGTTTGACGTGTAAGGTTAGTGATCCGCAGTGATCCGTTAATTAAGGCAAGTGTGACCTGTTACTTGTTAAGATTTCTCTACACACGCCCTGTTTTTTCCGCGCTATCCGTTCTCTATCTGTTCTATCCGTACGCTCCGTTCTTTTCGCTCTATCCGTACGCTCCGTTCTTTTCGCGCTATCCGTTCTCTCCAAACGCCCTGTTTTCTCCGCGCTATCCGTTCTTTCCGCACGCCCTGTTTTCTCCGCGCTATTCGTTCTATCCATAAGCTCCGTACGCTCCGTTTTTTTCGCGCTATCCGTTCTCTATTCGTTCTATCCGTACGCTCCGTTTTTTCCGCGCTATCCATTCTCATTTCTCTGCGCTATTCATTTTATTCGTATTCTTTGTTTTTTCCGCGCTATCCGTTTTTTTCGTACGCTTCGTTTTTTTCGCACGCTCCGTTCTCTTCGCACGTTCCGTTCTTTCCGTACGCTCCGTTTTTTCCAAGCCAAAAAATTGATAAAAATGAATTTATTTAACAAATTGCATGCATAGACCAATAAGTTATTTAATTAATTAAAAAAATAAAATAAAATCTGATTGATAGTTAGTTTAGACATTTATGAAAACTTTGCTATAAAAAAAAAGAATCTCAATAGCTCTGAATAAGAAACCTTGCGTAATGATTAAATTGGATGGGGCCCATTCTATATTATGTAAATCAAACATTTTCAATAAAAGTATCAATATTTTAATGTACAAACTTTTAAGGACCACATATTTAAAAAGCGATTTGTTGGTTTGATGTTGAGATCCGAAGATCTCAATACCTAAGAACAAATGACATGGCGTAATAACACGGTAATCTTTGCAGCATGTATACGATACACGAAATACTAACGTGTCTCTTGATTACCCTCCAAAATTAGATTTAATATTGTTTGATTATAGCTACAATGTGAATGAAATCTCCCCAAAATTACCTTTTTAAAAAAAAGGTATAAAAAAGCGCCAAGTATAGGCGCGCGAAAAGCATCCTCGACTAAGTTTTTAAGCAAAACTGAGACTCTTCCATAAAAAAACTCCTCCAAAACCAAGACTCCCCCAAACAAAAATTCCCTCCCAAAAAAACTCCAAAAACCAAAAGTCCCCCAAAAACAAATTCTACAAAAAAAACTCCTCCCCTCAAAAAAAAACTCAAAACCAAAATTTCCCAAAAAAGACTTCCCCAAAAAAAAGATTAAAAAAAAAAAAAAATCCCCCAAAAAGACTCCTATAAAAAGACTACAAAAAAGACCCCCAAAATAGAACATAAAATGTGTACAATGATATCAAATATCAATATTTGCGGTTCCACATGGGTTTGTAATGTTAATTACGTTTTATCATCGGGGCAAACCTAGGTCTACGTTTTACGGTTCCACATGGGTTTGTAATGTTTAAAATTTTCTAGCTCCTTCAGGTTCTTGGCGCTACTATTTGATTTCATTAATTTTATATAAAGTATTTGATATTAAAGTACACATTTTATATTCAACTTTAAGGAAGTATAATTTTTGGGGAGTTTTTTTCGGGGTAGTTTTTTTGTGGGAAGTCTTGGTTTTGAGGGTCTTTTTTTTGGAGTCTTGGTTTAGCTTATATATAATTTTCTATTTTTTTCAGGTTCTTGGCGCAATTATTTGATCTCATTATTTTTATAGAGAATACTTGATATTATTGTACACATTTTATGTTCTATTTTGGGGGTCTTTTTTTTGTAGTTTTTTTATAGGAGTCTTTTTGGGAGATTTTTTTTTTTGAAAATCTTTTTTTGGGGAAGTCTTTTTTGGGAAATTTTAGTTTTGAGTTTTTTTTTTGAGGGGGGGGAGTTCTTTTTTTTGTAGAATTTGTTTTTGAGGGAGTTTTGGTTTTTGGAGACTTTTTTTGGGAGGGAATTTTTGTTTGGGGGAGTCTTGGTTTTGGAGGAGTCTTTTTATGGAAGAGTCTCAGTTTTGCTTAAAATTTGATTTACTTTAACTTATAGCACTAGTGTACATCAGTGCAGCGACTGAGAACAAATTTAAGATGATAGAAATTATTTTTACGACATTCACGATAGATTGAAGGCACTTTTATATACAGGGTGTCCCGCGAAAAGCGGAAAATCTCTCGGTTGTAGGTAGACATTAAGAATATAATTAGAAAATTTTGGTACCAATTTGTTAAATTCGCGATCTTAACATTGATACGAATTTTTATAACCGAGCGAATAAGAGCGTGGTTTCTTAGAAGCGGTCCATGCCTAATAGCATTGACTCTGCCCCAGCTTATCGATTGGTTGATCTCTTTTTCGGCGGGTCTAGTGAAGGTAGGAAACATGGATGGGGGTGAAGGGGGGATCGAACAATCGCTAAGCGACAAAAAAGATGAGACAGAGTCAATGCTATTAGGCGTGGACCGCTTCTAAGAGACCGCGCTCTTATTTGCTCGATATAATAATTCGTATCAATGTTAAGATCGCGAATTCGACAAATTGGTACCAAAATTTTCTAATTATATTTCTAATGTCTACCTACAACCAAGAGATTTTCCGCTTTTCGCGGGACACCTTGTATACGCGCATTATCAAAATTGATAATTTTTTAAAATCGTTCCAATACGATTAATTTTGCTACATGGAGTTTTGTTTACTTCTAAAAACTTCGCGTATATCCTTTTTCTAAATAAATTTAATCAATTAATGTCGCTATTAATTAGTTCAATCACGATACAGGTCCACCTGTCAAGTCGCATGGGTTCCGCCATATTGGATTTTCGCTAAATGTGCCGTAAAATGTGCTGTAAACCACACTTAGCGATAACATAAATGTGCTATAAAAGTGGGCTGTAAATAACTTTTTCGAGATAAAAGCGAGCATTTAGGCTAAAAGTGACTCACCTTTTAAAGGTGCCTCTAAATGTGAGCTCTAAATAGAACCACATTTAAAAAACCACATTTATTGTTAAAAATTCATAATTCTTGTTAATGACAAAAATATACTCGGGTACAGAATATATAAACAACATTTTTCTACGGAGGAATTCTCAAAATCGACCTAAAAATTAGCCTCAACTCTTCTACAAAACGCCCATAACAAATCCAAAACAATCTCCTACCAAAAAAGACATTGAGAAAAAACCGATAATTATTCGATTACAAATCTCAAAAAAATTTTATAAAAATATACCACACTCAACCAAAATTTCCCCTCTCCACATATCTTTTAAAAGAAATTGGTCAATAACCAGAAACTTTTTGATATACTAGTCGAAAACTCAACGATTTAGTGCCTTACCGGGTCCATTTATATTCTGGCTGAAATGCATTTTAAATGCGAGAGAGCGACGCCTCCTAGTGACGACGCCGCGTACTTCTCGGAGCTGTCCTGAAACGCTAATTTCACGATTGCATCGTGATATCACTGATATCTCCGCTTGTATAATACGTAGAAAATAAAATAAACACATTTCTCATATAAATAAATCACTTTATAATAAACTTAAATATTTAGAAAGCGATTAATTTAACCGTTATTGAGATCTGATAATTTTATAAGAAAACATCGCGAAGTGGAAAATTCAGAAAATTATAAAACTTTATACACATGTAGGAGTGAACATTAGATAAATTAAAAAATATTCGTAACGGCCCATAAACGGGTTTAAGAACTGAAACCATTCTTTAAAGGTAAAATGCTTTTTTAATTTTCTCGACATATCTTAAGAATTATTTGAAATATCGAAAAATGTTTTATACAAAAGTTTTATGGTAAAAACACTTCTATTTAACTATATTAACAAAAATTTTTTTATTTTTGGAATAAAATTTTTCTAAATTGGTAAAAATAATTTTTTTTTAATTTTATTAATATCGTTAAATAAAAGTGTTTTTACAAAAAAACTTTTGTATATAACATATTTTGATATTTTAAATAATTCTAAAAATATGTCAAGAAAATTATAAAGACGTACATAAAAGAATCGTATAATCGGCGTCTCAGTTGTTAGGTCGTTAAATTAGCTAGATCTTAATTCAGAATCGAGCATCTGTTGGAAAGTCTTTCGCGTTGTGTGAACGAAACGAACATTTATGGGCCGTTACAGATATGTTTTACATTTGTTTATAATCCACCCCTACATTTACATAAAGTTTTATCAAAATCAAAATATTTGGATGTGCTTTTTACCTTGAGTCAACAACAAAAAATTTTAAAATACTATTTAATAAAAGTTTTATATTAAAGTTTTATCTAAATAAAGATTATGGCAAAGATTTTCTGTCAATTTAATGCATTTTATGCACAATGTTAAAGCCTTGTTATTTTTATTCGCTGAAATTACTTCAATCAATTATTAATTTTACATCAAATTATTACATTAATTTTATTCATTTATTTGGTAATATTTCTACTTCCGAAAAAAGTGCAAAAAAAAATGGATATGTATTTGTAAATAGATATATTACCATAATTTTGCTGATTTAGAAGTCACATGAGAAACGATCTATATTTTACGGGACCGAATGTTGGCCTAGCGAGTTCCGTTCAGGGCGCTCATCGGGATTGCAGGATTCGATCGTGTAATAGATAAAACATAACAGTTTCTTTAATATAAACACGCAGGTAGGTACAATACAGGCGCTGCTAGCACCGGACGTGATACAAACAGCGATCACAGATTTGATACTAAGCAACATTAGCACAAAAATAAAAGGCTGTGTCCGTGTGCGCTCAATAACTTTGGTCGAAGTCGAGTAATTAGCGACGCAAAAATTTCTCGAGCACTCCTGGTGGCCAGATTTCGAAGTAGCGTAAATGAGACAGATATCAGAGTCAGAGACAGAGTCAGATGTGAGACTAGATCGGGACATATATTGTTCATATTTTTTATTTCTCGAAATGTCAAAAATTCTTTTTGTTGTGGATTCTATGAATGCAACTAAAGGATTTGTGCATCCAATGCGTGAGGGCGAGCAAGTATTAGAGAGCGGTTTAGTTGTGTCAGTGGGACTGAAAGAAAAAAGACTGTGTGTCACACATTAAGGCTCTCGTCTTGAGAACATCAGGTCTCACTACTCAACATCCGTGTTTAGTTAAAGTGTGGGTAATTTTTGGAAAAAGAATATGATTCGCGTTTGTTAAAAAATCAATCTGTCGAGTGTGAATGTATAGCTGGGCAATCTGAAAAATGTAAACATGTTGTAACTGTTCTTATTTACCTGACAAGGTTAGTCATTTAAGTGTATGCTATTTTTTTTAATTTTATTAATTTTTTTATTTTTAGTATTGAGCACCGACTCCACTACAAAAAAAATATATTTATAATATATTTTTTTTTAATAAAGGAAGAAGAATTATTCGATTTAAGTTGCACAGACATCGAGCAACAGTGGGGAGCTCTTAAAACTTCCACGTTGAAGGAGTACGAAGCAAAACGTCTGAAAAATTTATGTCACGTTAAATCGCAAAAAGATTTATATGTCTGCTCTGCCTGAGGTCACTAAAGATATGGAGAAGAAATGGGCTAAAAAACTATCTAATTGTAAACTCCAACAAAATTGATAAAGTGAACAGTTAAAATACTATTAATGAATTAATTTAAATTAATATCAAATTTTCTGTTTTTCATGTCTTTTGAATGAATTAATTGCATAT
Organism: Cardiocondyla obscurior; assembly: GCF_019399895.1. Taxonomy (NCBI): domain Eukaryota; kingdom Metazoa; phylum Arthropoda; class Insecta; order Hymenoptera; family Formicidae; genus Cardiocondyla; species Cardiocondyla obscurior. The sequence continues at coordinate 4,937,477 of NC_091865.1, read as the reverse complement.
ATTATTGAACTGTAAATTAAATATTTTTTAATTTTTTTCATAATTATGTATGATACAATAATACAAATTAAATCTCATTATAATTAAAAAGTATACAGAATAAATGTTGTTCGTGCATTCACGTATATTCGTTCGGGCGACCGAGAAAGCGTGGAAATTTCCTTGATCGCCTGACACGAACACATCAGGTGGTTTCTTCGCGATCAAGCGTAAAGGATCATGCGATCAAGGCGTGAGGATCGTCGCGCGATCGCGAGAGGACCAATAAGCGTTTAGTCAGTAGATGTATATAGGCCGGGTCTGGACCAATTTGTGTTAGTGTGTCCGTGTGACCTAGGGCGAGGGGTAATGACGTCACGCGAGGAGGGGTGTTTTTCCAGGAATCGCCCCTTTGTCGGCGATTCTCGGAACAGATTGTTTATAAAAATAACAATAACATAAAAATTATGAAATTTGATATTTTAATTACGTAATTTGATATTTTTAAAATAGATAAGTGCGTTATCGCGCCGCGGTATTTTCATGCGGCATCGCGAATTTCAAAGGTTTGGATATTTTTTTAAATGGGGTATAGGGGGGTCTTATTTTTCAAAGGGGGTAAATGGGGGGAGGGGGTTGGGGGTAATCACGCGAGTCTTACAATTAGTCATGGCGTCGGCGGCGAGCGGCGGTGCGGCGGCGGATCGCAAAGTATCGCGCGCCCATCGTTCCCTCTCGCTCGCACCCGTTCGCGCCGCCTATCGTTCCCTCTCGCTCGCTCTCGTTCACGCGTTCGTCACAATCGACTACGACTCGCTCGCACCCGTTCGCGCCGCCTATTGTTTATCAACAATTCTTTTACACGCTCATACGATTCGAATGCGAGTGACGTTGCACATACACCCCCGACTAATGGCTCCTCCTTCTTATCTTATTTCTCTCTCACCCAGATACGTATGTTGCATACGAACGAGGCGGACTCACACCTCACAATTATAATAAAATGAAGGATGGAATAGAAGCGATTAAAAAAATGATACATGTCGATTACAAAAGTATATATTTATTTTATGAATATGCGTTACAATATATTACATATTTTTTTACGCAAGTCTTAGTCAAGGCGTTGGCGGAGAGCGGCGGGGCGGCGGCAGATCGCAAAATATCGCGCGCCCATCGTTCCCTCTCGTTCACACCCGTTCGCGCCGCTTATCGTTCCCTCTCGCTCTCGTTTACGCGTTTGTCACCATCAACTACGACTCGCAGTTCTCATGCGTAGTATGTCGCTTTGAAATATAATATTAAACAAAAGTTGACACTAAGAGGATGTACAACTGTGGGCCCAGGGCTCGAGTGTATTTTCTTCTTTTTATTATTCTTACAATAAGAAAAAATTTTAAGAGGTTGCGTTGGAGTTTTATACCGAGAGGGTATCGTTTTTTAATCAATCGCTAATGTCGTGTTTATCAATCGCTCATATGATATTGATTCCTTGCTCAAGACAATCATTGAAGAGCTGTGCAATTCATGTAATCTGTAAATGGTAAGTATAAAGAGAAATAAAATAAAAAATATTTTTATTCGTACGAATAGTAGCCGTAAAAAATTTTAATATTAAAGAGGGACAATTTTGCGTAAAGCCAACGTCACCGGCGTCTTCATTGCAATCATCATCGTCATCATCGTCGTCGTTGCTCGCATCATATCGATTGTATAAGATAATATCGTTAAAATATATAATTAGTAAAAAATCCCCATTAGTTAAATTTTCTTTTGAACACCGTGTATCGTTTGCGTTATATCTCTCTCACTCTTATTTTGTATTTTTCTCGTTCGTTATCGCGTTCAAGTGTCAATCGCGCTCTCGCTCACACCCTTTCACGCTCTCACTCGCATTCTTTAGTTATCGTCTCCAGATGCGTAACATGCTAGATTCTTTTCTATATACCCGTGTGGTCAAAAATCTTTTGCGTTTTTTATGGGCTTCAAACGCTGTAAAAAATCTTTTTGCGTTTTTCTCTTAGTCAAGTGTCGTTCGTGCTTTTCTAGTAATCGTTTCAAGATGTTTTTGTTAGATATGGACGATTCTTTCTACACGCCTATGCGACAAAAATCTTTGGCGTCTTTTATCATTGAATCTTTTGTATCACGTTTCGTTTTCGTTGGCCCGGCGTCTATTTTCTTTGTTTATTGACGAGGACGACGACGACGACGATGTGACCATGCCTCATTCTCAGTCTCACATCCGTAGCTGCAGGATCCTCTGTCTTAGGAGAAAATCCCAGAAGTAAATCCAAGAAAGTAAAAAAATGGCATATTTTGGAGAACAAGGTATGTATTATAATACAATTTATAAAATAATTTAATTTTTTATTAAATTATGTTATAATATTTATTTTTCTGTTTTAGCAAAACAACAGCTATGCCGCGATTTCCAGCGAGGCAGCTGCTCCAATAGCTATTGCGCGTTTGTGTACACTTATAGATATTGTTTTAATTATCAAAACAAAAAGTGCACAAACGCAATGCAAATTTTTGCACGTTACGAGCGTGGAGCAGGCTCGTTACGAGTCCACCGGGTTATCATCTGCTAAATTGCGGTATGAAGTCGGACGCACCCTGTAAAATTCAATCATCTGCGGGGACTATAAGGCGAACAGGTGTACAAGGACGGACTGCCAACGTCGGCATATCGAGCACCAAGAAAAACTAGAGTGCATTGTGTGTTGTTCGGAAATAGTGATGGACACTTTCGGGACGTCTAGTTGCGGGCACGTGTACTGTTATACATGCGCTCTTAAGTGCCAAGGGCCTCCGCGTCCGTACCAAATTCTAACTGTTGTGTGCCTGGTATGCTGATCTGTATCCAATTATGAACAATTGCTATAGCTTGTGTCGTTTTTTGCGTTTATTGTTTGTTGCTTGCTTGTGGTGTTTTTGCTTATGTCGTATTTTTGCTTATGTTTTTTATGCTTGTATCATTTTTAATTTTTAATTTTTAATGTAATTTTTATGTTTTATCATTAGTTTTTTCTATTTTGTTTTATCACTAATAAACGTTTTTAGAATATAAGGTAGTAAACTAAGATATAAAATAAATATTATATTTAAACATATTTTATTATTTTTGTATTAACATCTTTTTAATTATTAAAAACAAAAACTTACAAACTAATAAATATGTGTGTAATTACTTTAGAATATAAATCTAATATAAAAATAAATCTAATGTAAAAATGAACTAATAAAAATGAATATAATATAAAATAAACTAATAAAAATGAACTAATAAAAATAAACTAATAAAAATAAAATAATAAAAAAATAAAATAATGAAATAAATATAAAATGAAACTTAACCTAAACTTATGAACTAAAAAATTTTTTTCCGGCGTCCTCTCTCTCCGTCTATTTCCTGTTTGCCTCGTCTTTTTTCCGGAGTTTTTAGTCATTGTCTGAAACAAAAAAAGGAATTATTAAAAAAATATAAAATAAAATGTATTAAAAAATAATAAATAAAATTTATTTAAAATATACTTACATAGATTTATCTGCACCTTCCATTGTTTGCACACCGTGCAGAGATATTTGGGTACTTGACCATGCATAGAAAAAAGTATCACTTTCATTAGATAGTCTCTGCAACTCATGGTGATTTTTTCGAAATAATTTAAATGAGATCTTGCCGAAAATTTTTTTTCTGTTTAATTTAGATCCAATCTTGCCAAAAAAAACAACAATAGCCACAAAACAACACAAGCAAAAAAAAAACGACAATAGCAATAATAAAAACAATATAAGCAATAATAAAAACAACAGAAGCAATAATAAAAACAACAGAAGCAATAAAAAACAATAGAAGCAATTTTGAGATGTGTACTCCTCGACTGGCGAGCGACCGATTGACGAGCGACCGACTGAAAATCACGTGCTGCGTTTCCATTCGCTTCCATATGTGTGTTCGTAAATGCACAATGAATGATGCTTAAAGAAGCGGATATACGAACGGACTTAAGGCCCTTTCGGTGTAATTCATTCAGCCGGCGTATCGATCCACATGATAAAACTTTTTGCAATACCCAAGTGTATAAATAAAGTTGACATATCTACCGGGTGCACATTTTCTGTTTGCCCGACTCTGGTTAACGAAACAAGAGCCGCATCGCCAAAGAGAATATCATTGATGGTAATCCACCCCCGCGCATTTTCCATGATTATTCTAGCGAGCGTGATCTCTTGCTCCGTCCACACCTGGGCTCGCCGATACAAGATTCCGTCTAGAACACACGGTATCGCCTGCCACTTTATTTCACAGAATCGTTCCTCCAGTCGGAAACACTCATAAGGTAGTCTACAGGTTCTGCGAGCCCAGTCGCGAAGATGTACCGTAATCGACGTAGCACTAACATCGTCGACGATTCCTCTTTGCCATTTTAAACCTTCTCGGATAGCAACGAGGGTTCCCACTGTAAGTTCATGTGGTAACAGCATGAGGTTGGTTGCTGCAATCCTCATAAATGCAGTCAATTGTTCAAGCACCTCCAAATGAGCCTTCTCTCCGTTAATTAACTTCACCCAAAATAGCGTGGGTGATTGTACGCGTATCACGCGTACTTCGTACGGCCAGCGGGTCAGTTGTCTTACATTGATGTCGGAAATCATCTAAAAAATAATTTTTTATATTAAGCGGTATTTAAAAAAAAAAATATTAAAAATAATATCAGAAAAGATACTTACATTTTTTTAATTGGTACTTGGCGACGATCAGTTACCGATGCTTGGTTGCAAGGAACTGATCGCTCGACGGTTGAAGAACTCATCTCGATCCAAATTGTTTTATAAAGATAAAAAATTATCGTTCTCACTCGCGTTGTCACTCACGTTGCCACTCACGTTACCCCGCATCAATAAAAATAGACTGCTAAGAGAACAAAAGACTATGCGGCTAAATTCAAAGACTGCAAACGGAGGTAGTTGCTATTTAGCAGGTATGCATTTCTTTTCTTGGAAAAAGATAAGGTAACGATTTTAATTCCCCCACATCATTGAAAAATAGACTGCTAAGAGAACAAAAGACTATGCGGCTAAATTCAAAGACTGCAAACAGAGGTAGTTGTTATTTAGCAGGTGTGCATTTCTTTTCTCGGAAAGAGATAAGGTAACGATTTTAATTCCCCCACATCTTTGAAAAATAAACTGCTCAGATAGCAAAAACTATGCGGCTAAACTCAAAGACTCTGCAAACGGGGTAGTTGCTATTTAGCGGGTGTACATTTCTTTTATCGGAAAGAGATAAGATAGCAATTTTTAAATACCGCAAAGTGAAATTTATTATTAAATGACTCATTATAATTTGAGAGAGGGTAAAAAATGTGTTACATAATTAATCAGGAGTAGGGGTAGAATATAAAGCATTCCTTAGGCCTCTCTTGTAACCACGCGCGCGAATCTCATTAGTGATCGAGCGATCGACGATAATGAACGTTGACGTGAGAATAGAAATCGGTGAAGAAATCGGTGAAGATATAGAAATAGAAATCGGTGAGGAAATCGACGAGGTTCATCCCCTGTCGGAGGATAGTGCTTGCGAAACCGACGATGACAACGACGAAACGGTTGAAAATACTACGCGCAAAACGATCAATTGACGGAACTTAACCGCGATTAATCTGCGTACGAAATTTTGTGCCATATATTTTTATTACGGTGACAGACGAAGATACAACGTGTGCGCTTCTTGTTTGGTATTGATGCGAAACGATTTCAACGAGTCCGTTTTCAAGATTCGTAAACACGTCGTAGGATCTTACGAAAGTCTCAATGGTACGTGGTGCTTGAACTGTAGAGCCGCAACATTCGTTGTAATTTCGTGCGATATGTGTCCGGTATGCACAACTGCGTGAGCAATGTACTTCGATTCCGTACTCGCGTTGCTAATGTCGTTGTTTGTCGTATTTATCGCTAATGTCGTTGTTTTGTCGTATTTATCGCTAATGTTGTATTTATCGTTAATGTCGTTGTTTTGTTGTATTTATTGCTAATGTCGTTGTTTTGTTGTATTTATTGCTAATGTTGTTTTTTCAACATTAACGTGCGAGCATCGGTGTGAGAATCATTTAAAAATGGATCAAAGTTTTCTCGAGGAAGAGCGCGAACTCCTGGTGCAGGCTGACGCCGTGACCACCCTGGGAGAATTTCTCGTGTGGCTTGAGAGATGTGACGACCTAGTGAATCGACTCGAGGAACGCAGTCGCGCCAAGCGAACGCGCGTATCCGTCGGGTGCGCGCAATCCACGGTGGCGAGTATCGCGCGACTCTTGGGTGCCAGGAAACATTTGTACGGACGTTACGTGCACCAAGGTGGCGAGTATGCGAGCATCAGTGCTGCCGACGGTGATGGTGACAACGCAGCTGGTGAACTCGAGTGGCGCGAGATCGAGACCGCGTTCAAAAGTCGTATCGCAACGGGTGTGGTAATAAACGCAAACTACATCGAGCCGCAGCGATTCCTGGAGGACGCCAGTAACGCGGTGTGCGAGCGCGTACAGGACATCGTGTGTAAAAATAATTGCGTGAAAGTGAACACCGCGTTCAACGGTGAATTCACGGCCGGGGACAAACGCGCCAACAAAAGTATAACCACAAAAAACTGTGAGATCTTTCGAGATACTGATGTACGCGAGTGGTACCGACTACATGTTATCGAACCCACGCTGGCTTCTCTCGAGGAGTTTCAGGAGCGCGACAGCGGATGGGCGTTATCGCGAATTTTGAACTTGTTGATCAACGTAAACAAGTACAATCCGATGCGTGCGGGATGTCACGTTACATTGTCGCGGAAAATAGTCGCTAAAAAAGCAGTGATATACGTAAAATCAATGGACGACAAGTGTCTCGCGTGGTCGGTGGTGGCGGTTCTGTTTTTCGTGAAGCAGCACGTGGATCGAGAATCGTCGTACCCACATTACGCAACGGTGCTGAACGTCGAGGGTGTGCAGTTTCCCGCGATTCTTAAAGACGTTGCGAAACTCGAACGATTGAATGATATCTCGATCAACGTGTACGTCACAAAGACACGTGGAAAAAAAATAAACGTTCTATCTATACGCCTCAGCAATGAGAAGAAAAAGAAACACGTAAATTTATTGTACGTGCAACGCGACTACAACGATGACAACGATAACCAGGAAGTGGGACACTTTGCGTGTATCAGTAATCTATCAGGCCTCGTCAGTTCGCAACTAAGTGGACGCGAGCATCGTAAACACATTTGTGATCGGTACGTATGGTTTTGAATATATAATTAATTTTTTTATTTTTAAATATTATTTTTTTAAAAAATATTTTATTTTTAGGTGTCTTCATTACTTCAGTTCAAGCGAGAAGCTCGAGGCTCACGTTATGGATTGCGGAATCTTAAACGACTGCGCTATACGATTACCCAGCGAGGACGACAAATGGCTCAGCTTTTCCAATCACGGCAACAAGGAGCGTGTGCCGTTCATCGTATACGCCGATCTGGAGTGCGTGCTGCGAAAGATCGATCCACCATCATCGCCCGAACAAACGACGTTTAATTATCAACATCACGAAGTATTCAGCGTGGGATACTACGTCCGATGCTCGTACGACGAGTCGCTTTCGAGATACGAATATCGTCGCGTACCCGATTGCGTCCAGTAATTCGTCGAGCGGCCAGTGAGATTAGCTCATCGCGTAAAAACCGTAATATCAAACGTCGTCTCGATGAAGACGTTGTCGAATGCGCAGCTCGAGGTGCACGAGAACGCGACGCTGTGCCACGTGTGCGAAAGTCCGTTTGCGGCGGACGAGAAGCGTGTGCACGATCATTGTCATTTGACCGGTCGGTATAGAGGTCCCGCGCACTCAAAATGTAACCTGCGATACCGCGACACGCGTTACATCTCCGTCGTATTTCACAATCTGTCGGGTTACGATGCGCACTTTGTTATAAAGGAGATCGCCACAGCGTACGAGGGTAAAATTAATCTCTTGCCGATAACGAAGGAGAAATATATCTCCTTTACGAAACACGTTAACGATACGGCTGAGGGACAGGACTCGCGAACTGTGATAAAGTTGCGCTTTATAGACTCGTACAAATTTTTGAACACTAGCCTCGACAAATTATCGTCTCTACTCGCCAAAGACAAATTGCGAATCTTGCGCGCTGAATTTGCGACACTTTCAGAAGAAAATTTCAATCTTTTGACGCGAAAAGGTGTATTTCCATACGAGTACGTCAACAGCGTTGAAAAATTGAATGAGTCAAGCCTACCGTCGCGCGACTCATTCTTCAGTTCGCTGACCGGTGACACGGTGACCGAGACAGATTACGCGCACGCCGAGACCGTATGGCAGCGGTTCTCCGTTCAAACTCTGGGCGAGTACAGCGATCTGTACCTCAAGACTGATGTACTGTTATTGGCTGAAGTATTTGAAAATTTTCGCGACAGATGCGTCGAGAGTTACGGACTCGATCCCGCGCATTACTACACCTTACCCGGTTTCACGTGGGATGCGATGCTCAAGCATACGCGCATAAATTTCGAATTGTTGACCGACATCGACATGGTGATGTTCGTCGAACGCGGTATACGCGGCGGTCTAAGTCAATGCTCCAACAGATACGCGCGAGCCAATAACAGATACATGCGGTCGGGGTACGACTCGTCGAAACATTCGTCGTACATTGTGTATTACGATGTAAATAACTTGTACGGATGGGCCATGTGTCAGCCGTTACCGTACGCGGATTTCGAATGGGTCGACGACAACGATCTCGCAAACCTCGACGTAGACGCGATCGCCGCGGACTCGCCCACGGGTTATATTCTCGAGGTGGATCTCGAGTATCCCGCTAGCGTGCACGACGCGCACTCCGATCTGCCGTTCTGTCCCACGCGAGAGAAACCACCGGGGGCAAAACACAATGTAAAACTTTTGACTACGTTGTGCGATAAGAAGCGATATGTCATCCACTATCGCAATCTGCAGCTGTGCATGCGTCACGGTCTTTGCGTCACCAAGGTTTGCCGCGTGCTGCGATTCACTCAATCGGCATAGTTGCGCGATTACATCGAGCTCAACACGCGACATCGAACTCGCGCGACCAACGATTTTGAGAAAAATTTGTTTAAACTGATGAACAACGCGGTGTTCGGTAAAACGATGGAGAACGTACGAAATCGCGTCGACGTTCGCTTGCTCTCGCAGTGGGACGGACGGTGCGGTGTGGAGGCGATGATCGACAAACCGAATTTTCACAGCAGAAGCGTATTTGCGGGAAATTTAGTAGCCGTGGAATTGCGTAAACTTGAGGTGAAATTCGCCAAGCAGATATACGTCGGTATGTCTATACTCGACATATCTAAAGTATGCTTGTACGAGTTTCATCACGAGTATATGATACCGACTTTCGGAGACAAATGTAGCGTCAGGTATACCGACACGGACAGTCTTGTGTACAGCGTCGAGTGCGACGACGTATACGAGATGATGAAACGCGATATCGCGAGGTTCGACACGAGCGACTATCCGCCCGATAACGCGTATGGTATACCTCTCGCGAACAAAAAAATACCCGGCTTAATGAAGGATGAGTGTAACGGTGCGATCGTCACAGAGTTCGTCGAACTCAGAGCTAAGATGTATGCGATCAGGATAGACGGTAGAGAGACACCAAAAAAGCAAAGGGCGTAAAGAGCGGAGTCGTGGCGCAAACTATAACGTTCGACGATTACGTGAGGTGTCTCGAGGACAAGATCGCTTTGACTCGCGACCAATCGTGCATCAGGTCGAAATTGCACGATGTGTACACCGTGTCCGAGACAAAGATCGCTCTGTGTCCGTACGACGACAAGCGATATCTCGTGCCGAACTCGACCGAGACCTTGCCGTGGGGCCATTATCGCATACCTCGATAAAACACAGTACACATGTACGCGGTATACATGTACGCGGTATACATGTGTGAATACATATGTCATTATTGTGATAAGAAATTTTGTAGCGGACTGTTGCCTGCTTATTGTATTCTAAATAATTTATTCGCGAATAATGTACCGGAGTGTATATTTTCTCTTAACAAATTTGAGAAAATACTTATACAGAGAGCTAAAGCTTTTCAGATTGTGGTTAAAATGAGAACAGTTTTTCATAAGGTAATTCCAGAAAGACAAAAAAAAAAAGTTAAATGTTCAACTTATTATTTACCAATTCCTTTAGAAGAAACTTTTAATAAATTATGTTCAAAAATTGATCCAATAAATTTAAATCACGAATTACGTATCTTAGTTAGAAATATTCCAACTAAATCAAAAATTATTTGGGAAGATTTAGTGGATTTAAAAAAAATATATCAAGCTATAAAATAGTTGAGAGTTCATAACTTTTTATATTCTGGCATCGTACTCCCTATAACACATGTTCAATTAAATTTAGGAAATTTTAATAACGTAGAATTTCATGCACAAGAAACAAAAAATGATGCAGAAGCTCCATTTAATGAAGAAAATGTTTTAAATAATTCCAATTTGCAAACGCAAAAGATGGCAGATGATGAAGTTCCATTACATCAGCGCAAGGCTATGTTGACTCAAAAAGATGACAATGAGAGTTACTACGAGCAATATACTATATATCCACTATATGAAAAAAAAGAAAATAAAACTGCTACTGCTTTGTATCAAATGTTAAAAATTTAAGATGTACCTTTGGATAATCGTGAAAAGAATTTAAATTTGATGTGTTTTCCAGATTTATATCCATTTGGTAAAAATGGACAATATGATGAAAAAAGACCAAACAAACTTGAAGAACATAAATTTATTAAATGTCGTTTGATGTCTAAGCATCCACAATTTAGACTGAAGCAACAATACTTATTTTATTTGTTAAATAAAGCAAATATTCGTCACTTAAGTCGTAGAATTTATCATAAAATGAATATAATTAATCGACGAAGCCGTTATACGGTTGCGGAATATTTAGAAGCTATGTCGAAAGAACTGTTGGAGTCCAATTTAAATACTATATTTTCCGTACTTTAAAATACAAAGCAATATTGGCGTCGACCAAAAAGCGATTTAGATTGTATGGCTCGACATTACGGACCTGCAACATGATTCTTAACGTTAAGTCCTAGTGAATGGTTATGTGACGATTTAGGTGAATATATTCATGAAGTTAATGAATGGCAAGATTCTTCGTTGAGTACTATTGTACTTGTTGCTAAAGATCCTGTATCAACGTCGAGATTTCTTAATAATATATTTCGAGCGATGATAGATTTTATTTGTTCGAAAGATTTTCCGATCGGAGAAGTAACGCACTATTTTTGGCGACGAGAATATCAAAGTAGAGGCATACAACATTTTTACTTATTAATTTGGATAAAAAATTCACCAATTTTTGGAGAATCTTCTGTAGAAAAAGTTTTAAAATTTATTTCGCAATACATTAGCTGCAAAAAGCCAGATAAAAATATTGCACCATTATTGTACGGTCGTGTTGATAAACATCAACGACACAGACATAATGATTATTGTCTACGATCAAAAAAAGTAGGACGAAAAGTTATTCGTAGGTGTCGTTTTGGATTTTCACGACCTGTTACTGAAACATTGCATATGAGAGATGTAGCAACTGCAATAGCAGGTAGAAAGCAATTGAAACATAAAAGTAGATTGTATGATCTTCCAAGAACAGAAGATAAAGTTGATATTAATGATTATAATCCCGTGTTTCTTACTGCATAGAAAGGAAATATGGATATACAATTTATTGGTGAAAAGTCGACCTTGCTTACATGATATGTTACTAAGTATGTAAATAAAGCGGGTAAAAGTGAGTCATCAGACTTCGATCTTGAGAATTTTAAAAATAATTAGAATAAATCATTGGACAGTGTTCTCTGGAATTATGGTTTACGATCCTTAACTAATAGGGAATGTGGAGCTTTTGAAGCTGCAGATACATTATTAAGCATTCCTTTATATGGAACCAATCGTAATACAACTATTAAATAGTTTACCGTTAATCGTATACGACAAAAAAAGTTAAAAAGTCTTAAAGAGATTGAAGCTCTAGATAATGAATCCACAGATTTATTTTGTCCAGCTTTAGTAGATAATTATTATCCACAAAGAGTGGATGAAATGGAATCTATGTCTCTTTACGAGTTCGCCCAATGGTATGATATCACGACAATCGAGCCAAAGAATAATATACTTGAATATTATAAAATAGATAGTAAACATTTTCTTAAACGACGACGATGTGCATGTCTTATTAATCACTATAAATACAATGTTGAAACACAGCCCGAAGATTACTTCTTTTCTTTACTGCTTATGTTTAAACCATGGCGAAATTTAGACGATCTTAAAAATAATTGTGACATTTATGCAGAAGCATTTGAAAAAGCAAAATTAAATCTTACAGAGGTGTTATATCTCGAGCTCTTAGCAACAGAGGCTCGGGAATAACGCCGGAATGTCGCACGCGCGCGACCGTTTAGCTTGATCGGCAGAATACCGCCGATCAAGGTAACCCGGCATTTCCGGCCGGGACGCGAAGTCCGAGGACAGTCGCGGTTGCCACCCGCGATTCCGTTGATTGCTATGAATTTTGGCATAGCAACAGTAGGAGATATATAGGGGCAGCCGCGGCCCGGACAGGCAGTCGCAATTAAGAATTTGTATTAGACACACGCGTGGCTTCGAAAGCTGTAATTCATCAAGGGAAAATAAAAGATTACTATAACTTGAACGAGATATATTTATTCAGAAACTTCCCGCTACACTATCCGGAGAACGGACCCCACAGCACCTTCCCGGTGCAACATCTGGTGGCAACGGTGGGATCCGCTCTCCGGAATCTGGCCGCTGCAAACTAATCCGCCTTAGTCGGCTTGTAGTGCGGGATCTCTGAAACAAACAAGTAAACAGACGTGAGAACTTATTCATAAAAAGGAAGACAGAAGAATATAAGAAGCAGAGAAGGCCGGATGCGAAACCCGAGCAACCACTGACCAGCGTAACTACGGAGCAGCAGCCACGCAGATAAGCAGCCACGCAGATAAGCAGCCAAGCAGACCGAATACCAGATAGAGAAGCGTACGAGCAGCCAAGCTGAGAACATCGCGACTCATCAGCTACCAAGCAGCATGCTGTTACCGGCGCTATTGTAAATTAGTTATATATATGCATGCAAGGCGAAAAGCGAATAAGATTATATGTACCGCGGCAAATTCCTTCTACATTGTCACACGTCGCGCCTATCGTGGTTGAACGGCATTACCGAGCCCGAAAACCTACAACCGATCTTTAAACGAATTCCGTATAGGTCAACGAATCAAACGCGAAGTTTTATCCGCGAAATAACGGTAGACGACGAAATCTTGGACCGCGATAGCGCAATATACGAATTTACGAACGGAATCTCCCTCCCTGTACCCATGTATTCTGGCAACGCGAGTTTTGTGAATTACCGAGAAGTTGAGGAACCCGGTAATCAAAGTCGCCGATCGTCATTAGGGTCGATAGTGAGCGAACTATTTGCGCCCGAAAACCAGCGATTCGTATTCATGATGACCGATAACGGCGAAAGGAACGAGCCCTCGCTTACAGGCGCGGAAGGCGCGAGAGCGCGAACCTCACACGGCGAAAACTCTATCGGCAACACGGAACCCAGCGCGAACACAAATACAACACAGCCGCAGTGCCGACACTCCTCACCGATCTCGCGACCAGGCGGCACGACGCGCGACGACGCGATGCTGACGATACTTGACGCGATATCGCTTACCGCAACACGAGTAAAAAGATTGGAGAACGAATACTTTGCGCAAAGATACGGCAGCAGGCTCAACAGAATGGCGGACTCTTTGCAGCACCCCGTGCCACCCCCGCGACGGCCCCAAAGAGATGTACGACATTCTCTTAACAACTCGCGGCAATACTTAACGCTGCAAAACGCAATCGGTTTTATATCCACATTTGACGGGAGCGACAACAACGTAAAAAAGTTCGTCAAAGCATGCGAATATGCAGCGCGAAAAGTAGACCCGGAAGACGTGAACGAATTACTGGCGGCTATACTTTATACAAAACTCACGGGACGAGCACTCTCGCGATTTGAATCAAAACAAATTTTAAATTTCGCGCAATTCATACGTGAAATCGAAGAAGGCTACGTATAGCGACGAGGTACAGCACACCTCCAGCTAGAATTCAACTAGCTGCGTCAGCGCACGGGAGAAAGCGCGCAAACGTATAGAACCCGAGCCGACACGTTAGTAACCGAGCTATATGACGCGTTGAGCGAAGACTCCAACTACTCGGCGGACGAAAAACGCGGAATATGGAACTCGCTTCAGAAACAAGTACTAAACAATTATCAGACGGGTTTGTTGCCGCATTTACAAACAATCGTCCGGTCGCGGAACTACAGGACGTTACAAGAAGCGGTAGCAGGAGCGGCGGCGGAAGAGAGACAGCGTAGCGCACCCGTACGCACATATAACGAGCGAGCGTAAGTAGGGAATAAACACGGGTTCTAGAAGGAGGGGGGGAGGGGGCGAGGGAGCCGTAGGTGGGAAGAGACGGGGGTATGAATGGGCGACAGATACCCCCCGTCTCTTCCCACCTACGGCTACCTCTCCCGCGCTCCTCTCATCGCGGATTTTTTCCCCGTCCCTCGCCTCCTCAACGCTCCTGAGTTAGAACCCGTGTTTATTCCCCCTCACAACACCCCGCGCTAGCAACAACCGTTAATATATTACAAATACAATAAAAACTTACGTTTTTTAATTTTGTCGTATTCTTTTTATCGGCAGCAATTCGCTGTCCGCCAAAACGGATTGTTTTATGTGGGTGCACAAGTTTATCTGCTTATCAAGTACATATATGCGCTCGTCACTCACGGGATTTTCAGAAATTGAACGAAGAGTTCTGTCTAATATTAATATTCCACCACGGCTGCTTTCACCACATAAGCGATTGTCTAAATATAAGCTAAATTGAGCTAAACTGTGATTTTGGTGTGTACTACACCACACACCGCCTGTACTGAATGGGGTACGATCCCCCAACTCGCGACGCGCAAGAATATGCAGTAGCGACGAACACTTTTCCATTTGAGAGAAATTAGACGTTACACTTGAAAAAATCAGCATACGACTGACAGGCTACAGCTGTGAGCTCACTGCAGACAGTCAGAAAGTAAAACGAAAGCATTTTTTTATCAACAGCAGTCCCGAAGGTGTGACATATACTCATGCGAATCTTTTTACAGCGTTTAGCACGTTTGAAACTCAAGATGCATTCTTGCACATAATGTGAAATTATTTTATATTAAAAATATAAATTTGCAAATATTTTTTTCTTATAAACAATATATTTAATATAAACATTTTTGAAATATAATATAAACATTTAAAACATATACTCATGCGAATCTTTCTTTGAAAATAAGAGCATTACAGACTGTCAGAAAGAAAACGAAAGCATTCTTTTATCATCTACTATCCTAAGGTGTGTGTGACATATACCCGTGCGAATCATTTTAAAAAATGCTGTCAAATCGACATGTGTTAAAAAATGCATCAATATGCAAAAATGTATATATAAAGAGAGGCTGTGAGATGAAAATCTATTCAGTCGTGAAGCATTTGAGTTTTTGTGAGTCAATTTTTATTATAAAGTTTTTGTTTAAAAATGGATTCTGTTTATAACGATTGTATAGAAAATCACATTGATGTGACATATCCAGCAATTGGGGTAAGAACTATCATGTAAAAATACAAACTATTTTAATGAAAAAAAAATGTATCATAATACTTTTTTCAGCGCATATACATAGACAGCGAACCGTTTCATGAGGTGCAAATAAAGCATATCATGAAAATAAAAATTCCACACGTACAGCCCGTAAGTCATCTTTTTACACAAAAATATATTTAAGTAATAAAGAATGTAGAAATAAAATAATTTAATTTTTTAATTTTTAAGATTGGATTGATCCGGAAGAAATCAGTATAAAAGGGTTTATTAATATAAAAAAAAAATATGCGATAAAAAATGAACGCCGTCGCGATAGGGAGTATAATAGATACATTTGGATGGGCCCTCATGAAGGTGGTGATGTTTTCGGGCTGCGCAACATGTTTAACATGGAAGAAGACATCGCCTTTGCGCCGGAAAGTTGGAATTAGGTAAAAATAAATATATATATTTTTAATATATTATAATTGTATTTTTTTTTAATTTATAATTATATTTCAGCCCCCAAAACCTGATTTAAATTAAGATTAAAATTAAGATTAAGATTAAGATTAAAAATATATGTTTTAAATATTTTATATATTTTATATATTTTATATATTTTATATATATTTGTTAAAAATAAAAAAACATAATTTTACATAAAAAATAATTTTTATTTTAATCTTTACAACTCCTCCTGACGCTACAACCACTAATTGAATATTTTAAGGTGCTACACTTCGTCACCATCCGCTAACATAAATTTGTTTATTAAAATTTTTACAATTCCTTTTGATGCTCCAGTTAAATATTTTTAAATACATTTTTTTGTAAAGCGCAATGCGTAAAATGATTATTAATAGGATCTAAAATATTTTGTAAGATTCGACATCTTCATTATCTGCGTCTAAAGTTTCAATGATGCGGTCTTGTCTAACATCACCGTCGAGCATATCAGCCATGTACGTTTCTCATATCCTTTGATATAAGATGCCACACTTCATCGCCATCCCCGTTAACATAAATTTTTTTAATCTTTATAATTCCTTTTGACGCTGCGACCACCAGTTGAATATTTTAAATACATTCTGTAAAGCGCAATGCGTAAGATGATTTCCACATCGCACGGTATTAATAGTATCTAAAATATTTAAAGATTCAATATCTTCATAATCAGCGTCTAAAGTTTCAATGATGTAATCTTCTCTAACATTGTCGTCGAGCATATCAGCCAACCATGCACATTTCTCATATCCTTTGACATATATAAAACGTGACATTTCATCACCATCTACACCTGTTACAGCTGTTGTAATTGTTTTGCCATGTTGTATGGCACGGTTCCTTCTTCCCATGACAATGTATGATGATATTTTATTGTCCAAGAAATGCATGACTTTTCAGATTGTGCCAAAAAATTCCATGGCACTGGATTTTTAAAGATGTAATAAGTTAGAACAGTACCCTTTCTTAGCACTGCAACTTCTTTTACAATAAATCGCCGCCCAATATTAAAACCTTGAAGATCAACAAACGTTGGCGCAATCATGATGAACGCGTGTTTGAAACAATAATAATGTGTAGATAAAATTGTTTCTTTATATATGATAAAAACTGCTGATATAGCAATTTTTATAAGACCTTGCGCACAACGTTAGACAGTGGACTATATTCAACTATGCGATCGTGTAAAATAAGACAATATGCGGTTGTATTTGCAGGAACATTTTCCTTGCAATCAAATTCTAATCGCACGTCTACAGTGGCGCTTTTGATTGACTCGTTCTGTCGAGAGCAATCGATAACAACAAATGGTCCATATGATAGAAATGCTGCTACATTGCAAAAAGCCTCATAAGAACTGTTGCCATAATAAGCTTTACGAAAACGTATATACATATCATAAAGAATGGCGTATCTTTTTTTGTCAAAATCTAAATTCAGATCATCATATGGATAATATTCAGAGTTGAGAAAAAGTTTTACATTCGTTAATTTACAATCATCAAAAATGGTTGATTTTTTAGACATAACGTTTTTGCAATCGGTTTGCAGAGCAAAGATAACGTATCGAGGTTTTTCAAGTTGCGTTGCAGTCTTGACGGCCCAAGAATGTTTTGTAGTACTCTGCAAAAGAGGATATTCGTACAAATCCCACGAGCGAAAAGTCATGCTTAAATATCGCCCACTATCCAAAGTTCGCAGCATGGATAATTTATTGATCTCATTTAATATGACATGAGACATTCGCCACTGAATTTTATGCAATTCAATTTCTGACTCTAATTTCGAATCTCCTATAATGGAATTATTATCATTGCGAGCGCGTATTAAAATTAATTCATGGCGAGCGTTGACAACCACTCGTTTATAATCTTCACAGAAACCTAACAATATACTGAGGGGTACACAAAAATTAAAGAATCCTTCTGACGTAGTTGATGTTTCACTCCATCCAGCATTTTGCAGCATCACAGCATTATCAGATGTTAGCGATATATAATTTTTAAGAGTGCTAGTTATTCCAACGTTTCTGTTGCGATCAATTTCTACACCATTGAGTTCATAACGGATTTCATCGAACATAAATGCTACACAATTATTTCCTAGCGCAGCTGTTAACTTATCGTCAAGTTTTTTTATTTTTATTTTTCCCTCAATATAGAGAAAACTGTCACATGGCAACGTATACAAATCCTGTTGTTGTATTGGTATCCGTATTTCATCACTATATCCAAACGTTGTGTTAGCATATGGGTTGTACGTATAAGTTTCAATTTTAACAATACTATTGTCAAAGATCGGCTTATCATCAATAATCAATATATCAGCCATTTTTAGATGTTACACACAATAAAACCCAATGATTTTAAAAATTCTACGTTTGATGTAGTAAGTTTTTTCTTCACTAATTGAACCCCTTTGGTGGAAGCTGTGTATTTAGTTTGTCTCACGTTCGACGTTTTATTCAAAACGAGCATCTCACACTAAAGTCGTCTCCGCACATGCAGTCTCACGGTAATTTCTTTGCCACGAAAATCAAGCAATCGTCCGTTCTGATCTACAATGCGAATCGTCAAATCAGTAACGCTTCGTACGACGACTGGAAGGTAAATGATCTGTGTTGGAGTTTCAGATATCTTATATCCAGGTGGAACCTTAGGTGAAAATTCATGTATTGTATGTACACGTTTTCCATTACTGTATGCACCCCCCGTTACACTGCATTCAATGCCAATAACATTTACATTGATAATTTGTATTGGTGCGTCCGATTCATGCCAACGTAACGGCTCGAGTATGCGATCTGATGAAAATCCTAACAACGATCCAATGTTGCATGGTTTGGTGAAATTTATTTGATAAATACACTTAATCTCGCTTTTCATTGTATTGTTATTAGCTTTAATCGTTAAAGAATAATCTTTTTCATCATTACCATATGAAATCACGTTCTTTGCAACATCATTGATATGAAGCTCGTCGAGCGTACGTTTTAAATATTCGGCAATATCGCACAGTTCATACGAGCCGTCGGGAATGGTAATACTTTCTCCATCATTATCATCATCAGCATTATCGAAATAGAATGTATTATTTGATAAGTTTACATTAGGAATTGTAAAATACGTTTCAAAATTAGCCAGCCCGAGTTCATATTCTCCATCGCTTAAATCTATAGCGGGAAAGTAACTCACCGCGAGGATACTACTTTTGCCCGATAACGTGAGCGTCAGCGACATGTTTGATACTGAGTTTACAGCGCATAATGTTTGTTCTTAAATTGTGTATCGATTGTCTGCAGAAACTGTAGACATAATTGCCCACAGTTGTTTTGATTATATCGTTGATATGGTAAGGTATTATATTCAATTCGTGTTGCATCATTCCCTAGATATCGAGCAAGTTCTTGTGGCGGTCGAAGATTGCCGAAACTATCAAAATATATAGCGCGATTTCCTCTTTTCGCATATGCCACCCAGTGGGTACTTAATCCTTCAACTTTATCTAAATTCACAATACCGCTCTCGTTTTGATGTATTCCCCCAATCGGTAAAGTATTACGCATAAAAACGCCTCTAAAATATGGAATGCGCATGTGTTTCGCTAATTGTCGCAACTGTATATCGGTAGTAGCACCTTTGGGAAGTTTTAACGTCTCATCGGCGTTTTTTTTTTTTCCTTTCTTATTTCTATTATTTTTTCGAATTCCATCACCACGTTTGTATGGAGCAAGATAAACACCGCGACCTTCCATGGCGTAATTGTGACGTTTCATTTCTTCAAGTTGGCGTTGTGAGGCTTTTTTATCATTTACAGCTTTTGCGATTCCTGCGGCTCCACCAGCGAGCGAACCGATAACACCCAGTAAGGGTAGAAGCGGTATAACGCCACCACGTTTCGCTATCGAAAGTGTTTGTTTCTTCACCGTTTTCTTCTTCAGCGTATTCTTCCTCGCTGCACATAAGCCCATACCAAGGTTCGTTTTTGCTTTCATAGCTGCCCATACGGTTGTGGCTGCAGCTTTTTCACCAAAACTTGAATCTTCTGCGTTAATACGTTGCAGCGCTTTATTGGCGAGAATATTGTCAGCCACGTGGCGCTCTGCGAGATTGTTGCTACGTAAGTAAGCTATATCGTGATCACGACAAACTGCATCTAACGGATTAATTCCACGATCTCCTTTGGCAAATCGTTCGTTTAATCGAGTTCCTGGGCCGCAAAACTGGTACCCGGGTATGTGCAATTCAAACGGAAGTGCGTTAATCGCTCTGGTTAACAAGCCTCGCCCAATTTTCTCAGACATTCAATACAGTTTTTTATTAATGGCGCAGGACCGTCAACATGCGTTTCATAACTCAATAAATTATAATGTTTTAAACATCGGCGGTATTGCTGAACATCTAAATCAGCCTTTAAGTGTTCAGGAAGCTTATTCCACAAATAGTCAATATGTTGCGAAAATCGTTGCAATAAGAATATTTTTAGAATATGTTGTAGTTGTTCAGCTGTTAAATCACAAATATTATAGTCGTCCGACAGCAACAAAAACATATTGAATACTGAGCGTTTAATTTTTATGCACACAACTATAAATATATCAGCATGGATGATCTCATTTAGAAGGTAAAATGCGGTTCATACAGCAAGCGCCACCAATCAAGGTAGTGAATTTCGATAACAAGTTATTTTCCGAGTGTGTGTTACATAGACATGGAAACATGTTACCGAGTTCTATTCGCGCTATCATTTGTGGTCCATCAAATTGCGGTAAAACTAATGTATTAATAAGTCTGTTGGAAAGTCCGCATGGTATACGATTTGAAAACGTTTATGTATACTCGAAATCGTTGCAACAACCAAAATATCAGTATTTGAAAAAGATATTGGCACCAATAGAAGAAATTAATTATTTCACATTTTCAAATAATATTGATGTTGTTCCACCGAGCGAAGCACTTCCGAATTCTATATTTATTTTTGATGACATAGCATGTGATAAGCAGGATGCGGTAAGAGAATACTTTGCAATGGGGCGACACGCGAACGTTGACAGTTTTTATCTTTGTCAAACGTATGCGAAAATATCGAAGCATCTTATGCGTGACAATACGAATTTTTTAATTCTATTTGTAACACGGTAATTTCCGGTCCGGAGAGCTCGTCGGAAGCCAGAGTGCGAGTATAAAGAAAACCGAGACTTGGTTTAATCGAAAAATAAAGAATTTATTAAAGAAAGAAAGAATATTTAGTTAAAATATTACATTTAGTCTAACAAAAGGAATATATACAGTCATAAACTAAAGAATGAATTGCAACGAAAAACGGCTATCTGCCGTAAGCTGGATTCCCAGGGAACGCTAGTGCGGGTCGCTTTGGGACTTATCCTAGGTAACAGGCCGTGTCGGTCATACAGGCCTCCGCGGGTTACAGGACGGCCGCTCAGGCCGTATCGGACGCACAGGCTTCGCGTTCGCGAGTCGGCGGCACGGATTACAAACCAGGCCGTGAGGGCCGTATCGGACGCACAGGTTTCGCGTTCGCGAGTCGGCGGCGCGGATTACAAACCAGGCCGTGAGGGCCGCATCGGACGCACAGGCTTCGCGTTCGCGAGTCGGCGGTGCGAATTACAAACCAGGCCGTGAGGGCCGTATCGGACGCACAGGCTTCGCGTTCGCGAGTCGGCGGCGCGGATTACAAACCAGGCCGTGAGGGCCGTATCGGACGCACAGGCTTCGCGTTCGCGAGTCGGCGGTGCGGATTACAAACCAGGCCGTGAGGGCCGTATCGGACGCACAAGCTTCGCGTTCGCGAGTCGGCGGCGCCGCGACTTAATTCAACCGTGCGCCGGAACGCCCAGGGCCGTGTTGGCGCGAAGAAACGAGAGAGAGAGAGTCGGGAGCGCCCGAGTCTCGGAGATGTCGGTGTCGAGGATGGCCGGGAGCGCCCGGTCGAAGGAAGACTCGGGAGCGCCCGAGTCTCGGAGATGTTGGTGTCGAGGATGGCCGGGAGCGCCCGGTCAAGGGAAGGCTCGGGAGCGCCCGAGTCTCGGAGATGTCGGTGTCGAGGACGGCCGGGAGCGCCCGGTCGAAGGAAGGCTCGGGAGCGCCCGAGTCTCGGAGATGTCGGTGTCGAGGACGGCCGGGAGCGCCCGGTCGAAGGAAGGCTCGGGAGCGCCCGAGTCTCGGAGATGTCGGTGTCGAGGACGGCCGGGAGCGCCCGGTCGAAGGAAGGCTCGGGAGCGCCCGAGTCTCGGAGATGTCGGTGTCGAGGACGGCCGGGAGCGCCCGGTCGAAGGAAGGCTCGGGAGCGCCCGAGTCTCGGAGATGTTGGTGTCGAGGATGGCCGGGAGCGCCCGGTCAAGGGAAGGCTCGGGAGCGCCCGAGTCTCGGAGATGTCGGTGTCGAGGACGGCCGGGAGCGCCCGGTCGAAGGAAGGCTCGGGAGCGCCCGAGTCTCGGAGATGTCGGTGTCGAGGACGGCCGGGAGCGCCCGGTCGAAGGAAGGCTCGGGAGCGCCCGAGTCTCGGAGATGTCGGTGTCGAGGATGGCCGAGAGCGCCCGGTCAAGGGAAGGCTCGGGAGCGCCCAAGTCGTGAAGAGCGAAGTCGGTTTTGGAAGCCGGGTGAGCCCGGTCGAGGAAGTCTTGGGAGCGCCCAAGACCTGGAGGATCGGATGCTGGGGTGCTCTCCAGCGCGGAACAAGGTGCCTCGTCTGCGCTCGAGGCAGCTTATATACCCGTGGGCCCGGGAGTGGGGGCCCCCACTCCCGAGCGGTCGGGTGGCGGTGCGCGGTGTGGGCGGTTGGGCGGCCCGTGTTGCTCGTTGCGTAGGTCCGCGCTACTCGCCGCGGGCGGCTGGTCGGCCCGCGCGTGATTTAAACGTGGTCGGGACCGCGCGATTAATTTGGGCGAACGGTGGTGGTCGCGGCGCGGGGTCTGAAGTATTCGTGGCCTCAGGCCACATATTTAAACAGGATGTTACAAATATGAAACATATATATAATGATCATGTTAACACTGATATGTCATTCGAAGATTTTGATAAATTGTGTCGAATATGTTGGCAACAAAAGTATGGCTTTGTGGTGATTGATAAGAACAGTGCTATTTCAAACGGTCGCTATAGAAAGGGATTTAACGACTTCGTGGATTCATAATGTGATCAGTTGTTGTCGATACACCGATTGATAACTGTCAAGCTCGATATGAATAACAACAATGAACTTAAAAATTGAGAGATAATTGCGAAGAAAATTGCTCAAATGAGCGATTCGATTCGCAAAAAGTATCATGCTATGAAGACGGGAAAAATGGAAGAAGATATCGCGTTGGAGCGACATTTTAAACCCATCGTTGAGCCTCTTAAACAGATTGTAGAAAACACCGTTGGAAACAACGAAGTTGAATCAGCCATATCAAAGAACGAATTGTATTTTCCGGAAAAAAAAGATGTGTTAACGCCAAAACAAAAACGATTAATTACAGCATCTCCAATATCATTACCTGAAGAAAAAGAAGAAAGTAGATCGACACCAAAACGGAATCGATTAATAAATACATCGTTGATATCTTTATTGGGAGAAGAAGAAGATAAAAGTAGATTGACGCCAAAACGAAAACGATCAAATGCAACGTCACCGATAACAGCATCGACTCCAATTAAATCAACGTTAGAACGATCACACACCATACCGTCCACATTAAACGAGACGCCTAAGTTCGCGCAACAACGAAATTTTTCATCAAGGGAACGTTCACACTCACATTCCATTGAAGACGTTTTCGATACCGCAGACGAACCGTTGGTAACATCTATTCGACAAAAGTTGCAAACATCAGAAGGTTGGAAGACTCTTCAAACTCATTATGGACCGTTGGGGCAAAAGTATCTAGGCGCTGTTTTGAGCGGAAAAAAATCTATTAACATCGATAGCGTTTACGGAGTTTATTTCAACGACAATGGAACGATGATTGGCAACAAGCGTGTTGATTTAGATAAAAATGATAATATATTGATAGATGGTCAAAGGATCCTGGAACAGTGGTACTTTACGAATTGATTTTTATGAGATTTCCCGATGAGAGCAGTTATACTGATACCGATAAAGAAAATTATAAAAGTATACTCATGGCAACGAATGCACATAAACGTGACTACAATTCTCAAAATCAAGTAAAGAGTAACAAGGGTCACAAATATAAGAATATAATCGCTCCTGTGCTGAGTAAAAAAATTGGACAAGGTATACCATACGCTGTAACATTAAACAATAATAAAATCGATTATGTTCATTGGGATGATCCAAACGAGCTCGTAGATTGTTTTCGATTGCTCGAAGCCTCACGCTATGCAAGTCATAACGCTCACGACAATAGATTTTATCAATTATTGAGGAACTTCGCGAAGTGGGGCTTATTATAAATTGAAGTATGCATACACAATTTAATCATTTGATATGGAAATGCCGATTAACAAGTTTGGAACATTGCTTAAAGATGGTGGAGGAAGTAATACTAATCAACATTATCGATATAATGCGTTAGTTAGAAATTACGTGCGCGATAACGCTCTTTGTATAACATCCACCGATTACGACGCGCGATCACGCAAAATTAAGCATGTAGCTGAACCTTTAGACGATGATGATGCTGTCAACAAACAATATGTTCAACAAAATTTACAGATTTTAAAGAATGAAATTGTGGAACTTAATAATAATGTTCAACAGAATGTGCAGAATTTAAAAGATCAACTAAATGAACTGAATAAGAAAATAGAAATACTACAGAGTAGTCTACAGGTTGTGGTAAACACGCTTCGCAATAAATTTATTCGCGGTGAACAGAATTAAACAGCTACCGTTGCCGTTTGCTGTTCCCGTTTGTTGTTCCCGTTGCCGTTGCCGTTGCCGTTGCCGTTGCCGTTGCCGTTGCCGTTGCCGTTGCCGTTGCCGTTGCCGTTGCCGTTGCCGTTGCCGTTGCCGTTGCCGTTGCCGTTGCCGTTGCCGTTGCCGTTGCCGTTGCCGTTTCTATTGTTAATACCGTTTTTGTTATCATTTTCGGTGTTGCTATTGTTCATATTTATAAAAAAAATTTTTTTAATAGTGCAGTAAATCTCATAGCTTTAAAAATGTCAAAGAAAATAAGCTCAGAAAAACT
Organism: Cardiocondyla obscurior; assembly: GCF_019399895.1. NCBI lineage: Eukaryota > Metazoa > Arthropoda > Insecta > Hymenoptera > Formicidae > Cardiocondyla > Cardiocondyla obscurior. The sequence goes on along the minus strand of NC_091865.1, from coordinate 4,912,052 downwards.
ACAATTGGTAAACGAATTGCATACACCAGCGAGAAGAAATTTTTCTTGAAGGCGTGTCATAGTGCGCGGGTATAATGACTTGTGGCAAGCTGATGTAGTCGAGATGCGCCCATACACACGTGTCAACCGAGGTTACCACTACATATTCACCGTTATCGATGTGCTGAGCAAGCATGCATGGGCTGTACCATTAAAGACAAAAAGCGGTATCGAAGTTGCAACAGCGATTGCAAAGATCTTTCGCAATAATAAAAGATGTTCGAATAATCTTCAAACTGATAAAGGAAAAGAATTTTACAACGCAAACGTACAAAAACTCTTGAAAAAACATAATATTAACCATTATTCTACATACACTGTAATGAAAGCGTCAGTTGTCGAACGGTTTAATCGAACGCTTAAAAACGCTATGTGGAAAATGTTTACACTCAATGGAAATTATAAATGGCTTGATTCACTGCAGCAGCTCGTTTTGGATTATAATATGCGAAAACATCGAACTATTGGTATGCGACCTGTCGATGTTACCCCTGCAAACGCAGGCAAACTCTTGGCAACGGCCTACAGCCGCCTAAAGATTGCTGCTCCAGCACGGTTTAAAACTGGTGATTCAGTACGTGTTAGCAAATTCAAAACAATATTTGAAAAAGGCTATACACCAAATTGGACTACGGAAGTATTTACAATCGTCAAAGTGCAAAAAACTAATCCTGTGACGTACTTGTTGGAAGATTCTTGTGGAAAACCTATCGCTGGAGGATTCTATGAACAGGAATTGCTTCATGTAAATAATCCTGATGTATATCTTGTTGAAAAAGTGTTACGAAAACAAGGAAATAATGTTTATGTAAAGTGGCTGGGATTTAATAATTCACATAACTCATGGATATGCAAGAATAACGTTTTATAAGAATTTTATATAATTAAAAAAATTTTTTTATTTACAATATATAATGTATAATGTATAATATATAAAAATTTTTTTTACAACGGTATTTTATAATGCCCCCATGGTAATGTTTCAATAGAATCCTGTATAATATATCGTTTATCATCATATGGACTTAAAGCAGTTTTTTCCTCACGTATAGTATACACTTCGTGCAGCTTAGATCTTATACATGTTTGCTGACGCGTCATTTCTATTTCCTCCTTCAAGCATCGTGTGTAATCATCAAACGTTATCTTCTTGGCGACAACATTACTCTTAACACCTTTAATCTTTTTTGTATCTTTTTTACCATCTACTCGTAATGCATACATTTTTGCTCGAAGTCCAATGAATTCAGTCATAATCGCTCCATTGTTTTCATGTTTCATCAAACCTGGTACTTTTTTATTGACTTGTGGAATACCATACACATTGTCACAAGCGTAATCACTTGTATCAAATATATTCATATCACGTTTCATAATCTCATAAACGTCTTCACACTCTATATAATATATAAGACTGTCTGTGTCAGTATACATAATTTTACATTTATTTTGATAAAGAGGTTGCATGTACTCATGATGAAATTCATATAAACATGTTTTAGATATGTCCAGAATGCACATTCCAACATAGATCGGTTTATTAAATTTCACTTCAAGTTTACGCATTTCAATCGCTACCAGATTTTCGGCGAAAATGCTACGACTATGAAAATTCGGTTTCGAGATCAATGCCTCAGCACCAAATCTGCCCCCCCCAATGTGTTACGAGCCTTACATCAACATGATTACGCACGTTCTCCATAGTTTTTCCAAATACTGCATTATTCATTAATTTATACAAGTTTTTTTCAAAATCATTTTTTGCAAGCGTTCTAAATTTAGTATTAAGTTCTATATAAACACGTAGCCATGGGGATTGTTTAAATAGTAATATGCGATGTATTTTTGTAAAATGCAGTCCATGATTAATACATTGCTGTAAATTTCGATAATGAATGATGTAACGCTTCTTATCATATAAGGTTGCGAGAAGCTTGTTCTGCCGCTTACCGGGTGGCTTATCGCGCGTTGGACAGAATGGCAGGTCGGCATGCGCATCATGTAAACGTTGTGAATACTCTAAATCAACCTCGAAAATATAACCATTGGGTGAGTCTAGTGGCACACTCATCACATCGAAATTAGAAACATTGTCAACCCATTGAAAATCGGCATATGGTAGCGGTTGACACATCGTCTATCCATACAAATTATTAACATCAAAATACATTGAATATGTTGATAATTTTGATGAATCGTATGACTGCATATACTTATTATTGGCACATGCATATCTGCTTGAGCATTAACTTAAACCGCCGCGTATACCACGTTCAATAAACATAACCATATCAATGTCAGTAAGAAGTTCAAATTTTACACCCGTGTGTTTTAACATCGCGTCCCACGTAAAACCTGGTAAAGTGTAATAATACGCGGGATCAAGTTTGTAACTCGCTATACAGCTGTCTCTAAAGTTTTCAAATATGTCAGCTAATAACAAGACATCAGTTTTTAAATACAGATCACTGTATTCTCCGAGCGTTTGAATTGAGAATCGTTGCCAGATATCTATAGCGTGTGCATAATCATTTTCAGATACTGTATCATCAGTCAATGAGCTGTAAAATGATTCACGTGGAGGCAAACATACATCTTCCAATTTTTCAATACTGTCAACATATTCATATGGAAAGACTCCTTTACGTGTTAATAAATCAAAATTTTTATTAGTTAGATTAGAAAATTCATATCGCGACACTCGCAATTTATCTTTACTTAGAAATGATGCTAACTTCTCAAGACTTGTATTTAGAAATTTAAATGAATCAATAAACCTTAATTTTATACAATTATTTCTATTATCGGTGGTGCTTTTAACATTTTTTGTAAATGATATATATTTCTCTTTCGTTATGGGAAGCAGTTCTATAGTTCCTTCATAGGCAGTTGCAATTTCTTTGATAATAAAATGTGCATCGTAACCCGATAAATTATGAAAAACTATGGGAATACAATTCGAATTCATATAATTTATATTACAATTTGAATGTGCTGGTCCTCTATATCGACCGGTTAAGTGACAGTGATCGCGGACTCGTATGTCATCTGATACAAATGGTTTTTCACATATGTGACAATGTGTAGCTTTGTTAAAATTTTCCAACTCGTCTCGTGTAAAATCAGCCATGGGTACATTAGCTGATAAAATTGTTTTTACATTATGCGCTAAATTTTTAAGTTCCTCGGCGAACCATGCGACACAGTTATTACCGCGATGAAACCGATACATTGATAGCGACTTGTTGTATGAACAGCATACATAATACCCTATGCTAAAAACCTTATGATGTTGGTGTGCACATGTAGATGTGGTAGAGTCAGCATTCGTTTTTTCTAGGGTACATTCCAAATCGGCATATACCACAAATGGAACTCGTTCCTTTCTAGTATAGTTGTCAAAACTTAACCATTTTTTTTCATCACATGGTAATATAATTGCGCACTCATTAATTTTTCCACAATCTACGCTGTGTACCATTAATCTTTCACTCGAACTAAAGTAATGTAAGCATCTGGAATAAAGAATATAAATGCATTAAAAATTTTTTATTGTATAAAAGAAAAAAACATTTTTTACTTACATTTTATACTTACCGATCACAAAAAAATTTCTTACTCTTTGTTTTACTAAGTTGTGAACTTATAAGACGTGATAAATTTTTTATCAGTGAAAAATGTCCAACATTATTATCTCGCTGTGTGTACAACAAATGAATGTGTCTCTCTCGTACTTTATCTGTGAGTTGTATTGGTAGAATTTTTTTCTTCTCAATCGTATATATGTTGATGGAAATATTATTAAGATTTTCAAATTTTTTAACATGTTTCATAGTTATTGGAAACTCAATACCTTCAAGATTTAACACTGTTGCATAATGTGGATATGATATTATTCGATCCACATGTTTCTCGGCTGGGTATAGAGCGGCTACCACTGACCATGCGAAACATGCATTGTCAGCAGATTGTATATTTATCACAGCTCTTTTCATTTTAATTTCCTGTGGTAATATTACATGGCAACCAGCATGTAATGGATTGTGTTTATTTACATTTATCATCAAATTATGTATACGCGACAGTGCCCACCCGCTGTCACGTTCTTGAAATTCATCCAAGGATGTGAGAATAGGCTCGATAATGCGTGACTCGTACCACTCTTGTAGATCACTTGAACGAAAGAGTTCACAGTTTTTTGTGCACACACTTTTATTTGCAGTTTTATTGTTAGCTACAAATTCACCATTAAATACAACATTAATTTTTATATTGTTATGTTTATGCATAACATTTTGCACATGTTTTAATACAATGTTTCGCGCATCTTCCAGAAATTTGTGAGGTTCGATATAGTTTGAATTAATTACCACACCAGTTAATATGCGGCTTTCAAAAGCTGTGTCAATTTTACGCCATCGAAGTCCTTTATTTTTTGTATTATGTCCAGCACCCACATGAATGAAACGTTGTTTTGTTAAATCTCTTAAACTTTTGATACGTGCAATACATGCAACTAGTGATTGCTTCGCACCGATTGATAATCTTGCACGTTTATTTCGCCCCTGGTCCTCCAATAATTCGATATATTCTTCACATTGCTGATTCCATGCATTAAATTCTTCTAAAGTCAATCGATCTGCTTGCGCTGTCAACTGTTGCTCTCGTCGATCCATTTTGTTCTCGAGATTTCAATACGTTAAATGATAAAATGTGATGTATGCTCCACAGTTTTATATGTGGTATATGACAAACTGCTACGTTTACATTTTTAAGTAAGTTCAATGAATTCATAGCGATTATGTCAGCATTTTAAGTATGCACCTTCATAACGATGGAGAACACATAAAACACTGGAAGTCGCCTGGTAATTTTATATTTTTTTTAATGTTAGCAGTTTTGCACGTGCATATTGTGATAAGTGACATACATGTGGCGTCTACAAATTTTTGCTTAGTATTTTTTTCAGCACATGTGTATAACGGCGCCTACAAATTTGCGCTTCTCATGCAATCTTCATAACATTATTACCTATATAAAATCACTGTTTTTTTTTATTTAAGACTAAACGCTTGTAATCCACACCATTGCCTGAGATAACTGGCACGTGTGGCGTCTGCAAATCTTGCATTTCCAATGCAATGCAATGCAGTAGCACGTGTGGTGTTTGCAAAATTTTGCAATCTTTATATGATATTATTTTTATTACAATGTAATAGCGGTGCCAACAAATTTGCGCTTTTGATGCAATCTTCATAACATTATCCCCTATATAAAATCACTGTTGTTTTTTATTTAAGACTAAACGCTTGTAATCCACACCATTGCCTGAGATAACTGGCACGTGCGGCGTCTGCAAATCTTGCATTTCCAATGCAATGCAGTAGCACCTGTGGTGCCCGCAAATTTTGCATTTCTGATGCAATCTTTATATGATATCATTTTTTATTTTAAGACTAATGCTTGTGATCCCCACTATTCCCTACAAATGTGATCCATATAAATACCATCGGGTGACAGTTCACTAAATTTATATATATTTTGTGTTAAGAGAATATGGCTGATTTAAATGCTGTAAATGACAATGGAGAATTAATGGATTTATCTGATGAGGATGATATTGGATTGCCCAACGATAATGATTATGTGAATGATCAAAGTGAAGATCTCGAAGATTGTATTTCTCGAAAAATAAATTCACCACAACTTTTCGCGCTTAATGGACGTACTAAACATTGTATGTTGTCTTTTTATTATTGCACACCTAGTGAAGCTATTGCAGTATGTGCACCATGTATGATTAATTTAGCTTGTTGCACCCGAGCGGTGCACGGGGTCCGTCCTCCGAATAATACACTTTCCAGTGTAGTCGGTGTACGGTGGTGTAAATAAATATATACTTAGTTGTACAAAGTATAGTGATGGATTTATTTCTCCTTAATGTTTCGGTGATAGAGTTACGAGTCGCTACCTCGAACTCCCGAACTGACTTGCACGAGCTTCGGAGCTCGTGCATTATATATTATTATTTTTTGGTCTTGTCAGCGAAATAGCAGAAGGAAGTGGCCGCGTGCCCTACTGCCTTCTGCTGATAGCGCGTGATGTCGAAAGGCTGACAAGACGGATTCTTGAGCTCAGCAGATTCCAACAGTTTGGCAATCTGCTGAGTTGTGTATAAAAATGTGTCGCGCGTGGTGGTCAATGACCAGCGTGCGCTGTCGGGTTACAACATCCCTCCCCCTTAGGGGAAAAGAAAAAGAGTGAGTATCTCTATTTTTTTCTTTTTACAATTCTTAATTATTATATTATACATTTTTATGCTTTTTCGATCTCCGTCGCAGCGGAGTTTTTTGCCTTTGGTTTTAGCGTTCGCGGCGGAAGGGCAGGAGTTTTATTTCTATTACATTTTTTAACTATTGCGGTGGTTATAATTACAATGATGGTTATTGTTATGAGGAATGTACCGCCGCTGGTAGAGTATACAAGTATTTTATGTATAGGTATTTCGTTTGCCTTGTCTACTTCGTCGTCTAACTCATCGAGGCTATTCGTTAATTGTTGTAGTTCTCGTGGGTTAGATATAATTGTTTCGCCTTGTAACTCATTCTGCTTTAATTTGAGATTTCTTAATATAATGTTTTTTCGGTCGAGTGTCAGGTTGTATGCAGGTAAGCGTGTCATGATGTGTGATTCATGCACGCTTTTGGTTCGTATTGATATGTCAGCTGTTATTACCTGACATTCGCCGAAAATAGTAAGTTTACCGGTGTTTTTAATTTTAATAATATTCCTGGGGTGGTTTAAACAAAATATTTGGATCTCCTGTTCTTCCGTAGTTGAGAAGATCCATGATTGGGCTTCGTGTAGGGAGATCCATATGGTCGCTCTTGATAGGAGGTGTCGGGTTTTGCACTGCGTCGGTTGTTGATCCGGTCTCGTGAGTGCTTGTATTTCGCACGGGGCATTTGCCTTTGCGTGGTATATCGGATAACTCTGAGTGCACACGTACTGTTTGTCGCTGCGTTTGCATTTTTCTAACTCGGTCGCGGTTAATTTTAGGTAGTTATTATTTTTTTTGTCGAAAGCGATTATTTCATTGTCGTTATTTATGACGTTGAATATGTTTTCACCACTATACACGGGGATTGCCGTGACTCGCATTACCTCAAAATTTTCATATCCCACTATCGGGAATTTTATAATTGTTATGATTGCATTTCCTTTGTAATACGCGCTGATCTCTGCGTATTCGTGGATATTGTACCAACTTTGTTCGTTGATACGAAATGGGAAGTGATTTCCCCTTCTTAATTTTCCTGCGGCTTCCTTTAGTTCCGTTAGTATTTTTTCTAACGGAAATAACCGCAGATTCAGTATGTCGGATTTTGAATGTGTCAAGAAATCCGTGATGTCGTGCACATCATTTAATGTGTCTGTGATCAATGTTCTTACTATAGACACGAAATCTAATGCGTACAGTCGGCGTGTTATCTGGTCGAGTTTCTAGCTCACTACCGCTGTCGCGTTAGCTAGATTTTTAATATGTTGGTCCATCTTACTTTCTGTTTTTCGGATGTAACCTATCGTTGTGTTCAGAATTTTTATCTGATTTTTTGCGATATGTTGCAAAGTTTGTTGTTGCGAGTGTAGTATTTCTAGTTGTTCCGCGATTTGTTTCTCGTCGTCTACGTCCATCAGGCCGAATAATGCTTTTCCCGCTTTCCCGACGAAATCAATTAAACCTCTCTTTTGTGTTGCGGACCCATATATAACTTGCAGCCGGTTTATTGCGGTTGTTAATTTGTCGTATTCGGCGAGCGTTGTATATAGTAGCTCGTTGCACTTGCCACCTATGTTTTCTTCATGTGCCTCATGGAAGTAATTGCAGAGTTTTTCTGCTTTTTCCGTGTAATTTTGTATTTTCTTGTATCGCTCTTCGATGGTTGAGACATCTGTCATAATTACGAACTTCCATGTAGACGTTGCCATTTGCAGAAATCCCTGGCTCTCATAATATAATCCGGGGGTGTATGTAAACCAGGCGAGAGAATACGGTAGTGAGCGTGTATCCGTGTTTTCTCCTAAGTTCCTGGCTTGCGTTATCGTGAACGCAAGTCTGAAAAATGAGTAGCCTTTCTTACTGTGTGTTAGTTTTGATTTCATATTTTTATGTAGAAGTGTCTGTCAGTGTCGTGGTGTCCAACGTCTACAGTGGGAACGTCTTTTTGATGAGGTGAGTGCATATTACGATTAAAATTTCACTTATCTAAACTTTTTATTTTTGCACGGCTCAAGTTCTTTTTTCTTTACTGCTGCCTTCTACTTTCAGAGACTCTTTAGTCTGTCTCGAGAAGTCTATTGTTAACGAGTCTATTTTGCGTGTTCTTTTTTTCAAAAAAGTAAAAAAAAATTTTTTATTTATTGTGCTTTTTTTTTTTTTTTTATATATACTATACATATATGTGATGTGTGGTGGTCGGTTTTTTATAACTTCCTCTTGTTTCCAGTGAGTGAGAACGTGTCGTCTGGATGCTATCGGTGCGACGAGCCCCGATTTGCCCCCCTGTGTTTGGGGCATAGTATGTCGCGGGCTTGCCTGCATTTTTGCCCGCGGTGCCGGAGCACCTATGCTCCTCGGTACTGCGAGGAGTGCTCCGTTGCTGCTTTGTCGCCTAGTTCTACGGCGACAACGGTGCCGGAGCACTTGGCAGGCCCGTCGACTTCGACCGAGGGGGCACCCGTGGGGCTGCCGCCCCCTTTGTACATGCCGCCCATCGGTGGATTCCCTCCGATGGTCTGCAGGGAGCTTACTACCGGGGGGGGATCGTGGTGGAGGAGATACCTGAGTTTTCTCATCTTCCCCCTTTCCTCCCGGAGGATTAACCATCAAGCCCCCTGCCATCGGAGGCATCTTCGCGGATGTCATCACTGGTGGAGCCGCCACCGTATTCTTTGGTGGCCTATCGTTCGGGGGTGTCTGCGGCCCCGGACCCAGGGTCATCGCCGGCGCCTCCGTATGGTCTGCGGGAAGTCATCACCCGGGTGGAGGAACGGGACTTGTGTGTGCGGCTCGCCGAGGATGGGTCTCGCACCGTTGATGTCCTGCAGTCTGGTGAGTTATTTTTTATTTGCCGCTTTTGGGCTTTGAACTCTGTTCCTTCCTGCTGTTGATCCGTCGTCCAGTCCCCTCATTCAATGCTCCTGGGTATCAATTTTCTGTTTGCTCTGTGGCATGACTCTTCTTTTGCTTCTTCTCTCTCTCTCTGTTTTACCGACTCACCATATCCTTTTCCTTTTAATGTTTGATAAATAGTTTTAACCGGTTAGCGTGAACGCGAATGGTTTTCCTTCCCTTTTTTATCGTATAATTTATTTCGCCGTGTTTTTCTATTATTACGTATGGTCCCACCCATTGCGCGTCGAGTTTCTTTGATCGCCCTCGCCGTACTGCTTCGTCGTGTAATAGTACGGAATCTCCGACTTTGAATGATTTAGGGTTTGTTCGTATGTCGAAGTTTATTTTTGCTTTTAATTTTTCCTTCTTAGCGTGTTCTCGCGCTAAGAAATTTGATGCTCGTAGTCGTTTTCGGAGTTCTTGTACGTAATCTCCGTACGAATACGTTTGCTTTGGTGTGCCTGACACTGCTGTAGGCAGCAAAGCTTGGTGTCCATAGATGAGCTCGAATGGTGTGAAACCCGTAGCTGTGTGTGGCGTGGTATTATACGTGAACATAGCATACGGTAACCATTCGTCCCAATCTGTTTGTTCCTCGTTTAGATAATGTCTTAGATACTCGGTGAGTGTTCTGTGCGATCTTTCCAATGCGCCATTTGTTTCAGGGTGGTAGGCGGTTGTTTGTATTTTTTCAATTTTTAGTAACTTGGAGGTTTGTTTAAACATTTCGCTTGTAAAATTCGTTCCTTGATCCGTGAGTAGTTTCTCCGGTATTCCATGCTCGAATACGATCTTCGTTATAAATGCTTTTGCCACTGTCAGCGCTTCTTGGTTGGTAATTGAAATCGCCTTACTAAATTTCGTTAAGGCGTCTTGGAATGTTAATATATATTTGTTCTCTTCGTTTGACACGGGGAGTGGCCCTACAATATCCAGGGCGCATTTCTTAAAAGGTCGTTTAGGCGTATCCGTGATCGTTAGTGGCATTTTTGTTTGCCTACTTAATTTATTTTTCTGGCATGTTTCACATCAATTTATGTATTTTTCGACATCCTTTGTTAGTCCGTGCCAGTTATGTTTTAATCTCAATCGATTTATTGTTCGTGATACTCCCTGGTGTCCTCCCAGTGGAGAGTCGTGATATTCTTTTAAAATTTTTTCTTTTTCTTCTGTCGTATAGTTTCGCCTTTCAGCGGTCGTATTTATGCTGACAGTTTTTTCGAGCGGCGGGTTTCTACTGAGCGCGTCTGCGTTCGTATTTTTCTTTCCTGCCTTGTGTAGAATCTCGTATGTATATTCTTCTAATTTTAATCGCCATCGGATTAATTGCGACCCTGGATCATTTACATTAAAAAGCCAGGTTAGTGGTTTATGATCCGTAATGATGGTGAATTTTGTTCCGTAGATGTATGGCCTAAAATGTTTAACAGCCCAGACTATGGCTAGTAATTCTTTTTCAGTTGTTGTGTAATTCTTCTCTGCTTTATTCAATATGCGGCTTGCATAAGAGATCGGCCTGTCTTCTCCGATTTCACCTTGCAAAAGTATGGCTCCGATTGCTTGGTCGGAGGCGTCCGTTGTGATTAAAAATTTTTTCGCAAAATCTGGGTAATTTAATACCGGTGCGGTAGTTAATTTTTCCTTGAGCATTTCAAATGCTTGCTGCTGCTCTATCTCCCACTTAAATTCTTGGCCTTTTCTAGTTAGATTTGTTAATGGTTTTGCTATTTTTGAGAAGTTAGCGATGAATTTTCTATAGTATCCGGACAATCCGATAAAAGATTGAATATCCTTGATTCTTTTCGGAGTCGGATAATTTCTTACGACGGATATTTTAGACGGGTCTGGCCGTATTCCGTCTTCTGCTATTATATGTCCCAAGTACAGGACTTTTTTTCGTAGAAATTCGCATTTCCCTGGTTGTAATTTTAAATTGTGTTCTCTTAGCCTTTTAAAAACTTCTTTTAGTCGTTCATTATGCTCGTGAAGAGTAGGGCCGTATATTACTATATCATCAAGGTATACCAGACACTTGATGCCTTGTAAACCAGATAAGACTGCATTCATCAGCCGTTGAAACGTGACTGGTGCATTTTTTAGTCCGAACGGCATACGATTAAATTCGTAATGTCCCAGAGTCGTTGAGAAGGCGGTTTTATTCCGGTCCTTCTCGTGCATCGGGATCTGATGATATCCCGATGCTAAATCTAACGTGGAAAAGTACTTTGCTTGTCCTAGTTGATCTAGTATGTCTGTGATGTTAGGAATCGGAAATGAGTCTCCAATTGTGATCTCATTTAATTTCCGAAAATCCACCACAATCCGAACTCTGGGGTTTCCATTTTCGTCAGCTTTTTTCGGTACTACCAGAATGGGTGCATTCCATTGGCTGGTATTTTCCCGTATTATTTTTTCTTGTAGCATTTTTTGTATTTGATTGTTTACCTCCGTTTTATGTCGTTCAGGCAGTCTGTATGGTCTACTATTTATTGGTTTTGCTTTTTCATCCATGGAGATTTCATGTGCTACCGCGTTAGTACATGTTAAGGTATCTCCGTCTAAGTAGAATGTGTCACAAAAGTTGTCACACATTTTTAATAGAGATTTCTTTTTTTCCTCGTTTAAATGTTTGGTGCGTAAGGTGTCTCTCAATCTTTTTTGTCGTGACTGTACGGGCTCCGAGTCACGCGTTCCGCGCAACACGAGTATTTCTTCTGCGTCAGCGGTTTTAATTCTTTTTATATCGACGTTCGGCGTGCTAAAGATAATTTCGCTGTCCGAAGTATTTAGTATACTTACCGGACAGATATTATTTATGGGTTCAACCAGGCAGCTTCCCAGAAATACTCCGGGTTTGCATACTGTCGCCTGAATGATCCCGATGTGGTCGGTATTGGTGATGGCTCGGCAGATTGTCTCGCTGCGGGGTGGTAGAAGGATCTGTTCGTACGGCATTAATTTAAATACGGTGTTACCCATTGTAAGAGTGCTTCTTTTTAAATCGCATACTGCTCCTTGTTTTTCCAGGAAGTCCATCCCTAGTATTCCTTCATAGTCCACGGGGAAATTATCTTTTACTATGTGTGCTTTATGTATTATTTCTGTGCGGCCTAGGTTAATTGTGGCTTTGATTCGTCCTAGCGTGATTGCCTTATGTCCGGTTACGCCTGTTAATGTTAATTTGTGGTCATTTAAAGGAGTGCTTCCCTTCAATTTTCCCACTTTTATTATAGTTATAGTTGCACCTGAGTCTAACAGGAAAGTTATTTTCCCTTGCTTCGCTTCCTTTACTGGCAGGGTGATTAATTTTAGCCCGCGTGCCTTTTCCTGTGTCATCATTTGTGATACTTGATGCTTTTTTACCGTTTGCGTGGCCCACGTTGTTGAGTGTCTTTCTTCGTCGCTGCTATCGGCGTCTTGTGCATACGCTCGTGTCGTGGTATTCACCTCGCGTTTTCTACGGTTATTTGACGCTTCTCGCGTGGCGCGAGTCGGGTTACGCGAGGTTGTTGGTCGCCCGTGAATCTTCCAGCACTCTTCGCGTATATGCCCGTTGATATTGCAATGCGTGCAATACTTCGAGGTCGCATTTACTTTTTCGTTTGCGTCGGCTCGCGGTAACGAGAATCGTTTTGCGTGACGGCTATTTTTACAGTCGCTTCCCGTATGCCCTTGTTTTCCGCATTTTTGGCAATTTATGCTGCTCCGTGAATTTACTGGCGGGTATAATTTTCCGTTTTCCGAGTAAACCCGCGCGGAGGTTCCCTGTTGCCGTTCTTCAATTGTGGCTCCTGCGACTGCCTCAGAGAGGGTCGTGTAATTGCGGGAACGTATTATCATTTGGAGATGCTTGTGCAATCCGTTTTGATATACGACCAGTATTTGTTTTTGTGGAGAGTTCCAAATACCTAATTTTTGTTCGTGCGAGTATGCGGCATCGTCACTCAATGCGTCGTATAAATCCGTCGTTAGTCGGTCTGCTCTTGCTCCGAATGCTTGAGCGCTTTCGCCTGCTCGCTGTTTTAATTTAAGGAAGTCGGTTTGTAGGTGTACGACTCCTTCCTTTTGTAAATATGCTTCTTCTACGGCCTTTATAAATTGCCGGAAATTATTTGTTTTCTTTGTTTCAAATCGCATTAGGGCGCGTCCCCTTAATTTTGTATATAATACCTCTGCTAGTAATAACTTTACTTGCGTTGGTTTAATTCTACGCGCGGCGAATTCGCAGGATCGTGTGAAGTCGCGGACCTCTCTTGCGTCTCCGTAAAAAGTCGGGACTATCTTAACTGCCTCTTTTAATGATATAAATTCGTCCAACTGATCGAGTGTAAGTCTCGCGTCCTCGTCGTCGTCCTCTTCTGGTATTTGATCTATCATCCGCGTGAGCTGCAACTCGGGTTTTACCGCGTTAAGCCCGGCTTCCATTCGATCCATCCTTTTGTTTATTTCTTGCATTGCTTCTAGTAGCATGAGAGTGGTGTCGTTTTGTGAGATCTCGGGTTTCGAGTTCGTGATAGGAGAGGAATGAGCGTGCTCGGATCGTTCTTCTTCCTCTGTACTTTCTTTAGGCGGATTTTCACTTTCCGAAGGTCCAGGATTTTCAGTTTCATGTCCTTCGTCAGTGATCGTCAGCATGAAATTTTTTCCGTTGGCTGTGCGAATAGTCGTTTGTGCGGAGGGGCGCGTTTGTCTGTAGGGTCTCTCAATGTTTTCGTACATTGCTGTCGGATCGTCGTCAAATTCGTCACTCGAATCATTAAAAACGTCAGTATGCCATGTGGCAGTAGGTTTCGCAGCGTGCTTTTGCGACATTTTACTTTTTCGGTTTTTCGTCTCTGCGAATTTCGCGGTCGCGTTTGTTTATAGCGTCTGCTAAAACAGGAAGTCAGTCGTTTGATTTGTTGTAAGAAAGATTTTTTCGTTAACTTACAGTAGTAGTATGGAACGCATGCTGTCTTCTGCTGGTTCTTTCCTTTCGCTTATGTTTGTGTATTTGGCGGGTACCGTAACGTGAGCTGCTTGGCTGTCTTTCTCGTTGACGTTGTCCTCACCTTGTTTTATCTTTTCTATTTCAGCCGTGTACTACCAGCAACACCGGGCGGTGTAAGGGCGAGAAAAAAAAAATTTTTTTTCGCTTTTTCTTCGGGGGGCGGATCCCACCGTTGCCACCAATTTGTTGCACCGGAGCGGTGCACGGGGTCCGTCCTCCGAATATTACACGTTCAGGTGTAAGAAGATGACGGCGTTGTAGAAATAAATATTCTTTTTGATCGTTATATATATGGTTTTTGCGTTTTATTCTTCTTAATGTTTCGGTGATAGAGTTACGAGTCGCTACCCCGAACTCCCGAATTGACTTGCACGAGCTTCGGAGCTCGTGCATTATATATTATTATTTTTTGGTCTTGTCAGCGAAATAGCAGAAGGAAGTGGCCGCGTGCCCTACTGCCTTCTGCTGATAGCGCGTGATGTCGAAAGGCTGACAAGACGGATTCTTGAGCTCAGCAGATTCCAACAGTTTGGCAATCTGCTGAGTTGTGTATAAAAATGAGTCGCGCGTGGTGGTCAATGACCAGCGTGCGCTGTCGGGTTACAACACTACTCTACACAAACTTTCATTCAATTCTCATATGGATGTAGTTCAACAACAAATTATTAAAAACTCTTTCGAATCTGTTCTTAAATATCTGCAAGATGTAAATAAAGGCCTCACTCCTAATGACGCTCAATCAGTTGTTTCTCTCAATTAAATTTTTATCCCTCTTACATCAATTACAATGATAACAAGAATGCCTTACAACTCTACTAATATTTCCAACTCTCTAAATCATTTGAGAATTTGTCAATGGAATTGTCGTGGATTTTTCGGTAAACTGCCTGACATTCAACAATTATCCGCCAACTTTGAAATTATTTGTTTACAAGAAACTCTTATCTCCTCTGTCAAAAATGTATTTTTCTCAGGCTTTAAATATATTTCCTCCACCAACTTTTCCCAAGGCTCTAGGGGTCTTTGCATCTTTATCAGATCCAATATTAACTTCTTTTTAATTGATCTTTCGTCTTACCTCCATTCATCACTTGAATTGTTAGGTATTAATATCAGACAACTCCAACAATAGCATCTCTATAATTAATCTTTACAGACATCCAAATACTGTTACTCCGCAATATTTTCTCGACAAAATTTTTTTAATTCAAAATACTTTTCATAATATAATTTTTTTAAAAAACTTCAACTCGCACCACCCACATTGGGCTGGATCTCGTAAATGTCAAACGGACAACGATATCGCTGCTGCCATCGAGCAAGCTAATTTTCACATATTAAATGCAACGGAACACACGCATCTTAATTACGCATTTCAATCTTCGTCGCTTATTGACATTTCGTTAGCTTCCAAAAGTCTTTCTTCATTCTGCGAATGCTATGTTGACGAGGATAACTACGGTAGCGATTATCTACCTATCTTTATTAATATCTTTAATTCCCACTCTCCTGCTCCTCGTTTCTGTTATAAATATCACCTCTCTGATTCGGAATTAGGATCTTTACGTAAATTTCTCAGTGATCTCTCTGATTTCTCTTCTAAGGTCTCTTTTAACAAATTGCTGAAAAACTTTGATAATTTTATAATTCTTCTAGAAGAACAAATTGCGCAAGCTAGTAGTAAACGCATCTTAAAAATGGGTTCCCGTATTTCTAAACAAAACCACATTCCTGCTTCCTGGTAGAATTGTAAATGTGACGAGGCTGTTTCGCAGAGGAAATTAGCTCTGAAATCCTATAGAACTTTCCCTTCAATTGAAAATTTGATAAATTTAAAAAAATACAATGCTAGATGTAGAAAGATATTAAAAAAACAAAAATCTCTTAGCTGGAAGAATGTTTGTGCGAGCTTTAATAACAAAACTCCTATTTCTAGGATGTGATAAATTGTCAAATTTTTTAAGAAAAGACAATTATGTTCCGAGACACTCTCTAACTCTACACTTAATTTTAAGTCGGACTGTGATAAAGTTATCGAAAACTTTTTCCCTTCATTTTGCGCCGTTTCTACTTCAGATATTTCATTCTTTATGGAAGATGATGCATTGTTAAATAATTCTCAATCTTGGATGGATGATCCGCTGTCTGTTGAGGAACTCACTGCAGCTATAGCCTCCTCTAAAAAAAATTCCGCCCCCGGTTTTGACCGCATTAGCGGACATATCATTTCTGCTTTTCCATCCAACATATTAAACCATCTTCTTAATCTTTTTAATGACTTCTTAAATGTCGGCCGTTTACCTGCAATAAGCAAAATCGCTCTGGTCATTTTTATTCCCAAACCCGGTGGTAAAAGTGCTAGACCTATTTCTCTTCTTTCATGTCTATTAAAGGTTTTAGAAAATGTATTTATAACAGGCTTAGGTGGTTCGTAGAATCTCATCCTATCATTCCGGATTTTCAATTTGGTTTTAGAAATTTTAAGTCATGCTGTGATAATATTATTATTTTAACTAATGAAATTCGTTCCGCATTCATCAAAGGCCTGTAACAAAAAACTGCGTTATCTCGCGGTTTCGGTGTCGGCTTACCGACCTGGCGATTTACCGACTCGCGAAAATTGGCGGTATCGACACCGTAATGAGCATTGCGTCGGCGCGGTTGGCCTGGCAACGGGCCCGTTTGCGAGTCTCGAGTTAGTCGCACAGAGACCGAGGTGCCGAACTCTGCCGACGGGACCGACGACGAGGTAGTGCGGAGGTTGTCGCCGACTTCTTCCATGGATTTTCCGCCCGTGAAGGGCTTGAGTGATTTCGCCGAGCGAATCTCACATGAATTTTCCGCCCGGCGGGACTGACGACGAGGGAGAGCGACCGGCGAGCTGTTGAGCACGCGGTTATCACGTGCCGTACCGTGAGTGCCGTTTCGTGACGAAGGGCCAGGAGTCGCCCGGGACCGAAAAAGTAATTATGTTTTAATAAACAGGTTCCGGCCAGGGGCTGGCAATCCTGTGCTACAGCTCTTTTGAGAGATTCGGCGAGGAATTGCCGATCACGCACCGATCACGTGACCAGCATGGGGTGCCGGCGGAAGTACTGCAGCAGAGCAGAGTTGAGGACGGCGACGACGGATTCCGCCGCGCCGTGGGACCATACCGGCTTCTCCGGGTACATTCAGCCACCGAGGGAAAAAACTGTAATCGGCGGAGTGCCGTGTTCATCACGACGTAGGACGTCGAGTCGCAGCCATCACGTGAAGACGGCGTGCGGCGAGTATTTGCGTGCGTGTTGCGTGGAGCCCCGGGGTGAAAGGGGGAGTTTCGAGCAGGAATTCGCCGGTGTCGTGACACGTCCTGCGCGCGTGTTAGGAAAGTTCGGAATCTGATCCGTTCTCGGTGGGGTACCGGGGGTGGGCATTGTATCGCCGCGTGCCGGCAGCCCAAAGTATTTTTTCTGCGTTCTATCGCGTGCGCTGTGTGTCTTTCTCGCGTACCGTTGCGTTCCGTGCGTATATCTTTCTCGCGTTGCGTTGCGTATCTTTCTCCGTTGCGTTGCGTATCTTTCTTGCGTTCCGTGCGTATATCTTTCTCGCGTCGCGTTGCGTATCTTTTTTTGTTGCGTTGCGTATCCTTCTCGCGTTAAATTGCGTATCTTTTCCGTTGCGTTGCGTATCTTTCTCGCGTTGCGTTGCGTATCTTTCTCCGTTGCGTTGCGTATCTTTCTCGCTTTCGTGTGCGTTGCGTTTACCCATGGCGGACCGTATGCGTAATTTCTCTTCACGTTCCGAATTTGATTTGTGCTGAATTATAGCCGGTGTAAAAATTTTTTGTTCATTGCGTTCCTGGCAGAGTCGCGGGTTCATCCCCGACTTTGAGAAAGAGCAATTTATGGTTTTGAAATTTTGTTTTTTTGTTTTTCCAATTCATTAAATAAATAAATTTAGCACAGGCCATGTTACGGTATGTGCATTCCTAGATATTAAAGGTGCATTCGACAATGTAATTCCTGACATATTATTGGATGATTTAAAGGAAATTAGTATCCCCGCTAGAATCAGAAAATTTATAGCTAACATTCCAACTGACAGAGTAATCTATTTTGTTGTTAATGGTAACATTTCTTCTCCACATGCAACCCATAAAGGCACCCCACAGGGCTCTATTTTGAGCCCTTTGCTATTTAACATCTATTTAAGAAAAATCGGTCGATATTTGGAGAGCGGTACCAAGATATTGCAGTATGCAGATGATATTGTTATTTATTCCACTCACTATTCAGAACAATCAGCTGCTAATTCAATCAACAATTCTCTCTCTAGAATCTCGTCATTTCTTGGAAACAAGGGTCTCACTTTGTCTCCTACAAAATCTCAACATATTGTTTTTTCTTGTAGAAGAATCTCCGCTCATTCTATGCCTATTCCTCTCCATATTGACAATTCTATTATTCCGTATCAAAATCAGGCTAAATTCCTAGGTATAATTCTAGATGCTAAACTAACTGGCAAACTTCATATTCAATATCTTATCAATAAATGTAACAAATTAAATAATATTCTGTCTCTTCTGGCAGGCACATACTGGGGCGCTCATCCTCAACTTTTTTTAATCATATACAGAGCTGTATTAAGAAGTTCCATTGATTTTGGTTGTCAGACGTTTAACTTTGACAAAAATTCTAATTTATTTCTTACTTTACAGAGGACACAATTCAAAGCCATTCACATCTCTTTGGGCTACAGACTCTTAACCTCCATCAACGTCATGCTCGACGAAGCAAAAGAGCCATTGTTACATCATAGATTCGATTATATTGCTTCAAGATATTTGTTTAGGCAATTTTCATTGAGCGATAATTCTGTTATCAATAGTATTATTAATATTAAAATGGATTTCTCTTCAACTAGCAATAAAATCAGAACCCTCAAGGACATTTCGATTTTTAAAAAATTCAATTCACAGGAATTTTGGATCCCCCGCATTTTCCAGTCAGTTTTTCCTGCTTGCTATAGTTTTGATTTCAAATCTTTGTTTGTGCGTCCTACCTTTCTTCATCTCAAAATTTCTAATCTCCCGAATACCGTTTCAGTTAATCAAGTTTTTTTTACTGCTGTATCGGATATTGTTAACAATGCTGTTACTTTTTACACGGACGGTTCTAAAGGCTCTTCTTCATCTTCTGCATGCAATGTAGGTGCAGTCATTTTTTCACCGGAGCTGAAATTACAAATTAAACACAAACTCCCTTCAGAAACTTCTATTTTTACCGCTGAAGCTTGGGCTATATATCAAGCCCTCATTGTTATTATTCAGTTTAACATTTCTAAGTCAATCATATTTTCGGATTCAAAAAGCGTCCTGGATGCATTAAATTCTAAACATATCATCCATAAAAACTATCTTATCTTGCTTATCAGAGACAAAATTGCTTCCATTATTCACTCCTCTGCTAATATCAAGCTTATGTGGATTCCTGCTCATGTCGATATTTCCGGTAATGAACAGGCCGATTGTTTGGCCAAAGAGGCATCAGTTTCCGGGTTTAAACCTACTTTTCATTTGCCATTTCAAGACCTTTACGCAGAATCAAGACGTGCTATTAAGTTAAAATTTGATAGCTATTTAAAAAACACGGCTAGATATAAAGGTACGAAATATTTTGAATTATATCATAACAATTCTAACAAACCTTGGTTTTATAAAAAAATCCTTTTTAGATCTTTAATTGTTCTCATAAACCGCATCAGAGCTAATCACTATAATTTAAATTTTAGTCTGTTCAGAAAGAACATGGTGGAATCTAGTTCTTGTGAATGTAACTTCCCCATACAAGACATTGATCACATTATTTTTGATTGTCAATTAAACTCTTCTAAGGCGGTTTATCTTCGTACTTTCATCGCTAAATCATTTCCCTCAGATTAAATCAATCAGACAATTCAAGATGTTATCTGTGACCCCCCGGCTAAATTCTGTCGCCTTCTACTTGCATTTCTAAAATCGATCGGTTTTATTATTTGACTAATTAAATTCTTTTTTTTGTCTGTACATGATGTTCTATAACCCAATCAAACTTAGATTTTTTACTCCATATTTTTCTTTTACTCCATTTTCCTCTACTCCGATTTTCCCTAGTGACAAATGGTTAGTGTGATATTTCCCCGTAGTAATGCGTATCTCTTTAGATTAGTTTCTTAGTCATTTCGTAATGTATCTCCGACTAGAACTTTGATACGTCCTTCATCATTTAGAATGATAAAACACGCGTGCATCTCTCAGCTGCGTTTCCAACAAATTGATACCTGATATCAATATACAGACAACGAAGGATGTGTCAACGGGATCGCTGCCTTGGACTTGTAACGGTCCAGAGCAGTGAGTCGCTCTCAAATAAAGCCACCGCATAGACAACGCTCCAGTCTCTTTCTTTTTATTCAAACCGCCTGCCATAATATCCCATAAAATTACAACAGTTAGTATTGGCCGTATTATTCCTAGTACTTGGGATAGGTGCCATTAATAAAAAGAAGAAGAAGAAGAAGCCAAATAATCGGCCTGTTCATTACCGGAAGTACCAACATGAGCAGGTATCCACATAAGCGTGATATTAGCAGAAGAGTGAATAATAGAATCAATTTTGTCTCTAATAAGCGGGATAAGATAGTTATTATGGATGATGTGTTTAGAACTTAATGCATCCAGGACGCTTTTTGAATCAGAGAATATAATTGACTTGGAAATGTTAAATTGAATAATAACAATAAGGGCTTGATATATAGCCCAAGCTTCAGCGGTAAAAATTGAAACTTCTGAAGGGAGTTTGTGTTTAATTTGTAATTTCAGTTCCGATGAAAAAATGCTTGCACCCACATTGCATGCAGAGGATAATGAAGAAGAGTCTTTAGAACCGTCGGTGTAAAAAATAACAGCATTGTTAACAATATCCGATATAGCAGTAAAAAAAACTTGATTAACTGAAACGGTATTCGGGAGATTAGAGATTTTGAAATGAAGAAAGGTAGGACGTACAAACAAAGATTTGAAATCAAAACTATAACAAGCTGGAAGAACTGACTGAAAAATGGGGGAATCCAAAATTCCTGTGTAATAAATTTTTTAAAAATTGGAATGTCCTTGAGAGCTCTGATTTTGTTGTTAGTTGAAGAGAAATCCGTTTTAATATTAATCATACTGTTGATAACAGAATTATCGCTTAGTGAAAATTGTTTAAACACGTATCTTGAAGCAATATAATCTAATATACAGGGTGTCCCAAAGTCGTGTAGACAAACTTTGGAACTAGGTAGATCTCGTTAGTTTAAGACGAAAAGTCCTTTATCATTTTTTATTCTGGGCAATATTAAGCGAGATAATAATTATTAAAAATTACGTCTTTTGGGCGGAACTTACTGCCCCCCACACCGCGCGGAGACGCTCTATCTATCGGTAGTCCCCAATCCTTGCGTTCGCGATCATCGATAAGAAAAGTGAAGGCGCGCGGGGCGAGACAGGCGGTTACGATCAGCCCGCCTAGATAAACCAATCCGGACCAAAATCAAAGAAAGGCGACTACGCGTGATAAGACAAACAAAAACTATTTCGAATAAAAGAGCTGCGGCGTGTCACAATATTTTTGCGTTTTGCGCCGTTCCCAACATTAAATTAATTAATATACCGCGTAATACCGCGCGCTCTTCCTGTAATATAAATGCTACCGTTTCCTCACCACCCGGAGGTATGTAGCTTGGCGCGTTTTTTTTAACGTGGTGTCCCCAATAGGCCTAATCCACTTGACGTAACGTTCAACGCAACAATTGTTCGAAGTGCCGTCCTTGTGCTTGTAGGCACAGTTCGGCTCTCCGAACAATTTGTTGCGTCGCACGGTGCGCCATGTCGGGCGTGATTGTACGGAAGGCCGCTATGATTTCATCGCAAACCTCCTCCATGGTACTCTCACGTACGTGCTCAACTTGAGCTTTGACGTAGAGAAATCCATTTTAATATTAATAATACTATTGATAACAGAATTATCGCTCAATGAAAATTGCTTAAACAAATATCTTGAAGCAATATAATCAAATCTGTGATGTAACTATGGCTCTTTTGCTTCGTCGAGCATGACGTTGATGGGGGTTGAGAGTCTGTAGCCCAAAGAGATGCGAATGGCTTTGAATTGTGTCCTCTGTAAAGTAAGAAATAAATTAGAATTTTTGTCAAAGTTAAACGTCTGACAACCAAAATCAATGGAACTTCTTAATACAGCTCTGTATATGGTTAAAAGAAGTTGAGGATGAGCGCCTCAGTATGTGCCCGCCAGAAAAGACAGAATATTATTTATTTTGTTACATTTATTGATAAGATATTGAATATGAAGTTTGCCGGTTAGTTTAGCATCTAGAATTATACCTAGGAATTTAGCCTGATTTTGATACGGAATATTAGTATTGTCTATATGGAGAGGAATAGGCATAGAATGAGCAAGGATTTTTCTACGTGAGAAAACAATATGTTGAGATTTGGGAGGAGACAAAGTGAGACCTTTATTCCCAAGAAATGACGAAATTCTAGAGAGGGAATTGTTGATTGAGTTAGCACCTGATTGTTCTGAATGGTGAGTAAAATAGATAACAATGTCATCTGCATACTGTAATATCTTGGTGCCGCTCTCTAAGTATTGACCGATTTTTCTTAAATAACTGTTAAATAGCAAAAAGCTCAAAATAGAGCTCTGTAAGGTACTTTTATGGGCTGCATATGGAGGAGAAATATTACCATTTACAACAAAATAGATTACTCTGTGGGTTAGAATGTTAGCAATGAATTTTTTTAATTTAGCGGGGATACTAATTTCCTTTAAATAGTCTAATAAGATGTCAGGTATTACATTATCGAATGCTCCTTTAATATCTAGAAATGCACAGATCGTAACATGGCCTTTGATGAATGCCGAACGAATTTCATTAGTTAATATGATAATATTATCACAGCATGACTTGAATTTCTAAAACCGAATTGGAAATCCGGAATGATAGGATGAGATTCTCCAAACCATCTAAATCTGTCATAAATACATTTTTCTAAAATTTTTAATAAACATGAAAGAAAAGAAATAGGTCTAGCACCTTTACCGCCGGGTTTGGGAATAAAAATGACCAGATCGATTTTCCATATTGCAGGTAAACGGCCGACATTTAAGAAGCCATTAAAAAGATTAAGAAGATGCTTTAATATGTTTGATGGAAAAGCAGAATTGATATGACCGTTAATGCGGTCAATTCCGGGGGCGGAATTCTTTTTAGAGGAGGCAATAGCTGCAGTGAGTTCCTCAATAAACAGCGGATTATCCATCCAAGATTGAAAATTGTTTAACAACGCATTATCTTCCATAAAGAATGAAATATCTGGAGTAGAAACAGCGCAAAACGGAGGACAAAAGTTTTCAATAACTTTATCACAGTCCGACTTAAAATTAAGTGTAGAGTTAGAGAGTGCCTCGGAACATAATTGTCTTTTTTTAAAAAATTTGACAATTTATCACATTTTTGAAATAGGAGTTTTATTATTAAAGCTTGCACAAACATCCTTCCACTTAAAAGATTTTTGTTTTTTTAATATCTTTCTACATCTAGCATTGCATTTTTTTAAATTTATTAGATTTTTAGTTGAAGGGAAAGATCTATAAGATTTCAAAGCTAATTTCTTCTGAGAAACAGCCTCGTCACATGTATTATTCCACCAGGGAGCAGGAGTGCAGTTTTGTTTAGGAATACGGGAACCCATTTTTAAGATGGGTTTACTACTAGCTTGCACAATTTGGTCTTCTAGAAGAAATATAAAATTATTGAAGTCTTTCAATGGATCGTTAGAAGAGACCTTAGAAGAGAAGTCAGGGAGATTGCTGAGAGATTTACGTAAAGATCCCAATTCTGAATCGGAAAGGTGATATTTATAACAAAAACGAAGAGTTGGAGAGTGGGAATTAAAAATATTAATAAAGATAGGAAGGTGATCGCTACCGTAGTTATCCTCGTCAACATAGCATTCGCAGAATGAAGAAAGACTTTTGAAAGCTAACGAAAGGTCAATAAGCGACGAAAATTGAAATGCGTAATTAAGATGTGTGTGTTCCGTAGAATTTAATATGTGAAAATCAGTTTGCTCGATAGCAGCAGCGATATCGTAGTCCGTTTGACGTTTACGAGAGCCAGCCCAATGTGGGTGGTGCGAGTTGAAGTTTTTTAAAAAAATTATATTATGAAAAGTATTTTGAATTAAAAAAATTTTGTCGAGAAAATATTGCGGAGTAACAGTATTTGGATGTCTGTAGAGATTAATTATAGAGATGCTATTGTTGGAGTTGTCTGATATTAATACCTAACAATTCAAGTGATGAATGGAGGTAAGACGAAAGATCAATTAAAAAGAAGTTAATATTGGATCTGATAAAGATGCAAAGACCCCTAGAGCCTTGGGAAAGGTTGGAGGAAGAATTATATTTAAAATCTGAGAGAAATACATTTTTGTATGGGGAGATAAGAGTTTCTTATAAACAAATAATATCAAAGTTGGGGTATAATTGATGAATGTTAGGGAGCTTACTGAAAAAGCCACGGCAGTTCCATTGACAAATTCTCAAGTTATTTAGAGAGTTGGAAATACTAGTAGAATTATGAAGCATTTTTTTTGTCGTTGTAATTGTTGTAAAAGGGATAAAGATTTAATTGAGTGAATCAACACATTGAGCCTCATTAGAAGTGAGGCTTTTATTTACATCTTGCAGATATTTAAGAACAGATTCGAAGGAGTCTTTAATAATTTGTTGTTGTACTACATCCATTTGAGAATTGAATGAAAGTTTGTGTAGAGTAGCATTGATAAGATTGTAGACAAGGGAAGGTAAAAAAGAGTCCAAGTTATGAGAAGAGTCCGGAATAGATAATTTGGAGAATGGAGAACGAGAAAAAATATCACTTGGCGCGGTATTAGTTTTAGTTTTAGGGGTAGAACAATTGTTACGGAGAGAAAAACTCATTAGATTTTTATTGTGGAAAGAAAGAGAACCATGACCTATGCGATCAGAAATAACCCGAAGATGGGTATTAGAAGAATCAGTTAATGATGAAAAAAATTGCTTAGCTTTATTATAATGATTGCTAAATTTCGAAGCTTTAGGATTTTTAGAGCAGATTGTCGCTTTAGCGTAAGAAAGTCGAGATTGAGTTGAGGAAATCAAGTGTTGAGAAGAAGGCAAAGAGTTGAGGAAAGAAAATCTGTTGAAAGAAGAAAGAGTAGGGATACTTTGAGATGAGGGGTTACTATTGAGAAAGGGACCTTAGCAACATTAGATCTAGGGTCTGAAGAAATGCCTTGATTATTATTAATTTTTGTTACCTTTTCTCTGGCGAGAAAAATAGGGATATTCTCAACTGCAGCCAATGATTGAATTTGTTTATTCCTGATGATAACTGGGCAACCTCTGGACGTCGCATGGTGACTATTATCGCAGTTGATACAATTAGAAGGATTATTAATGGAGGTACAATGCTCTCCTTCTGGATGACTGTAATTACCGCAATGAAGACATCTGGGTTTACTTTTGCATGCTTTGCTGACATGGCCCACTCTGAAACACGAATAACAGATTTTAGTTTTGGGAACATAAGGATAAACTTCATGTCTAATCTTGCAAATAGTTATGTGTTGAGGAAGGATTTGCCCCAGGAATTTTACGCAAATACTTCTGGAAGGCACATACTGGGTACCATCACTCGTATTGATCTTCCTATTCAAGCGATGAATTTCAATGACTTCGTACTTGGATTCAATCATTTCTATTAAATCTTAAGGTGTTAATTCTTGTGGGATGTCACGTACAATACCAGAACGGACAAGTTTGAAAGAAGGGATAAATGCTTTCAGGCCGTGATTTAGAAGATCAGGATTATCAATGATCTTATTAGCAGAAATAAAGTTTCTACATTCTATCATAACCTTACTAAATCTCACTTTTTTACATTCAATAAAGTCCACCGACGTTATTTTTGTAATAGATCTTGAAACTAAAAAAGGACGTAAGTTTGAAACGACCGTAATTCGTGGCCGCGAATATCGTGCAAGCCGGAGTGCCCGGACGTGCTCGCCGGGCGGACAGGATTCGCGAGAGAATTGATAGGTCCAAAAATGCACGAGACGTGGTGTGTAACAATTAATTGAGAATTTATTCAATTAATAAAACAATGTACAATAAGCCAACTGTGACGAACGCGTGGTTGAGACGTCGCCGGACAAACACGAATCTAACAGAACGTTTACGATAACGCGGTAATTGGCGCGTGTATGCGCCGGATCGGTACGGCGGTAATCGATACGCGGATCTATGACGGGCGGGCCGTTACAAGTTTTCGGCATCCGCCTAGACAACGCCCTAACGGATCGCGGGGTTAGCGGCGCGAATATTTCCCCGAGTCGCGGGCCTGGGCGGGGCCTGATCGATGCACGCGGCGCGAGACGCGGTGATCGACCTAACTCTTAGATCGCGACGCGAATGCGGTTTTCGGATAGCGGGGAGGATGGAGCACCTGTCCGGTGTTGCAGTAGCCGAGAGTACTCGGCCGAGGCGGAGAGCTCTCCACCCCGGGTTTGTGCAACGGTGCGAAAGGATATTTTCGCCTTGGCAAACCGACTGTAGATCCGGGATCGAGATCGCTCGAAGGAGGCGAAGTGCGCTTCACCCCACGAGCCGGTCTTACGAGTCTAGACTTACGTTCGGCTGTAAGGAAGATTCCTATGCGGTGCAAGCGTCAGGAGTTCCTGACCGAGACGGAGTTCGCTCCACCCCGTTGTTCTGCTTGCTCCAGGAGTCGGTCGGTCCGGATGTTCGCTGTGAGGCGAACGGAACGATAACGGTGCGCGACTTTTCCGAGTTCGCCTTTTTATCTGGAAAAAGGCGACGTCCGAGGGTATCCTGGTACGTGGCGCCGGCCGCGGTATTCCGCGGTACCGTGCGCGTCGCGCTCGATCGGATGAGCTCAGGGCCGCTCGGGTACGTCCGTTCCGCGGGACTTTGCGCGTTACGCGGTACTCGTTATAATTCACATATCTCGCACCGATGATCGGTTTCTTCGGGAGCCCCCGCGCTCCCTTTCCTGTCCGAGAGGATGGTCGTCTCGGCCGTTCTTCTCCGGGAACGATGCTTATTCCGGGGGCATCGTTACAAGTTTTTATTTTTAATAAGAGAGGTATTTGTATTAGCCACTTTATTATTATTGGTAGTTGTAATATTTCTCCGTAGCAATTAGTATTTTCTTAGATTAATTTATTAGTCACTTCGTAATACTAAACTGTATCTTCCGACTAGAACCTTGATACATCCGTCATCACTTACAAAAGGATTATCAAGCCGTATGGTTAATAACATAACCATACTTTTCAGCTTAAATTAGCACGTAACCCAAGCATGCGCACTTTTGAGCAGTAAGCCATGAGAGAAAGGCAATTAGGTTTTTTTTCTCACTTCTTAGCGACACTTTTCAGTCTGCCATTCCTCTTCCATGTCTATATGTTCTAAGGTTCGGTGTAGCCTATGCCCCCGCGATTTGGCAACGAACAATCGAAGAAATTTTTCACGATATTAGCGGGATAAAAATTTTTCGGGACGATTTACGAATCGCAAGCGCAACAAAAGAGGAGCATATTAAGAAACTAGAAATTATTTTCCGTAGATTACAAAAATATAACATCCAAATAAATTTAAAAAAAAGCGAATTCTTTAAAGAAAGCATCCATTTCTGCGAATATATTATAGATAAAAATGGAATAAATAAAGACCCGGCAAAATACGCGGCAATTGAAAAATTGCCAAGGCCGACTAATAAAACAGAAGTACGCGCTTTCCTTGGTTTCGTTAATTATTATGCTCGTTTTATTAAAAATCTCTCTGAAATTTTACATCCGCTTCACAACTTATTAAAAGATAATGTTCAATTTAAATGGAATAATTCTTGCAAATCCGCATTCTGCAAAGCTAAACAAGCATTTAGTAAAAATAAAATACTTGCACATTATGATCCCGAATTACCCTTAATTTTTTCGGTGGATGCAAGCAATTACGGAGTAGGCGCGGTGCTTTCTCACGTGTACCCCGATAAATCGGAAAGAATCATTCAATGCGCATCTCAGAAATTAAACCCTACATAGCAAAAATACACGAACATTGACAAAGAAGCTTATGCCATTATTTTTGGCATTAAAAAATTTCATCAATTTCTTTTTGGTACCAAATTCACTCGTGTAACAGACAATTAAGCTTTAACACGAATTTTTTCACCGGACAAGAACTTACCAACATTTTCAGCATTACGTATACAACATTATGCGTTATTTTTACGTGCTTATAATTATTAAATTCAATATAAGAGATCCGAACATAATGCGAATGCGGACGGTCTTTCTAGATTACCTGTAGAAAACGAAAATTACACACACGAAGTAACCGATATTCTTCATTTAGAAACAATAAACTTCTTACCACTTACAGCAGAAGAAATTGCAAATTGTACAAAAACTGATACAGAATTACAAAAAATTTACAAAGAAATTACACGAAATTACACATCTAATCGCAAGAAACAAAACATTAACATAGAAGAATTCTTAATTTGTAACGGAGTAATCTTACGTTCTGATCGAGTTGTTATTCCAGAAAAACTAAAACATAAAATTCTTCTTGAATTACATTGGGGACATTTCGGAATTTCAAAAATGAAAAATCTGGCTCGCAAAATAATATGGTGGCCAACGTTAAACAAGGATATAGAAAATCTTGTTAAAAATTGTACAATTTGCAACCTGCACAATGACAACCCACCAAAAGTTGACGTACATTTTTGGGAAGAATCTACAAATGTTTTCGATCGTGTGCACATTGATTTCGCGGGCCCCTTTATGGGGAAACTTTTCCTCATTCTAATTGATGCATATTCAAAATTTCCCATTGTAAAAATTGTCAATTCAATGTCATCAAAATCTACTATCGCAACATATCGAGAAATTTTCAGTGAATACGGTTGCCCAAAAGTTATAGTAACTGATAACGGGAGAACATTTATCTCTACTGAATTCAAAACTTTTATGCAAGAAATTAATTGTACATTAAAGTACACTGCCCCATACAATCCACCTACGAACGGGCAAGCTGAAAACATGGTTAAAACAATTAAAAATGGACTAAAAAAAATGTGCGCAGAAACCAAATCCATCCACTACAATTTATGCAAATTACTCTTACAATACAGAACTTGCGAACACTTACAAACAAAAAAAATTCCTGCAGACTTATTTTTCGGAAGAAAAGTAAATTCTCCGTTAGATTTTCTTCACCTTACTTACAAACTACAAACATCGCGAAATAATTCAAACATTTGTAAACAAATTTTTTGAGCAGAGGAAAGAGTGAGTGTGCGAAATTATGCCGGTACAACGAAATGGCTCCTCGGTAGAATTAAGTCTCGAATTGGCGTTTTACATTATAAAATAAGTTTAAATAATGGTACCACCGTTCGGCGTCATGTAAATCAACTTCCTAAAATTAGGGAAATGACTCCGGCAGTAGTATCGGATACGATCCGTTCTTATGCTCCACCACCTGGACTTGAAAAGAGAAACTCTACTCCGCGGAGACACCCAAGTCGCACGGACCTTCAACCCGCTGTCGAGGCTACACTTGCGGATGTCCCAACCGCAGAAGATTCCGAAATAACTAAAACGCCGGTAGTTTTTCGTAGGGGACCAATACGCGAACGTAAATCACCTACCCGGCTACAATACGATAAATTCTAAAAAGCCTTCGGCAGGTTTCTCTTTTCTTTTCTACGAGGGGGAGTGTGATATTTCCCCGTAGCAATTAGTATCCTCTTAGATTAATCTATTAGTCACTTCGTAATACTAAATTGTATCTTCCGACTAGAAACTTGATACATCCTTCATCACTTAGAGTGATAAAACACGCGTGCATGTCTCAGCTGCGCTTTCAGCAAAATGATACC
This sequence comes from Cardiocondyla obscurior, assembly GCF_019399895.1. Lineage (NCBI taxonomy): Eukaryota > Metazoa > Arthropoda > Insecta > Hymenoptera > Formicidae > Cardiocondyla > Cardiocondyla obscurior. Next base: position 4,881,807 of record NC_091865.1, on the reverse strand, counting down.
TATTATCTCTGTACCGGTAACAAAGGATGTATCGACGGAAACGCTGCCCTGGACTTGCAAACGGTCCAGAACAGTCAGTACCTCTCAAATAAAGCTACAGTGTATATCGTCGCTCTAGTCTCCATTCTTTATTGAAAACCACTTCTCATATTTTCCGTCAAATTACAACAGTAGTAGATACGACCATTAATGAGTAAGGCGGAAAATCTTTATTGGTATACTTAAGTGGAATCTTTTTTGAAGCAGAGGAATTACGAAATTCGGGAATATTATCAGAATTAGACTGAGCAATTCTTTTAGCAGAAATGTCCGTGCACTTACTTGAACTTGAAGAGTTGTAAGCATGTTCAAAAAATCTTTTATTGCTGCTGTCTGAGCTGGCGGTTTTTGTAACCTTCGTACTGTTCAAAAGAGAAGAGTTTGCAACCTCAGAGGAAATCGCAAAAGTTGCGTTAGAGAGGTTATCATATTCTTGAGTTACCATAATGTCCCTGTATTTGTCACAAAAGGCAGAGAAACTTTTTAACGGTATGTCAGATTGCGAAGAGGGAGGATCAGAGCTGAGTAAAGAGAGGGAAGGGAAAGGGGAAACTTGGGCAGAAACAGATTTGTCCGAGAACCCCCCTCCCCCCTCCGGATTTTGTAAATTCTTTGGCATGCACCAAATAAAAAGTAGATATAAATGTAAATAAGAATTAAAAAAAAACAATCGACCACAGTGGCACACCAAAAAAGAAAGAAAAGAAAACGGAATTAAACACTAATAACTTATGGCGTAACTCGCATAACCGGCACAATTGAGAAGGTCCTATCTTGTTGAAAGCCACCATGCAAATCACTTAGAAAGTATAATCTTCAACCGTGATAGCACGAGCTGTCAATGAGAAGAGTTTGCCTTCACTCCGCTAGGTGGTTTGGAGGCAAATTCAATTCTCGGGAGTAAAAATTACCAGCCGACTGGTCATATACCGGACCAGTTGACCGGTCAAAACCGCCAACGATCTGCACTTTAAAGTAAATCGAAAGCCTAAGTAACCCGCTAAGGTGTGCGCTGACATACAGAAGCACCCGAGTCAAAGTGTCTTAACCCCCAAATGAACGAGTTCCCTTTCAAGAGAGCAAGAAGAGGGAAGAAGACTAAGAAGAAAGTCGTCACTCCCGCTTTCCTGCCTTCTTTGCCGGAGAGCGACAAAGAGAACCTTCCAAGCCTGCCTAGAATAATAAGCATCGAGAACTTCGAGAGAAAGATGAAAATCCTACCTAGAAGAAATAAACTCGACGAGGGAATCCAACTTCTACCTTGGAGACTCATTCCTCTGGAAGAATCGCCTCCGAGAACTGACCCGCATCAGGAGACAGAGGAAAGCCATCTACAGAAAAAAATCGCAACCCAGGCAGAACCACCGACAACCGAAACCGGAGTGCAAGCAGAGATCTTCCGCTAAGAGAAAACTACGCAAACCAAGATCTTCCGCCTAGAGAAGACTACGTAGACCAAGAACTTCCGCTTAGAGAAGACCACGCAGACCAAGGAAGAAGAGAACTTCCCAATCAAATACTCGGGCGACGACAAGTGGGGACCAATACTGGTCACCCTCACAGCTCCACACTTAAGCTATCGAGAACGCCGGCAGGGCAAATAGCTCCCGGTATTTTAAAAGGCGCTTAAATGGGGGTGCCGCCTTAAATATCGAAAACATAAATAAACTTGTAAATATTGTAATAAACTAACTATTGTATTTATTAGGAAGGGAACGTTGTGATCACTGAGACTGTTAAACGACGACTGACTTTTATTCGCTTTGCTTACAATGCACTGATTAATATTACTATTAACCGTGCTACATTAGTGAGGCTCTACATAATAACTATTAACCGTTCTACATATACTACATATACTACATCCTTCCCCTACAAGGAGGTTTTAACATTAAGGTTTTATAATATAGCGCTGAACGAGTTTTCTTTCACGGGTGGACCGACGTAATCCTTGGTTACTATTATTTATTATACAAGTTTGGTTTTTATTATTAACATTGTTAGACTGATTTTTCTTAATGCAAGGTTCGTGGCGCCAATGTTTTATTTGATCAAAATGTCGTTTGTGTTGTTCTTCTCCATCTGAAAATTTTATAATGCAACTTCTTGGCGATATTATTTTTATAATGCGAGCTTTTGACATTTTAGGGTGATATTTTTGCAAATCCTTTGCTATGACTATGTCTCCAGTTTGAAATTGTTCTTTTCTGTTGCCTTGAAAATTTGTTATTTGATTTTTTTGTTTATATTCAATTATCTTTTTGCTGTCCGGACTTAATAACTGTAAGGGTGTACGTAATTCACGTTTGTATAATAGTTTTGCTGGTGTTTCGTTTGTGGTAGTATGTTTTGATGTTCTATATTGAAATAAAAATTTATGAATTGCATTTTGTACTGTGTCTTGATGACTTGTAATGATCGCTTTTAATTTTCTTTTAAATGTTTTTATGAATCCTTCAGCAGCACCATTTGTTGCTGGGTGTTTTGGAGCGGCAAACGTTTGTTTAATTCCTAATTTTCGAAAATATGTTTTACATTCGTCGTTAATGAATTGTGTTCCAGAGTCTGTTACAATATGGTATGGTAAACCATGCTTAACAAAAATTTTCTTAAAAATTTGGATAGTGTGTGTCGCTGTCATGTTTTTAACAATATATATTTCAGGCCATTTGTTATATGCATCTAAAATTATTAAATACGTATGTCCAAAATACGGTCCTGCGAAATCAGCATGAATTCGATGCCAAGGTTGGTTGGGGTATGGCCAAGGAGAAAGAGTCATTCTTTTTGGAGTGTCATTTACTGTAACACAATATTTGCAATATTTTGCTTTGTCTTCTAGTTGCTTATCGATATCTGGCCACCACACCACCGATCTTGCCATTGACTTCATACGAACAATTCCAAAATGACTGTCGTGTAAATTTTCGATAATTTGTTCTCTTAATTTTAATGGGATAATCACACGTTGTCCCCACATTAGACATTCTTTTTCTATTGTTATTTCGTCTTTTCTTAATGCGTAAGGTTTTAATTCTTCTGGCCAATTTTTTAATTTATGCTCTGGCCATCCGTTTATCACCATTCTCTTGATAAGTGATAATTTCTTGTCTTTTGAGGTTTCTCTCGCTACTAACTTATAATCTAAGCATGCAACATTGTTTTGCATAACATAATGTAAGTAAGTATATTGTTTTTCTGTTTTTAAAACTTTACTTTGGTTTCCCGTTTTACTAGGTAATCGTGATAGAGTATCCGCTATTATATTATTTTTTGTATTAATATTTTCAATCTTATAATTAAAAGCACTTAAAAAGTATGACCAGTTTTATAATCTGGAAGCTGCCATTTTCGGTATTCCTTTTTCTGGGGATAAAATTCGACACAAAGGTTTATTATCACTGCGTAATATAAATTCGCGAGCATATAAATAATTATAAAATTTTGTAACTCCAAAAATAATAGCTGCTGCTTCTCGATCTATGTGCGAATAATTTTCTTGAGATTTTGTTAAACGCGCCGACGCAAATGCTACTGGTTTTTCTATTCCGGGGTATGGTTGACTTAAAAAAGCACTTAATCCGTATGGTGACGCATCACATGTTAAAATTAAGGGTAGCGAAGAGTCGTAATTTACTACTATTTGTTTTAATTCTCTTTTAATTTTATCAAATGCTTCTTGACATTTCTGAGTCCATTTAAATTCAGATGAGTTGTTGCAATCATGTAATGGTGTTAATATGTTAGTACGATTTTTAATCAATCTACCGTAATAATTAATTTTCCTTAATAATAATTGTAATTCTTTATGATTGGCTGGCGTTTTCATATCTGCTATCGCGTTATATTTACTTTCGTCAATACTAATTTTGTTATTTGCTAATTTATATCCAAGGTAATTTACTTCAGATTTAAAAAATTGACATTTATTTAAACGTCCTTTTAGTCCGCTTTCTTCTAGACGTGTTAAAACATTGTCTAAGTTTTCTAAGTGTTGGTCATTGGTATCACCTGTGACTATGACATCATCAGCTACTACGGCTACTCCATTGATATTTGCTAAAGTATTTTCTATTAATTTTTGAAAGTACCCAGGTCCCGAAGATATACCGTACATCATGTATTGACATTTAAAAAGTCCTTTATGTGTATTAATTGTTAATAAATGCTGTGAACTTTCATCTACGGGAACTTGCAAAAACGCTTCTTTTAAATCAATTTTTGAATAGTATTTTGATCTTGTTTTATTTTCTATATTTTGTGTTTGAAGTTTCGCAATTGCGTGATCGAAATTGGGTGGTGCATAGCGAATAGCTTTGAGCTGTAGGTTAACTGTAACTTTAAAATCTGCACACAGACGGACGTCACCGTTAGGTTTAATTACAGGGACCACTGGAGTGGCCCACTCACTTGTTTCAATAGGGACAATAATATTTTCCTGTACTAATCTTTTTAATTCTTTCTCAACTTTATCTTTTAAAGCAAATGGTATTGATCGTGCTAATACGTATTTAGGTTGTGCACCGTTTTTTAATTCTAATTTTATTTTACCTTTATTGAATGATCCTTTGCCCAATTCAAAAAAATTTTTATGTTTAAGTAGTATTTTATCTAATTTAATCTTACTATTATTTAATTCAATACTATAAAAATTTATTTCTTTATATAATGGCCATAGTCCAAGAGCATTTAGCCATGATCTACCTATTATCGGAGGTCCCAAAGATTTTGTTACATAGACATCTGAGCTTATCTTTTTTTGATTGGCCTTAACTGTCAGTTGTTTTAACATACCCATCGGTTTATTTATTGTTTTATCGTGGTTAATAAATTCGATATCCGCGTTATACAATTTGAGTGTATTAAAATATTTGTCTTTCAAATCTTTAGAAATAATTGACATTGCGGCTCCCGTATCAATTTCCATTTTAATTTGAACTCCATTTATTTCAACAGTCATGTACTGCGGTTCAACATGCGTTTTTCCAGGGATATAAGCGGTATTCATATTATAAATGTCTGCTTGGCCATTTCGGAATAACTCTTGTAAATCTTCCGTAATACTATCGGTATCGCTAGTTCTATTTTGAATATTTATATATCCGACGCGAGTTGTTCTGTTAAACGAATTACTTTTACATGCAGGTCTTATATGACCTTTTTTATTACATGCATAACAAATTGCATTTACGTATCTACATTTATGTGTCGGGTGATTAGATTTACCGCAACGATAACATGATGAGTATGAACGCTGAAGGTACGAAGGTTGTCGTCCTTGATAATTGCGATACTGCGGTGTGTCATTTCCACGAGACGGACTGAGTCGTTGCTGATAACAATGTGCTGATCCTCTTGAAGATGATCCTCTCGATGTTTTTGATGCTGAATTTATTGGTCTTTGTCCTGATAAAAGTTTTGCTGCTCTGTCTACTGGTCCAGTTTTCTTCTGGAAATTGTCCAATTTATAAATTTCTTCATAACGTTGGCTTGATTTATTACCTTGTTGTAATTTTTCAGCTCCTTTCTCTGCTGCTTCTGAACCCAATGCTTTTTTAAGAGCAATATCTAATTTAAGAGTTTTAATTTTTAATAGTTCGGCTTTAATAATTTTGCTTTTTAATCCAGTTATTAGTTGGTCTAATACTTGATCGTCAATGTCACCATCGCGAAATTTGCAATCTTTCGCTAATTCTTTCAATGCAGCAACATATTGAGAAATAGTTTCGTCGCTCCGTTGGATTCGTTGTCGAAATGTATTACGATGTATTAAATATGAAGCTGGTGGTTTTAAGTAATCTTTCACTATCTTGATTAATTCTTCATATGTTTTCTCTCCCGGTTTATTGGGTTTACAAATTTTGTCGATCACATCGTATGTAGCAGCATTTACTTTACTTAATAAAATTGATCTTTTCTTTGCAGCCTCAATTATATCATTTGCAATGAAATATTGTTCAATGCGATCAATGAATCGTTCCCAATCATCGTTGTCAATATCGAAATCCAAATTTGCAGAAAATTCCATGGTTTTCCGTGATAAAGTCACAAGACTACTTGACTGTTCTGTGCTTACTTTGTTTGGAGTCGGCTGTCCTGTTTCCTTGACCGTATGAGTTTTCTTTTGCTGCTCACTTTTAATAGCTTCTGGTATCTTGATTTGTTCTCCTCTGCCTGCACTAATTTCTTGTTTGATGTATGCACGTAATTCCTCGCGAAGACTACTGAGTGTATCAGCTTCTTCAATTTTTGTGTTGTTTGCTTCACAAACAAGTTTTAGATTGGTTTTGTTTAATTCTTGTATCCATGCTGTGCCAATTATGTTGGACATTTGTAAGTTTAGTTATTTTTTTTTTTAAATCCTCGTCGCCAGTTATTGTATTCATTAGGAAGGGAACGTTGTGATCACTGAGACTGTTAAACGACGACTGACTTTTATTCGCTTTGCTTACAATGCACTGATTAATATTACTATTAACCGTGCTACATTAGTAAGGCTCTACATAATAACTATTAACCGTTCTACATATACTACATATACTACACTAACAATAAATTTATGTTGAAAAACATCTGGAGAACGACTGATACTACCATATATATTTTTTTTATATGTATGCAACCGTTACATTGTGACGTATCTCAATCTGTTCTTATCGAGCAATTATGAACTATAACATATATCAAACCTTGTTTTTTCGTCAGTTGTAGCATTGCGAAATGGAGTTAAAAGAAAGGTAAAAATGGATATCCATTGTGGCGGCCGAGATGACAATCCGGTAAATTGACACTCGACGCGCCACGAGAGATGCAGCCCGGCATACATAGACGTAAGCCGTAAGGCCCAGAAGCTCGGTGGGAGAAAAGCTCCGGGCCTAGCTAGTAACGACCGCGACCGCCAGGCGGCGCGGGAGACGAAAGCTTTTTCGCGAGTCAAGAGCGGCAAGGATCGCTATATAAGCGGCATCGAGGAAGCTTGCGATATCGCCTATCCCTCGATAAGAAGATCAATTTTGAATTAAGCCTAGTAGTGCTTGTTAAGACGCACACTTCTCGATAAAAGACGAAGTGGTGCTCTGCCGACGCACACTTGGCTTGGAGACGGGGCAGTAATCGTTGCCACGAAGAAGAACTCAGCCGCATGCCGTTACCACCGGCCATAAAAGACAAGAGCCCGGAGACCGGAACGAACCGAAAACGCACTCGCAGAAGCCGAATAAAGAAGACCACGCTCACACCGGAGATACCCAGCAAACACAGATTATAAATATTATATAACCTGGAAGTAACATTTAATATAACGGATAGTTACACTGTAGTTATTTAACAGCTACATAAATTTATTTCATATGTACAATATAACAAAGTAATGTAACAAATACATTATTATGTTATTTGTATGTTATTATGAACGAACAATTATATAACTACAATGTCACATTTTGTATAACAATTGTTATTTTAATAATATATTGATGTTATATGTAACAATCGAGATATTATAAAGTTTATTCTTTATGGCTGCACTGTTGAAATGGTGTACACTAGTAGTGCAGTTGAAAAGAACAAACTTCTAGTTGCAAGCTACGCCGCGCGCAGCGCGCATGCTATCTTCTCGTTTTCCGCCTTTTCCGGTATCTGTGCGATACGTGTGCACAACGTGGTGGTGTGAAAGCAACGTTTAATACATTATACGAGGTAATCCTTATCATTTTAGCATAAATATATATATATATTAGTCTAATAATTATTGTTACTTCTTTTCCAGGTTATATTTGCGTATCATATCTTTATATAAGTAGTTATGGTTAAGTATATATGCAACACGTGCTGGCTTCGTTGGTTTCATTTAGCACAGCAGTGTGTTCAACGTGCTTGCCTATAATTCTCATAAAAGGCTGCTGTTAAATGAAACCAACGAAACCAGTACGTGTTGCATATGTACTTCATCATAACTACTTGTATAGCGAATAAGGTTAACCTCTTATAAAAGTTGAGATCTTGCACATTCAATACAATATTTAGTACAACGTTGCATTGAATGTGCATGTTTTCAATTTTTATAAGAAGATAGCCTTTTATCTTTATACGAGTATGTTAACACATTGAATAATTATTTTTATTTCTTTTTCAGATTGTATTTACGTTACGTATACTAAAATATAATTTCCATGGGTTTCATGTGCAGTACGTTTGGCATAATTATAATTAGCACAGCAGTGTGTTCAACGTGCTTGCCTACAATTCTCATAAAAGGCTGCTGTTAAATGAAACCAACGAAACCAGTACGTGTTGCATATGTACTTCATCATAACTACTTGTATAGCGAATAAGGTTAACCTCTTATAAAAGTTGAGATCTTGCACATTCAATACAATATTTAGTACAACGTTGCATTGAATGTGCATGTTTTCAATTTTTATAAGAAGATAGCCTTTTATCTTTATACGAGTATGTTAACACATTGAATAATTATTTTTATTTCTTTTTCAGATTGTATTTACGTTACGTATACTAAAATATAATTTCCATGGGCTTCATGTGCAGTACGTTTGTAATATTAATTATAATTAGCACAGCACTGCTTTTAACGTGCTTTTCCACCAGTTGCATAAAAGGTAATTCTTTTTCTTTGACATATATATATATAATACTAAAAGTATCAATGCATTTTTCAGCTTATGTGGAATTAAATTATACATTTGATATGCCAAAGGACGTACAATATATTTCTAAAAGACGAAAGAATCAATTAATTAATCGTGCTTATAATTTATGTGAAAATTCAAACTTTGTAAAATCAGTGTTGCCATATAAAGAATGTAATAGAATTATTGTAGGATGTAACAATGAACTACCATCTGAACTCGAATCTTATTCAGATAGTGTTGATTTTGATAATAGATTTCATAATTTATCTCTTAGTAGTATAGAATTAGATGTAAATAGTATTAATTATGTGGAATTAAATAATGATACTTCTTCAATTCTAATTGAAGAAGTATCATTATCAGATTCTAATAAACAGCAAAATTTATTGAAAGACTTACGTACGTTTATAATTAATCGTAACATTCCACATTGCGCTGCAAATGAATTACTTTGTATTCTTAAAAGAAATGGTTACACAAAATTACCTAATGACGTTCGATCTGTACTTGGAACACCACGAAATGTGTCTGCACGCATTCGATCTCTTGGCAAGGGTTATTATATTCATTTTGGTATTTCTGGTCTTGAAAAATCAATTCTGATGTATTCTTCATTTATAAAGAGAAATAAAGTAACATTAAATATAAATGTAGATGGTCTACCACTTTGTAAAAGTTCTACAAGTCAATTTTGGCCCATTATGGGATCATTACAAGATATACATGTTTACACATTACCATTTATTATCGGGGTGTATCATGGCATGTGCAAGCCAGAAAATGCAAATCAATTTTTAATTGATTTTATAAATGACTTTAATGTACTTTTACAAAATGGTATAACTGTTAATAATATAAAATATACTGTTGCTATTGGCGCAATAATATGTGATGTGCCTGCTAGAGCGTTTATTACTTACACAAAAAACCTGTTGCACCGCAAGGGTGCCGTGGGGTTCGTTCTCCGGAGATACTTGTAATATTTAGGAAATAAAGTCGCCTCTTTGTTTATTCTTGCTCACTTCTTTATTTCTTTCTTCCTTTTTTACACTTGTCGTTTAATTAAAGATTTCACGCGAGATACTGGTTAGCGACTGACTGTCCGGGCCGCGGCTGCCCCTATATATCTCCTACTGTTGCTATGCCAAAAATCATAGCAATCAGCGGAATCGCGGGTGGCAACCGCGACTGTCCTCGGACTTCGCGTCCCGGCCGGAAATGCCGGGTTACCTTGATCGGCGGTATTCTGCCGATCAAGCTAAATGGTCGCGCGCGTGCGACATTCCGACGTTATTCCCGAGCCTCTGTTGCTAAGGGCTCGGGATATAACATCCCTTCCCCCTAGGGAGAAGAAAAAGGGTTGAATGTTTCGTTTTTTGTTCAAGCCTTTTTCTTTTACAAATTCCCTTTCCCTCGGGGAGAAGACGTTGAGCTTGTGATACGTCTCTTTTTTTTTTTTTTTTGATTAGTTATAGTTTATTTTTATTACAATATTTTTTTCTTATTATAGTAATAATTATAATAATAGCAGTTAATACGGTTAATGTTGTACTTAATCCTACGGAATATATTATTATTGTTTTTGTTCTTGCCGCAACATTATTATTATCTAGTTCGGAACGCATTTTGTTTAAATCTAAGCTTAGTTGTAGTAGTTCGTTTTTATTTCGTACAATTGGTTCTCTTTGTATGTTTTTTAATTGTGACGTAATTTTAGCGATGTTGGTTCTATCTTTGATTGGTATCATAGTGATATTATATGTTGGTATACAAATATTAATATCGCTTTCTCCTAGAAGAGTTTTCGAATGTATTGTGAGGTCGTTTGTATTTAGTTGGCACGCGTCCCTTAGTATTATTTTACCTGATCTGATTATATTTATTTTTTTACTCGGCTTGTGTTTACATCGTAGTTCAATGGTCTGTGACGCGGTCGAGTATAGCCATGCTTGGGGCTCGTTTAGTGCTGTCCATATGCTAACATTAGATATGATATGGCGGGTCTCGCATTTCTCGGGTTGACGTCCCGGCTCGGTGAGTGCTAAGACTTCGCAAGGTGCGTTATCTGATATGTGGTACGTCGCGAAATTGTTTTCGCATATGAGTTTTTTACTTCCGCGGATACAATTATTAATTTTATCGCGGGTTAAGGTTATGTATTTGTTATTTTCTTTATCTAACGCGATATATTCATGCGCGGTTTTAATTGTTTTGAAAATGTTAGCGTGGTCATAAACGGGAAACGGTATGACTGCTTTTAATTCGTATGTCGTATCGGTGACGACTGGAAATTTAATAATTATCATCAGAGCGTTGTGATCGCGGTAATGTGCTGTAATCGATATATATTTTTCGATTTGATTCCAGTTTTTAGGATTGGTATCGAACGGGAATTGTGATCCTTCGGGTAATTGAATCGTTGCGTGTAGTAGCTCTGTTATGATTTTGTCAATCGGTAATAACCGTGTGTTAATGATGCCTTTTTTTGTCCAGGAGATAAAGTCGATGGTGTCTTGTATGTCAGTCAGTAGGTCAGTCACGAGTATTCTTAGTGTGTTAAGGTGTTCCATCATCTCCATTTGCCGCGTTACTCTATCTATCTGCTGACTTAGGAGGATGGTCGCGTTCGTTAAGACGCGGTCGTGTTGCTTGAGTTTAATCTCTAATTCTTGTATATGGCTTAGTGTACCGTTTAATATTTTAAGTTGATTTTTCGCTACGTGTTGAGTCGTTTGCTGGCTCGCAATTAGCAGTTGTAACTGCTCCTGGATGATTTTTTCGTCGTTGGCGTCCATTATGCCGAATAAAGTTTTTCCTACTGTGCCTACTAAATCTATGAGACCTCTTTTAACATGTTGGACTTCATAGGTCGCGGATAATCTATCTAATGCGGTTATTAGTTTATTATTTTGCATTGTAACCAACATTGCTAAATTATGACATTTTTCTTTTAATAATTCGCCGTTATATGCTTCATGTAGTTTATTACAAGCATTTTCCGCGTCGTCGACTTGGTTTTGTAATTTTTTAAATCTAATTTCAAAGTCGGCGATGTTTATTATTAATACTAATTTCCATGTCGTGTCGGATAGATGGAGAAGTCCGTGGTCCTCATAATATAATCCGGGTTCGTGGGTGAATTGTGTAATTGTATAAGGTGCGGCTTCGATTGCGCCCTTCGCGGTGGTGAACGTTAATCTGAAATGTTCACTGGTTAAGTATGTGTGTGTAAAGGTGTTAGCATATCGTGCTGGATAGGTGTGTGAGTTCGCGGGTCGTCTTCATCGTGGGAATGAAGATGCAGCGTCGGCTAAAAGTACGTACTTTTTATCTTTGGTATAGGGTTCTATGCACGGATAACAATTACTTTCTTGGAGCTTTGGTTTATCAAAATTCGCTCTCGGCTTTAGCGTCAAAGTTTTTGTTCGTCTCGTTAGTAAGTCTCTGACAGTCGTGACGGTAACTTTAATTTGAAGTCGGTTTTTGTTGTTTTGTTTTTTTTTTGTAAAAAAGAAAAAAGGGAGAAAAGGAAGATAGAAAGTAATTGTTAATTTGCTTAAAGTTATAAATATGTTGTATGTATGCTCGTGAAGTTCAGTATTGTTTTTTGTGTTTTTAGTGGATTCGCAGCAGTATTTTTATGTGTGCGAGGAGTGCTACTTGGCGTTCCGGCCAAGGGTGTGCTCTGATTGTGTAGGGCTGCGGGCCCGACATCGGGTGCGCTATCTCTGGCACCGCCGGGAGCCGTGCCTGGTGATGCAGACGACGCGGGATTTAGAACAGCGGCAGGTGGCTGTTATCCCTGGGGCTTATATTGGTAAGTAGAAGTATATATACATTTTTTTTTTTGCTTATTGTCTAATTTGTTTTTTTTTTTTTGCTTATACTTAATGTTCTATGAACGCTTTTAGTCTGTTCGCATGCACTTTTATTATTTTTCTGCCTTTTCTTATGCTAAAGTTAACATCGCTATGCTTTTGTACTACTATGTACGGTCCTATCCACAGCGCATCTAATTTCTTGGACCGGCCGCGTCGAACCGTTTCGTCGTAAAGAAGAACGGAATCTCCGACTCTGAATTCGCGTTTTCGGGAATCTTTGTCGTAATTTTCTTTCGCTTTTTCCTTCTCGGTTTTCGCGTGATCGTGTGCGAGGGAGTTGGAGGCCCGTAATCGTTCGCGTAATTCATTCGCATAGTCGTCATATGAATACGTTTCTTTCGGCGCGGTCTTCAGTGCTGTCGGTAATGTAGCACGATGTCCGTAGATAAGTTCGAAGGGGGTTAATCCGGTTGCCGTATGCGGGGTTGTGTTATATGTGAACATTGCATATGGCAACCATTCATCCCAATCGGATTGATCTTCGTCGATGTAATGTCGTAGGTACTCGGCCAGTGTTCGATGCGATCGTTCGAGTGCGCCGTTAGTTTGCGGATGATATGCAGTCATTTGTATTTTTTCCATCCGTAGTAGTTTACAAATGTTTTTGAAAATACTGCTCGTAAAATTTGTTCCTTGATCGGAAAGAACGTATTCCGGTATCTCGTGTTCGAAAATTATTTAAGTCACGAACGCTTTTGCTACGGTCGCGGCTTCTTGGTTCGGGATAGGGATCGCTTTACTAAATTTCGTGAGATTGTCTTGAAACGTTAGAATGTATTTATTATTATTGTTCGTTATCGGTAGCGGTCCTACTATGTCTAGGGCGCATTTTTCGAACGGTTTAGTCGGCGTGTCTGTGATTATTAGCGGCATTTTTGTCTTCTTTGATAACTTATTTTTCTGGCACTGTTCGCATTTCTTTATGTATTCCTCTATGTCTCTTCGCATGCCTGGCCACTCATGCTGTAATCTGATGCGGTGTAGTGTACGTGTGATGCCTTGGTGTCCGCCTATTGGTGTGTCGTGGTATTCATGTAAGAGCTTCGCTTTTTCTTCTGTTGAATATGTGTTCTTTTCTTTTAGCACATATATTGGGAGCTTTTCTTCTTGCTGCGGGGGGTTTCTGCTAAGCGCATCCGCGTTCGTGTTCTTCTTCCCGTCTTTATGGACTATTTTGTAATTATACTCTTCGAGTTTCAATCTCCACCTTATCAGGCGGGACCCAGGATCATTTACGTTGAACAGCCAGATCAATGGTTTGTGGTCTGTTACAATCGTAAATGTTGTTCCATAGATATAGGGTCGGAAATGTTTCACCGCCCATACTATCGCGAGTAGCTCCTTCTCTGTCGTGCTGTAATTTCTTTCGGCCTTGTTTAATATACGGCTTGCATATGCAATCGGATGATCCTTTCCTATCTCCCCTTGCGAGAGGATGGCTCCGATTGCATGATCCGAGGCGTCCGTTGTGACGATAAACGGGCGCGTGAAATCGGGGTATTTAAGTATCGGTGCGGTGGTTAAATTTTCCTTTAATATTTCGAACGCATTCTGTTGGTCCATTTCCCATCGAAATTTTTCGTCCTTTTTCGTGAGCGTTGTCAATGGTTTCGCGATTTTCGAGAAGTCTTTTATAAATTTCCTATAGTATCCGGCTAATCCGATAAATGATTGTACGTCTTTTAACTTTTTTGGTACCGAAAAATTTTTTACCGCGAAAATTTTGGAGGGATCGGGTCGAATTCCATTTTCGGTTATTAGATGTCCGAGATATAGTACTTCCTTTCGTAAAAATTCGCACTTGTCCGGTTGCAATTTTAAATTATTTTCTCGTAAACGTTTGAAGACGGCTTCGAGTCTCTTGTTGTGTTCCTTTAGCGTTGATCCGTAGATGACTATATCGTCTAGATACACGAGACACTTGATACCGTGTAGGCCCGATAAGACCGAGTTCATCATGCGCTGAAATGTTGCCGGTGCATTTTTAAGTCCGAAAGGCATCCTGTTAAATTCATAATGTCCCTCGGGTGTAGAAAACGCGGTTTTCTGTTTATGCTCTTCCTTCATCTGGATTTGGTGGTATCCTGATGCCAAATCCAGGGTCGTAAAATACTTCGCGTGCCCGAGTTGATCGAGTATATCGGTCATATTTGGAATAGGGAAGGAATCGCCTATTGTAATGTCGTTTAGCTTTCTAAAATCGACGACTATTCTTAGTTTCGATTTTCCGGATGCGTCGGCTTTTTTGGGGACCACTAGTATGGGTGCGTTCCACTGACTTGCGCTGGTTCTTATAATTCCTTCATCGAGCATCTTCTTTACCTGCTCCCGTACTTTTACCTTATGTTTTTCGGGCAGTCGGTAAGGGCGGCAGCTAATTGGCCTACTTTCCTTTTCCGTGATAATTTCGTGCGCGACAGAGTCAGTAAAGGAAAGCGGGTCGCCTGGCAATTGGAAAATGTCGCAAAAGCTTTCGCAGATTTTTAGCAATTCACCTTTTTCTTCTTTATTCAAGTGTTGGATTCTAAGCTGCTTTTTAACTTGCTCTCTTCGCTGCTGCACTGCGGCTATATTTGGCTTATCTTGTAACGCGAGCGCGCTGACCGTGCACAATTGTGGCTCCGCTTCTATGTGTACGGCGGGTGTATGGAATGGCACGGCTGTGTCTCGTGTGTTTAAAATGCTTATGGCACAAGTATTATTTTCGGGGGCCACTAGACAATTGCCTATGAACACGCCGGGTTGAAGTTCATCGGCATATATTATTCCGATCTGGTTGCTGTCGGTGACGGCTTGTATTATTGTTTCGCTTCTCGGTGGTAGCGTCGTGCGTACGTACGGTTGTAGCGGGATCGCGGCGCGGTTAATTATCAGAAGCCCGTTCTCGACGTCGTATGCGGTGCGTTGCGCTTTAAGGAAATCCATCCCTAGTATCCCGTCGTATGCGATGGGAAATTCGTCGGGCACCACGTGCATAACGTGCGAGATCGTACTGTCTCGCAAGTAAATTAACACGCGAGTTGTTCCTATTGTTTGCGCCTTATGTCCGGTCACACCAGTTAGGGCCATCGATTCAGTATAAATCGGTGTATCGCCCTTCAGCTTCCCCACTTTGACGAGGGTGATAGCAGCACCGGTGTCCAGCAAGAACGTCATTTTCCCGCCCGTGGCTTGCAATACGGGCAGGGTGACGAGATCCAAGTGACGATTTTTGTTGTCGTCTGAGATATGCGACACTTGATAATCTCGCGCGGGCCGCGTCTCATAACGTGCCTCGTTATCTACGCGCGTGTCGTCGCGTGTCGGTTGTCTCGTAGGCGCTCTCGCTCTCTCCTCCGGTAAGGTTGAATGTACCGTGGTCGTCCGTCGGGGTGCTCGCGGGGGAGCTCGGTTATCGCGTCGTGCTCCTTGCGATATCTCGCTGTCCCTTTTTAACTTGCGGCATTCTTCGCGCGTGTGATATGGCTTGTTGCAGTAATTGCAAAATTTGTCCGTGGTACTAACGCGCGGTGTATATTCGGCTCTGGGCAAACCGTACCTGGGCGCGTACCTGCCGGTGCGGCACAGAAATCCCGGGTGCCCCTGCCTCCCGCATCTGTTGCATGTGGGTACGGGGGGGGCGGGTTGCCGGGGTGCGCGGGAAGTTTCGCTCGATGTACGCTCGCTCGTTGTATGCGCGTAGGGGTGCGCTACGCTGCCTTTCTTCCGCTGCAGCTCCTGCTATCGCTTCTTGTAGCGTCCTGTAGTTTCGAGACCGGACGATTGTCTGCAGATGCGGCAGCAGACCCGTCTGGTAATTGTTCAGCACTTGTTTCTGGAGCGAGTTCCATATCCCGCGTTTTTCGTCCGCCGTGTAGCTGGAGCCTTCGCTCAACGCGTCATATAGCTCGGTTACTAATGTGTCGGCTCGGGTTCCGTATGCTTGCGCGCTTTCTCCCGTACGCTGACGTAGCTGGTTGAATTCCAGCTGGAGATGGGCTGTACCTCGTCGCTGCACGTAACCCTCTTCGATTTCGCGTATGAATTGCGCGAAGTTTAGAATTTGCTTTGATTCGAATCGCGAGAGCGCTCGTCCCGTAAGTTTTGTGTAGAGTATAGCCGTCAATAACTCATCCACGTCTTCCGGGTCTACTTTTCGCGCCGCATATTCGCATGCTTTAATAAACTTTTTAACGTTGTTTTCGCTCCCGTCGAACGAGGGTATAAATCCGATTGCGTTTTGCAGTGTTAAGTATTGCCGCGGGTTGTTGAGAGAATGCCGCACATCTCTTTGGGGCCGTCTCGGGGGTGGCACGGGTTGCTGCAAGGAGTCCGCCGTCCTGTTGAGCCTGGCGCCGTATCTTTGCGCGAGATATTCGTTTTCTAATCTTTCTACTCTCGTTGCGGTCAGTGATATCGCGTCGAGTATCGTGAGCATCGCGTCGTCGCGCGTCGTGCCGCCTGGTCGCGAGATTGGCGAGGAGTGTCGACACTGCGGTTGCGTTGTATTTGTGTTGGCGCCGGGTTCCGTGTTAATGATGGAGTTTTCGCCGTGTGAGGTCCGCGCTCTCGCGCCTTCCCCGCTTGCGAGCGAGGGCTCGTTCCTTTCGCCGTTATCGGTCATCATGAATACAAATCGCTGGTCTTCGGGTGCAAATATTTCGCTCACTAGTGATCCTATTGATGATCGGCGACTTTGATTACCGGATTCCTCGGCTTCTCGGTAATTCGCGAAATTCGCGTTACCCGAATACATGGGTACAGGGAGAGAGATTCCGTTCGTGAATTCGTAAATCGCGCTATCGCGGGCCAAGATTTCGCCGTCTACCGTTATTTCGCGGATAAAACTTCGCGTCTGATTCGTTAGCCTACACGGAATTCTTTTAAAGATAGGCTGTAGGTTTTCGGGCTCGGTAATGCCGTTCAACCACGATAGGCGCGACGTGTGACAGTGTAAATAGAATTCGCCGCGGTACATACAATCTTATTCGCTTTTTCGCCCTGCATATATATATATACAGGGTGTCCCAGATCAGTGGACGATGCCGAAAATGATAGGTAGATTTAATCGAATTAAAACGAAAAGTCCTGTACCATTTTGAAAAATTCTCAATAGTTTTCAAGAAAAAAATTAATTTATGTACGCGTAAGAGCGACGAGGAAGCGTGGGCTGAGTGAGCGCGACAGACGACGGTGCCATTTCTAGTCATTCGCCTGTCGCGCTCACTCACGCGCAGCTTTCTTGTCGCTCTTACGCTTATAAATTTTATATATTTTAATTTTTTTTTCGAAAACTATTGAGAATTTTTCAAAATGGTAAAGGACTTTTCGTATTAATTCGATTAAATCTACCTATTATTTACGGCATCGTCCACTGATCTGGGACACCCTGTATATAACTAACTTACAATAACGCCGGTAACAGCATGCTGCTTGATAGCTGATGAGTCGCGATGTTCTCAGCTTGGCTGCTCGTACGCTTCTCTATCTCGTATTCGGTCTGCTTGGCTGCTTATCTGCGTGGCTGCTTATCTGCGTGGCTGCTTATCTGCGTGGCTGCTTATCTGCGTGGCTGCTGCTCGTAGTTACGCTGGTCAGGGGATGCTCAGGTTGCACGTCCGGCTCTCCCTTGCTTGTGGTCTTCTTCTATCTTCTCATTCATAAGTTGAATTCTCACAGATTTTTTATTTGTTTGTTGCAGAGGTCCCGCACTATCAGTCGGACGCCCAATAGACGGAAGGCGACGACACAAGGGCGACTAAACTCCGGGGGGCAAATCCCACCGTTGCCACCAATTTTGCACCGCAAGGGTGCCGTGGGGTTCGTTCTCCGGAGATACTTGTAATATTTAGGAAATAAAGTCGCCTCTTTGTTTATTCTTGCTCACTTCTTTATTTCTTTCTTCCTTTTTTACACTTGTCGTTTAATTAAAGATTTCACGCGAGATACTGGTTAGCGACTGACTGTCCGGGCCGCGGCTGCCCCTATATATCTCCTACTGTTGCTATGCCAAAAATCATAGCAATCAGCGGAATCGCGGGTGGCAACCGCGACTGTCCTCGGACTTCGCGTCCCGGCCGGAAATGCCGGGTTACCTTGATCGGCGGTATTCTGCCGATCAAGCTAAATGGTCGCGCGCGTGCGACATTCCGACGTTATTCCCGAGCCTCTGTTGCTAAGGGCTCGGGATATAACAAACCATTCAGGTTATTTTTCTTGTTCAAAATGTACTCAAGAAGGAGACTACATCAGATCGGTTGTTTATTTGGAAACTTGTAATACTTTACGTACTGATAATTCATTTCGAAATCGTACTCAGCCCGAACATCATACTGGTAATTCTATTTTAGAGAAACTTCCTATCAGTATGGTGTCGCAAATTCCTTTGGACTATATGCACCTTGTGTGTTTAGGTGTAACAAAACGATTAATACAATTGTGGCAAAGAGGAAAAAAAAATTTTCGATTGTCGAAAGAATATGTAAATGCAATTTCGCTTCATTTAACGGAAATAATTAAACCATATATTCCATCGGAATTTGCAAGAAAACCTAGATATATGGAAGACATTGATAGGTGGAAAGCCACAGAACTGAGACAATTTCTACTTTATACAGGTATTGTAATTATGAAATCCGTATTATCACTTTATTACAATCACTTTCTTTGCCTTAGTGTTGCTATACGAATATTAATTGATCCACAACTGTGCGTGACATTTAACGATTATGCAAAATCGTTATTATTACATTTTGTTTCAAATTATGGCAATATGTATGGTTATGAATATATATCGTATAACGTTCATAATCTCATTCATCTTGCTGACGATGTACTAATATTTGGTTCGTTAGACAACTTTAGTTGTTTCAAATTTGAAAATTATATGCAAAAAATTAAGCAAAAATTACATCAGTCAGGTAAACCTTTAGAGGAATTAGCAAACCGTATATTTGAAGAGTCACAACTTCCAATTCAACCTTGTAATGTAAAAAAATATCCTATTGTCAATTATACCAAAAATAATGAAATTTCTTATCTTCAGTTTGAAACTTTTAAAATTGCTAATAACAAATCTGATAACTGTGCTTTATTACATGATATGTCAGTCATTTTTATTTTGGAAATTTTGGAAGAGCACGGAAATATATATCTTCGCGCGCAATCCTTCTTAAATCTTGAGTCTGTATTTACTTCACCGTGTCCTTCCAAAAAGCTTGGAATATTTATGATATCAGATATTAATTCTTTTAATGTTATTAAAATTCCTGCAACACATATACAAAGAAAGTGCGTAAAAATAAAATGTTTTGATAAAAATAATAAATATGTGGCAATACCAATTTTACATTTTAATAACTAAATACATTGTACAATAAGATTTAGTATTACATGTTTTTTTTTATTCTTTTGTCTTTAATTTAAAAAAAACATAATTTTCATCTATAACGATAAGAATGGTGAGTGTAATGTTTGTACATTTATTTGAAATTCAATTTTCTATTACATGAGAAACCCTGTATATGTATAAAATAATATGTAGTCGTAACGTGTTAATAAATATATCAACACGATATGAATTCATATATATACAGGGTTCCACATGTAAAAGAAAACTTCTGTTTTTTTTAACTTAAAACAATAGTACAATATTATACATATTTACAGTAAAATAATTTATTACAGATATGTCTCAGACAATGACGGATTTTGTGGACAAAAATTACGCAGTAGTTAAATTTTTGTCGGATTGCTCTTATTCTGAAATTCCTATTGCTTGGCTTTCTAAAGAGGGTGAAGTTATGAAATGTTGGTGGCCGCCACGAAACGCAAATGCCGCAACTTTTATAACTAATTATACAAGTCCAAATACAATGACGTGGAGCTTACATGAAGTAGAATTAACAAAATATTGTTGTAAGTATTTTAACTTTTTAGTTACCTTTATTTTTATAACATATTTATTTATTAAATATATTTAAAAAACTACACTAAAACTTACTAACTACACTAAACTACACTACACTAAACTAAACTACACTAAACTACACAAAACTACACTAAAACTTACACTAAAAATTTTAAGTAATAACTGAAGATATTATATTACTTTCCTTTTTTTTACAGCTTCATTAGAATCGGCTCGAAAAAATGCGACAGATGCAAATTATCAAACTACTGATGAAGAACAATTTGGGCGAGGAAAAAGGTCACACATTCCATATAGCCGATATAGCAGTGACGTTAGTAACGATGATGAAAGTGATTCTGTTGAATCTCAGAAATATAAGATAAAAGGTACATTTTTTATTTACTTTTATAAGATATTTTCAAAACAGAACGCATTAGGGCAAGAACACATACTTTCGTATGGCGTATTAAAAGAATTTTATTAATGTTATTTAACAGAGTTTATTTATTCCAGGAAAAGTAGTTCGAGATAGAGATTTGTCTTCAAGTAATATTGGATCTTTTATACCAAAGTGTCCCGAGAACTTTGGATTGAATAATAACACATTTGGTACAGTACCAAAAAGAAGTCGCAATGAAACTTTGCCACAACAAAAAAGTTTTGCGAACAGTTATAATATTTTGACACTACCAAGTACAAGCCGTAGTGAACATAAAGGTAACACAAAATGATATATAATTTTGTCTATGTTTATTTAATACTTGTATTAATTAATAAAATAATTTTTAGAAAAGAAAAATTTAATTTTACCACCTAAAGAAAATATACAGCTTCAAGACATACCTGTAATTTTTGACAGTAAGTACTTAACTATTCATTTAATACATATATTGTGTATTTATGTATACATACGTGTATATGAAACACGCATAATCTAACAATTTTTAATTGCAATGTTTCAGTAGACAATTGTATTCCGGAGACTGCAATATCCGGGAGTATAATATAGAGGACAAAAAAATTGGAACATAAAACGTAAATATTGTTTAATTCTTTTGTAATATTTAATTTATAAAATAATTTAATTACATTATGTTTTATTTATTTGTATATAAATTTTAAAGAGTGCATGGTTTATTATAGAGACATGTGAACAAATGCTGAGGTTGCAGGCAACGACAAACATAACATTAATAGAAATAAAACAACGGTTGCAAAAAATAGAAAACATTATAAAAAGAAACGGATTAGATCCTGTAATTAATGACGGATTAATTACACAATTTTTACCTCTTGACACATTGGAGCGCATAAAGGAATTTGAGGAATTATTAAAAAATTCTGAAGAGGCAGTTGTTCAGTTCGTAAGTACATTTTATAGCAATTGTGTTTTATTTAAAAAATATTTGTTTACCAAAAATACTTTATTTTTACAGAAGGAATATTTACGGAAAACAGGAGGAAACAATCCTAAGGATAATATACATCGAGTTATGAAAAAAATATTAACAAATGAATGTGCAATGTTATGTTCTATGAAAGGAATTCGAAACAATTTTCGAATTGGTGATTTACGTATAATAAAAAATAGTCGAAGTATGTAATTATTCACTAATAAACTATACGAATATTTTTTACATTTTATTAATGTTTTATTTTTTTTTCAGAAGAACTAATTTCACGGCATGATCATTTAACAGAAGCCGAGTTTGATAGTATAGTAGCAGAATGGCTACGTTTCGCAAAACAAAGGAAGGAAAGAGAAGACAAAATAAAGGATAGAAATGACGAAAATAATTAGCGTTATGCGTAAAATATTTTAAGTAAAGTCCACAAAATCTGTTTATTATATTCTGATTATTATATGCTGTTTATTATATAGTTTGCTGTTTATTATATGCTTTGCCGTTTATTATATGCTGATTATTATATGCTTTGCCGTTTATTATATGCTGATTATTATATGCTTTGCCGTTTATTATATGCTGATTATTATATGCTTTGCCGTTTATTATATGCTGTTTATTATTGCGTTTATATATAAAAAAAATGTATTACAAAAAAGAATTTTGTAAAACAATTTATATTAATAATATAATAAAATTTGTTTAAACATTTACAACTTATGTTAATACATATATATGTTTTTGGCACATACTCTAATTTCAGAAAAGGTCTTTAAATTAATTCTAAGCGAAGCAACTGCAGAGATTGCTTCTCTTAGAATTAATTTAAAGACCTTTTCTGAAATTAGAGTATGTGCGAAAGAAAATTCGTAGATTAATGGTACTGCAAGATAACAGTCATGTTGCATCAATGTAACAGAGTTACAAGTTAAGTAACTGTTATATTAATATAATATAGTTGGTATATACTGCAGTGATAGTTATGTAACATTTAAGTTGCATGTTATATTTATGAGACAAAAATATAACTTTCTATGAGTGGGAAATTACAACTAACATGGAGGTTGCAAATAGCGTACAAATTATATTGCGTGTTACATTCCGTTATATTTTTACAACATTGACGTTATAAATCTGCGTTTGCTGGGTAGTACCTGAGAGCCCGCCGTCACCACCTGTGGAAGAGGCCAGGACTCCCCGCATATTATCTGTGGAAGTATTTCCGCCGCAGCAGCCGCTGGCAGGCATACTCCGACCACCCGGGCTGAAGAAACCGCCACGACATACTCACTTTCAACTGTTGGAGTGGAGATCGCAGCTTGCCAACTTCACTCCACCGAGTTTGACTCGACCTCCGAGGATCTTCCTGGCTCCAGGAGACATCAGAGTCTGGCGTTATACCAGCCCGCGTTGGAACCAAACCGCGGGCCCGCTTTCGCCTATCCCACCAACACCACCGGTGCGGATAGAGCGAGGAGTGCAGTGCGAACCGAGCACTACAGAGAGAACGATACAGCACGCTCCCGTGGTGACTGAAAGTGGTACCCAGTACGACCCTTGGGCCACCACCTCATCATCTAAAGCAGAGCCTCCACTGTTACCAGGAGATGACAAGTGGGGCACTATCAAAGTGACCCTGACGGCTCCCCACATCTCGTACAGGGAACGTAAACTGTAAAGGCGTTAAGCGCCAATCTTTTGTAAAGCACCAGTGGGTGCAATTTAAACGAATTAAAACATAATTGTATATAAGCTGTAAATACATTGTACAGTCACCGGCAATAATGGCCTGTCGCACTGCGGCGACGGCGGCTCCCGTGCGTGAGGTGGGGTAGTGTGCGTGAGGCCTCACCGCGGATCGCGTACGTGAAACGCGGAACGCCGAAAGGAGCGAGAAGACGGGGGAAAAGTTGGTGGGGGGCGTTTTCATGCTCTCTCTCGCTCGCGACCCGTGAGTGTGAGAGAGAAAGCATGAGTGAACGCTAAGGAATTATTATAGGCGCACCTTCGCTCTCTCTCTTGCACGCGTTCGTGTTTATACGGGTAGACAAGGATAGAAGTATATCGCGAGATAAGATAATTTTCGTTTTCTGTCTTGAGAAAAAAATTGTCTTTCAGGCGTAATCGTCCCAAAAGCCGCTATAATTGCTTCGCAAACCTCTTCAACGGTACGATCACGCATGTTTTCTGTTTGAGCTTTAATGTGGCCCCACACAAAATAATCCAGCACGTTCAGATCTGAAGAACGTGCTGGCCACGCTATCGCCCCCCCTCGACCCATCCATCTATCCGCGAAATGTATATTTAAGATTTGTCGCACGCGACGAGCAAAATGCGGCGGTGCGCCGTCTTGTTGTAAAATAATATTCCGCCGCGTTTCTAGTGGCAGGTCTTCTAACAAATTCGGCAGGATATCTTCTAAAAAATTGGCGTACATCTCCCCATTTAAATTAGGAGAAAGAAAATACGGGCCGATCTAAAAATTGGTAATAAAAATATTAGACATTTTTTTCAATATTATAAACAATTTTTTACGTACACAGTATACTTACAATTGCATCTCCTATTATGCCAGCCCACACGTTTAATTTCCACCGATACTGTAACGCTCCTTCGCGGATAGCATGTGGGTTTTCATTAGCCCAAAAAATAAAATTTTTCGATTTAAATATTCCGTTCGGTGTGAAAAGGGCCTCGTCTGTCCAGAGAATTTTTTGGTAAAACAATGGATTTCTACGGCACTGGGCGAGAAAGCCTACAAATATTTAATTTACAATTTTATTTTTGTAGAAATTAAAGAATGTAGTTTCCTTATACTACCGACATATATATATTATTATGTATCTCTAAGATAAGAGGATGCAAGGGGAGATAAGAATATTCTCCCTATGCGCTTTATGCGGTCTTTCGCTCGGCAGGACCGTCAGGCTGTCTCGAGCCTTTATACTGTTAACACTCTCTTTATATATATTCAAATATATTATATTAACCACACTGCGTAAGTTCATTATTTGAACATTTATTATATTTCAACATTTATTATTATATTATATTCCAATATTTTTATTCGAAAAATATTATTCCAATATTTATTATATTCCAATATTTATTATATTCCAACATTACAATTATTAAAATTATTAATAACTTTTAACAATGAACTTACCTGCACAAAAGGCCGTACGCTGTTCTTCGTCGCGCGGCAGAAGTTGTTGCACCCGTTGATAGTGAAACGGGTGCAACCCTTCTTCTTTCAAAATGCGGTGCACCAAAGATCGTGGAATTCCAAGATTATTTGACGCACGGCGTACACTTGTCGACGGATTTTCGTCAAACTCTTCTAACACTTGTTCGTCAATACGTACATTGCGACGTATGACGCCCTCGTATTGTAAACGGTTTCGTCGTTGTACGATTAGAGTACCCGTTTCTCGCGCACGGTAAAGGCATCTAAAAATTTTTTTTAATAAAATTATTAAGAATTGACCATTGTTAATAACTTTACTATTTATTGACAGGTGTTTACTATTTCAATACCTTAAAATTGTTACCACCGTGGGACGTCTTCGATTAGGAAAACGTTCAGCGTAAATACGAACTGCTTGATTTGCGTTTTCCCCGGCTATGCCATAGCAAATCAGCATATCCGTGTAATCATTTGAAGTAAAATACATTATCACAGTTTTGCCCTAGACTAAAATCGCGTTATGACGATGCGCCGACTATAGCATACACGGCGTCGACGGACTGAGGCACACGGCAATCCACGAAAAACAAATGCAAGGAAGAGCATCGACTTGTTAGCCTAAACGTCTAAACATTCATTTGTACAGGAAAGTATAGGACTTTTCGTTTTCTTTTTAAACGTTCTATCTACCCTAAAAGTTTGTTTACGTATGTTTGGGACACCCTGTATATGTTAGTAAAATTTATAAATACATCTTAACTAAAGAGGATAAAAAGAGACGAAAATTTAATTTAGACGAAGTTGTTATTCCTCTTTCGTTAGTGAGAAAGAATGTCTTATCTGACGAAATATTAAATGATGAATCGCTAAATTCATTTTTACAAGTTGTAAGACAAAACACTCCCTTCGAAACTTAAAGCGTACAATATCAGTCATATTCTGATATTATAGAAGCTACTAAGGGTGACCTGAGCTTGCAATTTATCGGTGGAAAAAGCAGCCATCCTGTGCAGTTTGATGCTTTAAAAGAAATTATGCACTGGCGGTGCATATTTTTTGATGGCATCAAACTTCGTATTTATGACAGTATGTGTAATAATACATACGACAGTTTGGCTGCTAAGGAGAAAAATTACATACGTCTCCGATATCCCACAGTTAGGCAATGCAACATCATTTTTGAAAAAGTTGATGTGCAACCTGACGCTATAAGTTGTGGCATTTATGCAGCTGCTTTTGCCACAACAGTTGCCTTAGGAGATAATCCGTGCAACATAAAATATTCCAAAAACGTAAAGTGTATGAGACAGCACTTTATGACAGTTATAGAAGGCAACGAACTGCTGCCTTTCCCAATAAGAAAGTAAATATAATAATAAAACTTCAAATATCTTATGGGGAAAAAATGTCTCAAAATGCTTGCGTTTGTACAGTAAAAAACCAGAAACGCCGATTCAGATGATACTGTTTTTGATAAGAATGAGATACATCTGTTTTGCGACGACACTGGTGATATAAATGCCAGCATTGCATCGGAGAGACGAATAAATTTTATTTGGTTGCGTTTCACGAGAATGGGCGTTGGAGGGGCTCATTCTATATTTTCAAATTTTAAAAAATTAATTTTGTTATTATAATATAATTTTTTTCAAATTTTTTCTAATTTTTTTATTATTTTTCTTTTTTTTTTTAATTTTTTTTTCTTTTCTTTTTTTTATTATTTTCACGCAGTGCTACATAAAACGAATATTATATTTATATATTTTTAATTTTTTTTTGAATAAAAAAATTTGTAACATAAATTTCAAAATTTTACTACTACCTTAGACAGAACCTTAGCCTAAAGATCCTGTCTGTTATTCTTATATGCACGCGTATTTTGAAAATCCAGATGTCGCCACGTTACGGTACGGAATTTGCGCTTGGCCTGTCATACCGACGCCGTGCAAGTTTGCGAACGGCTCCAGGACCCCCTTAAGGGTGAACAGGAGTGACGGCCAAACTCCGAATTGATATTGGGGGCCTCACGCGGCGACAATGTGAAATTCCGATGTCAGATCGTGTGGGTATACGTTTGTATACGTACTCACACGATTGCACCGCTCGCGTGGACGCACCGCAAGAGAGGAAGGATAGAGAAGGATGAATGCAACTCTCTTTTCCTTGTTCCTCCAACATAGCGTTTTAGCCGAGAGCTAGCACCTGAAAATTCTTTCTGGCCTCTCGCGGCCAGAAAGCAGTAACGTCGCAAGAGAAATGAGTGTACCCCTTTCTTAAAAATTTATCAAAAATTATGTAATATTGCTCGTTGCGGTGCCAAATAAACTCTGTCACGCTGCTGGAAATACATTTTCGTTTATTTTTTTTTTTTTTTAATAAATTGTGCGAATTATAATTTATCTAAGAAAATCAGTTCAAAATCTTTTTTTTTCCTTGTTTTCCAACATTTACAGACGCGTCACTAACAAGGAGACATTGTCAACTGCCAATCGAGTTTTGTGTGGTAGCAAGTAAGGAAAATATAAAATTACGCGTCGAAGATTAGCCGTAGATAGTTATTAATTTTTGGAAAATTTACAACAAATTATGCGAGCGCGTTATCTACTTTAAACTTAACTCATCAATAAACAGTGTTCGGTTGGTCTTATGGTGAGCGCGTTGGACTCACGATGTAGAGATCATGCGTTCGAATCCCGTCGAGCTACATTTTTTTTTAAATTAATTTTATTACATTTTTAAAATATTTTACTTATAAATGATTTTTTTTATTGGCATTATTTATTAAAAAAAATTAATTTGTACTGTAAAAATATAATTATTCAACTTTAATAAATATTTAAAAAATTTATATGTTTTTTATATATTTATTATTTTTATATATTTATTAAAGTAGAATAATTATATTTTTACAGCACAAATTAATTTTTTTTAAATAAATAATGCCAATAAAAAAAATCATTTATAAGTAAAATATTTAAAAATGTAATAAAATTAATTTAAAAAAATGTCGGGAACTCATGATCTCTACATCGTGAGTCCAACGCGCTCACCGTAAGACGAAGACAGAATGATAATCAATCTGTCCTTGTCAAACTATTTGGAAAATACGAATTCGTAAATGCACCACACGAGGTGCACTTTAGCACCATTCGTATTTTCCATTTTCTGCCTCCAGTAAATAATGTTTTATCGTAACTTCGGTCTCAATATATGCGCAATGTCATTCTACAGGGTGCTACAGAGCCGGATTTTGCATTTAGGCCGTCAAAAATTTATAACAAATCAATTACTGCTGGCGGCTGACTGCACCTGTGCTCTCCACTAGATGCACCTATCTCCACCTTCATAAAAAATTTATTTTGACCTAAATCTAAAAAAATCGCTCTGTAGCACTCTGTAGTTAATTCTCCTGAGCACAAATATCATTAATTTATTAACATTTATTCAGTATTTTGGCCGAAAAATGGAAAATACAATTTCGTGCTTCACGATCGGCCGCCAGAGGCTTACTGTTGCTCTTGTTCACCCTTAAGTGGCAGTAAGGCCTTCACACACGAATTTACTGAACGCGTAATACGTAATCCGTAAAAAAATCCTCCAATCAGAGTCAACTATTCCCCTCTACATTTTTCTACGCAAGATGTAATCCGTAGCGGTGAAAAATTTTGTAAGAACAAAATTCTAACGTTTTACGTGTTCAGTAAATTCGTGTGTGATAAAGGCGCTTACGTATTTAACACAGTTTTAAATCTTTTAAGGTTATACATTGAAGGTTATACAATGAACGATCATAAATACTGCTCATTAAATAAAATGTTTACGTACGCAGTAGAAGAAAATTAATACATAAATATTATAAATATTATTTTACTTAGATGTTTTTATTAAAAGTAGTTTTTGCATTTAAAAATTGAATAGAAAAATAATTTTATAAAAAGTATAAATACACAGTTTACAATGGAAATTATAAAATGTCATAACATATCTTTTTTAAATATATTGTTATAAACGCTTTACTTACTTTTCACAATTAAACGTAATATTTAAAATAAAAAAAATACAATAAGCAACACAACACTTTGCGATCTTTCTTTGATAATAATAAGTATGTGGATTGTGGTCGAAGTTTACGTTACGGCAATCGTGTGTGATGGCGCTTATGTAGTACGGCTTACAGTTTACGTATTACGCGTTCAGTGAAGGCCTGTAGTGGCACTAAAACGCCGGGGTAAAGTTAGTAACTGCAAATGGCGTCATATTGGCCCGAATCCGTGCCATTCTGCGGATTCCTCCCCAGTCGGTGCCATATACTCAAGCCACTTTTGTTTCGCGTAGTTGAGGCTCGGCGCACAATAGCGACGTAACGGACTTAAAGGCCAGCGCACACACTTTTGCATAAGGCGCACCGCACAAGATTTTCCATAAACGCGTTACGTTACGTTACGTACGAACCTTAAACTTAAGCCGCACTTATACTTAAACTTGGGTCAATGCACAAAGAAAAACGTAAACGTAATAGAACGTAACGTTAAGAAGCACGTGGAACGTGGAGATACTTGCGAAAGAGAGAAATCGAAAATTTATCGCATATGAGGTAAATATTTAATACATCTTATATATATCTGCCTTATCTGCAGGCCTTTAATGCTTCTTTGTGTTTTAACGATTTTAGCTATAATATTCTAATTTATATTTTTTGTGACGTCAGAAATTAAAATTTCCACTAAAAAAAGTTCCTAGATCCTAGTAGAATCGATTCGATCAATAGCATGAAAATGAGGATTCTCAACCTGGTCTTTTGGATAGACGGTCCCTCTCTGTAAGAAATAATCTATGGTAGACTTTAAGAATAATAACCAATATGTTAATGATAAAACGGAACATACAGCGACATCCTAAAATATTTACGCATAATGTCAATTTAAAAGAACTTGATTACATTAGAATATAATTTTTCCATATATATATATATTAACAATTTATGAGCCGCTGCGCGACTCATTCTCTTATACCGCCGTATACTCTCGCGCTTTTAAAAAACCTGTTCTATTAAATTGATAAAATGCAAAGCGTTCCGCCAAATAATCATAGATTATTAGAATAAGTATTTTTCCTTTAACTATGAACAAAGGACCAGCCAAGAAGGCGCCAAAAGTCAAGAGCGCGAACAATAAACAGCCCGAGATATCGGATCCTTGAGTCGCACACGCGGTCCCTAATTGCCTAATTTATGAGATATACAAAATGGAGGCGCCACGCTCTACCTGCTGACATATGATAAACATTACGGCTAACCCGATGTCTCTGGCTGACTATTGAATGCTAAAGGAAAAGAGTTCTATTGTTAAAACTCTAGGAACACGTGGAGTAAGCTAAATTCAATAATTTAATAATTTAACGATTGTAGAAATTGGCAATCACTTACTGAATTTTGTAATATTAAATCTGTATTACTTTCGCTTGCACTGCCACTTTTTCTTAGAGTTTACCAAATTTAATACTTTTAGTAATACCGAACGATCCTATTTAAGGATATTTTACTTAAATACTAAATTACTTTTAAGAAAAGAGACCACTCATGTTACCACATGAGAGCACCCAAGTACATGTATTCAGCGCCTTCCTAACGGCTAATGGGCAACCATGCTTGTCCGCCGAGCTGCCGTTCCACAGGCGCAGCGTTGCGATAATTATAAGCGCACCGATAATTATTGTTAAAATTACTTGTCGCAATTATATGTCGGCCATTGTAAATGCACGTACATATGAGCGCATATATCTTTTTCTTTTTGCAACATTGAATTTAAGAATATTAACGTGTCTACTCTCATATGTACCTGCATAATTTTTATAAATAATTATTCTAATACACCCGCAAGATTTATCTGTGACTCTGAATGCTTAAAACTTAAATCGCGTGGGAATAAACTTTCACACGGCATTAGATCAGTCGCCAATTCTAGGAACGCATAGTTTCGCGATATCTAACAATAACATTCAGAGCTACAGGTTTCAATCGCACCGCTATCAGCGCTAGGGGGACCGAAACCCCCCAAATTAATAAATAGTACATGTACGAAAAATTTTCCAAATTCTGTAATAATCAAACTGTATGAACCCTGGAAGCCACCCGAGGGTTACAAAGACGTTTCCACTCTACAGCTGTAAACGTAATCACGCTGCGTGGACCATCCGAGCCAACCTACCTTTGTAAAGGCGCTGCGTTTATTCATCAATAAAACTAAAGTAAGTTGATTTAAATCTTGAAACAATTAGCCTCATTTCCAACCCTGACCCTTTTTGTAATAAAGAGAAATCGATGTAACTAGTTATTGGTACATCTACAAGCCCTTGGAGTTTAAAGAGAATGATCAAAGCGTAAAATTAATATTGGACGCTAAGTCGTTCTTCTCTTCCTCTTCTGTATTTAACCATACCTTTATTCCTGAATAAATTATCAACCTGATTGCTCAAAAGTGCAGATTTGTTTTTCCGCTGCGAAGCTTGCATTACGACCTGAGGGTTGTCTGCAGTACTCGCCATCTCAAATACAAATCCTCGCATTTTGCAAATCAGATCTCTTTTACTCCTTAACATTTGCTTAATAGTACTGTGGCCTGAGGCCACGAATACTTCAGACCCCGCGCCGCGACCACCACCGTTCGCCCGAATTAATCGCGCGGTCCCGTCCACGATTAAATTAAGCGCGGGCCGACCAGCCGCCCGCGGCGAGTAGCGCGGACCTACGCAACGAGCGACATGGGCCGCCCAACCGCCCACACCGCGCACCGCCACCCGACCGCTCGGGAGTGGGGGCCCCACTCCGGGCCCACGGGTATATAAGCTGCCTCGAGCGCAGACGAGGCACCTTGTTCCGCGCTGGGGAGCACCCCAGCATCCGATCCTCCAGGTCTTGGGCGCTCCCAAGACTTCCTCGACCGGGCTCACCCGGCTTCCGAAACCGACTTCGCTCTTGACGACTCGGGCGCTCCCGAGCCTTCCTTCGACCGGGCGCTCCCGGCCGTTCTCGACACCGACATCTCCGAGACTCGGGCGCTCCCGAGCCTTCCCTTGACCGGGCGCTCCCGGCCATCCTCGACACCGACATCTCCGAGACTCGGGCGCTCCCGAGCCTTCCCTTGACCGGGCGCTCCCGGCCATCCTCGACACCGACATCTCCGAGACTCGGGCGCTCCCGAGCCTTCTCTTGACCGGGCGCTCCCGGCCATCCTCGACACCGACCTCTCCGAGACTCGGGCGCTCCCGACTCTCTCTCTCGCTTCTTCGCGCCAACACGGCCCTGGCGTTCCGACGCACGGTTGAATTAAGTCGCGGCGCCGCCGACTCGCGAACGCGAAACCTGTGCGTCCGACACGGCCCTCACGGCCTGGCTTGTAATCCGCGCCGTCGACTCGCGAACGCGAAACCTGTGCGCCCGACACGGCCCTCACGGCCTAGTTTGTAATCCGCGTCGCCGACTCGCGAACGCGGAGCCTGTGCGTCCGACACGGCCCGCACGGCCTGGTTTGTAATCCGCGTCGCCGACTCGCGAACGCGGAGCTTGTGCGTCCGACACGGTCCGCACGGCCTAGTTTATAATCCGCGCCGCCGACTCGCGAACGCGAAACCTGTGCGTCCGATACGGCCCTCACGGCCTGGTTTGTAATCCGCGCCGCCGACTCGCGAACGCGAAGCCCGTGCGTCCGACACGGCCCGAGCGGCCCGTCCTGTAACCCGCGAAGACCTGTATAACCGACACGGCCTGTTACCTAGGATAAGTCCCGAAGCGACCCGCACTAGCGTTCCCTGGGAATCCAGCTCACGGCAGATAGCCGTTTTTCGTGACAATTTATTCTTGAGTTTATTTCTGTATATATCTTCCTTTTGTTAGATTAAGTGTATTATTTCGACTAGATATTCTTTCTTACTTTTATTAATAAATTCTTTATTTTTCGATTAACCCAAGTCTCGGTTTTCTTTATACTCGTACCCTGGCTTCCGACGAGCTCTCCGGACCGGAAATTACCGTGTTACAGTACACATTTGTTATTTCGCTGCGAAATGTGCATTACGACCTGAGGGTTGTCTGCAATTACTCGCCATCTTAATTAATAAATCTTAACTTTTTGCAAATCAAGCCTTTCCTATTTCAACCATTAATTGCTCAATAGTGAGGGATCGATTTTCGCTGCGAACAGTGCATCACGACCTGAGGGTCGTCTGCAATACTCGCCATCTTAAATACGAATCCTGGCATTTCGCAATTTAATTTCTTTCCTCTCACAATCGTCTGCATCTTACTGCACCACGATTCCCCCTTCTCCCTAAAATTGTCCGCAAGTATGTGCATAATCGAAACGCAGCTGCACAATTGCACTACAATCTAAAGGATTGTCTGCAAATACGTGCAACTCAACCACGATCTGCATACTTCTGCATTACAATTTTCCCTTCTCTCCAATTGTCTGCGAGTAATGTGCTTAATTGATATTTTGATGCATAGCCGCACCACGATCTGAACGGTCGTCTGCGATCCATGTAATTCAAAAACAATAGACATACCTTCCGCATCACAATTTCCTCCCTTATTTCATAAAATCATTTGCTTAACAGTGCAAGCTCGATGAAAATCGTTTGCATTTACCCATTATGATTCTAGATGGTATGGAGAAAAAAGTATAGAGGCGGGAAGAAAAGGCGCGAAAGGGCGGAGATCTATCGGCGCTTGAGAGATCTCATCGCCGCAGAAAAAGCAGCCACCAATCAACCTCCGAGTTCTCCTTCTCTCAGCTCGTTCGGGGCACCCGAAAAGACCTCCCCGAAAGACCCGCAGCCTGGGCCATCTAACTAAGCCCAGAGGCCCCCGAATACTCAGTATTCAGAAGGGGCACTTCATTACCGTTCATCGTCCGCCACGAGTAGTGGAAACGATAGACCTTACCACTTCGGATACCGAAGTGGAAGTCTTGGGCGAAAACCCCCCAAATAAAACCATCGACCGGTTATTTAACAAAATCATTAATAATTGTATTTCGAAAAAAAAATAAATGTTAAGATAAAAAAAGATTTATTCTTTTAACTTCCCATGATAAGGCAGAAACGGCTCTTGCCATACCGGGGTATAATCGGTGCATGCAGATTACCCCTTAAACTAAAGAAAAGCAACTTCAATCTAGACCTTAGGATACCTAGAGTGGAGAAATAAATATCGACGCTCTGGTCCTTTTCAGTATTTCCCCTAGAAATCCCTAAATCCATAAGCCGAGACGTCACATTTATTTTAATATCTATCACTGCTCTATAATGTATAATAAAAATGTATCAAATGTATGTATAAATAAATTTCTTCTAACAAAAATATAATTTATTAAGAAAGAAAGAAAGAGCCTTCAGTTATTCCGCTATTGGAATATAATATCTGGGCATGATAGAATTGTAAGCAGGTTAGATGCCTCAAAGTCAACTACTACATATTTCAATTGTGTAAAATTGTATATCATTATTAT
Source organism: Cardiocondyla obscurior (assembly GCF_019399895.1). Lineage (NCBI taxonomy): Eukaryota > Metazoa > Arthropoda > Insecta > Hymenoptera > Formicidae > Cardiocondyla > Cardiocondyla obscurior. The sequence goes on along the minus strand of NC_091865.1, from coordinate 4,847,246 downwards.
TGTTTTTTTCTACATAGAGCACATTAGAAGATTACGAAAAAGTGCCAATAATTTGTGTCTTTGGTTTAGCTATATTTCGAGGTTGGAAACCTAGTGACGGAATTGGAAAATACCCAAAGTATGAACATTGTTTTTTTTATCAGCATGCAGACGTTGCAATAGTTATTTTTACACATAGATTTTATGTGTGAAAGCGCGTGGAAGAAATAATTTTACAGAGATTTGTATATACGGAATAGTTTTAATATAAAAGTATCAAACGATAATGAACACAATTGATAACACGCGCAAGCAACGCGAAGAAAGCAAATTGAACGCTCGAGAATGTATCTCAGATAAACGCATGAAAATAGAAACGCTATGAGGCGTTGAATGCTCGACAACTAAGTGCCCGGCTTCCGAGAGCCGGACCTTTTATACTGGGAAACTTTTCAATGTTTCTAAGAATTCGACCGTTAATTCGGTGACTGTGAAAAACCGCGAAAACAAGGCTAGCTCGATAACGGAATGTACATATACCTTTCGCCTAGCAACAGAACGGCGAGGACGCGAGAACGTCAACAACACTGGGCAAAGAAATCGAAAACAGATGTGCGAGCATTGAATTCTCGCAGCATGCTGTCGAACCAAGTTATTTTACACGCCGAAATTAATATTATCATGCTCGATTGGAGTGCTTAGGCACATCTCGAACAGATTTTAATTATTATTTTTTCATATTTGTATTTGTACATACTACTATAACTTTATTTCAAATAATTTGACCCATGTATAATATAAATTAAATTTGCAGTGCAGAAAAATTAATAACTTTAACTATATACAGGGTGTCCCAGATCAGTGGACGATGCCGAAAATGATAGGTAGATTTAATTGAATTAAAACGAAAAGTCCTGTACCGTTCTGAAAAATTCCGAATAGTTTTCGAGAAAAAAATTAATTTATGTACGCGTAAGAGCGACGAGGAAGCGTGGGCTGAGTGAGCGCGCGATAGACAGCGGCGAGTGTAACTTAAAGGCGATGGGCGGGGTTAGCACGCGGCGAGCGAGACGATGCGACAACGCGCGAGCGAGGCGAGGCGACAATACGCGAGCGAAGTGAAGCGATAACGCGCGCGTGCAAGACGAACAAAATAAAACTATTACGCGCCGATTAATTTTCGAATACATTTTTAATAAATTTTTAAACAGAAACGCTATCGTTTCCACACTACCTTGTAATGAGGTAGATAGCTCAGTGCGTTTTTTTTTATAGTGGTGTCCCCAGTAGGCCTAATCCACTGTAGACAACAGTTCAACGCAACAATTGTTCGAAGTGCCGTCCTTGTGCTTGTAAGCACAGTTTGGCTCTCCGAACAATTTGTTGCGTTGCCCTGTGTGCCATGTCGGGCGTAATCGTACGAAAGACCGCTACAATTGCATCGCGAACCTCCTCGACGATACGATCACGCACATTTTCAATTTGTGCTTTAACGTGTCCCCAAATAAAATAATCCAGCACGTTCAGATCCGGGGAACGTGCTGGCCATACGATCGGCCCCCCTCGTCCTATCCACCTATCGGGGAACATATTATTTAAAGCATGACGCGCGCGAACAGAAAAATGCGGAGGAGCTCCGTCTTGCTGGAATATGATACTCTGTCTTAAATCTAAAGGCAAGTCTTCTAAAAGTTCCCCCAAATTATTTAATAAAAATTCCGCGTATAAATTTCCGTTAAGATGCGGAGGGAGGAAGTAAGATCCTATCTAAAAATACAAACATAAATTTTATTAATTTTACAAGTACTTATTAAACGAGTTTTTACGTCATAGAAATACTTACAACTGTGCTTCCTATTATGCCTGCCCACACGTTAAGTTTCCAGCGAAACTGAAAGGCGCCTTCGCGAACGGCATGTGGATTTTCGTGATCCCAGATTACAAAATTTTTTGAATTAAACACACCGTTGGGTGTGAAAAGCGCCTTGTCTGTCCACAAAATTAGCCCGGGGAACTGCTCATTTCGCCGGCATTGAGCAAGAAATCCTGTAAAACAAGTTTTATTTATAATTATTTTGTACTTGATATCGTAGCTTGAATGCAAATATTACCTTCACAAAAATTGACCCGCTGTATTGCGTCGTGTGGAAGCAATTGTTGCACTTTTTGAAAAATGGAAGGGGTGCAACTCATCTTCTTTAATAATACGATGCACCATCGACCGCGGAACACCGACGATACTTGCATCGCGTCGGATACTATTCGACGGATCTTCGTCGAAGGCTTGTAACACTTGTTCGTCGTTGTTAACATGTCTTTGTACACCGCGATCTATCTGCATTCGATTCCTTCGCTCTATTCCCAAAAATCCTGACTCACGAGCACGACGCAGGCACCTTAAAATTGTTCTTCCGGACGGATGCACGCGGTTCGGAAATTTTTCCGCGTAAACGCGAGCTGCGCGTTCTGCATTTTCACCAGCTATACCGTAGCATATGATCATTTCAGTGTATTCCGCCGTTGAAAAATCCATGATGAATCTCGAGAAGACGTACACCAAGTGTGTCGAGACGTCGAAGCACATAACAATCCACGATAAACAATCGAAAATCGCAAAAACAAAAGACTGCTACCTAGCAGCAGCACATTTTTGTTTTTGTTTTATATATAGTTAAAGTTATTAATTTTTTTGCACTGCAAATTTAATTTATATTATACATGGGTCAAATTATTTGAAATAAAGTTATAGTAGTATGTACAAATACAAATATGAAAAAATAATAATTAAAATCTATGTGTAAAAATAACTATTGCAACGTCTGCATGCTGATAAAAAAAACAATGTTCATACTTTGGGTATTTTCCAATTCCGTCACTAGGTTTCCAACCTCGAAATATAGCTAAACCAAAGACACAAATTATTGGCACTTTTTCGTAATCTTCTAATGTGCTCTATGTAGAAAAAAACAATAATAATGATATACAATTTTACACAATTGAAATATGTAGTAGTTGACTTTGAGGCATCTAACCTGCTTACAATTCTATCATGCCCAGATATTATATTCCAATAGCGGAATAACTGAAGGCTCTTTCTTTCTTTCCTAATAAATTATATTTTTGTTAGAAGAAATTTATTCATACATACATTTGATACATTTTTATTATACATTATAGAGCAGTGATAGATATTAAAATAAGAATATAAATTAGAATATTATAGCTAAAATCGTTAAAACACAAAGAAGCATTAAAGGCCTGCAGATAAGGCAGATATGTAGAATGCTAAGTTTCCGCGCAATCGACAGTGAATATTATTGTCACGCGACTTTCGCGTGATACCGTATTCGACGAGCTAGGATATTAGGCGCGAATCGACGAGCGAGGCAGTCGGTAGAGAGACGGCATTGTGAACGGTAGTAAGCGACAAATTAAAAGAGTGTAATTCGATACAAATAAATTATAGTATATCAGAGAACGGTCGATCTTCAAAGTTTATACGTCCGCCAGCCATCCCATAAAAAATAAAAGAAATAAACTTCTACATCTAAAATTGGGGGCTCGTCCGGGATAAGGCGAGTATTGTGGACCGAGAGTTTGACCGTAAGAGTTTTCAACAATAAATAGAGATGCCATGTGATGCTAATGCCTTGACTGTCGCCGCGTTAAAAAGTAGATTGCGTGCGCGTGAGTTGCCTGCGACGGGAACGAAGATCGAACTCATTGCACGGTTATTCGAAGCCGATTCGACGGGATCCTGGGCGGAGATCGGTGAACAAGAGGACGATCGAGACTGTAGCGAGAACACCGATGAGACTCCCGTGTCGGGAAATGTGTTGCAGCGAGATATTGAGCTGTGTAGACGAGAGAAAAAACTTATCGAGCGTGAGCTTCAACTGGCCAGACGAGAAATTGCATTATTGCGAGAACAGCGAGGCCAAGATTTGGCTAGTAGAGCAACGGGGTTGGTGACGCCTAGTGAGGAGAGTTCGCGCGTAAGGCCGCGAGTGCATCTGGCGACAGTGGCCGATTTATTGAGTGACTTTGATGGCATTGCGGGTGATTTTGATACGTGGGAAAAGCAAGCAAAATTTTTGAAAATAACGTATTATTTAGAGGACGACAGTGCGAAACTTTTAGTTGGAATGCGATTAAAAAAACGGGCGTTTGAGTGGTTTCACTCGAAGCCCGAGTATATGAGTTTAACCTTCGAGAGACTGTTGGAAGAATTGGGTAGCATGTTCCGACGCCGTGAAAGCAAACTTTGTTTACGCCGACAGTTTGAAAAGCGCGTGTAGAAAAAGGAAGAAACTTTTCGTGAATACATACATGACAAAACTATTATGGGTAACCATGTGTCGATCGAAAATGACGAACTACTCGAGTATATTATAGACGGTATACCGGACGTGGGATTACGTGACCAAGCACGTATGCAAGGATTTTCATCCATAGACGGTTTGCTAAAAGCGTTCGAAAAAATAGCATTGCGCGATCGGGGAACGATGGGTTCGAGCCGGGAAGGTGAGAAGAGGACCACGACAGCTGACGACAAGAAAAAAACATATACGGACAGTAAGCGTTGCTTTAATTGTTGCGGGCGCGACCATCTGGGCGTGAATTGTCCGACTAAGACGTTAGGAGTAAAATGTTTCGAGTGCCGCGAACGCGGGCATATCGCGACTAAATGCCCTAAAAAAAATAATAGCGATAGCGAAAAAAGAACCGTCGTTGCGTCGATCTCACACGTGGCGAATAAGAAATATACGCGAGAAGTAGTTATAAACGATCATCGTATCTTAGCCTTAATTGATACCGGGAGCGATATTACGATTATGCGTATGAGCGAATATGCGAAAATTGAACCGCCGAAAATGCAAACGTCATGCATAGAATTCTGCGGGATAGGAGGCTATAGCGTAAAGACCTTGGGCGAATTCCAGGCAAATATTTCGATTGACGAGCACGTCTACCCTATATTTATTCAAGTCGTTCCAGATACTGTTTTGCAGTACGGTTTGTTTATAGGTGCGGACTTTATAGATACGGTGGATATGAATTTCAAAAGAGGCGTTATTTCAATTGCTCCTGTCTCCGAAGTAACAACTAACGGCGAGCCGCGACCCGAAATATTTATGATCAACACGGTATGCAATGAGAATTCGACAGACGTTAACACGTCGTCGATACATGATGCGAGACACCGACAAATACTAACGCGCTTAGTAGAGAATTATTTCGGTTTGTAAAAATTACAAACCGAATAAACAGCGAGAAACCGATATTAAAATGACTATTATTTTGAAGGACGAGGAACCCGTTTATCAAAAGGCGAGGCGTCTCTCACAGTACGAGAGAGACATTGTTAATGCTCAGATAAATGAGTGGAAGGAGGAAGGAATTATCAGAGAATCCGTTTCCGATTTCGCGAGTCCAGTTGTTTTTGTTAAGAAAAAAAATGGGTCTCCCAGACTTTGTGTCGATTACCGGATGTTAAATAAAAAAATAATTAAAGACAGATATTTCCTTCCCCTCATCGAAGACCAATTAGATTGGTTGCAAGACGCAAGAGTTTTTAGTACCATCGATTTAAAAAATGGATTTTTTTATGTGCAGGTAGACAAGGCTAGTGTAAAGTATACTTCTTTCATTGTACCGGACGGACAATACGAGTTTTTGAGGGTTCCTTTTGGTTTATGCAACTCCCCCTCAGTCTTCCAGAGATTCATAAGCGCGATCTTTAGAGATTTAGTTAAACAAAAAATTGTATTATTATACATGTGTTACGTCCACGCCCTTTTAATTTCTTTCTTTCCAGAACATTCTGAATCCACAAAGATGACTAACAATAAATGAAAGGTCGAGTGGATTGTTTTTAAGAAAAGAGTCATAACAACGGAAAATTCGGAAAAGTGAATCAGACTGCCCTACGATAAGCGGTGCGCACGGCACCCGTAAACAACGCCCTTTTGAATCATATAAAAAGCGCGAGCGGGCGGAACATTCATTTATTCTAAAAAAGTCTCTTGATACCTGGCATTATTTTAACCACGATTCGTGAGTGCTCTAAACCGAAGGAAGAACCAGCCGATCCGCTAGCCGTTCAAACCAGCCGATCCGCTAGCCGCTCAAATCCGCCGAACTTCCACCGGAATCACGAATCTACTGCTCCGCCAGAGGAACGTTTGACATTATAAACTTCGCCTGTTTATTAATCCGCCTAAGTAGTAAGTCTGATTCTCACTTTTTTTCGAGTTTCCGTAAAACAATTATTAAATCGATTCGCTCATTTATAGTGAGCCGAACTTGCCCACGCACTTCCGCTGACTCTGATAAGAATACGTCGGAATACGACTACTTACTTACTGAATTAAAGAGAAAACTTCCCATGCCATGCGGCGGAAGTTACAATTGTAAAGTGTGCTACCCCGAGCTCCGATTGTACGCGAATTATTGCGAGGCTTAAGGCCCATCGTTTTCTCCATCGCCGATCGCGTCACCTCACCGCCTTCCCTCGTTTGCTTCTAATATTCCTCCTCCGGTTCCTCTCCCGAGTTTTTCTCATTTCTATTTCCTCTCCATTCGCAGCTCTACCTAATTCCAGTTACCGACATTTCCTCGACAAGATAGCCGATAAATACCCGCACCCACCTCAAGAAAATCCGGAACCTCAATCCTTCCCTCCTCCAGCTTTTAAAACAAAATACAACCTTTCTGACAACGATCCTGTCATTTTTGTTTATCATCCTGAACATCAAACTTCTTTCATTCTTCCTGAATCACACCTGCCTACCTTATTCTCTCCTCCTGTTCCTTAAAGTCATCTTTGTGGATACTAATTTTAATCAATTAAAAAGTTGTATACGGATTATATTGTAACTTTAAGAAATATATTTGTTTTTGTTTTTTATTATTCTGCCTTCTCAGATTATTTTAGTTATAAGTCGCACCGGCCCCATCCCTGATAATAGGTGATACTTTTATCACTTTATCAAAATTAGCGGCCACCGGTCACGCAGCTTAGATAAGACGTCATATTGTCTCTCGAGGCATTGACTCTTATCGTAGCTTTCGGTGTGAACGGTATCTCGAGTACACTATTTGCTGTGTGTCTCGAGATTATAAGGTCAAGTTACCCAGACCTGCCTCATCCTTTCCTCCTATCTTTAATAATCAACGGCCTGGACGTAACACATGGACGATTTAATCGTACTATCGAGTAACGAGAGCGAAGGATTACGAAACCTTGAAGTGGTTTTAGATACTGCGAGTCAAGCTGGTTTAACAATAAATTGGAAGAAGTGTTATTTTTTGCGTCGCGTAGTTGAATTCCTCAGACATATAATCGAGAACGGCACGATACGGCCATCAGAGCAGAAGACGAAAGCGGTAATAAATTTCCCAGAACCCGAGAGTATTCGTCAAGTTCAATCTTTTTTAGGCTTAAGCGGTTATTTTCGAAAATTTATTCCAAATTATAGTGTAATTGCGCGCTCACTGTCAAATATGTTAAAAATAAATGTAAAATTCCAATTCGGAGTTGTCGAGAGAAACGCATTTGAACGGCTGAAAATTATAATGAGCAAACGACCAGTATTAAATTTATTTCGCGTAGGCATAGAGACCGAGTGGCACACAGACGCGTCCATACACGGGTACGGAGCGATACTTCTACAGAGGAGTAGTGACGATCAATTGTTACACCCGGTATATTACGCGAGCGGTAAGACAACGGCGATGGAGCAAAAATATCCGAGCTACGAATTGGAAGTTTTAGCAATCGTTAAAACGCTCAAACGTTTCCACGTGTATCTGCTGGGCATACAATTTAAAATAATTACAGATTGTCGAGCATTTACACAGACCATGATGAAAAAAGATCTATGTGTACGCGTGGCCAGATGGGCATTAGCATTAGAAGAATTTAGGTATGAAATAGAACACAGAACAGGTAATAGAATGAAGCACGTCGACGCTTTAAGTCGGAACCCCCTACCGACATGTTTAGTAATAAGTGAATGTGAGAGAGGATTGTTAGCACGGTTAAAGAATGCTCAACAAGCAGATGACGACTTAAAGAGGATATTTAATGTAACGAAGCGAAGTCAATCAGACGATTATTTGATCCGCGGTGGAATATTGTATAAGCGAGATAACGACGACGTTAGATTGATTGTACCAAAAGCGATGCAACGACAGATAATTAGAAATGCACACGAGCAGGAACACTTTGGGACAAACAAGACAGAGGCGCTTGTGAGAAAAGGCTATTGGATTGTTAATTTGCGTTCTAAGGTAGAAAGCGTCATAAAGAATTGCGTTTCATGTATCTTAGCGGAACGTAAGCACGGTAAAACGGAAGGATTTTTAAATCCAATCGAGAAGGGAAGCGTACCGTTAGACACCCTTCATATAGATTTCCTCGGTCCCTTACATTCAACCAAGAAGAGCTATGTACGGTCGTGGTCAGAATGGTTGCAACACATGAAGTTGCAACATGATTTTAAGAAACAGAAAATGCGAACCGCTACATTCGTTTACGTGCAATACATAGATCTGGTCATATCTATGTATTGCACATGAACGAATGTAGCGGTTCGCATTTTCTGTTTCTAAAAATCTTGTTGCAACTTCATGTGTTGCAACCGTTCTGACCACGAGTGTACATATTTTCGTTATAATAGACGCATTTTCGAAATTCGTATGGTTATATGCCACTAAATCCGTGAGCGCAGCGGAAGCGATCGAGCGGTTAAAAAAATGTGTACGTTTGGTAGTTCAAGAAGAATTATATCGAATAGAGGCTCCGCCTGTATTTCTAAAGAATTTAGCGAATACTGTCAAGTGGCGAGAATAGAACATCAGTTAATAACCACCGGAGTACCGCGAGCAAACGGTCAGGTAGAACGCGTAAATCGCATCTTGATACCGTTACTGACAAAGTTAGCAGCGCCCAAGTCGAATGAATGGTACAAGCATTTAAACGCAGTGCAATTATGTTTGAATGCGACAATGCAGCGAAGCATTGGCATGACGCCTTTCCGCGTGTTGTTAGGCGTTCATCCACGCATCAAGGATAATCCCGCAATCAGAAAGCTGCTCGAGAATGAACTTGTTGCCGTCTTCGACGATGAGCGAACGGAACTACGAGAAGAAGCGAGAAGGAATATCCAAAAGATCCAAAAAGAAAATCGGAATACGTACGACAAAAAGAAAAAACAACCCGTGAATTACCGCGAAGGAGATCTTGTGGCAATCAAGCGAACACAAAGAGGTCCTCATCTCAAATTAGCGCACAAATACTTGGGACCATATGAAGTCATAAAAGTCCTGCGAAATCACCGCTATTTTTTAAATAAGATAGGCGAAAGCGAGGGCCCCGCCCAGACGTCGTCCGCCGCTGACTGCATGAAGCCCTGAATCCGCGACGACGATTACGAGACTTCGGAAGAAATGGAGGACGAGGCCGGAAAGAATGTTGAGAAAAACGGACAGTCGGGACGACAGTCCGGTCAAAATGGCCGATTGTAGGATGCTAAGTTTCCGCGCGATCGACAGTGAATATTATTGTCACGCGACTTTCGCGTGATACCGTATTCGACGAGCTAGGTTATTAGGCGCGAATCGACGAGCGAGGCAGTCGGTAGAGAGACGGCATTGTGAACGGTAGTAAGCGACAAATTAAAAGAGTGTAATTCGATACAAATAAATTATAGTATATCAGAGAACGGTCGATCTTCAAAGTTTATACGCCCGCCAGCCATCCCATAAAAAATAAAAGAAATAAACTTCTACAGATATATATAAGATGTATTAAATATTTACCTCATATACGATAAATTTTCGATTTCTCTCTTCCGCAAATATCTCCACGTTCCACTTGCTTCTTAACGTTACGTTCTATTACGTTTACGTTTTTCTTTGTGCGTTAACCCAAGTTTAAGTATAAATGTGGCTTAAGTTTAAGGTTCGTACTGTAACGTAACGTAACGCGTTTACGGAAAGTCTTGTGCGGTGCGCCTAACGCATAACGCATAAAGCATAAAGATATCATCCAATCAGAGTTCTTTATTTTTATCCCCACCATTCATTATGCGAATATTGCATAGTGCGTAAAGCATAATGCATAAAGGGACGAAAAATACGTAAAAACGAACTTTTATGTATTATGCAAAAGATACATGCCAAGATGTCGTTATATTTTCAGTCATTTTGGCGGTTTATTAAGTTTCTAACCTCTATTTTGTTCGATGAAAAAATTAAATAGTAAAAATTGGATCATAAATATTCTAATACTGAATATATTGAAAATTTATATGTGGAAAATGAAGACAGTTTTGGTTTGCAAAATATTGAGGATGAAATAGATCAGCAAAATGAAATTGAAGGAGATGCTCTGCTTATCTCTTTAGTGCGTGATTACCCGTATTTATATAACAAAGAACTCACTGATTTTAAAGATCATTTACTTATATTTCTTTGTCGTAATTTACATACTAAACATAATTGTAAAAAAGCTAACAATAAAAATTCTTCGTCGTCGTCTATATCAAATCGAAAATCTGCCATTGTGTACAGTTCATAATTTGTAGGTTAGAGCTAATGCGCAAGTATGTGCGTTGCACTGCGTTGCGTTGTGCACTATGCTTTATGCGTTATGCGTTATGCACATGGACGTAAGAATATATGGACGGAGTCTAAAATTCGAAACCTGCCTAATTCGCGATAAGGGGGGTGTAGTACTATCTCTTTCTACAATAGGACACCGTCGTGTGTTTCCGCCGAATATTCGATGGTTCCCGAAAGGCTAAAAATGCAATTCTACGTTTACTAACTTCGGCTAAGTTCGTTACAAAGTCGATAGTAACCGACGGTGTCCACTTGTAAAAAGAGACACTAAGCTCATTCCCCTTACCGCAAATTTGCCAAATCCCTTGCTCATCCACTTACTTTAGACTCCGTCCATATATTCTTACGTCCATGGTTATGCAAAAGTGTGTGCGCTGGCCTTATGACATAAGGCTTAAAGGTGAACAGGAGCAACAGTAACAGCCTCTGGCGGTCGATCGTGAAGCACGAAATTGTATTTTTCATTTTTCGGACAAAATACTGAATAAATGTTAATAAATTAATGATATTCGTGCTCAGAAGAATTAACTACAGGGTGCTACAGAGCGATTTTTTTAGATTTAGGTCAAAATAAATTTTTTATGAAGGTGGAGATAGGTGCATCTAGTGAAGAGCACAAGTGCAGTCAGCCGCAAGCAGTAATTGATTTATTATAAATTTTTGAGAGCCTAAATGCAAAATCCGCCTCTGTAGCACCCTGTAGAATAACATTGCGCATATATTAGAACCGAAGATACGATAAAACATTATTTACTGGAGGCAGAAAATGGAAAATACGGATGGTGCTAAAGTGCACCTTGTGTGGTGCATTTACGGAGACGTATTTTCCATTTTTCGGCCAAAATACTGAATAAATATTAATAAACAAATGATATTTGTGTTTAGAAGGATAGCCCGCAGGGTGTTACAGAGCGATTTTTTTAGATTCAGGTAAAAATAAATTTTTTATGAAGGTGGAGATAGGTGCGTCTAGTGGAGAGCACAGGTGCAGTCAGCCGCAAGCGATATATCATTTATTATTAATTTTTGACGGCCTAATTGCAAAATACGGCTCTGTAGCACCCTATAGAATAACATTGCACATATATTGAAACCGAAATTACAATAAAACATTATTTACTGGAGACGGAAAATGGAAAATACGAATGGTGCTAAAGTGCACCTCGTGTGGTGCATTTACGGCAACGAATTTTCCGAATAGAAAAGGACAGATAATTTATGATAACTTATAATTTAATTTATAATAATTTAATTAATGATTATTTATTGTATTAATTATAAATAAATATTAATATTATTTAATAAATATACATATATTGGTTTTTTTTAAATTTTGATAGTATATACCATTACAATAAATACATATACATATAAATATATACATATAATATATACATTACATATAAATATTTATATTTTTATATACATTTTGGCCTCTAGAGCCTTTTCGTCCTCTTCTTCCTCTTCGTAATGTTTGTACCGGTACCGATACCGGTACCGGTGCCGATTCCGGTGGCGGTGTGGCGGTGTGGCGGTGTGGCGGTGTGGCGGTGTGGCGGTGTGGCGGTGTGGCGGTGTGGCGGTGTGGCGGTGTGGCGGTGTGGCGGTGTGGCGGTGTGGCGGTGTGGCGGTGTGGCGGTGTGGCGGTGTGGCGGTGGCGTGTGGCGGTGTGGCGGTGTGGCGGTGTGGCGGTGTGGCGGTGTGGCGGTGTGGCGGTGTGGCGGTGTGGCGGTGTGGCGGTGTGGCGGTGTGGCGGTGTGGCGGTGTGGCGGTGTGGCGGTGTGGCGGTGTGGCGGTGTGGTGGTGTGGCGGTGTGGCGGTGTGGCGGTGTGGCGGTGTGGCGGTGTGGCGGTGTGGCGGTGTGGCGTGTGGCGGTGTGGCGGTGTGGCGGTGTGGCGGTGTGGCGGTGTGGCGGTGTGGCGGTGTGGCGTGTGGCGGTGTGGCGGTGTGGCGGTGTGGCGGTGGCGGTGTGGCGGTGTGGCGGTGTGGCGGTGTGGCGGTGTGGCGGTGTGGCGGTGTGGCGGTGTGGCGGTGTGGCGGTGTGGCGGTGTGGCGGTGTGGCGGTGTGGCGGTGTGGCGGTGTGGCGGTGTGGCGGTGTGGCGGTGTGGCGGTGGCGGTGGCGGTGGCGGTGGTAGCGGAATCGCTGAAAAAAAAAATAAAATATGTATTTATATATAACAATAATGTAAAGGTTATACTTACCTCTTAACTCTGCAGCTATTTTACTTTTAATGAAGGGGGTGGAGCCCGGGCGGAAGTGTCACTGATATCGCGAAAAGAATAAAGGCGCGTAACCAATGACAACTGATATTGGCGGGATTTAGCAGGATATCATTGCATGTGTATCACCCCAATCCTGCATCGGTAGTGTTACATTGTGTGTCAGAAAAAATGTAAATTTGTGTTTATTTCATGTTTGTTTTGGCATAAACGGGATATTATTTCAAAATGCCGAAGATCATGAAGAAGAAGTGTGTGATGGCAAAACGGGCATCAATATTACGGAGAATGCTTCACTTGCGACAGGAAATTGGTAAAAAACAACAAAGAGTAAATATCGAGAATTCCGAGAATAGACCCGAATTCTCGGTGTTAGACGTTTCAGGAACGTCGAATGATTTGAACGCATGCGAAAATGACAACATTATTGATAATTCAGTGACATCGCTATCTGTTTCTACGGGCGAAATAACACACGACAACGAAGTAGGAAATGTCATTGATGTTTTCAATGACGATTCCGACGGGTCTCTGTTAGATGTTCGCGAATATTGTATTAATAATATTTTTGATATGGCAAACGAGCCAAATTTAGATAAAAATAATATGGAACGATAATGCGATGATGCGAATAGACGATGATGCGATGTCATTAGGATCAATTTCTAATGTTTCATCTGAAAAGCTGATTAATAATGCATGTCAAAATAATTTAGAAAATGTGGAAGTAGAAATTGTTAAAAATGTAGACAATGTAGAAAATATTGAAAGTAATGAAAATGAAAATGTAGATGATATCGCTCTCTATACAGACGAGAACATCGACGTTAATCGTTTGAATTTTATAAAGATTAATGGACGAGGTATCGTTAATTTTGGGCATGTTTTTGCTGAATTGCAAAGACTGTCCTGTCACTGGATCAACGAATGTCGTCTTATTGATCTTTGTATTACAAAAACGAAACGTCACGGTCTCAAAACCCAATATTTTGTTGAATGTCGAATGTGTCACTTCAAAAATAGTTTTTGGAATGAACCGACAGACGACAACATATTGGATGTCAATAAAGGTGCCGTGTGCGGTACCATTTTGACAGGGACCGGTCACACGCAGCTTGAAGAGCTTCTTGCTGCTGTGGATGTTCCATGTATGAATAACAAAACTTATATTAAATATCATGAAGAAATTTCGGAAGCCTTCGCAATTGCCATCGACGAAGAAATACGTGTAGCAGGTTTAGAGGAAAAACGATTGGCAATTGAAAGAGGAGATTTAATAAATGACATTCCGCACATACTCGTAGTAACAGACGGCTCCTGGATAAAGAGATCCTACCGCAGTGGTGGTTATGATTCTCCATCCGGAGCTGCGGTTATTATGGGATATTATACGGGAAAAATATTATTTGTAGGCATTCGAAACAAATATTGCGTTATTTGTGCTAGAGCTGCCAAAATTAATACAGCAGCAAAGGAACACAGATGTTTTAAAAACTGGGGGCAGAATCAGAGCTCCACTAGTATGGAAAGCGACATAATCCTCGAAGGCTTTCGAAATAGCATGGAAATGCATGGACTTATTTATAGTAAATATATTGGTGATGGCGACAGTAATGTATTAAAAACATTAAGAGATTTCCCACCGTATCCAGACACTGTTGTGCAGAAGATTGAATGCACGAATCATCTTCTGCGCAATCTGTCTAATAAGATACGTGAAGCGGGAAGCACCGGTAGTAGAAATGTCGCAAAATTGAAAAAAGTAGTTACGAATAGCGTTATGAAAATTCGTAACGCTGTTGTAAAAGCTGTTACGTTTCGTCGCAATAGTGAGAGATCACGACAGCATAAACTCTCAGGATTAATAAAAGATTTACGAAATATACCCAGCCATGTATTTAGTGAGCATAAAGATTGCTTTTCGTTACAATATTTCTGTACGGAAGAAAGAAAAGAAGGTGAGGAAAATCTTATACCTCAATTGCAAAAGGCTGGGTTACTTTCGAAAATTGAAATTGCGATGAAGCGTACAATCGAAAATGCTGATAGTTTATTATATGAGTTTACTAGTAATTCCGTGGAAAGTTGCAATGGAATTATTAGTAAACTTATTGGTGGAAAACGTATTCATTTTGCACGAAAAGGTTCTTACGAAAGTCGCGTTAAAGTATCAGCAATACAGTTTAATACTTCGCAAGCTGTGAGCGCGGTTTGTAATGTAATGGGTACAGAACCACCCACTCAAGCTAAACTACTTGAACAAAAACTTATTGTTAAAAAAAAAAAATATCAGCAACGTGTGCAAGCAGCTAAAGAATTAGGTGTTTCTGTTCGTACATCTAAACATTATACTAATACATGTTCTACAGATAAAAATTATGGTCCTGATGTGGAACGACCAGACATAGATAATGAGATGTGTTCGCGCCTTTTTTCACATATTGAATTTATTCGGTTTATGTCGCGCCTTTTTTCACATATTGAATTTATTCGGTTTATGTTATTAAACTCGTTTCGATTCTTTCCCTAGCAACGATAAATATATTGATTTTCTCGGTTTTTTATTTACATGTTCGGTTTCGTTTGTTAGTTTAACAGCAGATGTTGACGGAGACACATGATTGTGAAATTAGAGTATTTGTCAATAAAGCAGAGAAATAAATTTTAAAGTTGTCAATGTATTACGGGCTGTTCCCGGGAAATTAAGTGTTATTACGGGCTGCTCCCAGAAAGTTATCTATCAGTTTTAACAACAGAAACAAGCTGCTCCTGTAAATTGTTTGGGCTGCTCCCATTTGTGAAACAGGCTGCTCCTGTAATTTGCTCGGGCTGCTCCCGAAAAGGAATTGGGCTGATCCCATTTGAGAAAGCAGGCTGTTCCTGCCGACTCATAATTTCCACAAAGAAGGAACAAATTTATAATTTATTCGGATAGAAACAAAGAGGTTTTGGTATCGTTTCTAAGATCCAGATTTAAGTTATTTTCTCCAGATCTGTGAGTAACTCAATTAACATTTTTCTTTGTTATTTCCGGTTGTAAGCATGCATGCATTTTGTTAAGAATTTGTGTATCAAATGTATTTCTCAATTACGGCTTTTCCCTCCTCCCATGCTGGGGGAGGGTTTTTTATGCCAATTAAATCCTCCTTTTTCTAATTTTCAAAACTTGAGTTTTTTATTTGTGTTAGTTTATTTTTTCTAAACTAATTTTTCTTCTATAAGAATTTTCAGCCACCTGGTTTAAGTCTTTTACAGTTCAATTCGATTAATTACATACATTTTTTGGTCCTTCGAGCCGGATACCAGGTGGCGACGTTTGTTTTCTTTAAAAAAAAAATAATGAGTAATATTTGCGAAGAAGTTTTTGGAAAGTTTATTTCAGTTTATTGAATTCTTTTATTGAAATCATTTGAGTTTATTACATATTGATTTAACAGTGTTGTTATGTGAATTTCTTGGATATTTGTTACACAAATTACATTTTTCCTTTTAGAGATTTCATTGTGTTGATTTTGTTTTGAATAATAATTTGAATTGTTGTGAAATAATGAATTCACATTGATTGAGATTTATATTGAGAACAAAGAAATTTTTCAAAAAAAAAAAAAACTTTAAAATTGAATATAAAATAAATTAAAATTAAATTCTAATATAGTTTTAAAGTAAATAATAGGTAAAAAGAAAAATTAAAAAAAAAATTAAAAATACAATAAATAATTTGATTTGGGATTTAAATTTAAATAAATTTTGCACGCTTTTCTTTTTAAAAAAAAGAAATTAAACTAAAATTAAATAAATTAAAGTTCAAATTATTATTCAAATGATTCTTTTTTGGAAAACATTTCAGAAAATAAATTGTTGATTTAAAAATTCTTCGAAATGGCTCCGATTTCGATCAAGCGTCTAGTAGGACAGCAGAAGAGGAGAGCGGATGCTTTGCGTCGTATTCTCTTTTCGTTACTTCAAACACCGCGTACTTCTTTGTCAACGATACAAGTTAAAAACGCTTTGGATGATCTTAAGGGTTATTGGACGGATATTTATAATACGGATCTTGAAATTAGCGTCAGTGAACGGGACCCGTATATCGTGGAAAATTTTATTCAAGAAATAGAAATATCTTATCGTAATATTAGAGACGAATTATATAGTTTGTTAGCCGAAATAGAAAATGTCGCGCAACCGTCAACATCTTCGGTAGAATCGGTTGCTACAAATGTGGCAAATGAGGGAAGGGGAGAAACGAGTAAATTGCCAAAATTATCGGTGGTGAAATTTTCCGGGAAAACGGAAGATTGGGATACGTTTAGTTCATATTTTATTTCGACGATTCATGAAAGGGAAAATTTGTCGGATTTAGAAAAATTTCGGTATTTACTTGCGAGTTTGACGGATGATGTTAAGAAGTCGATTGCCCATCTTCCTCTTAAGGGAGATAATTATAATATAGCATGGAAAGAACTCAAAGATACTTTTGACAAACCACGTCATCAGCTTAACATGCTAATGGATAAATTAGCAAATTTGCAACCAATAAAAACATTGTTGGCAGAGGAAATTAATAGTCGAGTCAAAGCGATGAATTTAACGTTTTTGGCAATGAAAAAGATAACAAAATCAGATACGGATCTTTTAGAGGCAATGATGTGTCATCGACTTCTTCAAATTTTAGATTCCGAAACTCATAGGCTTTGGGAGGAACATTTGGCTTTCCGTGATAATTCTCTCGATGAAAATAATTTCGGTTCAAGAAATTCATTAGACAAATCTACGGTTTTTCCTAAAATGGCAGATTTAGTCCGTTGGCTTAATTGTCGGAGGGACGGATTAAATTCTGTGAAAGCAACAAGGAAATTTGAGAAGGAACCGAAGAAAGTATTTCAGAAGGAGAAATTTGTGAAGGCTTATCATGCTGAAAATAAGCCACATCCATACAATTTAGAAAGGAAATGTCCATTATGTTCACAGAAACATTTTGTGAGCTCATGCCCTGATTTCGGGAAGAAAAGTTTGAAGGAACGACGCGATGATGTACGACGTTTAAGACTTTGTTTTAATTGCCTAGGACATCATCGTATGCAGTTTTGTAAATCGCCACGACGCTGCAATATTTGCAAGAAACAACACCACACACTTTTGCATCCAGAGATTGTTAAAGAAACTACGGAAGAAGTTTCTTTGTGACTAAATGACAGCATTTTATCCGCAAATATTGATTCAAATAAAGGAGGAGTATTACTTCCAACTGCACAGATTTTAATTTCTAATAAGGAAATTAGTTTAAAATCAAGGGCATTTTTAGATCAAGGATCTCAGATATCTTTTATTACAGAAGCATTAGCACAGACGCTTTGTTTAACTCGTTCACGCGTACATGTTTCGTTGTCAGGCATCGGTGCTTTAAAAGCGGGAACGGTTCGTTCAAAATCCACGATAGTATTAAGATCTTTTCAGGATTCGGAATTTTCTTTGGAAATAGAGGTTTTGATTTTGCCAAAATTGACAGGTTTGTTACCGTCAAAGGAAATAAAGGCAAAGGATATTCTGGAAAATTTTAAGAAGCCTCTTGCAGATCCTTATTTTTTTCAAGCCGGCAAAGGTGGATATTCTTTTAGGAGCTTCAGAATACAGCGTTTTGATTAAGGAAGGTTTATATCGTTGGCCAGAAACAGATCTTATAGCTCAAGACACGGTTTTTGGATGGATAATTTCTGGAGTCCCTCCATT
The DNA here is from genome assembly GCF_019399895.1 of Cardiocondyla obscurior. Taxonomy (NCBI): domain Eukaryota; kingdom Metazoa; phylum Arthropoda; class Insecta; order Hymenoptera; family Formicidae; genus Cardiocondyla; species Cardiocondyla obscurior. Next base: position 4,828,690 of record NC_091865.1, on the reverse strand, counting down.
TAATTCTGCACGGCGGGCGGAGAATTTGATTGAAGATTCGGCAATTTCTATGGTATGCGCTGCAGAAGAGGAACTCCGAAATTCTTTGCAACGGCTTTGGGAATCAGAAGAATTCAAGGAAAATTCGCATTTATTAAATCCGGAGGAAGAAAAATGTGAGGAATTTTTTAAAACAACACATTATCGAGACACGGACGGCCGATATGTGGTGCGACTCCCTTTCAAGTTAGATCCACCAGACGCCGTAGAAGAAATTCGTTGAATTGCTCAGCATTCGTTAACAGCTTTGAGAAGGAGACTTTCTCGGGATGCAAAATTAAATTTTAAATATCAGGAATTTCTAAAAGAATATGAAGAATTGAAACATATGGAGCGGGTTCCTCACGATGAAATCAAGAGTACTAGAGTATGGTATTTACCTCATCATGCGGTAATTACGGAGGTACCTCGATGGAAAATTAGAGTGGTTTCTGATGCTTCAAGACAGACAGCACATCAACAGAGCCTCAATAAAGCATTAATAATTGGTCCTCCTTTACAAAATAATTTGACTCTTGTTTTGTTAAATTGGCGAAGATTTCGTTTTGTTTTCACCGCAGATATTATAAAAATGTTTAGACAGATTAAAATTCATCAAAATGACAGAGATTTTTTGCGTATTTTATGGTCACCAAATGAAAGTGAAGCTTCCATGGAATATCGTCATACGATGGTAACTTACGGAACCGCTTGTGCTCCATATCTTGCGATTAAAACTCTTCAACAATTGGTTATTGATGAAGGACATCGTTTTCCTCAGGGGGCACAATGTCTTCGATCACAGACGTATGTCGACGATATTTTCGGGGGAGCAGATTGTCTTTACGAGGCACAAAGAGAACGGAAAGAATTAATTTCACTTTTAAAAACGGCCGGTATAGAGTTAGATAAATGGGCGGCAAATCATAATTCACTTTTGCCAGAGAATTTGAAGAGACAAGAAATTTCGAATACAGAAATTCCTAAGGAAACTTTTGAAACAGTGAAAACTTTGGGAATACAATGGGATCCTTTTTTAGATGCTTTTGGATTTTCGGTAAAAACTCAAGGAATTTCAATCAATATATTTACTAAACGAAATATTCTCTCCTGTCTTTCAAAACTTTATGATCCGTTGGGATGGATATCACCAGTGATAATCGCGGGAAAGATTTTTATTCAGGATCTTTGGATTGCAGGAGTGGGATGGGATGAGAAACTTGATTTTAATAAACAGCAATTTTGGAAGGGGTTTCAAAATTCCTTACAGGATTTGAATAATTTAAAAATCAACCGTTGGTTCGAAAGTTCTCCAAAATCAAAGATGGAATTGCATGGATTTTGCGATGCTTCAACTCGAGCTTATGCGGCGGCAATTTATATTCGCACAGTTTCCGAAGAGGGGAAAATTAACGTTTCTTTGGTCGCTTCTAAGGCAAAAGTGTCTCCTGTTAAAACCGTGAGTATTCCAAAATTAGAATTGTGTGGGGCAGCTTTATTAGTTCGGTTATTTAATCATGTGAGGAAATTAAATTTTTTGAAAGATCTTGATGTAATTGCCTGGTCTGACAGTCAAGTAACTTTAGCTTGGATAAAGAAGCATCCAAGTCAATGGAAAACATTTATAGCAAATAGAGTTTCTTTTATACAAACTCAATTACCGGAAGCATCCTGGAAATACATTCCTACCAAACAGAATCCAGCTGATATGGCTTCAAGAGGTTTGAGTGCTTCTGAATTGCGTGATTCAAGTTTGTGGTGGCATGGCCCTCTCTGTTTATCATAATTTCAAGATTTTTCGTCAAAACAAGATGAAGGGCAAGTTTTAAGGGATGCCGATTCTCAAATACTTTCTTCTTTTGCTATTGCCATGGAACAAGGGCAGGAGGAAGATGAAATTATAACACGATTTTCATCGTTACTTAGAGCAACTCGCGTTATTGCTTATTGTTTTAGATTTTTCGATAAATGTCATCGAAATAAAAGGAAAAATTTTCCAAATTTTCTCAGTGTCTCTGAGTTAGTGAGGTCACGGAAAGCTTTAATCAAATGCACTCAGAGATCAGTCTTCTTTCAGGATATTGAGACTTTACGTGTCAAAAATAATGTGTCAAAGAGGTCACAGCTTAAAAAATTAAATCCTTATTTAGATAAAGAAGGGATTTTGAGAGTAAAAGGCAGACTCCGTCATAGTGTTTTGCAATTTAATACAAAATTTCCACCCATTTTACCAAAACATTCGAATTTATCTTCGATGTATGTGTATTTTGCACATCAAGAATGCTGGCATGGAGGAGTTACATTAACTTTAAGCACTCTTCGTACTCATGTTTGGATTTTAGGAGCCTCCAGTCTCGTCAAGAAAATTTTGCGGAATTGCACAAAATGTAAAAGATTTCAAACAACATCTTTAACGCAACAGATGGGAGATTTACCTTTTCACAGGGTAAATTTTGAACGTCCTTTCTCAATTTCGGGGGTAGATTATGCGGGACCTTTGCAGATACGACGGAATCCTGGTCGTGGACATTCTGCTAATAAAGGATACATAGCCTTATTCATTTGCCTCGCAACTAAAGCGGTTCATTTAGAAGCGGTGGGAGATTTAAGTACAGAAGCCTTTCTTGGAGCATATCGACGTTTTGCAGGTCGACGAGGAGTATGTCGTATTCTTTATTCAGACAACGGTACAAATTTCAAGGGAGCAGATGTCGAGCTTAGGAAGATGTTTGAAGAATCTTCCGAGTTTTTTGGAAATACAGCGGAGAAATTAGCTTCTCAAGGAACAGAATGGAAATTTATTCCTCCAAGAACACCACATTTTGGCAGAATATGGGAGGCCGGAATTAAATCTATGAAACGGCATTTAATAAAAGTGATGGGGGATCACAAGTTAACTTTTGAAGAACTAAGCACAGTTTTAGTGCAAATAGAAGCTTGCATGAATTCAAGGCCGTTATGTCCTTTGTCAAATGATCCAGAGGATTTAGATGTGTTAACTCCCGCACATTTCCTCACAGGGGAAGTTTCCACTTTGATTCCAGAGGCTGAGTTAATTGACATTCCAGAAAATCGATTGAATCGATATCAGCTTCTGCAAAAAATAAGGTCGCATTATTGGAAGCGCTGGTCACAAGAATACTTGACCAATTTGCAGGAGCGAACCAAATGGTTTAGAGAATCAGAAAACTTAAGGGAAGGTCAACTAGTGATTCTCAGGGAAGAAGGTTTATCTCCTGCAAAGTGGTCAATGGGAAGAATTTTAAAGATTTATCCTGGGGCAGATGGATTAGTCAGAGTGGTTACTTTAAAAACGTCAACCACTGTTTTAAAAAGATCAATCACAAGAATAATACCAATTCTTCAGGAAGAAGAAAAGGATAAGGAAGAAAGATCTTCTAACGAACAGAGAAAAGATAAATAGGAAAATGCTAAAAGGTTTTTAGAAGGAAGCCACTTTCGTCTATGACGAGGCGGGCGGTATGTTCGCGTTTTTTTTCACATATTGAATTTATTCGGTTTATGTCGCGCCTTTTTTCACATATTGAATTTATTCGGTTTATGTTATTAAACTCGTTTCGATTCTTTCCCTAGCAACGATAAATATATTGATTTTCTCGGTTTTTTATTTACATGTTCGGTTTCGTTTGTTAGTTTAACAGCAGATGTTGACGGAGACACATGATTGTGAAATTAGAGTATTTGTCAATAAAGCAGAGAAATAAATTTTAAAGTTGTCAATGTATTACGGGCTGTTCCCGGGAAATTAAGTGTTATTACGGGCTGCTCCCAGAAAGTTATCTATCAGTTTTAACAACAGAAACAAGCTGCTCCTGTAAATTGTTTGGGCTGCTCCCATTTGTGAAACAGGCTGCTCCTGTAATTTGCTCGGGCTGCTCCCGAAAAGGAATTGGGCTGATCCCATTTGAGAAAGCAGGCTGTTCCTGCCGACTCATAATTTCCACAAAGAAGGAACAAATTTATAATTTATTCGGATAGAAACAAAGAGGTTTTGGTATCGTTTCTAAGATCCAGATTTAAGTTATTTTCTCCAGATCTGTGAGTAACTCAATTAACATTTTTCTTTGTTATTTCCGGTTGTAAGCATGCATGCATTTTGTTAAGAATTTGTGTATCAAATGTATTTCTCAATTACGGCTTTTTCCCTCCTCCCATGCTGGGGGAGGGTTTTTTATGCCAATTAAATCCTCCTTTTTCTAATTTTCAAAACTTGAGTTTTTTATTTGTGTTAGTTTATTTTTTCTAAACTAATTTTTCTTTTATAAGAATTTTCAGCCACCTGGTTTAAGTCTTTTACAGTTCAATTCGATTAATTACATACAAGATGTACGAACAATTAAAACGTAGTCATAACGAAATGTTAATAGAACAGCAACGCGAACGTGAGGTATTAAAATGTGCCACACGGGGTCAGCATGAAAATCCGGAGTGGCACATAGTACGGCGAAATCTTCTTACTGCATCAAACTTTGGAAAAGTTTGTAGTAGAAGAGAGACCACTTTGTGCAAAAATCTCGTTAAAGCAATTCTTTATCCTCCTCAATTAACCAATGCGGCTATTGAGTGGGGTAAAGAAAAAGAGATGATTGCACGAAAGCAATTGCAAACGGAGCTAGGAGTAGACATTACTGAATGCGGAATGTTTATAGATAAAGATATTCCGTATCTTGCGGCATCGCCTGACGGCATTATTGAAGACGATACCGTTGTAGAAATTAAATGTCCATATGTGGCACGGGAAATGTCTCCCTCCGATGCAATTTTAAACAAAATTTCAAATATAGATAAAATATTTGACAAAAATGATGAAAATAAAATGAATAAAAGACACGCTTACTACTTCCAAATACAAGGACAACTCCACATAACGCAAAGAGACTGTTGCATCTTTGCTGTGTGGACACCCCATGGATTGAAGTACACGTTTGTCGAGCGTGATGACATTTTTTGGGAAACCAAAATGTTGCCACAGCTTACAAGATTTTACGAAGACTGTTTGGTTCCTGAAATAGTAGACAGTAGAACGGCAAGAAATATGTCAATTCGGGAACCGCAGCACATTATCGAAGCACAACAGAAAGCGACTCAGAAAAAGAAATAATTTTGTATAACAAAGTAATAATTGTGACACATTTTTATATATTTTAATGACATTCTGAGTCGCTTGGGAAGAAGAGGTGGGAAAACATTGCTAATTACTACATTGCTGTTCAAAGATTCATGTGCAATTAAAAAATTTATTAACATTAAGTTTCCTTTTTATTGGAATACTTAAAGAAATAATGCATTTTTCAGTTAATAAAGTTGATCGCAATTTAAACTGAGCTAGTGGTTGTGTCGCAAAGTATTACAATAAAATTATACTTTAAAATGCATTATTCTTTTTTAATATGCAATGTAGTAATAAGCAAATAATATGACATAAAAATATTTATTACAACTTATAAATATAACAAAAAAACAAGAAATCTAATTAGTACTTTCCATTATATATGGTTGAAGTCCTTTGCGATGCGATCACTTAACTTAGTTTGAATTGCGATCCAGTCGAATTTATAATTCGTGCTGTAAATAATAAACAATTTGTTTAATATTTTATATATTTTATTTTTTTATATAAATATTTAATATTTTAAATTATTAATGAGTATTTTTTCTGTTTCAGATTTTGAAAAAAACAGTTTTATTTCTCCAGTTTATAAAATATATTATTGTCCGCATAATTATATATTTTTTTCATTATTAAAGACAGATTCATTATTCTGGAGAGAATAAAAAATGGAAGAAGCCGACTGATGTGTGTAAAGGACAAGGGAGAATTGGTACTGATTCAGAAGCCACACCCAGAGGCGTGGTAAAGACCCGTGGTATTCATGGTATTGTTTTGTATCTTTTCTATAAATATTTAATATATAATATATAATAATTTATTAAAAATTTTAATTAAAAATGGAAAAAAGTTATTTAAATTGTTTAAACAACTTTTTTTGCAAAAATGTTATCACATTCAAACCCCGGACGATGCCGTGATGTTGTAAAAAAAAATTATAAAAATCGGATACTCCATCTCAGAGATATCCATTTGTTAATTAAGAAAAATGTTAATATTGGGGAAAAAATTATACTATGCTACTCACGGCATCATCCGGCAACCAAATCCGATGAGTGACTTTTTTGCAAAAAAATTGTTTAAACAATTGAAAAGACTTTTTTTAACTTTTAAACAAAATAATTGTTATCCCGAATCGATGGCAACAACCGTAACTTAATGAAAAGTATTTACATAAAAAATATCAATTTGTTAACTTAGGAAATATAAAATTCTAAGGAAATATAAATTAAAAATATAAATTTAATATTTTTTAAAACAATTTTTTAATATACAAATTAAGAACAGAAATATACATTTTAATATATAAAATATTAATTTTATATACATTGTTAATTTTATATAAATTTATATAAATTTAATTTTAATATGTAAAATATATAAATTAAAGTTTAAAAAAAGTTAAATTATAAAATTTACAACAAATGGGTACCCCATTTATTTTGCGACGCTACTGCTTTCTGGCCGCGAGAGGCCAGAAAGACTTTTCAGGCGATAGCTCGGCAAAAGCGCTATGTTGGAGGAACAAGGATAAAAGTGTTGCATCCATCTTTTTCTGTCCTTCCTTTCTTGCGATGCGTCCACGCGAGCGATGCAATCGTGGGAGTACGTATACAAACGTATACCCACACGACCTGACATCGAAGTTTCACATTGTCGCCACGTGAGGCCCCCAATATCAATTCGGAGTTTGGCCGTCACTCCTGTTCACCCTTAAGTTAAGACTCGTGCGCCTCTTTACGTTTAATGGCCATCGCACATGAAATGCATGAACCATAGACATAACATAGCATAAGCACAAGAAAATTACGCTATCTACACGAATGTGCACAGCATGAGGTTCAGCCAATCAGAAGATGCCGGAGCAAATGGCCGATATTATACTAGAAGAAGAAAACCGGGCAGAGAGGTTAGAATAAAAACCAAAGAGAATCTCCTTTGCGCAAAACGATACATTAGACACCTTGGTCAACGTGAGCAAAGAGATATGGATCAAGATCATAGGAAGTATTGTAATTATTATAACTTTATAAAAGAGAGAGAAGACGAAAAGGAAAACAGAATGCTGACAATAACGAATGCCAAAGAAGAAGATTCTCTATTAGTGGATCTTGTAAAAAGTTATCCACATATTTATGATAAACAAAATAAGGATTTTAAAGTGTTACGTCAGAGGTAGGAAATTTTAAATGGGTTCATTCACCGTTACTCGGATGCTTAGGGAAAAGGCACAAGAGTAGGTAAAGAGGAGGAAATGGCTTGGAGAGCGACGTAACAGCCGATCCTTGCGTGGCGCGTATTTAAAGGGCCACGCGTAAACGCACTAGGAATGGGTTCGAGTCGGTTGAGTGGAGGAACTAGTGCGTAATATTTGTTCTTTTTAGGGAAAGAAATTTAATTCTTATTCCCTGGGATAGAACTAGAGGTGGTTTTCGCAACAAGGATACCAGGGTTAAAAATAAATAACTGATTCAGGAATTCCAGTAATGAAATGCGTAATTTTAATCTTAATTAGAATACAAATTTTGAATAGAAAAATAGATTTAATGAATTTAAAGTGATTATGAGGTAAAAAGAAAGAGGAAGAGGGCTTAATAAAAGATATAATTTAAACATTTTAAATATATATAAAAAAAAAGAATGAAAGAAAATGAATTATGAATTAAATAATTAAAAAAAAAAAACTAACAATAATAATAGCGATTGGTGATCATTATTCTAAATTAATTTCTATGATTTCGGTTATCCGGGCCGTCGACCTCGGGAATACCCTGTCGATCAACCTGATCGGAGCCAGGAAGGGATATTCTACTCCGGGATAGTAAATGAGGATATTATGGTCAGGAGTCGCCCTCCTGGCTTCCCTCCTGATCTCCTCGGGATCGAAGGAATCAGGGCCTATTGTATAGGCCCTTTCGGGGACGGGATCCGTCCACGGAGTGCAGGTGCTCCGGAGGAGTTCGAGGAGAGGATCTACGACCTCTCTCTGTTCCTCTTGCTCCTCCACGAACTCTACGCTTGGGACGGGGAAGGGGAACGTTCCGGGCTGTCAGGCTCATGCCAAGAGACGGTCTCATCTTCAGCAAAAGAGTCGACCTCCTCGGGTTCCCCAGGGTAAGGAGTCGGTGAGCGGACGGGAGAAGAGCATGCCTGAGGAGCAACTCCAGGAGAAGGTCCGGACGAGTTCAAAGAAACGTCCGGAGTATAGGAGGGAGTAGTGGGACGTAACAGCTCCGGCTCAGGTTGAGGGGGCGAGGTCGATCTCGGAGGTGACGGCGATGGTGTTCGCCCCGGAGTATTCTCTTCCGTTTCTAAATCTTCGTGGCTAATTGGCGAGTTGGGAGGCACGGAAGGCAGAGGAGACCATGAACGCTCAGTTCTGAGTTTCGGAGGTTCCGGCGTGACCTCCCCTGGCGCTGCCGCGAATAAGAACTGAACAAAGAAGCTTTGAACCAGTTCTCGCAACTCGCGTATTTTTCGATTTCTTCGGACGCGACTTTTCTTGATGGATCGAAGATTTCTTGATTCCACTAAAAGGTATCAATTTGAGTTTAATTTTAATGAAATGATTAAAGCGGGAAATATGTCAGGGCAACACGCCGCATTCCTCCTTCCGGATCTCTCAATAGATCGCTTCGAAAATTCTCCCGGTAGCTCTGTCTGGATAGGCCATCACTCGAGCTAAGGTTTAGATAGTCACCATTTACTGGCAGCATATCGTAACCTCTGACAGGAGGAGTCCCATAAACCGAACCGAATCAAGGGAGAATCCAAAGGATACTAGAGAGATACCTACTTCGGAAAGCGCAAACGGCACCCTGGCATAACCCACGTCATTCATTTTTCAAGAATAAGAATTTAAGAACTTTAGAATTTTAGTGGAATCATAAAAAAAAGGGAGAGAGAGAGATGTGGTTAAATGAAATAATGAGACTTACTTTTCGATGTCTTCGGTTGCTTCTTGGACGAGTCCCTTGCAACTTCTTTATTAAGATTGGCTCGGCACAAGTCACACACAGTATCAATGATATAAACGAGGTGAAATTCAGAGACTGAATGAGAGCGAGTCTCGCAGGAACACGCGGTTTAATAACCTCGGAAAAGGGGTGGGCTAGCGCCGGATTTCCATTTTTGGAAAAGTCAGTGCTCTGATTTGGCGGCCATGTCCCTCCACTTTTCCTTTTTCTTAATTATTGGTTACTCCGATCTTATCCCTTCTCTGATTTTCTTAAGCTCTAGTTTTCGTCCTTAGCTTTTTTAATTAGTGGTGTGGAGTTCCCGATATCTATTGGCTCGAGAGAAAAAACTTGGTTGTACGAAACTCCGCCCGCATGGCTTCCCCTTCCAACCTTCCAGAATATTGTCATTAATAGTCGGGGAAAAATTCTTAAGGACCCCCTTTTCGTTATCACCGGGTCGCGTTTGTTTATGGGATCCGGTCGCGTGTCATATTCTTATGACTGTGGAGCTTTCACCCTCTTTATTTACGTTTCGTAGTCGCGGTCTCAAGTGCTTCACTTATCGCCAGATATTTGATATCGATTCCAAATTGTTTTAGGTTCCTTCTAATATTCTTTAAAGAGTCTTCTGTTTATATTTCCCGTTGGTATCTATGCTGTGATTGTTCTAAGTTTCATTTAAGCATCCGGCGATAAGAGTTTCAGAGTGTAAATTATTTCTTCTGAAAGCTTGGAAGTTCTCTCTCGTCACCAAATAGTCACGGTTTACTCCTTTTATCTAATTTATTGAACGCGTGTCGGAAAAAAGGAGATGTGGAGTCCGAGGACGTAACACCCCCCGACTTAGACAAATGTTGGGGCGTAATTCACAACATTTGCATAAACAAGACTATCTCCGTTTTTCCGACACCTCTTAATTCTAGCATTTTACACATTTTTTTTTTTTTTTTTCTTCTTTTTTTTATTTCCACTAGGGATTATTTTTGTACATATATATATGAGTGCAATATTTTTCTAATTTTAATCTTTGAATACAATATATATATATGTATTTATTTTTTAAAATTATTTCCACATTCATAAATTGACTGCAGGTCACATTTAGTTTATTTTTATTTCTTGCACATGTTTAAGGAGTTGTCTATGGCTCGAAAGGTGAAACGTTTTTCTTAGCGAGCGGGCCTGCTAAACAGTCTGTTCGAAATTAAGTGGGGCCATGCGGCAATTTTATTGCCTACACAATTGGGTCCCGTTTTTTTTTTGACCTGCTCCTAATAGGCAGATATTTCGGATTTGTTTTGCTGAGCATTTAGTGAGCATGGTTCATTCGCATCCTTCTTGTAGTACCATTCTACCACGTGCTTATTTCCACCATTCTCCTTGAATGGTGATACTGTTTATTTTTCCTGCGGTCACCTATTATGTGGTAATTCTAAATTCTATCTATCCATTTATTTGCACTCGTGTATATATGTGCATTTTTAGTGTGTTTTTTTTTGTTTTTTTTTTATATTTTTTTTTATTCTAATTCAACTATTTTATGCCTTATTTAGATTACTCGGTTTCGAGGTTATTTTATTCTAAAGGATGATTATTACAAAATTTTGTATGGTGTATAAAGGTATATATTTGATAATAATATGTTTATAAATGGCATATGTATATATATACTTAAGATCAAGTGGTTAAACGTGTAAGTATGTTTATGATATAATGCTAATATAAGACGAAATAATTGAGAAAAAGAAACATATCTCGATATATAATAAAAAAAAAAAAAAATGATTACATGTATATAATAATATGCATACATGTTTATATAATAGGAGGCTTATTTTCCAAGGATTATAATTATTTTCGCCCTGGTTGGCGCAGCTGGTCTAGGCTGACCCACTGCTCCACGTTGTTGGGCCCTGCCTTATAGTTTACCACCACCCCAGTGCTCTTAAGTGCTGCTCCCGTCGATTCCAGGGCGTTCGCCAAGCTCCGCTCTTGGTCGCCTTTCCTCCGGATGGAAAAATCCACCTCGGCGAATTCCCCACAGGAGGGTCGGCGAATTGATATTTGCCCCCATTGCTTTTCAATGAGGACTTTCGCGAGGGCGATATCCCTTTCTTGCCATCCTGATGACTCGATGGGCTTGATATTATAAGTCCCACACGGGATCGCCTGCCATCTTTGTTCCATGAACCGTTCCTCCAGGCGGCAACAATCAAATTTTCGGCGGTGAATTTTTCGCCCCCCAGTCGCGTAGGTGAATCGTGACGTCGGTGTGCGATGTCACCTCTTCCACGATCCCCCTTTGCCACCGCCTTTTCTCCTTGACCGCCACCAATGTCCCGACTTCTACCTGGTCCGGCGCCAGGGTCAAGTTTTTCCCGATCCTGTTCATCCGGATCGTCAGGAATTGGAGTAGTTCATTAATTTCTTCCTCTCCGTTTTTAAGCTTGACCCAGAAGAGGGTCGGCGACTCTACCTCCAAAACCTGGGCCTCCAGCGGTGACCGGGTCAGCTGGTGGGTGTTGATACTTTCGATGGTGGCCATCTTCTTTTTCTTCTTTTTTTTTTAATAAAAATTAAAAACCAAACTCTTCTCTTCTTAACTTCTTTCTTCTTTTCTAAAATCAAATGGTTTTTCTTATAAGAGTGAAAAGGGATTTTAATTATGGTTAATAAACTGTTTAAGACACATATATATATGTACATATATGCCTATATATTCATATATATATAATAAAAATTAATGTTGCGTGTACGGAAATACACGAGGTAAATGTAATTATAATGAAGGGAAACTGTTGCGTGTATGGAAATACACGTGGTGATATAGTTGAATTGTGATTAATTTAATTATTTATTATTTCCTTTTTCCTAATGCCGCAATTGAAGAGAGTAGGATGCATTTTCCCGGTCGGGTAAAAGTGGATAGTGTCGTTCTGGTTCTGCATTGAGTTTCGTTTCGGATCCCTCGTCGGTAGGTGGTTCATTTTGCATCTGTTTTTCGTTTTCTGGTTCGGGCATTTTGGGTGCGCTGGGTTTTTCGTACCTGCGCCTCTTTTCTCCCAAATGTAATAAGAGTTGTGTTAAAGAATCCTAGATGGCTCCGATTAGGTACAATGACCATCCATATACAGTATGTAAAGCATATCCATGAACTAAAGTGTCGAGGATTAATTTGACTACGCGAATGCATAAGAATATTCCTAACATTCCGGCGCTAATATTTCCAAAAATCAAAAATATACTCCACATTTTATTCCATGCAGAGGTTGCTACTTTTTCTATTGATGCTTCGTCCATTAGATTTGAAATCAGGCCCCCGTGGACAGTTGTAGGCTCCCCCATTACTCCCCTCGCTACCGTATTTAGTAACGCAGGTCGTTCCGCGGGGAACATTATGTGATCTCTTAGATGTTCGAGATCCTTTTCGCTGTAAATTCCGCTTGCTGCAAGCGATCCTGGATTCGTATAATGCCACGTTGGTTTAGTCATTGGTTTGATGGTGGTGGGGGGCAAAATTCGTTCAGGTGTAGGTATCATTCGATACCATTCATCGTTTAAATAATACATAGTTGGAATTACTCGATTGCATGAGATTTGTGTTCCGGTTTTTGTTAATATGTGTGTTCGTGGAGATAAGAAATATGTTTCGTTATTTTTCAGTACCGGTAACTCAGAATAACATTCTTTAACGTGTTGAATTTTTACATCTACCGGTGTACATTTTATTATATGTACAACCTCTCCAGATATTACAGCCATATAACCGGGCCCCTTCATAATTTGGTATGCGAATTCGTCAGGTGAATTAACTGCGATACTTAAGGCGTTTTTTAATACTTGTTGTTCCAAATTACAGCGTTGCTTTAATACGTCTCGATATAGTGAGTTCATCTGTGACCGAATATGTTTTTCAACATATACAAATTTCGAATTTACATAGGTGAATATATCTAAATTTTCGACCGATAATGGTCTTTTCTGTGCAAATGAATCGCCCTTTGTTGTTTCCAGAATAAGTAATTTTGGATGTTCGGTTTTCGTTAGAGTATATCCGCATAACGGCTCCTCCCCTGTTTTTGTTAATGCAAACGTTATATCTTTGGTGGATAGGGAGTATACTATTTGTGGCTTCTCATACATCGTGTCGAGCATTCGGTTCGCATATCCGTCATACAGGATATCATAATTGTTGAATTTACAATAATCGGTCGGTAGTGTCTGCCAAAAGGTATATCCTCCGTCGATATCGATACAAGTATTATCGGTATAAGTACATACAGTTCCCGATCGTAGTCGGATTTGATTAGCTTCTAAATTAACGGTGGCTTGATGTGTAATTAGTGTGATTGTTATTACGGCTTGTACAACAACATTATCCCAGCTGCCGTAAGGATCCGAATAATAACTGCCGGTGCAATGTCCGTCAGTACTGGCAGATCCTGCGAGCGTAACCGGTCGCATTATGGTTTGATTTACTTTCAGTCCATAAATATGGTTGTAAGTTGAGAACGAAAATGACCCGGTCGCGTGCATCTTTTTGCATTGGTCTGCCGTGGTTTCAAAAACATATTCTGCTTGTCCGTTAGCTACGGTTGAAATATGTGAATGCATGCCGCAATGATATACGTGTCGGTTTATAGATATTTTGCACTGCGTTACTTGTAATGCTTCGAATTTAGACAATTGTAGCAATTGTATATAAGTTCGGTCTATTTGGGGTTGTGTTAAGGGTATATTGCAATTTTCGACGTCTAATAACGATAAAGTTGTGACATTTAAATTAGCAGATCCGCAATCGTAGCCAATTATTCCGTTCACGGTGGTTATATTCGCGAGGACGAGAACGCCCATAATCCATTTTAATCTTGAATCCATCTGAAATTATAATTTTATTTTCATTCGTTCATTTTAATATATGATACACGTAGCCTATTCGGGTGTACTATTTTTGTGTTTTTCTTAATTCTTATCCTCACATTGTTTCTATTTAAAATTTCTAAAACTTCGTGTGGTCCAGTGTATTGATTACCAAATTTTCCTGGTTTCGGCCCCTTTAGTAAGAATACATAATCTCCAGGCTTGAAGATTTTCGGGTTAATCTTTTTATCATAATGTTTTTTAGATTTTTCTTTTGCTTCGGTTACGTTTTTGAAAGCGTTTGTCTGCAGACTATGTAATTGTGTGGCGAGCCCTATTAAATAATCGTCGTAACTTGCTAGCTTTTCTTCCGGACCGAGAGGTTCGTCCGTCGGTACCCTAGCTATTTTTCCGAATACCAGCTCATACGGCGTATGTTTTGTCGCTTCGTGTACACATGTATTGTAATTAAACATGGCGAGTCCGACCCATTTATCCCATTCCTTCTGTTCGTTGGCGTATTGTTTTAAATATTCGCCAAGAGCGTGGTGAGACCTTTCTAAAGATCCGTTTGATTGCGGGTGGAATGCTGTGGTTCTGAATTTTCGAATCCTAAATATTTTTGCAACCCTTTTGATTAGTTCACTTATAAAATTCCTTCCTTGATCGGTTAAGATTGCTTTTGGAGCCCCCAATACGCAGATGAATCTGTCTACGAATGCTTCAGCTATTGTTTCGGATGTTTGGTTTGGTAACGGTATACCCATGCAGAATTTTGTTAACTGATCTTGCATGGTCAAGATATATTCATTTCCTCTGTCAGTTTTTGGCAAAGGTCCCACAATATCCATGGCAATTTTATCGAAGGACGTTCCCGGTGTGTCTGTTATTAACATAGGTTGCTTTGTTTTTACTCTTACTAATTTTTTCAGCTGACATTGTAAGCATTGTTGAATATATAATTGTACTTCCTGTTTTAGATTTTCCCAATAATATTTATGTTTAATCCTGTTATATGTTTTATTCACACCACGATGTCCTCCCGTTGGAGAACAATGCATTTCTCCGATTATTGACGATCGGAGATCTCTAGGAGGATATTTTATTGATCCATTACAAATTATTAATTTTATCGGTGATTTTAGAAAGATTATATGTAGTAGGTTTTTAATTTCACGCCATGGTACATTATTTATTAAGTCGGTTTTTGCAATACTAATCGTTTGTAAATTTAGTTCGTCGGTGATTGCTCGTAAATTTTTTATTGCTGTGGTTATGTATTGTAAGGTTAAAGTTGGTCCTTCTCGGACTCCTTCGTTGATTGGTAAAATTACATGATAATGTTTTTTGTATTTTATCGGTTGCGCTTCTCCTAAAGTGAGTGCTTTAATTTGTGGAAGTTCATTTCTCTCAAATAATTTTTGTGAACCAGAATCTAAAGGGTTTCCCTTAGTGTCAGTGAAGTATGTGATGTTATCTTTTCGTAAGAAGAGTAAGTCACGTGTTTCAATTATGTTGTTAGGTATGTCCTGAATATCTGTAACAACAGGTAAATTTCTATTTTCCTCTGTCTCACTTTCGCTATCACTTCCATCGTCGCTCTCTTTTTCCTTGTCGAGGTCCTCCTTTTGAATTTCAAGTTCTTCTATTTGTTCGTTTTTCTTTTTAATTATATTTTCTTTTAACTGTTCCATTCTTTCTTTCTTTGCTGTTTGGCTTCGTGTTTGGCTTCGTGTTTGTATTCGATGCTCTTCTGGTGGATCATGAATTAACGCTTTTTCCACAATTTCCTGACGATTCGTTTAATTCTTGTTCTGTAAATGGTATTGAATCATTTTTGCTTATTCCATTTTTATTTATTTCCTTTTCTATTTCTTCCTCATCAGATAAATATAATTTATAATCGTCGTCTTCTTCACTGTCGTTATCAGATTCTTCTAGCATTTGCGCGATTAATTCTGCATCCTTAGGATCATTCGGATTTAATTTTTTCGTAGGTTTAATTATGTTGCATTGCTTTTCTTCCACCGGATTTCTTGATAATGCATCTGCGTTTACATTCGTTTTTCCGACCTTATATACTACATCGTAGTCATACTCGGCTAATTTCAATCGCCATCGTAATATGCGCATATTTGCATCTTGCGCATTTTTAAACCAAAGCAATGGTTTATGGTCCGTGACTAAAGTGAACTTTCGACCGTATAGGTATGGTCGGAAATGTTTCACACAATAGACTATCGCTAATGCCTCCTTCTCGTATGTGTCATATTTTACTTCATTCTCTGTCAATGTTCGTGATGCGTATGCCACAGGTTGATCTTTGTTTACTATTCCCTGTGACAAAATTCCTCCTACGGCTATTCCTGAGGCGTCCGTGGTTAGTATAAATGGTTGTGAGAAATCTGGATATTGTAATACAGGCTCTTCACATAATTTTAGTGATTCGAATGCTTCTTCCTGACTTGGGGTCCATTCGAATGCTGTGTCATTTTTTAATAATGCGGTTAATGGTTTAGCTAATTTTGAGAAGCTTGGAATAAACCTCCGGTAGTATCCAGCCAAGCCTAAAAATTGTTTAATATTTTTAGGCGTTTTTGGTCGTGGAAATAATTTGACAGCCTCCAGTTTTTTCGGGTCCGGAGTTACGCCGTCTTTGCTGATTACATGGCCGAGATAAGTTACCTTTGATTTTAAAAATTCACACTTATCTGGCTGTAATTTCAGGTTCGCTTCTCGTAACCGCTGTATTAGTAAATTGAATTTTCTTTCATGTTCTTCTAATGTTTTTGCATATATGACTATGTCATCCATATACACAAATAATTCGCGCCCCTGCAATCCTGTTAGTACAAGATCCATTAACCTTTGGAAAGTTGCAGGCGCGTTTTTTAATCCGAAGGGCATTCTTTCGAATTCATAGTGCCCGAACGGAGTTGTGAAAGCCGTTTTATGGCTATCCTTCGGATCCATTTTTATCTGATGAAATCCGGAAGCTAGATCACAGACGGAGAAATATTTAGCACCGCCTAACTGATCCAGTATATCAACGATGTTAGGTAATGGATAAGCGTCTCCAATTGTTTTTTCATTGAGGCTTCTGAAATCCAACACCATTCTCCATCGTTTATTTCCTTGTGAATCGTCTTTCTTTGGCACGATCCATATGGGTGTATTATACGGCGACTGTGAAGGTTTTACTATCCCTCCTTTCAACAGTTCGTCCACTTGTTTATTTATTTCCTCCTTATGTTTTTGTGGAAACCGATACTGCCGGGTGTTAATCGGTTGGTCATCCGTTGTGGGTATCTGATGCTGCAGTACCTGAGTGCAGGTCAGTTTTTCTCCGGGTATGTGAAATCTGTCTTGGCTCTTTTTAATGAGATCTGTTACATTTTTCTTTTCGTTAGCGCTTATATGCTCTAAACGCAATAATTCTATTATTTCAGAGAGGCGCTTATTTTCCTGCTCGTTTATTATGGCCAGGCATTGCGCACTAATTTTATCCTTTCTTTTTCCTTGGTTTGGACGATAAGTCATAGATTCTTCTATTATTTGTCGTGATTGTTTTTCCATGGAGGTTGAGATTCTTGAAGACGGTTTGTTAATTGTAGTTTTATTTTTATTATTATTAATTTTACATTTATCGTATAAATGTAACTTCTCCGTTAATTCTTCGAAGGTAATGTGAGAGGGAATAATTTCATTATTTCCGGGTTCTCTGACTCGCGGAAATTTTAATTCCTTTATCATTTTCAATGGATCCATTCTGGAATTACTGGAGGGGGTCATATCACGTAGTGAGGTTTGGAAATTTCCCTCCTCGTGATTGACAGGAATCGAATCTTTGGAAATTTTAGATTCTTCTCGTGAGGCTTGGAGATTTACCTCTTTATTTATTATATTTCCCGGCGATGTCCTGGCATCCTTCTCCTGGGCAATTAAATTTATATATTTTTCTTCTCGGGACGGGGTTTGGAAATTTCCCCCATTATTGATTTCGTTAAGGTTGTTACCAGGCGA
This sequence comes from Cardiocondyla obscurior, assembly GCF_019399895.1. Lineage (NCBI taxonomy): Eukaryota > Metazoa > Arthropoda > Insecta > Hymenoptera > Formicidae > Cardiocondyla > Cardiocondyla obscurior. The sequence goes on along the minus strand of NC_091865.1, from coordinate 4,810,699 downwards.
TGTCTTCGCATCCTTCTCCTGTGTAATCTTTATTTTATTTTCCTCTCTCCTTTTAATTTTCTTCTGGATTTTGTCTTCAAGAAATTTTTCATCGTTGAAGTCTTGATGGTAGAGATCGTTGCTATCATGATTTCCTCCGTCATAGATTTCTTTGACCTCGGAGTCTCGTGACTTTTCAACGGTCTGCCATTCTTTATTACTCTTCTCGATGTTTCCTTCCTGCATCTCGCTTAACGGTAGCAGTTGTATTGTAGGTACCTGAACTTCGATAGGTTCGTTCAGTGTACTTATTATGTTTAGATAAGCTTTTCCGTCTTCATTGGTAGCGACGGTATCTCCCAGATAAATACCGTGAACGACTTTCATTCGCGGTACATATCCGACTTCAATTTCTGGATTTGAGATTCGTACAAAGAATAGAGATTCGGCCTGTGGTGGAACGGTAATTGTCTCGGGAGTGGAGAATGAAATTTTTTCCCCCGATATTTCTAAATGTCCTTCGGCATAGTCAATTCGCGAATTTGTTTGTTTGAAAAAATCATTACCTAATATTCCGGCTTGAGAAATTGGAAAATCTTTTGATACAATGTGAAAAATTACTTGTTTTTTGAATAACGGCATTATTACTCTTCCAAGAGTATACACCGGATAATCATTTATTCCGTTCAATCTCAAAATATTTCCGTAATCGATTTTTAATTTATCTGAAATTAAATTTTCTTTAATTATATTTGGGCCTGATCCTGTATCTAACATAAAAGTCGCGTTTTGATTCCGATTATTTAAATTCACCTGTATCGTGGGTACATGGCTATGCCTATCTAAATTTACGGTGACCGGCCGAATTTCTGGCTCCATTCTTTGTCTCATTTCCGGGGAGTTACCACTGGGTGTGAGATCCGTCCGGACCCCTGCTGCACACCCATCTTGGAGGGGCCACTGGCGTTTCCCGCACTCATCGCTTCACGCCTCTTATTGTTAGCAATTCTCAGCTCGCAATTGTCTAACACATGGCCATCTTTCTTGCAGTAGCGGCAGTTCTCTACTCCTTTGGAGTTACTCTGCCTCACATTACTACGGCATTCCTTTGCCGTATGACCGAACCCTTCGCATATTTGACACGCTACTCGTGTTCTAGGCTCGGCCGCTCTTGATTCTTGCTGTTTTTTCCAGCAAGTGTTTGCGGTGTGTCCCGACTTTTCACACCACTGACAGATTAGTGTTGTTCTAACTTGGTTATTATTATTACCGTTACTGTTATTAAATCTGCAATTTCTTGCATTGTGACCGGGTTTATTACAGATTTGACAATTAAATTTATTTTCTTGAATTAAATTTATAAACCGACGGTTATTAGTTTCACGTAGCCGACATTTTTCGGCACTATGTCCGCGTTTCTTACAAATCTGACAAATTAAAATTTCGTTTGGAGCATTAAAATGGTTCCCGGTTTGTATCGTTAACTTCCTGCAGTTCGAGGCAACGTGCCCTTCTTTGAGGCATAACTGGCAAGTTTCCCGAGAACGATCCGTATTTGATGATTTGGGGATGGCTGAGATTTTACCGTGTCGTATTTCAGTAATTTCACGTAGCTCTCTCTCTATATTCAAGGCATCGTTAATAGTTTCGTGCACATCTAAATCCCTTTTTACCCTTTGCTCTATTTCCGCTTTTAATCCTCGTATAAAACATTTGCATACGTCCTTTTCTAAGGTATTTCTGATTTCAGCTAATTGTTCATAATCGTCAATCATTCTTTTGTGCACGTCCATTATTCTGTTTCCCAGAAGTCTCACTCTGTTAGCATACGTGATTACATCCTCTTCGTTTTTTTGATATACTCTACCCAATTCTCCCTGTAGTTGATAAACATTTTTATCTTGTCCAAAAATGTTCTCTAAAAATTTGGTTAATTGGGCCACGGTATCAAATTCTCTCCCCTGAATCGTTCGTCGAGCTTCGCCTGTTATCCGCGTTCGAATTACTTTCGCGAATTGTTCCTCGGCTTCGGGGGGCAACATATTCTTTGCCTCCTCACATCCTTCCACAAAATAATTTATGGAGATGTTTTTGCCATCGAAGAAGGGAACCGCCTCCACCGCGTATTTTAATGTGGCGAACGGATTTGTATTCGCCATTTTCTTAGGTTCTCCTACAGGTTCGGTTTTACTATAATACGCTTGTAATCGCTTTGGCGCCAAGAAAACTCGTGTATCGTCTAATTTAATTGTAGATCCCTCCGTTACCTCGGATATATCAGGCAAAGGAGTAGCTACGCGTTCAGTTATGGTTTGTAAAGGAGTAGGTTGTTTAAGTTGTGGATTTTTGGCCACGGTAGGTGTCGAAGTGTGTATCTGAGGTTGCGTCTGTTTTGGTTTAGACGATTGTTCTACCGCAGCTTTATAGTTTTTATCTACTTCTTCCTTATCAGATTTTGCTCTGGTCTCCATTTGCGAAAAAACACGCTCAGTATCCCGGACGAGCCCCCAAAAATCAGCTGTATGTTACGTCAGAGGTAGGAAATTTTAAATGGGTTCATTCACCGTTACTTGGATGCTTAGGGAAAAGGCACAAGAGTAGGTAAAGAGGAGGAAATGGCTTGGAGAGCGACGTAACAGCCGATCCTTGCGTGGCGCGTATTTAAAGGGCCACGCGTAAACGCACTAGGAATGGGTTCGAGTCGGTTGAGTGGAGGAACTAGTGCGTAATATTTGTTCTTTTAGGAAAGAAATTTAATTCTTATTCCCTGGGATAGAACTAGAGGTGGTTTTCGCAACAAGGATACCAGGGTTAAAAATAAATAACTGATTCAGGAATTCCAGTAATGAAATGCGTAATTTTAATCTTAATTAGAATACAAATTTTGAATAGAAAAATAGATTTAATGAATTTAAAGTGATTATGAGGTAAAAAGAAAGAGGAAGAGGGCTTAATAAAAGATATAATTTAAACATTTTAAATATATATAAAAAAAAAGAATGAAAGAAAATGAATTATGAATTAAATAATTAAAAAAAAAAAACTAACAATAATAATAGCGATTGGTGATCATTATTCTAAATTAATTTCTATGATTTCGGTTATCCGGGCCGTCGACCTCGGGAATACCCTGTCGATCAACCTGATCGGAGCCAGGAAGGGATATTCTACTCCGGGATAGTAAATGAGGATATTATGGTCAGGAGTCGCCCTCCTGGCTTCCCTCCTGATCTCCTCGGGATCGAAGGAATCAGGGCCTATTGTATAGGCCCTTTCGGGGACGGGATCCGTCCACGGAGTGCAGGTGCTCCGGAGGAGTTCGAGGAGAGGATCTACGACCTCTCTCTGTTCCTCTTGCTCCTCCACGAACTCTACGCTTGGGACGGGGGAAGGGGAACGTTCCGGGCTGTCAGGCTCATGCCAAGAGACGGTCTCATCTTCAGCAAAAGAGTCGACCTCCTCGGGTTCCCCAGGGTAAGGAGTCGGTGAGCGGACGGGAGAAGAGCATGCCTGAGGAGCAACTCCAGGAGAAGGTCCGGACGAGTTCAAAGAAACGTCCGGAGTATAGGAGGGAGTAGTGGGACGTAACAGCTCCGGCTCAGGTTGAGGGGGCGAGGTCGATCTCGGAGGTGACGGCGATGGTGTTCGCCCCGGAGTATTCTCTTCCGTTTCTAAATCTTCGTGGCTAATTGGCGAGTTGGGAGGCACGGAAGGCAGAGGAGACCATGAACGCTCAGTTCTGAGTTTCGGAGGTTCCGGCGTGACCTCCCCTGGCGCTGCCGCGAATAAGAACTGAACAAAGAAGCTTTGAACCAGTTCTCGCAACTCGCGTATTTTTCGATTTCTTCGGACGCGACTTTTCTTGATGGATCGAAGATTTCTTGATTCCACTAAAAGGTATCAATTTGAGTTTAATTTTAATGAAATGATTAAAGCGGGAAATATGTCAGGGCAACACGCCGCATTCCTCCTTCCGGATCTCTCAATAGATCGCTTCGAAAATTCTCCCGGTAGCTCTGTCTGGATAGGCCATCACTCGAGCTAAGGTTTAGATAGTCACCATTTACTGGCAGCATATCGTAACCTCTGACAGGAGGAGTCCCATAAACCGAACCGAATCAAGGGAGAATCCAAAGGATACTAGAGAGATACCTACTTCGGAAAGCGCAAACGGCACCCTGGCATAACCCACGTCATTCATTTTCAAGAATAAGAATTTAAGAACTTTAGAATTTTAGTGGAATCATGGAGAGAGAGAGATGTGGTTAAATGAAATAATGAGACTTACTTTTCGATGTCTTCGGTTGCTTCTTGGACGAGTCCCTTGCAACTTCTTTATTAAGATTGGCTCGGCACAAGTCACACACAGTATCAATGATATAAACGAGGTGAAATTCAGAGACTGAATGAGAGCGAGTCTCGCAGGAACACGCGGTTTAATAACCTCGGAAAAGGGGTGGGCTAGCGCCGGATTTCCATTTTTGGAAAAGTCAGTGCTCTGATTTGGCGGCCATGTCCCTCCACTTTTCCTTTTTCTTAATTATTGGTTACTCCGATCTTATCCCTTCTCTGATTTTCTTAAGCTCTAGTTTTCGTCCTTAGCTTTTTTAATTAGTGGTGTGGAGTTCCCGATATCTATTGGCTCGAGAGAAAAAACTTGGTTGTACGAAACTCCGCCCGCATGGCTTCCCCTTCCAACCTTCCAGAATATTGTCATTAATAGTCGGGGAAAAATTCTTAAGGACCCCTTTTCGTTATCACCGGGTCGCGTTTGTTTATGGGATCCGGTCGCGTGTCATATTCTTATGACTGTGGAGCTTTCACCCTCTTTATTTACGTTTCGTAGTCGCGGTCTCAAGTGCTTCACTTATCGCCAGATATTTGATATCGATTCCAAATTGTTTTAGGTTCCTTCTAATATTCTTTAAAGAGTCTTCTGTTTATATTTCCCGTTGGTATCTATGCTGTGATTGTTCTAAGTTTCATTTAAGCATCCGGCGATAAGAGTTTCAGAGTGTAAATTATTTCTTCTGAAAGCTTGGAAGTTCTCTCTCGTCACCAAATAGTCACGGTTTACTCCTTTTATTTAATTTATTGAACGCGTGTCGGAAAAAAGGAGATGTGGAGTCCGAGGACGTAACAAAAGATATTCGCAAAAAAAATAATTCGTGGCAAGAAATAGGAAACATATTAGGCGCATCAGGTATGGAACACATTATTAGAATAAATTTTAGTCAACAGATTACCTTTTTATGACATTTTGCTACAGCAAATATTTATACATGTACACACATATATATACTATTTTAATATATTGATTGTTATATATTTTTGCTTCAGATTGTCAAGTGAGATGGGGAAGATTACGTGAGCGATATTTTCGTGAAAAGAAAATGCGAGAAAAAGAATCAAGAAGTGAAAGTGGGAGTACGACAAGACCTACATTTCCATTATATAAACAAATGCATTTTTTATACAACTTTGTTAAAAGTAGAAGGTAAGTTTTGTTTCTAAATTTTAAACCTGTTATGTTTATTAAAATATTAATATAAATTATTTATTTAGGTCTATCACCAACAATTCGAATTTAAAACTGTCTAACAATAAGATATCACCTAATGAGCCAAAAGAAAAGTTTGGTAAGATCTTATTTTATTGACAATTATAATAATACTGTTAAACTTATTTTGAAAAATGTTTATTATTATTTTTAATGTAATTGTAATTAGAGGATCTTCAAATATACCAAGAAATCAAAATCAGTCTGGTAATCAAAATGATTATAATGACTTGACGAAAGCATCGGTTACAATAGCATCTACAAGTTCATCAAAGCCTTACATTCCTAATGTCCCTTCTTATGATATGGCATTTAAAGATTCTCCTGCATTTTCTAAACCTGCAAATTTTTCAAGTACAGTTAAATCTGTAGAATTATTATTACACATATCCTTAGATATCCTTTATAAATTTATAATTATAATTGTTAACATTAACGCTCTTTTTCTTTTCTTTTCATTTTCTTCAGAATCTTATGAAAGCGATGATGATTTTCTTTCTTCAATGGATACTACCATAACAAATGATTATGATTTTTCCTCTTCATCACAAGACTTACAAACACCTCCAACATTTTATAAACCAAACGAAGCAACAGGTCTTGCACGTTCAGAAATGTCATCTGTCAGTGATATTACTTCAGAAACGGATAAAAAATCAATATCTCCAGCTCTATCTATTGACTCTTCTGCAATTGTGACTTTTAATGTACCAAAAAAATTTAAAAAAGAAACAAAACACACTTCCTCTGCAGATAAAGTGGAAGAATCTTTTCTAAAATTAACATCGGTAGTTTCATCTCATTTTGAAAATAAAACTCAAAATTCCATATCTTTTGATATGACAGACGAAGATGACATTTTTGGAAAAACTGTTGCTTGTCAACTAAGAAAAATATCAGAACCGCGTAAATCTGAAATAAAGGGTCAATTAATGAAAATATTATTTACCACATAAGATTCAAAACTTTCTGTATTTTATTATACTTCTGTATTCTTTATATTCTGTATTCTATGCCATACATATATTATTTTACTTATAATTTTTATTATAAAACATAATATATATAAAATAAAGTTCATATAATATACATATATATATATATATATATACAGGGTGTCTGAAATATGATGTCCAATCTTAAATTTGTGGGTAGGGACATAAAAACGGTGACGAAAAGTCCTGAACAATTTTTCAAAATTCTTTATTATTTTCGAGAAAAAAATTAAAATATAATACACGTAAGTACACGTAAGAGTGATAAGGAAAACACGATTTGAGCGAGTGCGACAGACGACGGCGCGAATATTACAAACAAAATGTTCAGATGATTCTTCCCGCTCGCCGCTCACCGCTCGCTTATCGTCACGCGCTAACTCCGCCTATTTTGTTTGTAATATTCGCGCCGTCGTCTGTCGCACTCGCTCAAATCGTGTCTTCCTTATCACTCTTACGTGTACTTACGTGTATTATATTTTAATTTTTTTCTCGAAAATAATAAAGAATTTTGAAAAATTGTTCAGGACTTTTCATCACCGTTTTTATGTCCCTACCCACAAATTTAAGATTGGACATCATATTTCAGACACCCTGTATATATATATACAGGGTGTCCCAGTTGATATAAAAAAGTTCTTAGCTGTAGGTTGGGCTTCGAAAAATAAGTAGAAAAGTCCTATACGGTTTTGTAAGTTAGGCGTAAATAACCGAGAAAATAACATGTAAAGATTTGACGCCCCCCCGTGCGAGTAAGAACGCGCCGCTGAAAGCTACCGAGACGCTGGAAGTACGGCCCATCCCACGCGACTTTACAAAAATCATAGATTGGGCGGTTCGGTTCTTAGGCGAGTCGGAGGACGGTGCGCGGGTAAGGAAGCGACGACGCATGGTGAGGAAGAGGTTTGGCCGTCCGAAATCACAGCTTACGCTATTATCGCGTTAATGTATATTATCTATTCAAGCATCGAGCAATGCGCGAAGGAAATTGTAGGGTTTATTTTCTATTCGTGTTCGCGATTATTTACTTGATTTAATGTCTTTATTATTATAACTTTAATAGATAAGCAACCTGATGAATAAAGTATTATTTTTTAATTGTTTCGACTATGGAAATTCTATTATTGCGGTATGAAAACGCTATCGTTTCCACACCACCTCGCGAGGTAGATAGCTTGGCGCGTTTTTTTTTTAGTGGTGTCCCCAATAGGCCTAATCCACTGTTAAAAATTAGTGCATTAGCTGCTCAAAATGGTTGCCCTGTTGTTGAATGCATAATCGTGCTCTTTGAATAATTTGACGAGTAGCGCGATGTGCTACGTTCGGCGTAATTGTATTGAAGGCCGCTATGATGTTTTCGCGTACCTCTTCTACATTACGATCGCGCACATTCTCCACTCGATTTTTTATGTATCCCCACACAAAATAATCGAGGACGTTAAGATCTGGAGATCTTGCTGGCCACGAAATTGGACCATTTCGGCCTATCCACCGATCCGGAAAGTGTCGATCCAAGACCATTCGCGCGCGACGTGAATAATGCGGTGGTGCTCCGTCGTGCTGGAAAATCATCGTTTGCCGCATTTGTAGAGGAAGCTCCTCTAACAAAATTGGAAGATGATTTTCCAAAAATTGCGCGTATCTTTCCCCATCGAGGCGCGGAGGCAAAAAGTACGGACCAATCTGCAAATTAATAATACAAATATTTAAAATTTGGTTTTTTATTATAATTTTTATGTAAGAAAAATACTTACTACTCTATTGCCAATTATTCCTGCCCAGACGTTTAACTTCCATCTAAATTGGAAGGCACACTGACGAACGGCGTGTGGATTTTGATGTTGCCACATAATGAAATTTTTAGAATTAAAAATTCCATTTGGAGTAAAAATTGCCTCGTCGCTCCATAAAATATTGTCAGGAAACGTCTCATCTTGACGACATTGAGCTAAAAAGACTGTCAACATACATTATTAATTATTATTAATTGAGAAATTAAATTAATTATAAGTATCAGTTATAACAAAGTATACATACATATGTACACGTTAGACAAATGTATGTATACGCGTTCTCAACGTATTTAGAGTCAAGCAGGTCGACTAAATGTTGTCGCGTCGATTGTGTACGTACATAACGTTTACATCGACCTGCTTGTCTAACAAGATTAAATGTTTTTTTCAAATTAAATGAAAACGATCAAATTGCTTGCAAGATTCACGATTCTGATAATAAAACAACGAATTGCTCGAATTAGATTTAACAAAGAGTTTGCGCGTCGATCGTTTTATTGCTTTTCATGTATTTTGTCAAAACAATGAGTTTTAAGAAATAAAAAAATATAAATACCTTGACAAAAGATTGCGCGTTGCATCTGGTCCCGTGGGAGAAGATGTTGCACCCGTTGGTAGTGAAACGGATGCAATCCATCCTCTCGTATCACGCGGTGCACTAATTGTCTTGATACACCCACATTTTCAGCCACGCGCCGCACACTATTCGTCGGATCATTTTCGAACTCGTTTAGAATTGCTTCCTCACGATTAATGTTCCGACGAACACCGCGATCAAATTGCACTAACTGTTGTCTCTGCACACTGACAAAACCCGTATTTCGCGCACGCCGAACGCATCTTAAAATTGTCCCAACCGTTGGATGGGCTCGGTTGGGAAATCTTTCGCGATAAATACGGGCTGCTTCTAACGCGTTTTCGTGAGCCATCCCGTAACAGATTAACATATCTGTGTACTCACTAGCTGTATACCGCATTTTTCAATATAAAATTGAAAGCACTTAATGTCTCGCAACACGTTCGTACAAAGAAGCACTCGACTGTTAAAAGAAACAACAATTTAAAGTTATAAATATTGCTTGTGCTGCTTTTGTAACAAGGCGCCTAATATTATAACTAATAATTTTAATACCGGTTGGTAAATACATTCAACTTTTGCGAGTGGTCAATTTTATTCAAAAAAATAAAAAATTAAACAAAAATTATACAAAAAAACGAAATAAATTTTTGTTAATGAGAATTAACACGCAAAAGTTGAATGTATTTACCAACCGGTATTAAAATTATTAGTTATAATATTAGGCGCCTTGTTACAAAAGCAGCACAAGCAATATTTATAACTTTAAATTGTTGTTTCTTTTAACAGTCGAGTGCTTCTTTGTACGAACGTGTTGCGAGACATTAAGTGCTTTTATATTGAAAATGCGGTATACAGCTAGTGAGTACACAGATATGTTAATCTGTTACGGATGGCTCACGAAAACGCGTAGAAGCAGCCCGTATTTATCGCGATTTCCCAACCGAGCCCATCCAACGGTTGGGACAATTTTATGCGTTCGGCGTGCGCGAAATACGGGTGTCAGTGAGACAACAGTTAGTGCAATGATCGCGGTGTTCGTCGGAACATTAAATGGCAATTCTAAACGAGTTCGAAAATGATCCGACGAATAGTGTGCGGCGCGTGGCTGAAAATGTGTGTATCAAGACAATTAGTGCACCGCGTGATACGGAGGATGGATTGCATCCGTTTCACCAACGGGTGCAACATCTTCTCCCACGGGACCAGATGCAACGCGCAATCTTTGTCAAGGTATTTATATTTTTATTTCTTAAAACTCATTGTTTTGACAAAATACATGAAAAGCAAATAAAACGATCGACGCGCAAACTCTTTGTTAAATCTAATTCGAGCAATTCGTTGTTTTATTATCAGAATCGTGAATCTTGCGTTTGATCGTTTTCATTTAATTTGAAAAAACATTTAATCTTGTTAGACAAGCAGGTCGATGTAAACGTTATGTACGTACACAATCGACGCGACAACATTTAGTCGACCTGCTTGACTCTAAATACGTTGAGAACGCGTATACATACATTTGTCTAACGTGTACATATGTATGTATACTTTGTTATAACTGATACTTATAATTAATTTAATTTCTCAATTAATAATAATTAATAATGTATGTTGACAGTCTTTGCTCAATGTCGTCAAGATGAGACGTTTCTGACAATATTTTATGGAGCGACGAGGCAACTTCCAAATGGAATTTTTAATTCTAAAATTTCATTATGTAACATCAATCCACGCCGTTTGGTAGATGGAAGTTAAACGTCTGGGCAGGAATAATTGGCAATAAGTAGTATTTTTCTTACATAAAAATATTAAAAACCAAATTTTAAATATTTGTATTATTAATTTGCAGATTGGTCCGTACTTTTGCCTCCGCCTGATGGGGAAAGATACGCGCAATTTTGGAAAATCATCTTCCAATTACTGTTAGAAAGCGGCAAACTGATTTTCCAGCACGACGGAACGCATTATTCACGTCGCGCGAATGGTCTGGATCGACACTTTCCGATCGGTGGATAGGCCGAAATGGTCCAATTTCGCCAGCAAGATCTCCGTCCTCGATTATTTTGTGTGGACATAAAAATCGAGTGGAGAATGTGCGCGATCGTAATGTAGAAGAGCGAAAACATCATAGCGGCCTTCCGCCGAACGTAGCATCGCGCATCAAATTATTCAAAACACGATTATGCATTCAACAGGGCAACCATTTTGAGCAGCTAATGCACTAATTTTTAACAGTGGATTAGGCTTGGGGACACCACTAAAAAAGCGCGCAAAATATCTACCTCGCGGGTGGTGTGGAAGCGTTTTCATACCGCAATAATAGAATTTCCATAGTCGAAACAATTAAAAAATAATACTTTATTCATCAGGTTGCTTATCTATTAAAGTTATAATAATAAAGACATTAAATCAAGTAAATAATCGCGAACACGAATAGAAAATAAATCCTACAATTTCCTTCGCGCATTGCTCGATGCTTGAATAGATAATATACATTAACGCGATAATAGCCGGACGACTTCCTCACCTGTCGTCCTTCCCTTACCCGCCACCGTCCTCCGCCTAAGAACCGAACCGCCCAATCTATGATTTTGTAAAGTCGCGTGGGATGGGCCGTACTTCCAGCGTCTCGGTAGCTTTCAGCGGCGGCTTACGCACGGGGGCGTCAAATCTTTACATGTTATTTTCTCGATTATTTACGCCTAACTTACAAAACCGTATAGGACTTTTCTACTTATTTTTCGAAGCCCAACCTACAGCTAAGAACTTTTTTATATCAACTGGGACACCCTGTATATATATATATATATATATTAACGTGTTAATACATAAATTTTGTCCCCTAATAAATAATAAATATTTCAATAATATATATTTTATCGAATATGTCAAAAATTATTAACATGCCGAATATGCCAATAGCATCACGTTAATTAAAAATTCAGTTTCTCTATTTGCAATCTTGAACGCTATATATATATTGTTTCTACATAAATAACCTGATTTAATTGTATTTTATTTTGCAGGTTCTGCAAATACTGTGTGCAATAGGATTTATTTATGAAGTGATACTTATTATGGATAGTCAAGAGATAATTGGCTTGATTGTTTGCACCACTTGCACATCTATTTTTATCACAATACAGGTATGTAACAGACACGCATTTATAAATGTTATACAAATGCATGACAGGCGATTCTACTGTTAATTTATCTATTATTAGATTTACGCAGAAGGTTTTCATCTTGTTCGAGTAACTGGTGAGATATTGAATTCCACTTTAATGAACAATCCTGACATTGATTGGGTTCCAGAAAAGTGGGAAGAATCCGTTAACAGTATTTTAGACAATGCCTATACCTATGAACAAAGTGCTATATCAGATGCAGTAAGATTTATTTTGTTAATTTGTATATTTTGCTTTTACAAATTTCAAACTGTATTTTACTCTTATAAATATCAAACTAATAGTTATTCAATTCGTTTAATTCAGATTCGAAATCTAGTTAAAAATTTTGAGCCAGTAAAAGCGGAACAATTGGAGAAGAAGGTTTTAGAACTTTGGGATCGTCTGTATCAAGTATGGATGATGTCAAATGTAGACCCAAATATCGTGGGGCCTACTGTTAATTTTACGTCTGTATATACGGTTTGGGAGAGTTTCAAAGAAAGCTTTGGGAAAACACCTTTACGTAAGTACTTTGTTTTGAAAAAAATAAAGGATTAGTAAGCATGTTTTTGTGTTACCTTGGGATTTAAAAAAATAAAGACAATTTTTATTTGTATGATTATTTAGAATGCTAAAAAATAGATAAAAAAAAGAACTCTGTTTATCAAGAAAATATTAATTATAATTTTGCATATACTATTTATAGTAGTATCTAAGTTCTTTTTATGTTTAATAAGTAAACTAAATAATTTGTTTATTAATCATAAAATTTAATAATTGTTCAATATATTTCTAAAACTTATAAAAATCCAAGCGGACATAAAAACAATCTTATTAATTTTTTAAATAACATTTCGAATCTTATTTACATTTTTTGAAATTTTTTAACGTGAAATTATGTTAATTTTAATACAGTAAGAACTTTTACATGTATAATAAGCTGCTATTTTTCTTTTTAGATTCATTGAATTTGAGTGGCATTCAAAATTTTGCTAAAGAAAATATAGGCATTTTGATGTCGGTACTTGACTCTCTTTGGAGCATCATTAAAGGCAATATGTCTGTAATATTAACAGTTTTATTATAATATGATTTGTGTTTAATATGAATGTTAATGTAAAAATTAAATTTATATAATAAAATTATAATAAATTTAAATATAAATAAAAAATATAATAATGAAAAAATAAATAAAAAATTAAATAAAAAATATAATAAATTTATATAATAAAAATTGCATATTATACGAATTTTGTTGAATTTACTGTTACATATTGTAAGTCTTTTTACGGTGAGTTTTGTAACGCATATTTAGTATGTTTGTATCCATGGTAACCACAACGGGAGTGACGTTTAGTAAGTATTGTGCTTCTGCAAATTTAGAAGATACAAGCAATTAAAAGTTTTGAAAAGACTGAGAGACGAGCTTTGGCGAATTGCAGCAAGTAAGAGAATAACTGGGTGAATGTAAAAAAATTAAAATTAATGTTTAAATTTGGATTACAGCTACGTTAGCAGCATATTGCCAGTGTACGTTTTCGAGACTGCGATTACGAGCAAGACATCAAGTGCAGCGATAGTCGCAGTGAGTTATTCATTTAGTTTTTTACGCTTTTTCCTGTTTTCTTAAGCATTTTTAACGTTTTCTCTAGCTATATCTTGCGTATTCTGGAAGTTTCCCGCTTGTATTCATTTTCTTTCGCATTTTCTAATTAAGTACAATACATATTTCGTGTGTATTGCTTATTTAAGAACCATGCACATTTCGCGCGCGTTGATTGGCTGATCAATTTTTATTTCTCAGCCAATCAACGCGCACAAAATATGTAAATTTTCGGTATTTTGTACCTTTTTCGCTTTCTTTGGCAATTTTTAGCGTTGTCTCGAGTCTTTAAGCTTTTTCCTGCTTAATTAAGAGCAATACACATTTCGCGCACGTTGATTGGTTGAGAAACAGAAATTGAAAAATTTTAAACAATGATTGCGCTTGAAGGTTCTCTTTGGGTATTTGTGAAATTCTATCGCGTCTCTATCGCGTATTCTCGCTGTTTTCTTCTAGAATCTTTTTATTGACTTTTGCTAATTCTTGCGTTTTCATGTAAATTTTCGCGATTCCGATTTTTCTATTTTTTTTGCAATTTTTAACGTTGTCTCGCGTCTTTAAGCTTTTTTCTGCTTGTTAAAGAACAATACTCATTTTGCGCGCGTTGATTGGCTGAGAAATAAAAATTGAAAAATTTCAACCAATGAACGTGCTCGAAAATTCTCTGGCTATCTAACTAAATTATTTGTTACAGGTTCGTACTTGCAGGAAAATTTCTTTAATTTTTCTTCTCCGTTTCTCTTTCTCTCTCTTTCTTTCTCTTTCTATTTCTGTCTCTCTTGTCTTCTTTTTTCGTTCTCTTCTTCTTCACTTTTCTTTCTTTTTTTTTTATTCACTTTTTTTTTTTATATATAGGCGCTTGTGTTCCAAATATAGACTCTTGTGCATTAGTCAAAAACAAGCTGCTCGAGCGCCAAAAAACAAGCTGTTTTAGCGCTGAAAAATCATTAAGCTGCTCGAACGCCAAAAAACGGGCTGCTTCAGCGCTAAAAAGAAAGTTGTTCAAGCGCCAAAAAATAGGCTGCTCCAGTGCTAAAAAAAGCTGCTTCAGCGCTAAAAAAGAAGGCTACTCCAGCGCTAAAAAAAAGCTGCTTGAGCGCCAAAAAATAGGCCGCTTCAACGCTAAAAAGCTTAAGTTGTACAAGCGCCAAAAATTCAGGCTGCTCTAGCGCTAAAAAACATCAGCTGCTCGAGCGCCAAAAAACAGGCTGCTTTAGCGCTAAAAAACATAAGCTGCTCCAGCGCCAAAAAATAGGCTGCTCCAGCGCTAAAAAATAGACTGGCTGTTTCAGTGCCAGGTAAAAATTAATAATAAATAGAAATTAATAATTTAGATAACATGATTTCAAAATTACAAAAAGTTAATTTAAAGCAAAAAGAGAAAGATGAGATTGTTCGAGGAAACTGGTTGAGTGATATCCACATGGATCATTTTAACAATTTATTAGAAAATTATTCAGATTATAAACCTATTTCAACATGGCGGGTGCAATTACCAGAGACAATACATCCAGTTCCGCCGAACAAAAAACATATACAAATATTATATGGTTTAAATCATTGGGTATGTAGTTATTATGATACAAAACGTATATTTATTTATGATTCGTTATATTCAAATAATTTAGATGAAAATTATTTGATAATGTTGACAAGATTGTTTCCAACATATGATTTAAAGAAAAAGGATTCTATTATATTTCCTTCTGTTCAAAAACAACCAAACAATAACGATTGCGGCGTTTTTGCCATAGCTTTTGCCGTGTCCTTATTATTTAATATAAAACCCGAGAAAGTAAAGTATGATTGGAGTAAAATGCGTTCGCATTTAATAAAAATTTTAGAGTCTAATGTGATGGAGCATTTTCCACAAGATTTACTATGTGGTGTACCACAAAAAGTGTTACCATTAACGATAGTAAGAGCAAAAGAAGCTGAAGCATTTCGTAAACGGATAAACCGTCAAAATGAAAAGAAGCGATTACAGAAATCGAATGAAAAAAATAGAAATATACTTTCAGAAAGTAATAATTGTGAAGTAAATTATAATGATAAAACTGAACGATCTCATCAAGATAGCAATGAACATGATAATAATCAAGTGACCAATTGTTCAAAAAATTTAGAGAGATGTGCTAAAAAGCGTTCTTATTATCAAGAAAATAGAGAATTTATTTGTGTTAAAAAGAAATATGATTATCAACAAAATGTGGAATATAATCGTGCTATACAGAGAAAACACTATGACAGTGATAAGGAAAATAAGTGTGCGAAACAGAGGGATCGATATGAACATAATAAGATAAATAAGTGTGCGAAACAGAGGGATCGATATGAACGTAATAAAAAAAATAAGTGTGCGAAACAGAGGGATCGATATAAACGTAATAAAAAAAATATACTTGCTAAGCAAAAGGAATATTATAAACGTAAAAAAGAAAATTATTTCATAAAAGAAAAACATCACTACGAAAAAAATACAGAGAAAGAACGTGTACAAAAACGAAAACGTTCTTTCAGTTCAGAGTGTGAGCGAAAAATACAAAAAACGTTACCCTCTGATTGTAAGTGGCTTTGCAATAAGCGATATTATCAAAAAAAGATATCTGAGTCGATAGTTGTAATGAAAAATAATAATACTGTCAAAAAGATTATAAAAAAATATGCAAAAATGAGGTCTACAAATTCTTTAAAAATACGTAATTCTTTTGAGACATATGTGAAACATATTTTACATAAACAAAATATTACAGAGAGTAGTAAATTTTATATTGAAAAACGATTAAAAGCAGAACAAATTATACGGTGGTGTTTTAATATTAGAGACGGTTATATTTGTAATATGTATAAAATGTTAGCTAAGCTTAAAAATAGATCTGAAACATGTTTGTCTGTTGCTGCTGAATGTAATACAATTAATGACAAAATAAGTGCATTTTGTGGTATATCTAGACATACAGCTTTGTCCGAAAATTATTTCGTTGATTCGACGTATTATAATATTAATTCATCAAAAGTTGATGTAACAGAACCTTTAATGTTAAATACGAGAGGACAAATTGTTAATACGTTACCTTTGATAGAATCTCGAGCAAAAAAATCGTGGTTATGTAGTACTTTATGTAAAGTTAACGATCCGCTTCTGATCGAACGATATCAAAAATTGTTAGAAGCTATAAATAAGTGTACTTTGAGGAAAATTCCGGAACTAATGCAAAGAATTCACGATTGCACTGTAACAATTTTTGATAAAAATTTAAAAAATGCTAAGAAGGGTCAAGCACATAGCTGTTACATTAATTTAAACCTTTGTAAAGCTATGTTTATCCCAGTACAATTATTATCATGTCATTTCCCAAAAGTAAGATATATTAGGCGTTTGGTTTACGAACTTTATAGCTCTTATAAAAAAATGTTACAGTTGGACGAAGCCTTAACTTGTGGTGAAGTTGATAAACTACAGAAAATTGTACGTTCAGCACAAGAAAAAGCAGATATGTACAAGTATCAGCAAAATAATACAATTATGAGCGATGATGATATTATTTCTAAATATCAAAATGCGTTTAAAGTTTTGAAGAAACGTTCTCTTGATACACCACGATATATTTGTATATCGTGTGAAAGACTATGTTACAAGAAAAATGTTTCTAAAGTTAATAATAAAGTTCAAACACGTAAAAATAATCCAATTTGGAACGATTTAATGGCATACGTAGATCAACAAAAAATTAATCTTGAATACATATGTCATTATTGTGATAAGAAATTTCGTAACGGCCTGTTGCCTGCTTATTGCATTCTAAATAATTTACTCGCAAATGATGTACCGGAGTGTATATCTTCTCTTAACGAATTTGAGAAAATACTTATACAAAGAGCTAAAGCTTTTCAGACTGTGGTTAAAATGGGAACAGTTTTTCATAAGGTAATTCCAGAAAGACAAAAAATACAAAAAGTTAAAGGTTCAACTTTTTATTTGCCAATTCCTTTAGAAGAAACTTTTAATAAATTATGTTCAAAAATTGATCCAATAAATTTAAATCATGAATTATGTATCTTAGTTAGAAATATTCCAACTAAATCAAAAATTATTTGGGAAGATTTAGTGGATTTAAAAAAAATATATCAATCTATAAAATAGTTGAGAGTTCATAACTTTTTATATTCTGGCATCGTACTCCCCATAACACATGTTCAATTAAATTTAGGAAATCTTAATAATGAATTTCATGCACAAGAAACAAAAATGATGCAGAAGCTCCATTTAATGAAGAAAATGTTTTAAATAATTCAAATTTGCAAACGCAAAAGATGACAGATGATGAAGTTCCATTACATCAGCGCAAGGCTATGTTGACTCAAAAAGATGACAATGAGAGTTACTACGAGCAATATACTATATATCCATTATATGAAAAAAAAGAAAATAAAACTGCAACTGCTTTGTATCAAATGTTAAAAATTCAAGATGTACCTTTGGATAATCGTGAAAAGAATTTGGATTTGATGTGTTTTCCAGATTTATATCCATTCGGTAAAAATGGACAATATGATGAAAAAAGACCAAACAAACTTGAAGAACATGAATTTATTAAATGTCGTTTGATGTCTAAGCATCCACAATTTAGACTGAATCAACAATACTTATTTTATTTGTTAAATAGAGCAAATATTCGTCAGTTAAGTCGTGGAATTTATCATAAAATGAATATAATTGATCCACGAAGCCGTTATACGGCTGCGGAATATTTAGAAGCTATGTCGAAAGAACTGTTGGAGTCCAATTTAAATACTATATTTTCCGTACTTCGAAATACAGAGCAATATTGGCGTCGACCAAGAAGCGATTTAGATTGTATGGCTCGACATTACGGACCTGCAACATGGTTCTTAACGTTAAGTCCTAGTGAATGGTTATGGGACGATTTAGGTGAATATATTCGTGAAGTTAATGGATGGCAAGATTCTTCGTTGAGTACTAGTGTACTTGTTGCTAAAGATCCTGTATCAACGTCGAGATTTCTTAATAATATATTTCGAGCGATGATAGATTTTATTTGTTCGAAAGATTTTCCGATCGGAGAAGTAACGCACTATTTTTGGCGACGAGAATATCAAAGTAGAGGCATACAACATTTTTACTTATTAATTTGGATAAAAAATTCACCAATTTTTGGAGAATCTTCTGTAGAAAAAGTTTTAAAATTTATTTCGCAATACATTAGCTGCAAAAAGCCAGATAAAAATATTGCACCATTATTGTACGGTCGTGTTGATAAACATCAACGACACAGACATAATGATTATTGTCTACGATCAAAAAAAGTAGGACGAAAAGTTATTCGTAGGTGTCGTTTTGGATTTCCACGACCTGTTACTGAAACATTGTATATGAGAGATGTAGCAACTGCAATAGCAGGTAGAAAGCAATTGAAACATAAAAGTAGATTGTATGATCTTCCAAGAACAGAAGATGAAGTTGATATTAATGATTATAATCCCGTGCTTCTTACTGCATAGAAAGGAAATATGGATATACAATTTATTGGTGAAAAGTCGACATTGTTACATGGTATGTTACTAAATATGTAAATAAAGCGGGAAAAGTGAGTTGTCTGACTTCGATCTTGAGAATTTTAAAAATAATTAGAATAAATCATTGGCAGTGTTCTTTGGAATTATGGTTTACGATCCTTAACTAATAGGGAATGTGGAGCTCTTGAAGCTGCAGATACATTATTAAGCATTCCTTTATATGGAACCGATCGTAATACAACTATTAAATGGTTGACCGTTAATCGTATACGACAAAAAAATTAAAAAGTCGTAAAGAGATTGAAGCTCTAGATGATGAATCCACAGATTTATTTTGTCCGGCTTTAGTAGATGATTATTATCCACATGGAGTGAAAAATGGAATCTGTGTCTCTTTACGAGTTCGCCCAATGGTATGATATCACGACAATCGAGCCAAAGAATAATATACTTGAATATTATAAAATAGATAGTAAACATTTTCTTAAACGACGACGATGTGCATGTCTTATTAATCACTATAAATACAATGTTGAAACACAGCCCGAAGATTACTTCTTTTCTTTACTGCTTATGTTTAAACCATGGCGAAATTTAGACGATCTTAAAGATAATTGTGACACTTATGCAGAAGCATTTGAGAAAGCAAAATTACATATTACAGAAGCATTGCAATATCACGAAAAAGTACAAGAATTGCAAAAAGCATTTGAAAATGCAAAACAGTTGGTTCAGCAAATTGATGAAGAATTACAACAAAAGAATGTGTCTCAGGATGATCCTGATAATCCGATCGGTATTCAAAATATAGAAGCTGGTGAAGCAATGCAAGATTTTAGAGATCTTGGTGAGAAAATAGATAAGAATATTGATGTTCCTGAAATGATAGCAAAATTAAATGCGGATCAACTAAGAGTATTTGATAGAGTCAGTGATACGGTAAGGTCAAAAGATTCGATATTACGTTTATATGTTAGTGGAGAAGGTGGAACTGGAAAAAGTTTCTTAATTAAAACAATTAAATGTTGGATTAAACAGAATCTCAACAAAGAAACCGCTTTAGCAGCACCTACTGGTATAGCAGCGTTTAACATTGATGGTTTGACTGTTCACAGATTACTTCAATTACCCGTTGAACATGGTCAAACTACAAAGTATAAACCATTGTCTAATCATGTATTAAAAGTTATACGAACTGAACTCAAAGATGTTGTTCTTTTTGTAATAGATGAAGTGTCAATGATATCAAATTTGATATTAATGTATATACATTTTCGATTGACGGAAATATTTGATACAAATGACGTTGAAGATGGTTGGTTCGGTAAAAAACACATTCTTTTATTTGGCGATTTACTTCAATTGCCTCCTGTACGAGAAGATTGTGTTTTTGCGCAATTATCAAATGATAAAATTAACAAATGCATTGGTTCTTTAACTGCTATTAATTTGTGGTCTACGTTATTTCATTACGATGAATTGACGATTAATATGCGTCAGCAAGAAGACGATACTTATAGGCAATTGTTATCAAGAATTCGTATTGGTTCATTGACAACGTATGATCGTGTCGTCCTTGAAAATAGAAAAATATCTTTCAAAGGTAATTCTTTGGAATCCAGATTAAAAGAACTATGTGATTTTATTAATAATTGTTCATCGGACGTTGTTTGTTTATTGGCTACACGTCATATGTGTGACGCTCTTAATACAGCTATGTTAAATCGCATTGATTCGAAAGAAATATTACTAATTGCTGAAGATACAATTGACTGTACTTCATATTTGAAAAAAAAAAGTATTAAAAGTCTTATCGAATAATGACGATGATAATTCTAAAACTGCTGGACTTTCAAAAGAAATTGTAATTAAAATTGGAGCAAAAGTTATGATAAGACGTAATATCGATGCTACTTTGGGTCTGGTGAACGGTACAATAGCTACAGTAGTTTCAGTTGTACGAGATATATCTACCGATTGTGTGGAAAAAATCAAACTACTTTTATCTTCAGGATTAGAATATTTGATAGAAAGAGTAAACGTTAAATTTAAAGTGGTGGATAAAGCATTTGTTGTAAGAAAACAATTTCCACTGTGTCTGAGTTATGGAATAACTATTCATAAAAGTCAAGGATTGAGTTTACAGAGTGCTGTTATTGACATAGGAAATTCTATATTTAATTGTGGTCAAACTTACGTTGCTTTATCTAGAGTAACATCTTTGGAAGGATTGCATTTGATAAACTTTGATCCTTCCGCAGTGACAGCTGACGTAAATGCTATTAATGAGTATAATCGACTAAGATATAAGTACAAATCAGAAGCAGAATTATTTTTATTCAAAAAGAACGTCATCCCAAAGTAAAAGATATACCATGGGTAATGTCGAAACTAGTCGAAGCTGTTCAAGAGAATAATCAGCAAATTCAAACGTTACAAATAAATACCACTTGGGTTTTACGTGGTTTTAAAAATACAGATAATGTCTCATGTTACGCTAATACGGTTGTACAAAGTCTATTGCATCTAAGTGCCATTAGAAAGCAATTGTTTAATTGTGATAAATCAAATATTTTACGTATGCTAATGCATCGTTATGAATATGGAATGAATAATTTAAATACATATGATGTTCAACAAGATTTAGGAGAATCGTTTTCAATGAACGTAAAACTAGATGCACTCAAATTTCTAACAATTTTGTGTACAAAGTACGACTTTGTAAGGGATTTAGTACAACAAGAAGTAACTTCTACAACTCGGTGTGTTACTTGTCATATTACAAAAACAATTTGTTTCAATAATTTATTTATCTCAATACCTATTAACAAATTGAAGAAAAAGAACTATAATTTGAAAGAATTATTAGATGTTTTATTTTCACATTGGCATCAATCAGATAACGGGTTCTGTGAAAATTGTACAGGAAATAATATATTGTATAAAAATGAATTAACGTTGACGAAAGATATAATTATTATTTATTTTGTATTATTTTTGTCAGAAGAAGATAAAGTAATAAAAGCAAAACGTAATTTTAATATATCTTCGATTCCAACGACTAAAGTATTAGTAGCTGGACAATCATATAAAGTTATAAATGCTATATTTCATAATGGTCTAAGTATTGATAAAGGACATTATACAAATATTTGTAGAGAAGGGTCATCTAATAATTGGATCGAAATTGATGATACGGAAATTAGAAAAGACAATGGTCCAGAGGTGCTAAAAATCTTTATATACTTTTTTACAAAAATAGATAGAAAATAAATATATTAAAAGAAATGCATGCATAGACCAATAAGTAATCATTAATAATTAAAAAAATAAAATTAAATTTGATATGTAGTTTAAATATTTATAAAAAATTTGCTAAAAAATATTGATATGAGTTAAAATTGATATGGTTTTTAATAAAGTGCAAAGCAGATTTTTCAGTTGAACGAAACCAAAGATTTTTCTCGAGAATCTCGAGTCGTGATAATTAACGTGATAAATTAATTATGCGTTTTTAAAGAATTATGTATAGAAAGCGATCGGTTGGACCGTTTTTGAGATTCGAAAATTTCAATATCTCTGAATAAGAAACTTCGCAAAATAATTAAAATATTGGTTGCTGTGCGCAGATAAAAGGCTGCTGTGCGCCGATAAAAGGCTGCTGTGCGCCTGACACCGATATTTATAAAAACGTATGATGTGAAATGTAACAGTAACGGAGAGACGAAAAGTATTAATTTGGTGCGTCTCACGAGAATGGACGTTGGATGGGGCCCATTTTATTTTATATAAATCAAACATTTTCCCGAAAAGTATCAATACCTTAATATACAAGCTTTTAAAGAACCATGTTTAGAAAGCAATTGGTTGGACTGTTATTATAATCTGAGAATTTCAATAGCTAAGAATAAGTAACAGAGCAATAACATGGTCAGGTTTCACTGCATGTACATGTAACACAAAATACTAACGTGTTTCTTGATTAAAGATATTATGCTCCCAAATTACTCTTCTCAAAATAAAACATAGAATGTGCATTTTAATGTTGTTATAACTACAAAATAAATAAAATCTCTCCAAAATGACCTTTTAAAAAAGGTAGAAAAAGCGCCAAGTATAGGCTTGCGAGAAGCATCCTCGAAAAAGTACAAAAATGAAATACTTTTTATAAAATAATGAGATTAAATAATTGCGCTAAGAACCTGAACGAGCTAGAAAATTATATTTAAGCAAAATCAAGACTTCCTCAAAAGACTCCTCCAAAACCAAGACTCTCTTAAAAAAGATTTCTCCAAAAACCAAGACTCCCCAAAAAAGAATATAAAATGTGTATTTTAATATCAAATACTCTTTATTAAAACTAATGAGATCAAATAATTGCGCCAAAAACCTAAAGAAACTAGAAAATTATATTTAAGCAAAACCAAGACTTTTCCAAAAAAAGACTCCCTCAAAAAAAATTCTCCTAAAAAATGACTTCCTCATAAAAAGACTCCTCAAAATCAAAAGTTTCTTCAAAACCTCAAGTCTCCTCCAAAAAAGACCCCCAAATTTATACTCGCTCAAAATAGAACATAGTGTGTACTTTAATATCAAATACTCTTTATAAAACTAATGAGATCAAATAATTGTGCCAAGAACCTGAAGAAAATAGAAAATTATATTTGAGCAAAACCAAGACTCCCCAAAATTATACTCCTAAAAATAGAACATAAAATGTATACTTTAATATTAAATACTCTTTATAAAATTAATGAGATCAAACAATTGCGCCAAGATCTTGGAAGAGCTAGAATTTTAAACATTACAAACTTATGTGGAACCGTACAAACGTAGACCTAGGTTCGCCCCGATAATAAAACGTTAACATTACAAACCCATGTGGAACCGTACAAACGTAGATCTAGGTTCGCCCCGATGATAAAACGTAATTAACATTATATACCCATGTGGAACCGTACAAACGTAGACCTAGGTTCGCCCCGATATGATATAACATGGTAATATAAAAAAAAACTTGGCGTTGCGAAACCAAATCTTTAAAATCGAAAAAGTAAAGAAAAAATATTGAATAAAAAAATTAAAAAAAAATAAAAAATAATAATTCTAATAAAAAACATTGAAACTGAGTAATGCAACAAATTTTTTCCGTCTTTAAAAAGGAAGATGGAAAGAAGATGAGGGATATAATATTAACAAAAATATTGAAAATGGGCAATGCAACAAATTTTTTGCCGTCCCACTTTTACAGACTGCGGACTGTCGAATGTATTTTAAATATATTCTTCTTAATATACATCCGGTGTGGTTACAAAAATCTGATGCATAGCACATCGTAAAAAGCAAAATTATAATTTGAGATTTTAAAGATTTGGTTTCGCAACGCCAAGTTTTTTTTTTTTCTTTATATTACCATGTTATATCATATCGGGGCGAACCTAGGTCTACGTTTGTACGGTTCCACATGGGTTTATAATGTTAATTACGTTTTATCATCGGGGCGAACCTAGATCTACGTTTGTACGGTTCCACATGGGTTTGTAATGTTAACGTTTTATTATCGGGGCGAACCTAGGTCTACGTTTGTACGGTTCCACATAAGTTTGTAATGTTTAAAATTCTAGCTCTTCCAAGATCTTGGCGCAATTGTTTGATCTCATTAATTTTATAAAGAGTATTTAATATTAAAGTATACATTTTATGTTCTATTTTTAGGGAGTATAATTTTGGGGGAGTCTTGGTTTTGCTCAAATATAATTTTCTATTTTCTTCAGGTTCTTGGCACAATTATTTGATCTCATTAGTTTTATAAAGAGTATTTGATATTAAAGTACACACTATGTTCTATTTTGAGCGAGTATAAATTTGGGGGTCTTTTTTGGAGGAGACTTGAGGTTTTGAAGAAACTTTTGATTTTGAGGAGTCTTTTTATGAGGAAGTCATTTTTTAGGAGAATTTTTTTGAGGGAGTCTTTTTTTGGAAAAGTCTTGGTTTTGCTTAAATATAATTTTCTAGTTTCTTTAGGTTTTTGGCGCAATTATTTGATCTCATTAGTTTTAATAAAGAGTATTTGATATTAAAATACACATTTTATATTCTTTTTTTGGGGAGTCTTGGTTTTTTGGAGAAATCTTTTTTTAAGAGAGTCTTGGTTTTGGAGGAGTCTTTTTTGAGGAAGTCTTGATTTTGCTTAAATATAATTTTCTAGCTCGTTCAGGTTCTTAGCGCAATTATTTAATCTCATTATTTTATAAAAAGTATTTCATTTTTGTACTTTTTCGAGGATGCTTCTCGCAAGCCTATACTTGGCGCTTTTTTCTACCTTTTTTTTAAAAAGGTCATTTTGGAGAGATTTTATTTATTTTGTAGTTATAACAACATTAAAATGCACATTCTATGTTTTATTTTGAGAAGAGTAATTTGGGAGCATAATATCTTTAATCAAGAAACACGTTAGTATTTTGTGTTACATGTACATGCAGTGAAACCTGACCATGTTATTGCTCTGTTACTTATTCTTAGCTATTGAAATTCTCAGATTATAATAACAGTCCAACCAATTGCTTTCTAAACATGGTTCTTTAAAAGCTTGTATATTAAGGTATTGATACTTTTCGGGAAAATGTTTGATTTATATAAAATAAAATGGGCCCCATCCAACGTCCATTCTCGTGAGACGCACCAAATTAATACTTTTCGTCTCTCCGTTACTGTTACATTTCACATCATACGTTTTTATAAATATCGGTGTCAGGCGCACAGCAGCCTTTTATCGGCGCACAGCAGCCTTTTATCTGCGCACAGCAACCAATATTTTAATTATTTTGCGAAGTTTCTTATTCAGAGATATTGAAATTTTCGAATCTCAAAAACGGTCCAACCGATCGCTTTCTATACATAATTCTTTAAAAACGCATAATTAATTTATCACGTTAATTATCACGACTCGAGATTCTCGAGAAAAATCTTTGGTTTCGTTCAACTGAAAAATCTGCTTTGCACTTTATTAAAATAGATATATACAAAAAAAAGATCTAAAGAAAAACCGTATACGTGTATATGAATTGTTCTATATGCAAAATAAAACGTTTTTCATCGTTGTACATAATCATAAATTATCTGTTTTTTTTTTTTAAGAGATATTAAGTTTTCTTTCTCTATTATTTTCGACGTTATAATTAATAAGACACATTTATAATATACGAAACGCGTAATTAATATGTTCATGCCAATATGAATTAAGTTAAACGAAAGCTTCATTTTTAGACTATTCAATGTTTATGAGAGTTTATCATTTTTTATGTGTGTAATGAATTTTAATAATAGAAATATAAAACGAAAAAATAAAACAAAAAATTGCGCGCGCGCAGCGCGTGTCTGGTTTGTTCTAGTTTTTATAAACACTCAGTTACGAGAATCACCGACTGTGCGCGACGATACGCGGCGCGCGATCCCGCTCGCGTCGCCTGAATGCCAGGACCACCCTGACGAGGGTGTCGCGTGATGTAGGAGACAGTCCGCGGCAGAAATGAAAAAAAAATATAATACAGTTTTTTTCTAAAACCAATCAAAGAAAAACACTATTTAATTATTTGTTTATTTACAAGTTGATTCGGAACGGCAAAAGTGATTACCACGCTCGGATATCTTGATTTAGCCGATAATGCGCCGCGGATCGACCCGACGGAAATCTTGAGAGATTTCTAAGCATGAAACCTCCGCGAAACGGAGATCTTGACGTAACGGTAAACGCGAGGCGGCTCGGCAATCGCGAACGCGATCCGTTCCGATACGTAAAACAAAAGAAAACTGATAGAAACGAGCTCGACGGAGTCGGAGTCGCACAATACTAAAAGCAACGAGGCTCACTGTTAGAATGTTTCGTGAGAGAGCTCGAATGCGACTGACTCGCGACGGGCTAACGGGACGCGAACCGACCGAAAATGTACACGCGCTAGCCGCGTGAATTATATGTGTTGGGCGACCAAGGAATTTCTTGTTGTTTCTTGATCGCACAAAGCACATCCAGGCGTACTCGCGTACACCGACACAGTTGCGATTCATGGAAAGACACCCCTTTCCCCGTGACGTCATTACCCCTCGCCCTAGGACACACAAACACAGAGTGTTCCAGAACCGGCGCTTACACACCTACTCAGTTAATAAAACAACATGAACGATCAATATGACATAAGTGATGATACAAATGTATCGATGAAGGCGTCGATGACATTACGGATTACATAAATCGCACAGCTCTTTAATCATGACAGTTGACAGTGAAACTTTACATTTATCGCATGTGATAATGCTTTCAGACTCGAGATTCTCGTACGTCGCGGTGCGGTGGCATCTCACTATTTTATATTCTTCTTGCACGATTATTGGCTGTTTCTCAATGAAACATCGTGTACAATAAAATTACATTTCGTCTGTATAGTAACGTCTGACGCGGCAATAGATACTTTGATTTACAACTTTATTCGCGACATTGATTACTATAATATCATTACCAATTTCACGGAATATCGTGTCAAATAAACGATGCGTTTCCGTCTCCGTTACAAATTCTCTTTCTTCCGACTCCACTTCTACCCCCGCCAGAATACCTCTGTGTTCATCCTCATCGTCCACAAGAGCAGGTATGTTATCGTCATCATCGTATATGCCTTCAAAACTTATATTTTTTCCTATTTAAAAAAACGATCTTCTTCTTCTTCTTCTTCTTCTTCTTCTTCTTCTTCTTCTTCTTCTTCTTCCTCTTCCTCTTCCTCTTCCTCTTCCTCTTTCTCTACCTCTACCTCTACCTCTACCTCTTCCTCTTCCTCTTCCTCTTTCTCTTCCTCTTCCTCTTTCTCTTTCTCTTTTTCTTCTTTATCTTCTTCTTCTTTTTCTTCTTCTTCTTCTCACTGTCACTATATAGTTAATTGTTTGAATACAGAACTCTTACTGACTTCTCGGTACAGTACTCCCTCGCAACCTCTTAAAAAAAAATTTCTTATCATAAAGTTCAAACAGGTGAAGGGGCTAGATCTAACAATAAACCTTGCGCTGACAGTTGTGTATCCCTTCAGTCTAAATTTTTATTATTATTATATTTCAAAGCGAGACGCAGCGCGCGATCTAACACGCAAGGATATACGAGTTGTAGTCGATGACGACGAACGTGTGAACATGAGCGAATAAGAGTTGCACTTTAGGAATTTAGAGATAACGGAGGAGCGATAGGATAATCGAGAGGCGATACTTGGTCAAAGTGTGATCCGTCGCAGTGAATCAACATGAATATTATTATAAAAAATTAAATTTTTAGCAAGAACACGGTACGCATCGTGAAATAGCGACTACCGAGTGCGAGCGAGTGGGAACGATCGATAGTGCGAAGCGAGCGAGAAGGAACGATTGGCGTGCGATACTTCGCGATCTGCCGCCGCCGCCGCGATTATGGCTCGTGCCATTGTTTAAAACTCGCGAAATACAATGCAGCTCGAGATGCAAGTATAGTGCTGCGCGACAAAGTGCTTATTATATTAAATATTAAATTAAAGGTATCAAGTTTAATAATTTTAATGTTGTTAATTTTATAAACATTTAGTTCCGAGAATCGCCGACAAAAGGACGATTCCTGGAAAAACATCCCTCCCCGCGTGACGTCATTACCCCTTGCCATAGGTCATACGGACACACTAATACATAGTGGTCTAGAACCGGCCTATACACATCTACTTCAGCGTTGTGTTTGCGTCACGTTATTTTTGTACATAGCATATTAATAATTCAGAATTATAAGTAACACGCGCGTTAGTCATTTCGCCATTCGTACGCGCCTTTTTTTCCGCTCCTTACCGGACTCGCACTACACAACGGGCGGCGCCGGCCACCCGCCAGACCGACGTAGGTTGGAAGAACAAGGGTTGTTACAAAATATTGTAGCCGGCGGCGAAGGGGTAGCAATAAACTTACTAAGTAAAATACTTTTTAGTTACTTTATTGGGCCTGGTCTCCGATCCTACCTCGACCGCGCCACTATGCCGACTCTCCGACCCGAGAGTTCCGCTCGGCTAGCAGACGTTACAATTCAAAGATGGACTCGTGCTGCCCTCGTGCGTTCACTTACGTGAACTAAGCAGTGTTGCCAAATTTTTGGTTCAAACTTGCAGGCGGCCAACTGAACCTAATAGCCCAGCGACCTAGCCCTTACAGACCTCAATAAAGTTAGCACTCTCATTTCGGAATTTTTAATTTTCGTTATTGCAAATCGATTGTTAGTCGTTTGTTATTGAATGTTAGATAAAAAAAAACGTTTGTTAGATAATATTTTTTACAGAAATTAAAAAATAAATTTGAGTATAAAGTTAGCACCCCAAGTAAAATTTTTACTTCTACTTACGCTTAATCGATGCGCAATCGTTTGTTATTCCCGAATATGCAAAGAAAATCGTTTGTTAGATCATAGTTTTCTAAAAAACAGCAAAAATATAATAAGAAGCACGTGCGAATTTTAGGTCGTTATTTATGAATACCAGCCTTAACTGATTGTGAGTTTCCTCTCTATGTTTGTCGGATATCCATCCATTACATACGGTATCGCAAAAAAGAGAACTCGGCGGGCCGGCTGTTTCTCGTTATTTTTGGATCCGAGCAGCTGATCGCGATCCGCTGTCAGGCCCCGGGCGCGTGCCATGACTTTGTCAAGCGGAGTGCCGTGTTGTGATCCAGCGGCATTGTGTGGATCGCGATCGCGCGAATAATTAGCCAATGCCAAGGCCAAGCAATCATTATTGCCTTTTTTGGCATTGCCGCGAATTCGCGAGCGTTTTCGTGGAAGGGACGCCCGGGAACCTCACTTAGCGAAAAGTCACCGAAGCGAGCGCATAATTGATTTCGAAAGTATAACGGTATCGTGCGAGCGAATTGCGAAGTCGCGACGTGCGGAGCAAGAAAATTTGCCGTGTTGGCAACTTGCCGTATTAACTGTATATAGCGTAAATATAATATTAATCATTAAAATTGTTTGTTTTAAAATTTACGTTTTTTTTTCTTCTGTCACCACGCGCGCGAACTGTCTTTGCGAAACAATGTTATATTCAATGAATTAAGATGTAGAAAATGCCACGTCACGTTCTCTTTCCATTTTTGTAGTAGGTGTAACTCGGCGAACATGCGGCTCGGCGAGTACGTAACTCGCCGAGTTACACTTACTAAAAAGTTGTACGAGCTTTAAGCGTCAATCAGTATACTGCTACATCTTTACAGGTAAATTTAATAAAATTATCTTACAATTTCTGCTTATTTTCTTTTATTTTATTTGAAGGAGTTTGATTATTACATGTTTTGTTTCTCTTTCTCTTAACGGTTTTAGATTTACCGGTTCTGGCATGCCTTACTAGATTTTGATCAAGCACATCGTGCAAAGTTCTTACAATTTGTTAGCGGTATTCCCAGTGTTGGGTTACAAGATCTCTCCGCGCTAGAAGGCATGAACGGCGTATAAAAGTTCAAAAGTTACAGAGGACAGATCAATAAGACTTTCACGTGCTCGTACTTGGTAATTATTTGAAAAGAATTATATACATTTTTTTAAATACGCATGTCAGTAAAAGCAGAATTAATTCTGACAAAGTAAAACGATGTTAGGCTAAAACTGCATTGTTTAATTAGAGTTTCAACCCGCTAGATATGCAAATAAACGAGACCTATTATAAACTACGTACAAGTTCACTCAAGACGCTTCGCGAATGCAGCGAGAAGAATTTGGATCTACATAAGCTTGCTAGATCTTTGTTAATATATATTGATACATGTCCTAATAGTAGACGTCACACAGCGATTTACAAATGTGTCAATAATGATTACGTACACTCAGAAATTGTGCGAACTTTTGCCGTCAATAACTTGCAGAATTTAATATCAAATGGACGTTATGTAGTTGCTATGAAAAATACCAAACTTATATATATTGGGCTAGTATGTCAAATGCAGTTATATGAAGTAATTCCTTAACAGTAAGTAAAATAAAAATTATCTAACGAATTTACTACAATTTACTGTGATCTAACATATAATTTACATTAATCTAACCATTATTTAAATACATTCTTATCTTTGTGTTTTAAATCGATTTTTACAGATCAAATGCATTTTTGGAAGGCTTATGTGATATTATACGTAGAAGACTGATCTCTGTATTCAATGAACAAGAACAATTAATTAACGGCGTGTCCAATATAAATACTGATTACCTTAAAGAAAACACAGACTATCATAAACAAACTGCTACCTCTTTACAGGTAAATTAAAAAAAATTATCTTACAAATTCTGCTTATTTTCTTTTATTTTATTTGAAGAAGTTTGATTTTTTCATGTTTTGTTCCTCTTTCTTTTAACAGATTTAACGGTTTTGGCATACTTTACTAGATTTTGACTAGATTTCAAACACATCGTGCAAAGTTCTTACAATTTGTTAGCGATATTCCCAGTGTTGGGTTACAAGGTTTCTCCGCGCTAGAAGGCATGAACAGCGTATAAAAGTTCAAAAGTTACAGAGGACATATCAATAGAACTTCCATCTGCTCGTTGTCTGATTATTAATGGCTAAAGAAATTGCACATAGAAAGGCACGAGAATAATCGCATACAGCTTAATTTGGCTTCAGAGCACCTCCTCGCATCCACTGTCTAAGCCACAGTTCTATAAATTTTGTACTGTGCTTTTCTGAGAGCATTTGATACACAGCTATTGTTGTACCGTCAAAGTTTATCACAATAGCATACAAAAAGATGTGACCTTTCTGACCATTATAATTTGCATCAAATTTTTTAACGATGCTGCTTGTTGCATCAAGACTTACAATAGATTTTCTATTTAATCGACAATATTCTTTGTATGCGTGCAGTTGAGCAGGTGTACCATGTATAACGTGAAATGATAACGATCCAATACTGTCCAATACTGTGTATAAAACCAGTATATTCTGGATTCAGTTTCATTTTCTCCATTGTTTTAATGAGTTTTCGCCGATCTTCTTTTTTTACATTTAATTCTGTGTTTATTCGTTCTACTCGTGCTTGTCGGCATACTGTACCATTAGGTAAAAACGCAGGTTTAATTTCTCCCAATTGCATATTTGCCTTTGCGTATTGTTTTCGCCATACGGAATATCCTTCTGTTTTTAGCTCCTTCTGTACTATTTTTTTTTGCCCGTTCAAAGAACGTTTGCTCAACTCATGGCCTTCATGGCAAGTGTCTCGAGTTTTAATTTGCGTTATCAGGCCTTCAGCATAGACTTGTTTTTTTGCATATCCACAAAAAATATTTCCACATATTTTGCTTTTACACGAGCCGATTATTTTGATTGTGTATGTAGTACAATCTGAAGAAAAAATTACTTTGTGTTTCTTAAAAACGTATGCGCAAAGCAATCTAAATTGTTGCCAAAACGAAAAAGATATTTCATTGGTCCATATTCTTGGATTCAGTTTTTGTTTCACTATTAAAAAATTTGTGTTTGTGCCTAAATTATCAGGTTTTATTTTGTTCCACTGTTGCTCGATCAGAACTAAATCAAATATATCTATTTGTTTTTCGTTATTTCATTCAATAGATATTTCAAAGAATGCATCGTCATCAGAATTTATATCGCTGATATATTCTTCTTCCAAATTAGAATTACTCATTATTTGTTCGTATTTTGAAGAAACAACTGTGCCATTTCTTTCCTGACGGTACTCAAAATTAAATTTCTATCGTAGTATACATTTAGCTTGCAGGCTTGAAAACTCCATTCATTATTTAATGCGGAAGACATATCTTTCCATACTTTGTGCGATCAAGGAGGTAGCAAATTATTTTCAAAGTAGAATATTAAATTCTTGATGACTTCGATGGCTTGCTCGCATGGTACAGCTGCTTTGCATGGCATAATTTTAAACAAATATTCTGTAACAACAAGAATTAATTTTTTTTTTAATATTACTCAATTCTTATAAGGTCAAAATTTATTGCAACATTTAATTAACTACGTGAAGAATAATCTACAAAGTAAACTTGTCATACACCTGTACAAATCAGATCATGCTGAAGCCTTATTAATTAAGAGCGGCCACATCGCTCTTAGGCGTAAAGAAACAACTGATTAATTTGCTTTTGGCTGTACCAATACAGACGTCTCGAAAACTTAGTGATCTTGAGCAACAAGATTGTGATATTATTGGTAAGTAAATAAACGTAATATTTGAATAAACAATTATATTATCTTAATTTCCACTTTTTATTGTTTCTAGAAAGACTCATAAGATCATACTTTTATATTGTACAGACATTCATTCAAGAAAATGTACCAAAAGCAGTTATGCATTTCTTGGTCAACTACGTGAAGGATAATCTACAAAGTAAACTTGTCATACACTTGTACAAATTAGATCAGGCTAAAACCTTATTAATTAAGAGCGGCCACATCGCATTTAGGCGTAAAGAAACATTGGACATGCTAAAAGTATGTAAAAAATGATATAATAAGCGTGTTCATTCGATAATTAAATTTTAAATACGCGTTTTTAAGTTATCTTTCATTTGCCGGAACGGTGGTCTTAGCCTCGCGATATTTCGACGCTATCGTAGCCTATTTGTTTGGTTTGTCGGTCTCCTTGGACCACCTATTGTTCACCGTGTCTCGATTTCCATCGAAGTCAGTTTAATCCAGTTTGAACTGAATATTTTGCTGGCTTCGCTTTGTTTTCGTCGCCCGGGTTCCGATAAACCTGGGCTCCGTACCGCAAAAGATGTTTCAGTTTCTCTCGAATTCCGAAACCGTTCGTATCGAGTACTTTTCGTTGGCTCGCTCTCTCGTTAAAGATTTTCAGTTCTTTTTTTTTGTTTCTCGCGCTTTCAAGCGCATGTAGTTAAATTCGCCTATCGCCGAGTTAATTATTACGGTTTTATTCTCGCAATTAATTGTCTCTCTCTGGAGTGCAAGGATTCGCGCTCGCGGCGATCACCGGCTCGCGCTTACAAGATTTTCGTCGTTCGCGGCAAGATCTCCGTCGATCGGGTGGATCATCCGTCCGCTCTCAAGATCTCCGACGGACAAGCCGGGTCATGAAGATTTCCGCTTGTTGATTTTTTTTTGTCCTTGCCTTCAGAATCGAAGTTGCGTTTATTTTTCTGTTTATGTATAATTGTTTAAATATATTGGGCCTTTTTTTTCTATTATCTGGATGTAATTTCTATCTTAATCTTTGCGTCTGGATCACCATCGTTCCCTATCATTTCGGGTCACGCGTCGAGCTCATTGCTGAGCAAGTCTGTATTTTGAAATTTACGTAATCGTGCAAGATCACATACAAAGCGTCTTTATAATAAGTAATTTATAACAAATGTTTTTTAATTTTGCAAGCATTGATACATATATTACATTATACTTATGTATTACATTACTATTAATATACATTATATTACACAATACTAAATAAACTGTAAAAGTTACATTTGTTCCAATATTCTATCGCCCACAGAATATTAATTCGAATCTATAAGATCCTGCATCAATTCTTTCTTTAGATTGTGCTACATACACAATCAAAAGCACCAACTTACAATTGATTCGTCAGGAACGTGACAAATCAACGAGATCAATTCTTTGATAGCCATCAGTATTCAGAAAAATATTTCTTTCAAACATCAACAGCCGATTCTGAGCAGAAACGGATCACAAAGCACCGAGCAGAATACAGGCGGAGAGAAGTCTCCGCTCACACGTATGTAGAGGCTTGAAATCCATGAGTCGAGGTAAAGTCTATAATGTTCTGAGTCACTGACTCCGACCAATCTGTAAATGTAAGAAATTAATTAAAAATAAAATAAATTTTAAAAACAAACTGCATGTTTTAAAAAGTTAATTTTTTTTACAGACCTAACAACGTATATAAATAGCAAAATGAGGGTTGATTCTAGCATTTGAGCTGCACGTCCGGATATCGGAATTTAAGTCGTCGTAAATTTGCCAAATCCCATTGGTACGCAAGCAGTATGCGATATAATGTCCTGAGTTAAAGTCTATTATTCCGACCAATCTGCAGATGTAAGAAATCAATTAAAAATACAATAATTTTTAAAGAACGTGTTGGTAGAAAAACAAAAAGCATATCGTTATACAAACTTGTATTTTGAACTTATGTTTTTGTCGTGTTCAAGTTGGAGTGTAGTTGGCATTTCTTTAATTAAACATGAATGTCCTGTTACGCATTGTAAGTTCGAACGTATATCAAGTTCAATCATAATATGTATTTGTGGTCTCCTTAACCACGTGTATACTCCCATGCATGGTTCGTGACATTTTATTCTAAAAATTGGTGAGTAGAAGTTTAAAACTGTCTTTAAATAACTGAAACCTTTCTTTACAATAATTTTGTGGTTCGGCGCTATTAATATATCATTATATGTTCTACCATCACATAGTGAACAAATCTCCGTATTACAAACGCTGGGCTCCGAAAATAGCGTTTTTTTGGCGAGATTTGCAATATTGTCCACAGCATCGATAACGTACGATACAACCTGTATTTTTGTTTGCATATACGGCTGACATGAGTACAGGTTTTTTAAAAGTAGTGCTCTTTCACGGAATACGGCTTGCGTCGCTCCTTTTTCAATTATATTGCAGACTAGTTGTGGTGTGCAATTTTTGGATTCTTTCAAGAAGTTGGAGTAATTGACGTCATCAATTGCAGCCGTCATAAGAAGGTGGAGTAGTGCATCAAAGGCACACGTATTAGTTATATAATATGATTTTATTTGGTTATTTTCTCTAACTTTAACAAGTTGACAACGCGAACCATTTAACAGCAGTGTAGACTTTTTATTCTGAGCGACGAGATTATTTCTGTATCGAACTTCCGGATACATTTTAAAGAATTTACTTATCTTTTTTTCATTCTGATTACGTAATGATTGCTGTTCGTCTGATTTCGTAACTATTTGTGATGATGGTTCAGCGTTGAACGTTGGCTGCTTATCTAAATAAAACTCGATGTCACTGGATGTGTTAATAGATGAAGTATCTAAAACGCTTAAACAAAAATTTGTATCGCAATGCATATTTGACTTCATGTTCGAATGAGACAATATGCTTGACTTAGATTCCATTAATTCGAATTTGTTGTGATCAATGCTTTGGAGGTTCAATGTCACATCATCCGAATCAGTTGAATTTTTTGTTGTGCTATAAAAGTGATCTACCAAAGATGCATTTATTGCTTCGAATTTCTCATTTGCATCACAATCATTCAAAACATTTTCATTGAGATTATTTGTTTTTAAATCTCTTCACCAATTTTCGACAACTGGTACAGTTGATAAACCGATAAGAACGTCATTCATATTGTTCAATTCAGCAAAACACGATATGTCTTCAGATAAACCGTTACATTCGAGTTTAACCGCTTTATTTTTTCCTCGCCAATTTTCTGTAGCCAGTAAATCTTAATCATGGTAGCAAGCTTCAATACCGTTCCATACTGGTTCTG
This sequence comes from Cardiocondyla obscurior, assembly GCF_019399895.1. Taxonomy (NCBI): domain Eukaryota; kingdom Metazoa; phylum Arthropoda; class Insecta; order Hymenoptera; family Formicidae; genus Cardiocondyla; species Cardiocondyla obscurior. The sequence goes on along the minus strand of NC_091865.1, from coordinate 4,773,961 downwards.
TAAGACACGGTAGATCTTCGATTTCGTTGTATTTCGTCTGCGGTTGTATATATTCTTGTTCTACTCTATTTTTCTCATTGCTTGGTGATCTTTGATGAAATGGTATCTTTTCTTCCATGATATTAAGTTCAGTCCTTTCCTTAGCAGATTGTATACGTTCTTCTTCGTCGTTAGATGGCAACGGACTTCTCAAGTAAGATATGTCAACGTTTTTCGATGTAATAGGTAGTACATGTTGTTTGAAGTTTATGAATTTTGAATAACCCTCGACGTAACTCGAAGTTGCACGTAAAGTATTATAATTCATTTCGACACTAGTCCAGAGCAAAAACTCTTTAGCTCTAACCGAAAAGAGCTTGATGAACTCTGGAAGGTAAAATCAATTCAAATTTTCACCTTTCCGTAGAATCTTACCGGCCTTATCCACTAGCTTATCCACCCAACTGTCAATGCAACTGTTGTTTTCGTCAAATTCGCTTATGTGTTCATCTTCGGAATGTTTAAGCTTATATTCTGAATAATTATTTTTATTTGTGTTTATATTTATACTCTGAATTGCTATGCAGTTTTCCAGCTTTTTTTTTGCGTCTCTCGCTGTTCTAACTTTGAAATGATCAATTTCGGCATCTTCATGATTTTGCAGACCCACAACACACGTCAAGTAGAAAATTTCCTGAAATTGACTCAACTGTTTGCATTCATCAAAGCAACACATCGAACAAAGTAATCCTTATGGCACACTTGACGAACCGACCTCTAACAACTCCATTTACATACAGAATGAATCATATGCGCAACATCTACTTTTATTATTGTATCTGCAAAACTTTTCCTTATGTTCGTTTTCGATACAACGTTAAATGTACTATTAATATATGACTTAATTGTCTGGTTATTAAAGGCTAAAGAAATTGCACATAGAAAGGCACGAGAATAGTCGCATACAGATTGATTTGGCTTCGGAGCACCTCCTCGCATCCATTGTCTAAGCCAGAGTTCTATAAATTGTAGTGTGCTTTTCTGAGAGCATTTGCTGCACAACTATTGTTGTATCGTCAAAGTTTATCACAACAGCATACAAGAAGATGTGACCTTTCTGACCATTATAATTTGGATCAAATTTTTTAACGATGCTGCCTGTTGCATCAAGACTTACAATAGATTTTCTATTTAATCGACAATATTCTTTGTATGCGTGCAGTTGAGCAGGTGTACCATATATAACGTGAAATGGTAACGATCCAATACTGTGTATAAAACCAGCATATTCTGGATTTAGTGTCATTTTTTCAATTGATTCAATGAGATCTCGCCAATCTTCTTTTTTTACACCAAATTATGTGTCCATTCCTTCTACTCGTGCTTGTCGGCATACTGTACCATTAGGTAAAAACGGAGGTTTAATTTTTCCTAATTGCATATTTGCCATTGCGTATTGTTTTCGCCATACAGAACATCCTTCTGTTTTTAGCTCCTTTTGTACTTGTATAAAAAATGAGTTCTAAATGTATAAAAATGAGTATTACAAAATGAGATTTTACAATTAACACCGCGGGGATGTTACGCGGTCGTGGCCGGTTTATTTAACGCAAAAAAACGGGTGTTAATTCTTCGAATATGCGAGTTACGCGGAGACACGCGTTGAGCACGTGGCCGGTAGATGAGATCCGCACAGAATTTATAAATGAGTTTCACGCTTGAGTTAGTCTTTAAATTGATATCTGTCTGTTTAACTGTTCTTGAGAACTCGCACTGAGTTTAAACAATGAGTCACAATTATATTAATCGTGAGTTCACACGCTGCGAGATGTGATGAGCTACTGAGTACGAGGTTCAACACGCCTCGTGCTGCAGGGTGATGTCTTCCAGAAGATTCTTGGCGTGTTGCACACGGCGAAAATGATCTGGATGAGTTGTACTGGAGACAAGGCGACGAGTTGAACGACGAGTTGAATGATGAGTAGCACGATGAGTAAAAATTGTGAGAGAAGCACACTGCACGTTGTTGCACACGAGGTGATGCTTGGCACGGCTAGATGAACACTGATAAGCCTCGATCCGGCAACGCCTTCGAGAATCGGAGGCGATTATCGAACGACAGATCGATATCGATCCGTCGCCGGTGATCAGCCACGAGGTGCTGCCTCCGCGGTGGTAAAATTATTAATTACTAACTTCAATCTTAAACAGTACTTCTTTTTTTCTTTGCCCGTTCAAAGGACGTTTGCTCAACTCATGGTTTTCATGGCGAGTGTCTCGAGTTTTAATTCGCATTATCAGGCTTTCAGCATCGACTTGTTTTTTTGCATATCCACGATTGCTCGTGTGGTACTCAGTTAATATTCTTGTCCGCCAATAATATACGTATTCTTTTTTGAAATCTGTTTTCTCTTTTATTTTTTAGGTATAATATCACAAAACCTTTCCAAAAATACATTTGATCTGTGAAAAATGATTTAAAACACAGAGATAAGAATGTAATTAAATAATGGTTAGATTAATGTAAATTATATGTTAGATTACAGTAGATTGTAATAAATTTGTTAAATAATTTTTTATTTTACTTACTGTTAAGGAATTATTTTATTAATTTGCATTTGACATACTAGCCTAATATATACAAGTTTGGTATTTTTCATATCAACTATATAACGTCCATTTGATATTAAATCTTGCAAGTTATTGACGGCAAAAGTTCGCACAACTTTTGAGTGTACGTAATCATTATTGACACATTTGTAAATTGCTGTGTGACGTCTACTATTAGGACATGTATCAATATATATTAACAAAGATCTAGCAAGCTTATGTAGATCTAAATTCTTCTCGCTGCATTCGCGAAGCGTCTTGAGTGGACTTGTACGTAGTTTATAATAGGTCTTATTTATTTGGATATACAGCGGGTTGAAACTCTAATTAAACAATGCAGTTTTAGCGTAACATCGTTTTACTTTGTCAGAATTAATTCTGCTTTTACTGACATGCGTATTTTAAAAAATGTATATAATTCTTTTCAAATAATTACCAAGTACGAGCACGTGGAAGTCCTATTGATCTGTCCTCTGTAACTTTTGAACTTTTATGCGCCGTTCATGCCTTCTAGCGCGGAGAGATCTTGTAACCCAACACTGGGAATACCGCTAACAAATTGTAAGAACTTTGCACGATGTGCTTGATCAAAATCTAGTAAGGCATGCCAGAACCAGTAAATCTAAAACCGTTAAGAGAAAGAGAAACAAAACATGTAATAATCAAACTCCTTCAAATAAAATAAAAGAAAATAAGCAGAAATTGTAAGATAATTTTATTAAACTTACCTGTAAAGATGTAGCAGTAAACTGATTGACGCCTAAAGCTCGTACAACTTTTTAGTAAGTGTAACTTGGCGAGCTACGTACTCGCCGAGCCGCGTACTCGCCGAGTTACACCTACTACAAAAATGGAAAAAGAACGTGACGTGGCGTTTTTTACATCTTAATTCATTGAATATAACATAGAGAGGAAACTCACAATCAGTTAAGGCTGGTATTCATAAATAACAACCTAAAATTCGCACGTGCTTCTTATTATATTTTTGCTGTTTTTTAGAAACTAGAACAATACAGGCGCGCGCTGCGCGCGCGCATTAATTCAAGAAAATAACAATAAAAAAAAAGCCAAAGCCAAAACCAAACCTCAAAACCTGTTTTTTGACAGTTAACATTTTCTTTCGCTTGGCGAGAAGCAAGCAAAGCAAGAGAGAACCAATCAGCGCGAGTTTTAAACGGCAACAATAGATTCGAGATTTCGAGATTCAGCAAATTCAGACGTAGAACACTGAAACGACCTGCTTTCGCGGCGGGTCTCGAATGTCGGGCCAGCAAGCCCGGGACGCTCGTCGGGACGCAGGATCCGAGTGTGTGAGGTCGTGAATGCACCGAGACGGATTTCGTCAAAGAAAATGCTATTTATTAACTAACAACGACGTCCGCTTGGTCAAGCGGCGCCGATATATATACATATATATAAGAGAAAGAGTACAATTAATGTGCGGCGCGAATATAGTTCGTCGGTGGGCGCGTCGGCCCTTTAGATCTCGATCGATGTAACGCGTGCGCGAGACGTAAATTCGCGGATGGTCGCGGGTGCCCCACGTGAGGCGCGGTGGGTGACGCGGAACAGTGGGCGCGGTTTTCGGCGCGGATCGTAGATCCCGCGATTGATCCTTTCGAAAGGACCGGCGGTACGCGGGACGCGGGCGCGGAACGACGGGCGGGGCCCGCCGTACTGTTGATAGTGGTGGGATACGGTTCGATCGAGGGGCGCGGTAAGATATCGCTATGCGTCGGTGGATCGCGGATGACGTGATGCGTTTGGGCAGGATGCACATTGACCGGTGTCGTTAGCCAAGAGTTCTTGGCCGAGGCGGAGAGCTCTCCACCCCGTGGATCACGACAGTGCGACGGGATCGTAATGCGTTTCGAGCCTTTCCGTGCCGCAGACGTAGGATCGAGAGTCCTCGAAGGAGGCGGAGTGCGCTCCACCCCACGAGCTAGTCATGCGTACATTAGAGTTCGGAACGAGAGGATCGTGAGCGCCAGGAGTTCCTGGCCGAGACGAAGATCGCTTCATCCCGTGGTTTCGTGCTCTAGGATCGGATGTTCGCTCGAGAGCGAACGGATCAGGACGGTCCCGCTGAGTCCTGGCGTCGACTTTTTATACATAAAAAGTGACGGCGCAGGGTTGCCGGGGCTCAGCAGGGTACGTGACGTGTCCCGACGCGTGGCGCCGAGGCCCCGGGATGCGGCGCGCTCGGAAACGACGGGCCTCGACGTCGACGGCGCGGTTCGGCAGCGCTCGGGAACGCTCGGCTAAGTCCGCGGATGAACTTAGCCGCGGAACGGCTACGCGTTGCCGTTCTATTCCGGCGTTTACAGAATTATAAAGTTTGGGGCGCACCGCGCCCCGGGTCCCCGCCGGACGGTGTTGTGTCCGGCGGCCGGCCGTTGTTGTGGCCGGAACGGTGCATCGCCGGGTGCACCGTTACAACACGCTTTTTTAAATAGGAAACTATGATCTATCAAACGATTTTCTTTGCATATTCGGGAATAACAAACGATTGCGCATCGATTAAGCGTAAGTAGAAGTAAAAATTTTACTTGGAGTGCTAACTTTATACTTAAATTTATTTTTTAATTTCTGTAAAAAATATTATCTAACAAACGTTTTTCTTTATCTAACATTCAATAACAAACGACTTACAATCGATTTGCAATAACAACAATTAAAAATTCCAAAATGAGGGTGCTAACTTTATTGAGGTCCCTTACAGCTCGGCCAGCCTGACTGCACGGCGACTCGCAAGTGATATGGCCGCCAAGAAGTCGGACAGCCATATGGCGCGTGCTACAATCTTTATCGTGGCTGTAATACAGGTACACTGACCGGCAATAATGGCCTGACGCTCTGCGGCGACGGCAGCTAACGTGCGTGAGCTTGCGTGGTGTGCATCAGGTCACACCGCGGAGCGCGTACGTGAGCCGTGAAGCGCCGAGAGAAGCGAGAGGACGGGGGAAAATTTGGTGGGAGGCGTTCTCATGCTCTATCCCGCTCGCGACCCGTGCGTTTGAGAGAGAACGCATGAGTGGTCGCTAAGAAAAAGTTATAGGCGCACCTTCGTTCTCTCGCTTGCACGCGTTCGTGTTTATACAAGCGCGCAGAGATAGAGATAGATCGCAAAAGTACGAATTATAGCGTAAACTTTAAGATTTTCGCGACTAATGATAACCGAAATTAAATACCCGTGCTACTGATATTATAAATATATAATTTTACGTTGCGTGTAATTATATTTCGTAATAATTTTTTGACAAATAAATAATGTCTTGAGAAAGACAATTTAAAATTCTGTTTTCTGTCTCGAAAATAACAATTTAAAATTCTGTTTTCTGTCTTGAAAAAGACAATTTGAAATACCGTTTTTAAATTGTCTTTCTCAAGACAGAAAACGGTATTTCAAATTGTCTTTTTCAAGACAGAAAACAGAATTTTAAATTGTCTTTTTCAAGACAGAAAACAGAATTTTAAATTGTCTTTCTCAAGACAGAAAACAGAATTTTAAATTGTCTTTCTCAAGACATTATTTATTTGTCAAAAAAATATTACGAAAATTAATTACACGCAACGTAAAATTATATATTTATAATATCAGTAGCACGGGTATTTAATTTCGGTTATCATTAGTCGCGAAAATCTTAAAGTTTACGCTATAATTCGTACTTTTGCGATCTATCTCTATCTCTGCGCGCCCGTATAAACACGAACGCGTGCAAGCGAGAGATCGGAGGTGCACCTCTAACAGTTTCGCACCGTCCTCCCATGCGTTCTTTCTCGAGATATTATTTATATATTTGTCGAAAAATTATCGCAAAAATAAATTACACGCAACGTAGAATTATATATTTAATAATATTAGTAACACGGGTATTCAATTTCGGTTGTCATTATCGCGAAATGTCTTGAAGTATATGCTAGAATTAATAGCGTACTCTTGCGATCTATGTCTATCCTTGCGCGCCCGTATAAACACGAACGCGTGCAAGCGAGAGAACGAAGGTGCGCCTATAACTTTTTCTTAGCGACCACTCATGTGTTCTCTCTCAAACGTACGGGTCGCGAGCGGGATAGAGCATGAGAACGCCTCCCACCAAATTTTCCCCCGTCCTCTCGCTTCTCTCGGCGCTTCACGGCCCACGTACGCGCTCCGCGGTGTGGCCTGATGCACACCACGCTAGTTCACGCACGTTAGCTGCCGTCGCCGCAGAGCGTCATTATTGCCGGTCAGTGTACATGTGTTTAGCTTATTATAATTAAAGCTCGCTGGCTCGCCATTATCGCTAATTTAACACTCGGTTGCATAATTAGGTTCGTGCAGTGCTCTAATCCATACGCCTTCGATTCGTTAGTCGTCTTGTGCTGCTTAACACCGACTCGGGCTCGGCTAACTAACAATGACTTGCCCATTACAAAAGAAGTCAATTATACAAAGAATATATATATATATATATATATATATATATATATATATAACGCAGATTAACAAAGTAATTCGAAGAAAGAGATAATTGGAAAATGGCCTAAAAATGGTTAACGCGTGCGGGTACCGCGTATAACAAAAATAAGAATAATTCCGTAACCCGCTAAATAAACCAGAAAAAATTAACAAAAATGTACGCTTGATTCGCAAAAACGGAAGTATCATTAGATTGTACGGACTTTTGCTTGTACCTCGCAGGGCTGGCTTGTACGCACTTACAAATTAAATATATCATGAACTATTTACAGTGATTTGTACACAAAGATATAAAAGTGCCTCGGCACTAAGGCCTTCTATACTTTTTCGAACGGTTTGAGCTTGTCGGCCGACAGAATCGTGTTATACACTTTGCCGGAGAGCTCCATACCGGGTACTTCGGTAACGACGTATCTCCCGTTATTCAAAACTTTTGATGTCATGTACAAACCTTTATAATGAGATTTAAGCTTTCGAGATTGACCCGGACGATTCTGAGTATCTCTTACGAGTACCAATTTTTGCTCACGATACAGTGTGGGTTTTTTGTGCGACAAATCGTAATAAACTTTGTTGTACGCTCGGATTTTTTCAGTGGCCTCGACAGCCAAATCGCGCGCCTTGCTCCGCTTATCCGTGATTTGACGATCAATGCCGGCTAGTCTGCCAACGAGTTCTTTGACATCCCGGTCGGTATGATTGCGTTGATCGTACCCTAACAGCAATTTACTCGGGGTATTGTTTAACGACGCGTGCTTTGTGTTATTTATTACATATTGCACTAAGGATACGCTTTTGTGCCATGACGTCTCGTTGTCCGCCGCCTTTGTCAACGACGTATTTACAAATCGGTTCACGCGCTCAACAATGCCGTTTGCCCACGGCGACGCTAACGCAACTCTCCGCACCGTTATCCTGCGCTTTTCAGTAAAGTTTACAAACTCGCTCGCAGTAAAAGCTGTGCCGCAATCTGTAACCAGTGCTTTCGGTGTGCTGAATATGTCGAATAATAATTTTAATTGTGAAATTGTTTCCTTTGCAGTGGTGGAACGAGTGGGCATCAGTCACGTATACCGGGTGAACGCCTCGACTACTACGAGAATATGCCGAAATCCTCCTGACTCAGGCAAGGGACCGACGAAATGATCTAAATGTACAATCTCAAATGGTGAGTTCGGCCCTTCGACTAATTTCAATTCTCCTTCTCTTGCACGCCCTGAAGCATTGGCAGTTAAACAAACAATGCAATTATCTAAATATCTTTTAACTTGCTTCCTCATGTAAGGAAACCAATACGTATTTCTCATTCCTACCAGCGTTTTCTCAAAACCGCAGTGGGCCATCTCATCATGGTAAATTCGACATACGGGGTTCACCATCGCTTCTGGTATGTAAAATCTCGCTCTATCATCGCCTGTCTTATATACTAATCCTTCGATCAATTTAAACTTATCGTTTTCTTTATTTTCTAGATTCTGTGCTAGCTCCTGGATGATCGAATCCTAAAACTGCCTGAAGATTAACTCCGCTTCCAGAGGCAGGGCGTCAACTAAACCCACCTGCCTGCTGAGGGCATCGACATGCGTCATCTGTCGACCTGGACGGTGAGTCAATTTGAATCTATAGTTCTGTAGCGTGGGAGTCCATCTGGCTATACAAGGGTGTAAATTTGCTTTAGTCACTGCGTGCACAAGTGCGTTGCAGTCTGTGACCACTGTAAATTTGAGCCCATATAAATATATATGAAACCTTTCCATTGCGCGTACCACGGCTAACATTTCAAGTTCAAAACTGTGGTATTTATTTTCAGATTGATTAGTTGCCTGACTAAAATAGGCAATTGGAGCCCAACCTTGGCCTGGCTGTCGCTGCAAGAGGACTGCAGCAAGCCCTTGGCCACTGGCATCAGTGTGTAACTGAGTCTCCAACTCTGGATCATAGATCCTTAACACAGGGTAAGACATTAATTCTCTTTTGAATGTTTTAACGGCTTGAATACAAGATTGATCAAATTTAAATTAGGAATTCTTTTTTAGCAAATTATAAAGGGACTTGGCCTTTATAGCGAAGTTCTGGATGAACTTTCTAAAGTAACTGGCAAGACCTAAGAACCTCTGGACCTTGTGCACAGAACTAGGCCTAGGAAATCTGTCGATGGCTTCAGTGTGCCGAGGACTTAGAGTCATGCCTCTTTCGTTTAATACGTAACCAAGGTACTGTACCTCCTTTTTCAGAAACTGACATTTTTTGTAATTTAATTCAAAACGATATTTTTTTAACAATGTCAAGGCTTCTTTGAGTGACTCTAAATTCTCTTCCACAGATTTCGAGGCTATCATAATGTTATCTATATAAACGCTGGCTTTATCCTGACGGATCAACGGTTGCAATAAGTGAACTAGGCGCTTCTGAAACTCCGCTGGGCTTTCACAAAAACCAAAGGGTAAGCGTTTAAACTCAAACTACCCGTCGGGCGTCGCGAATGCAAAATACTTTGTATCTGCAAGATTGACTTTAATATGATGAAAGCCGTCTTTCATATCTAAAACTGTGTAAACCTTTTTGTTTTCTAGGGACGACAGACAGTCTTTTATCAGCTGGAACGGGAACTTTTGTTTGGAGACTCTGCTGTTTAGAGGCCGGAGATCTACGCAAAGACGTACGGCCCCGTTCCGCTTCTGCACCGGCACGATCCGTGCACAATACGGTAAGTTACTTGCTTGTATTACGTTGCGTTCTAACAAATCATCTATAATTTTACGTATTTCTAATCTTTGGATATGCGCAAATTTCCGCGGTAAATATGCATACGTTGAATAATCTTTTAAATTAACTCTAACGCTATAGTTATCATCTACAAACGGAATTTCAGCCGCCTCTATTTCTCGCACTAATGTTTTTACTTTTTCGTCTATTTCAGGACCAAAGTCAGTGTGTATGTTTTCGAGAGAACTTTCCGCTGCTGCTGCTACCTCGCAGACATCGAATTTCGGCAACAACAATGTTTATCCTTGGCTAGCTCAAGAATTCAGTATGTAAACTAACTTGATTTTGTTTGCTTCTAGAGAGTCACGTTCTATTAGCATGTCCAATTTAAACTTATTATTTTCTAAGATATACGGTTGAAATTGAAACTCTAAATCAGGCCATTGTTCCATTTTAATGAGTCTTTATTTTTTCGTAGGTTTTAATGGGCGTAGCGTTAAGCGCTTGAAACTGGCTTTCCGACGCTTTGGTTTTTGAGCCATTACAAAACTCGCCCCATACATTCTCCCGAATGAAAGATACCGGACTTCCCGTGTCTACCAATGCCCGTAAATCGCAATTACTTTTACTAAATTTAATTATTTTAACTGGCCGCTCGCTTACACTTAAGCTAACGCCGCTTTCCGCAGCCACCGCAATAACTTCTTCCTCTTCAATTTTAGGTGGATCTTCCTCTACTGCTGCGACGCGGACTGCATTCCTCTGCTCGGTGCCGCTGTTCTTGGGTTGCAATGCTGGGCAATCCGGCCTCTGGTGCCCCGGCGCCTTGCAGTGGAAGCAACGAATATCCGGGTTCCTGGCTGGAACACTCTGCTTCTCAGCTCTTTCGCACCGAGGCCGTTCGGTACGTCCATTCTCCGCTTTCGCAGCGGGTTTCTTAGATTTAAACAAGTTTTTATTAATATGCGATTGTCTTTTAGGTACTTTACTGGACGCGGCCGTGATTCTACGCATCTCTTCTAAGAACTCCTCGACCATCTCGACTTTGATCGTGGCAGCCGTTGCCCGGAGGGACGCCTTTCCAATCCCGCCAACGAGCAAATTAATTGAGTCGCGCACAGGTAAGTTCAATCGTTTAATTAACGCGAGCTTATTTATCGCGTACGCGTGGAAAGTTTCTCGCGTGTAGTTCCATCGGCGCGCTTCAATTTTCTGCATCTGTTGATAGAACGGCGTGCAATTCTCAAAGATGCGCACCAAGGCCTCCTTCAACGCCTGCCACGATTGCAGTACCGGCCCAGTCTGAAATTCGTACCAGGTTTTCGCCTCCTTGATAAACTTGCTGGATGCCGCCAGCAAAACTGCTTCCGGCGCAACCCAATGAATTTGCGCTATTTGGTCGACGCGCTCGACCCACGCTAGGACGTTCTCATCCTCAGCGCCTCCAAAAGTAGGTATTAGCTGCGCTATAATTCTTACTGAGTTAAATGGCGTGTACGTTACATCAGAATATGAATGATTTCCGTTGTTTACTATTTCCACAGGAATTACTGCAGGCTGCTCCTCCAGGTGCTCTGCCACGTGCTCGGCCGGTTCGCCGTAGATTGGAACCGATACCGCACCAGGTTGCTGCAGCAGCTGCTTCACTTGGTCCAGCAAAAGCTGGTTCTGCTGCCGGATCTGCTCGGTGAAGGCTGCGATGAAATCCGCTACCAGACGCTGGACTTGCATCCGCTGCCTTGGCCCCGCTGGAGATACGGACTTCGTCGACCGAGGCGTCGCCTCCTTGTCTTCGTCGCAGGACTGCTCCGCTCTACTGGGACCCTCACCGGCGCTTTGGTTCCTCAGGTATTTGAGCATAGACTCTACATATGCTTCTTTATTTCCGGTGACGATTAACTCACGCTTCTTCGCTTCTTTTTTCAGAGCTTCGACCGTCATGCCTTGCAGGCGTGATCGCTCCGCTTCCTGGTCGAAGTCGGTCATCGTCTAGCCGTTTCGTCCAACTCCAGGACCCTCTGCAACTCCAATTCTGGTTGCTTATACTCACAGGAGTCTGCCTACCGCGTGGCCTGCTCCTTTGCTGCATATACTCCAGAGTACCAGTATAGGTAGCACGTGTTACGTAGACTTACTCCGATTTTTTGCGTTTTCTGCTCCTTGCGTCTTCTGCTCCTCTTTGAGGCCGTTGGATTAAATCCTTCGGTAATCCCACTTCTGAGATTATTTGCTGTAGCCGACGGTGAAGGGGTAGCAATAAACTTACTAAGTGAAATACTTTTTAGTTACTTTATTGGACCTGGTCTCCGATCTTACCTCGACCGCGCCACTATGCCGACTCTCCGACCCGAGAGTTCCGCTCGGCTAGCAGACATTACAATTCGAAAATGGACTCGTACTGCCCTCATGTGTTCACTTACGTGAACTAAGCAGTGTTGCCACCTCTTTGGTTCAAACTTGCAGGCGGCCAACTGAACCTAGTAGCCCAGCGACCTAGCCCTTACAATATTATATGTTATTTGTAGAATAAATTAATCATCTTTTGTTGTTAAAAAATCTTATTATATATTATATGCGATATTATATGCAAAATGAAATATTAATAATAAATATAAATAACTTTTTCTTATTTAAAAAAACAAAATAATTTAAAGAAGGTTTAATGAATTAATTTACTTTAATTTATTATTTGTTGGAAATTAAAACTTTATAAAAATGTTTCTCAAAAGTACTACATATTATAAATAAAAATTATATATATTTAAATAAAATCTGTTTCTAGGATGTTAATAATCATTTTAAATAATGGAACATGTAATGCCTTTTCTTGAATAAATTCTTGAATAATTGGCTTATCATAATATCCGATTAAAAAACTTTGACATAAACTGTCGAAACTATAAGTGTTGATTACAGTGATTGGTTTGCTTTCCGATTTCATTGCTGCTTGTAGGGGTAAGCAACTGCCAATTTTTAAGATAAGTATTCTTTTCTGGGGCTTTAATTCTAAAATATCTGACACTACAGCCATTCGCTGGCCTAAATATTTAGCAGCCTTTTGATTTTTTGTGTCTTGTTTAATAACTTTGTCCTTCCAGTTTTCAATTTTTCTTTAAGCGATAATCTCTAAATCAGTTAGACTGTCTTCTAAATCAGTAGTAGAATTATTTGAATAACCAAATTTACTTTTTTTTGCATTTTTTCAAACTGCATTTCTTCTGATTTATTGACATTTATTGATAACTCAGCGTTATTTGTCATATCAAATATTGTGCTCTTTATATTTTTATTTAAAGTTTTATTTAAAACGTGAGTTTCGTTTAAATTTAATAAATGTGACTTTAAATCCGTTAATACATCACTGTCTTTATGTTTTTGAGGTATATTATTGCTTACTATTATTAAATGCTTAATTAAATATTCAATATGTTCTTCAACAAGTTTATTGATTCTTAAAGAATGATCAAAAACAAATTTTTTAATTTGTTGTACTCACTTTCAACTGCCGCACTCGATGCAGGTACTCGTCCACAATTAAATTTGTCTCTGCATACGTTACTCCACAGTACAATTGTACATATATCATGTAACAATTTGGACGTGATACGAGGTGCATTATGTGCATTAGCACGACTACCAACTATCGTACGAGGAGTTTTCGATCAAAAAAATCTACAAGAATTCTCACGATCCTAGCTAACGGATCCACCCAACTATAGAGGCACCCCGGAGAAATGACCAAGAAATGATTGATCCGAGATCGGTAACGACGCAGGAAACCACGTGGTCATAAAATAAATTTTTGAATACATTTTTAAAATACATTTTTAAGGCTCAAAAAGATCGCGTTTTTTATAGATCAACGCTAAAAAAGGAAAACGTTAGAAACAGAATGACAATCAGTCCAAAATGAACCGACAGCACTGCGTCATGGATGATTATCTATTCTAACCTAACGGATGTTGCTAAAAAGAGCTTGTGCCGTATATCTATAAAAAGTGGATGCACATTAAATAAAAAAAAAAAAAAGCTAAAAAGAGCATTTAAACATTTGCTTCTGCTTGATCTTGGGATCCATCCGACGCAACTTTTCGGCAACAGGATATGAATCAGATTATGGTAAGCCTAGAGAAGACAATAGACCAAAAAGAACGGCGGGAAACAAAATTGTCAAAATTAGTAAAACTAAATGTATGTAAAGATACAAAATGTAAATGTAAATGTAAAAAAAGTACGTGACTTTGTTTGCGTAAAAAGTAGTGAATGTGCACCCAGCTATTTCCTTGCAACCGAAAAGATATCCTCCTAAGAAAAATAAAAACCGACGGTACCGCGAAGACCGTGTCTATTACGCTCGAGATTCTCAAAGTAACCAAAGACGATTGCTGCTTGTCCTCAACCTATTTCAATCATTTGTACAAAAACATTAACGAAGTTGCAATCCTCCTGACATTCCAAGGACCTTTGGAAAAAGCCAGCGCTAGTCAGACCATAGCCCCGAAGAAGAGTGAGTCGATTTTGTTATTATTTACCGCATGTTTTACAATAAAACGTTCTCCAAGCCCGAGACCAGTAGTCAGTTATAAGAGAGTCCGTAAATCGCCACTCCGGTCTGTAAAAGGTTCGGTTCCTCCTATTAACAGCTGAAAATTGTTCTCCACTCTTACGGCCCCTATATCCTTGTCACCGTTACCCTTTCACTCATCCACAAGACCTCAGTTGACATTTATAAACGATCCCCGTCACCCGAACATCTTTCTTTTTACAATTATATTACACCCCGCGATTCCACCCTGCAAACTTTACACCGCAAGATTAAATACATTAGCAGATTATGAATCAAGGATATGTCCTTGCATAGATTTTGGACCAGTGTCTGAACTTTCCGTAATAGAATGGCCTAGTACGGAAATCAGTCATTTGACTTCATGGAGTACCACAGACACTCTTTATTTCACCTATTATCCCGTACATTTCACCCCTTATTTAGTACCTTCCTCACATGTTCGATTACTCTTTCCGACGGTAATACAACGTACGAACAGCAGGATATACTCATATTGTGAGGAAACCGTGTTCTCAAAATCTTTCCCTATAAAAATCTTACAGCTGCACCTCACAATTAATATAAACATTTATTATGTGCTTTTATAATTATAATATTATTTTATTACCGATTATTATGATCTTCACACAACTTTTAAAATAATTATTTGTAACCGTTTCAATAAATAATTAATTATAATTGAATTTAATCTGGCTTGTGTTTTATTTGCCCTGATATTGTGTGGGTCCTATTCCTATAAATAAAATTCAATTTCTTTATCAAAAAAGAGGCTTGACGCCACTCTAACTTTGAAAGATGTCTAAGTGTCTTTCTGAAACGCTGATCCATATTTAAATTACAACGCGTAGCACTTTTTTTTGCAAGATACACATCTTTCCGTATATATGCAAAAATAACAACACCTCTGGCTACACGTTGCCTTTCTGGATGTCGAATTACCAAAATTCCTGAGCGCAAATGTAACAAACGTAACAAGTGTTAGGAAAATTAATGTTATAAGAAAATATATACGTCAGGTGTGTGTATAATATAGTGTCCTATACTTTGCAACCATACGCGAAGCATTTAAATAATTATTTTTATATCTTTTTGTTTTAAGTAATATTAAATTAATATATTTCAAGTAAATTTTTTTAATTTAAGAAAATTAAACATGTTTACATTTTATGCAATTTTCTATAAAGTATAAAACTATATTTTATTTACGATAGCACTTTTAAAATCATATTTAAGTAAACGTTATTTCACAATAATTCAAGAAAGAAAATATCAGCCGTGGCTGAGTTCTAACTGTTATACGCAATATACTGGTATAATTTTCGCATTATTTATTAATTTCCTTGCACGTGTATAAACCTGAAAGGGAAGTAAATAAGAGTACATAATAATCAATGGAATTATCTGAATATACCAATGTAACGTATAAGATATTTTAAATTATGTGTGCGTAGGAAGAAAATGTATTGTTAGCGTTTCATATTATTCTAAGTTTTCTCTGCTTATTACACAAAGTGCAATAATCTTTGTATATTAGAAAAATATTGCAAAAATATATTTTCACACTTGGAATATCTAGCTCATGTCTACTCGGAGATCGAGGAAATTATCTTAACACAACAGTATGAAAAGACTTACGCTAGAGAAAGTTATTGCTTTTCTGAAGGTCGATTTAATGTTTGCTTGTTGTTGGCCAGTATCACAAAGCGCGACAAAGTTTCAAATTATTTGCAATAGAATATTTCGTTTAATTTCTGGATTGCACGCAATATTATTAATCATTGAATTGATATATACGATTATTTACCGTATTGATAACATTCGTATGTTCATGCAATCAAGTTGCGCAGTGGGTATTTTATTTGAAGTTCCGTTGCAGATATTGTTGTTCACTTATCAGCATGATCGTTTGCAAGTAAGAAATTACAAAATTATGAAAGTATTATATTTTATGCGTTACTATTTCTGTACAATAATTACTACTATAACCGCTAAATATGAGATAAAAAAATATTTTAATATCTTTATTTTTTTATTAAAATAAATTCATAAAAACCATAATAAGATACAGAAATAAGTGTTATATTTTTTTATTATGCAGACAGTAATTTTCCAGATGGAAGATTATTATCAACGAGCAAAATCTGATGAAAAAGATATATTTCAAAGATATGTTAACAAATACGCATATTTTTATGTAACAACATTAGGAATGATCACTTTAGCATTGTTTGGTTCATTTCTTGAACCATTGTTTCGAGGATCTAATTCATTCCCGCTCGTAATAAAATATCCTTTTTCTGTTGATCAGCAACCATTGCGAGCAATCGTGTATTTTCACCACTCGCTTGGATTGTATCAAGCATACTGTCAAGTGAGCTCTAATGTTTTTCTTGCGCTTTTATTATGGTTTACATCTGCGCGATTTGAAATATTAGGTAATAAATTTCGAATGACAACAAAATATACAGAATGGCAAAGCTGTATTAAAGAACATCAAGAACTCTTGAGGTATATCAAGAATTGAATTATAAATCTTTGCAATTATTTAAATTCAGAAACTTCACGATTTAGAGATCAATACATTTATCATTCGCATACATTTATGTATCATATTTGCACACATGTAAACGTTTAATGTCATGTGCCAAGTGTGCTAATTAATAATTCTTAATTTTTTTTTAAATGTTCAGGATTAAGACATTGCCTTATAATAAAAAGATTAGTGCTCTGAGTCAGTTCAGTATCGCATTGTCCTGCCGGATCATTGTCACTGCGCATCCGAGACAACTCATGCGATTATCAATTTATATTAAAATACGTGCGTTATCTCGCTTAGCAACGGGATTGTCCCTTCGGAAAGGCCCAAGTACAAGGTTCTTCTTTGTCAAAAGACAAAGGCACTGATCATCCTAGCCTGATCGCGCGGTCGATCCAGGCAGTCTTCAGCTAGAACTCACAGCGTACGCGCCGCAGCATCGCGAACTTGACTTTTTTGAACACTCTTAATGCAGCAGTTGCATTAAAGTTTCTCGCCGATTCGCAGAAATCTCGATTTATTTATCCGCCGTAATTACGATCTTTAGGACATTAAAATCGCAGAATATTAAACTCGCAGCAGTTTTTGTTCACTCTGTATTGGCATAATATTAAATACAGTTTACTTGTTATTTTTGTAATACGGAAATTATTTTGAACCTGCGTCCTTTCTATCTGTCGCGTGCAATCGTGAACATCAAATATTAATCTTATTTCGGAAGAATAGTAAAAAATGCTTTATTCAAAGTATACGTCATCACTAGTTATACGTTTTTTGCATTTGTTTTTTAATTTGTGAATGCTCCCAGAAAATTTTTTTACATTTTGAAAAAATTTATTCACAAAACTTTTTAACATTTTTATAATGGTTAAAGTGTTTCTGGGTGTCAGGAATAAGATCTTGAATCAACGAACTCAAGGTCTTTGTTAGTTATCTTAGATTTTGTTACCCGTGAGTCACACATATCAATATTCGCGCTACGTGACTTCTCGGCTATTCTTTTATGATCCTATCCTCATTATTCATTATCTATCTCATTGTCTTTATTCCGTTCCGATCGCTCTACCAAGGCGGATGTATTCTCTTAAATAAAACTCTTGTACTTTTCAAGTTGCGCGGCCTTTTATTTACGGACCTTTTCGACAGGTTATGGGCCCAGAGTGCTATACGCGAGTGCCGCGAAATTCATAACAAGCCAACTAAACTGTTTGTGAGTGCGCTCAGTAATAAAAATTATGGCAACGATGTCAAGTGCACAAAACATTGAAAAACTAGACGGTGCAAACTTTGAATCATGGAAACTCATGATGAAGAGTGTGCTGATCTGCAACGAATTGTGGCCCTACGCAAGTGGAGCGGTAGTAAAAACGGAACAAAATCAAACTGAGTGGACAACAAAGGACCAGAAGGCCTTGGCGCTGATAACCCTGAGTGTCAAGAGCAGTCAACTGAGCCATATCAAACGAGCCGAGTCAGCAAAGGAGGCATGGAACCTACTAGTGCAACTATATGAGTCAAGGGGTCCGGTAAGGAAAGCCAGCTTGTACAAAAAGCTTTACCGCATGCGAAAAGATTCGGCACAGAGCATGACGTCATACATTAGCTCTTTTTGTGACATTTCGGAAAAATTAAAAGAAGCAGGAATAGACATACCCGACGAGCTGCAATCTATAATGATTCTGAATTCTCTGCCTTCTGAATATGAAAACTTTTGCATTGCCATCGAATCACGTGATGCTATACCAAACGTAGAAGCTCTGAAGTCCAAACTGATAGAAGAGGAAGCAAGACAAAAAGAACGAGATGCCAATCACAGCACTCAAGAGGAAAACGACGCATTAATTGCTAAAGACAAATTTAAATCATTTAATAAATATGTTAAGCAAAACCCGCGGGATTCTAAAAATAAATTAAAGTTTTCAGGAAAATGCTTTAAATGCGACAAAGTAGGACACCGTGCAGCGGATTGCAGAAGCGAAAAGAGACAGACGCACAAAGCAAACGCGGAGGATGCGATGTCTGCGGCCGTACTCTCCTTGGAAGCGCATCACTCAAATGAATGGTGCCTGGACAGCGGAGCCACGCGTCATATGTGCAACGATCCGAAGAAATTTCTTCAACTAACTGAAGACGCGGGCTGCCAAGTATTTACTGCAACCAACCAAAGCATGAGGCCAGCCGGAACAGGCACAGTAAAGCTAAGTGTAAAATCTAGAGGAAACGCAGTAAGCCATCTAAAATTACAAGATACCCTCTTAGTTCCTGAATTTCGGAACAATTTGCTTTCAATATCTTGCATGACGGACAACGATTATACCGTTGTATTTACTAAAGACTTTGCAGAAGTCAAGCGCAAAGATGGAACTGTGGCAATTAGAGCAAAGAGGCAAGGCCATTTATACGTTACGAGCCCCGCACATATGGATGCGAACAATGTCACCGCACTGGATTCTACCCCGGAAGACACAAAACAACTTAGATGGCATGAGAGATATGGACATCTGAACTATCAGGATCTCAATAAACTGAAACGAGAAGAAATGGTCCAAAACATGGGCATGGAGCCCATACGAGAAAAATTAAACTGTGAAGTATGCGACAAAGCGAAGATCCATCAATTACCGTATACCGAGTCGACGAACCACTCCAAAGAAAAACTCGGATTAATACATTCAGACATTTGTGGTCCCTTTAACGTTGAATCCATAGGAGGAGCGAAATATTTCGCAACATTTATAGACGATCACACAAGATATACGCAAGTGGTCATGCTAAAGAAGCGCTCAGACATTCTGAACGCCTTCAGGATTTATAAGAAAAGAGTTGAAAAAGAAACCGGTTGCCCAATCAAAAAGATCCGCACCGACAACGCCAAAGAATATGTATCAAGGGAATTCACCGAATATCTTGAAACCGAAGGTATTGGACGACAATTAAGTGTGGAATACACTCCACAACAAAACGGAATCGCCGAAAGAGCGAACCGCACTCTTGTGGAAATGGCTCGCTGCATGCTGATACAATCAAATCTACCAAAAAGCTTATGGGCCGAAGCGATAAACACAGCTGCATTTATAAGAAATAGATACCCATCAAGAAAACTTGGGAACATTACACCAACGGAAGCATGGACCGGCACGAAACCATACGTAGGTTTCATGCGCATCTTTGGAAGCAAAGTAATCGCCTTGAACAAAGAAGGTAAACGCAATAAATTTGAACCCAAAGGAGAAGAATACATTTTAGTCGGATATTCTGAAGAATCAAAGGCTTATCGCCTTTGGAAACCGAAGACTAGAAAAGTTATTAAACGAAGAGATGTGCGTTTTCATGAAAAATTAAGTAAAGAAAACAGGCGAACCAACGATTACTTTGAAGCACCTACAGATATCCTGGGAACCGTCGAGCAACACGCGAAGAAGGAAACACCACATTCAACAGTCTCCAAGACTGAAAAGCAGGACATCAAAGAAGACAACACGGAAGATTATGCGACCTCACCGAAGGTGGAATCCTTCGAAAACGAAGGAATACGAGATACTTACCAACGAGGTCCCGGACGGCCTCGAGTCCAACGAACCGGCCGACCAGGAAGACCAAGAAAATTATTCCAAGAGGCAGCCAATTTTACCTACAAAAAGGATCTCGATGAACCCGACAGCGTAGAAGACATTTACAACAGGGAAGATAAGGATTTATGACTAGCAGCGATGGAAGATGAATATAATTCACTTATACAAAACAATACATGGACGCTTGTGGAACGTCCACAGGACGCTAAAATTTTATCCAATAGATGGGTATTTAAGTTAAAACGCAAGCAAAACGGAGAAATTGACCGCTATAAAGCAAGACTGGTAGTACGCGGAAATGAGCAGCGAAAAGGAATAGACTTCGGAGAAGTTTTCTCACCCGTAGCAAGATTTGAAACTATTCGCACCTTTTTAGCTGCAAGTGTTCAAAATAAAATGCACATACACCATATGGATGTCATCTCCGCATACGTCCAAGGGGACCTGTCCACAACCATCTACATGAACCAGCCGGAAGGTCTCGAAATCAAGGGTCAAGAGGACAAAGTATGCTCTCTACAACGGCCACTTTATGGCCTAAAGCAATCTGGCCGTGAATGGTATAAGAAGCTGGATACTTACCTGTCAAGCATCGGCATGAAGAAAACTCAAACGGATCCATGTGTATATGTAGACAGCGATGCAGAAAGCGACGTGATAATTATTGTCTATGTTGACGACTTATTAATAGGTTCGCGCGATATTCGTAAGTTAAATGAAAGAAAACAACAAATGCAGCAGATGTTCAAGATGAACGACTTAGGCCCATTAAGTAATATTTTAGGTGTAAACGTGGAACGTGACGGGCCCACAGGAAAAATTAAACTTACTCAAACCAGGTACATCAACGACTTGCTCGCGAAGTTTGAAATGCAAGATTGCAAGCCAGCATCAACCCCCATCGAACAAGGCGTCAAGATCACCAAAGAAGATCGACCAAAAACAGAAAAGGAATTCTTAAAGATGCAAAATACGCCATACAGGGAACTGGTCGGTGGACTAATCTATTTAGCCAACGCTACTCGTCCCGACCTGGCATTCACCGCAAGCATGTTGAGCCGATTCTGCTCTCAACCTGGGCTACCACATTGGAAACTAGCGAAACGAGCCCTACGCTATCTTAAGGAAACTGCGAATTTAGGTATTATTTACGAAACGGATAGCAATAAATTACATGCATACGTCGACGCTGACTGGGGCAGTGACATCGATGACCGAAGATCTTTTACAGGAAGTGTCGTGATTTTAGCAAACGGACCGATCAGCTGGCAAGCAAAGAAACAACGTTCTGTGGCATTATCGACCATGGAGGCCGAATACATGGGATTGTCTGAAGTCACGAGAGAAACTATTTACTTGAAAGGACTATTGCGACACATGAAACTATCAAATTGTTACGATAATTGTACTACAATTTATTGCGATAATCAAAGTGCGATAGTATTAAGTAAAGATTCCGTACATCATTGTAAGAGTAAACATATCGATTTGAGATATCATTTTGTTAAAGAAGTCCAGGAACAGGGCGAAATCAAAATTACGTATACGAGCACAGACTCAATGACGGCGGATATACTTACCAAACCTTTATCGACAATTAAACACTATCGCTGTATAAAACAATTAAATTTAGTGAGTACGTCGATAGGAGGGGTGTCAGGAATAAGATCTTGAATCAACGAACTCAAGGTCTTTGTTAGCTATCTTAGATTTTGTTACCCGTGAGTCACACATATCAATATTCGCGCTACGTGACTTCTCGGCTATTCTTTTATGATCCTATCCTTATTATTCATTATCTATCTCATTGTCTTTATTCCGTTCCGATCGCTCTACCAAGGCGGATGTATTCTCTTAAATAAAACTCTTGTACTTTTCAAGTTGCGCGGCCTTTTATTTACGGACCTTTTCGACACTGGGAAAGTGCGTAAGACATCGATAAAAACAAGTGGTAGAAGAGGCCAAGTCCGGTAAATACAGCAAATGGGGCAAAAGTACTCAGTCAAGTGCAAAATGATGTTTCTGACCTTTTTCACTGTGTGTGATGGGGCGTTGTCATGCTGCAAAATCGCTTTTATATGTTTCGTAGCCTAATCTGGGCGCTTTAAGATCAATGCATGGTTGGTTCAAATTGATCATTTGTTGACAGTAGCAAACAATATTAACTGTTTCACCTGATTTCAAAAGCTTATGACACGACGCTCTTCTGATTATACCAAATGCACATCATCGTTTTTCTTCCAATGTAATTATGTCTTACCGTCAATGTGGATGGTTTTCCAGGATCAATTTATTACGTTTTGGGTTTTCGAAGTATACTCTTTTTTTGTCTCTAGTGATGATCCGATACAAAAAAACTTCTATTCCAAAAAAGCAAAACTTCGCACACCGTATTTCGCTTTTTCATTTATCTGTTGTTCAGATAGTAATACCCATTTTCCTACTTCTGGATTTTTTTCATGGCATGTAGATGATCAGAAGTGGTTTGACAATCAACATTTAATTTCTTTGCCATTTGTTATTGAGTTTGCTTATTGTTTTTATCCAACAGTGTTTGCGATACAGCGTCTTAAAATTTTTTCAGCTAATCCAGGCGTTTTTTTATCTTTTAAGTCAAAATCACTACTTTTAAATTGTTTAAACCAACGTACATAAGTATCTTGCGTTAGGACATCATCAATGCAAGTTTCCGCAAAGATACGACGACTTTTATTTGCGTTTTTTATTAATTAAACAAGAAAAGCAGTACGTGCCGTAAATGCTCTTTATTTAATGTAAAACTTGACATATTTACCACAAAAAAACTATGATCTTGAATCAAAATTGTTTGAACATTATCAGCGCTTGGAAAACTACAATTATATCAACATGTTTGAATTTTACTTATTTTATTCATGTAGGGCCCCTCCATTACTAGCTACCGATTGACTTTGCTAGGTTGTGTAACGTGGTCTGTTTTATCTCGCGGTTTTCGGCGTCAAATTACCGACCTCATTATGTACCGACTCGCGGAAAATTTGACGATACCGATGATGTAACAAGCTATCGCGTCGGCGCGGTTGGCCTGGTAACGGGCCAGTTTGCGGGTCTCATGGCAGTCGTATGGAGACCGAGGTACGTGGTACCAAATTCCGTTCGCGGAGAAGTGCACGACGAGAAAGGTGCTGAAGCTGACGCCCGACAGGGAAGATCTGCATCAATTTTCCGCCCGCGAAGGAAGATTTATCTGGTTTTCGCCCTCGAAGATCTCGCATCAATTTTCCGTCCGTCGGGACCGACGACGACGAGAAATAGCGACCGGCGAGCTGCCGTTCACGCGGCTATCACGTGCCGTACCGTGAGTGCCCGTTTCGTGACGGAGGGCTAGGAGTTTTCTCGGTCCAGGAAAATTAATTGTATTTTACTAACAGGTTCCAGCCAGGGGCTGGCGAAGTATCGGGCCGGATTTATGGAGGTAAGCGGCGAGAAGCCGTGGGCTGCACGTAGCTATCACGTGACCGGCAGGCCGAGCACGGGGTACCGGCACGAGGACCGCAACGACGCAGAGTTTGGGGACGACAACGACGGTCACCGCCGCGCTGTGGGACTATACCGGGTGCATCCTGGTGCGTTCAGCCACCGGGCGAGTTTGCCGTTTGCGGAGTACCATGTTTGCCGCGTCGCGGGACGTCGCGCCGCAGTCAGCCATCACGAGAAGACAGCGTGCGGCGAGTATATACGAACATTACGTAGTGTGGAGCCTCGGAGTAAAGGGGGTGTTTCGAACTGGAATTCGTGTGTGCCACGGCACGTTCTGCGCGCGTGAGCGGAAGATTTCGGAATTTGCGTTTTTATATTGGTGTGCCGCAAGGCTTATTTCTTGTATTACCGTGGCGTTCGTACTTTACCGTATTACGGTAGATTTTATTGAGTGCGTTCTTTTGAATAGTTTTGCGTTGTTCGAAATCAAGGCATTGTTTTCTTTAAAAAAACGATAAAGAGTCTTAGTCATAATAACATTGCGTTGTAAAGCCGGATCTATGTCATAGCGCATCCGGGACAGCTTATGCGATTATCAATTTGTACTTCAATACGTGCTTTATCTTGCATGACGACGGGAACATCCCTTCGGGAAGAACCGTCTTTCCAAAGATAATCCTTTGTCTTATAACAAAGGAGAACCAGTAATGAACCGTTTGCGCGTTCGAACTAGTCAGTTTACGACTTGCATCCATAGCAGAAGCATCGCAGTCTACCGCAGATTCGCTGTAATCTTAAATCCGCCGTGATTTACTTCCTTCGCTTAAATCCGCAGAGATTTCGCGTTATATTGGCTCATTAAAATAAACTCGCTCACGTTTATTTTAAAATCTGTACTCAGCATAATAAAACAGTCCACTGCAGTACTAATTAAATTCGAATTTATTAAAACCTAACGTGCAAACGTTAACATGCGTTCCGTATTTTGCGTTCCGTAGTTTTTGCGTTCCGTAGTTTTGCGTTGCGATAGGCACTGCGAGCCTTTATTTTGTTATTTTGTTTGCATCGTGTAAAATCTACAGCGTCGTTTTTGTGACCCAACGGGCAGCGGCGGCTGAGGTCCGGTACCGTTTCGGATAACACTTTGTGCTAGATTATGTTTGTAAATTTTTTTTTTATTTTTGATAGAGACACAAGGTACATTTTGGTCCTCGAATTACCTTTAATTTTCTTTTGTATAGTTCATTCCTTGTATGAGTCGCGGGTTCATCCCCGTCTTCGGTATCGTTTAATTTTTTTTGTAAAAGAATTTTTGGTTTAAAAAATTTTTTTGTTTGTGAATTAAATAAATTTAGCACAGTTGCTAGGCGACAAGTAACAAGAGTTTTTAAAGAAATACCGAAAAGAACACTTTTTCTTTTTTGAGAGAGAGAACTGCTGCTTGTTAGTAATGAATGCAAAACTTTTGTATCGTTTATTCACAGATAATCAGTAATTAACTATTTCTTTCATATTCCATAATAATCCACTGAGTATTAGTTAACAAATCACCCATCATCTCTACAAATTTGAGGACTCAGCCGGGATCGTGCTCAACGAGAAAAACATTGACAAAGACGATATCTAAAAAGTGAGGTTACGATGATTAGCGCTTGCAAGTATTGACGACGACGACGATAGAAAAAGCTTTGTGAGTAGCTGTTACGATTTATCTATAAGAAATAAGATATCCACGATCGTCAGGATGGAAAATTTAGAAAAATTTAAAGTTGTAGCGAACAATTTGAAAGTGGGATCTGTCAAAGCCATAAAAACTCTGCACAAGATTGTCTTCGAACAAGAAGGAGACAGAGGCAATAGGAAAAAACTCTGTGAATTTAGAAGCTTCCCGTTTACAGCTGGTTTAGAAGAATTCAGATCAAAGATAGGATTCGTTGAAGTAAATTTTATATGGGGCAATTTGATCTCAGTGTGCAACGTTTTAACTATTGATTATAAGGGAACAAAGAAGGAATTAGTCCATCGAATATGTAAGTATTTGATGGACCTTGACGTGCTCAGAGAGGCGAGCAAGGTTGAAGAAAAAGAAAATGAATACGACGATCAAGAAAATGAAGGAAGCGTGAAACAAGATACTTATAAAGACAGAGACAAAGACAACGGAGACACCAGTGAAGACGACGATGAAAACGACGATGGAAACAACGATGAGAACAACGACGAAGACAATGATAAAGACGATAATAAAGACGACGAAGAAAAAAGACGATTTAAAGTGAGGAGAAATCAGAGAGTATCAAGTTCTCTATGACTTTCAGAGACGTAGAAGATTCTATAAAGCAATTCGATGAAGAGAAAAAATATCCAGTCGAACAGTGGACCGAAGATACAAAAAAGTCAGGTGAATTGTATGGATGATCCGATATACAGATGTTAGTATTTGTCAAAAAATCTCTTACAAGGGAACCTCGCAAAGTGGAAAATTAAAAAAAATCTGAAACTTTACACACATTTAGAGGTCAATATTAAATAAATTAAAACAATAATATTAGTTGCTAATATTTGGTTTTAAGAGGTGAAACCACCCCTCAAAGTTAATACCGCCTTACACTTTTTTCGATATATCTCGAAAACTATTTAAAATATAAAAAAATGTTTCATACAAAAGTTTTATGGTAACAATAGTTTTATTTAACTGCAGTAACAAAATTAAAAAAAAAAATTTAAACAAATTTTTTTGTTTAATTGTTATAAAATTTTATTTTATTTTATTACTAGAGCTAAATAGAACTATTTTTACCATAAAACTTTTGTATGAAACATTTTTTTATACCTTAATTACTTTTCGAGATATATTTAAAAAAAGTATAAAGCCGTCTCAACTTTGAAGGGTGATTTGACCTCTTAAAATGAATATTAAATATATATATTTTTTGTTTTCTTTAATTTACGTAATATCTACCCCTACATGTATAAAAAGTTTCATTAAAATCCAAAATTTCGAATACGCAACGTTTTTTTGCGGCAACAACAAAAAATTTTACAATATCTGTTGAAAGAACCGCAAGGTTTGAAGTAAGTGCGCCTCGTGCGCCATGTCGGTTGTGTTCATTGGATGCCAACTCTGTCTCCCGCTCTCATTGGTAGCTTGAAAAACGCACACCACTAACGTGTGTGTTTCGTCGATTCAGTCTCGAACAGTCGTGCGTAGCTGTCGCACGTGTTCCCTTAGTGATAAGAAAAAGTGAATATTGCACATATTCCCGAGACCCGCTTTTCAAGTTGCTGAGCTAATACACGCAGTGCAACATATCGTAACGTTTATTCTGAAGGTCAGAATAAGTACGTCTGCAGCCGTCAAGCTCAATCGTTTATTGCGCCGCAAAAGGCCATTCTCTGTGTTTCACGTCGCAAGGCACGTGGTTTCTACGTCTCACAGGCTAACTGATAAAGCGTCTTAAGGACGTTCGAGCATTGCGCAGCTAAGCTGCTTCGCTAGCCCCGTTTGTGGGCGACGGCAATCTTTATTTCAGCGTAATTATTCCTAACAATACATTCCCGAGGAGCGGCATTGCATGAGGCGATTCTAACAATTGAAGGACGAGCCTGTTACACGAGAAAGACGAGCCATCTTGTATGAACACGAATCTGAGAGAAAGAGAAGCGATCGTTTTCTTCTTTTGGTTGATGCCTATTTATACAGGGTGTCCCAAAGTCATGTAGACAAACTTTGGAACTATGTAAATCTTGTCATTTTAAGACGAAAAGTCCTTTATCATTTTTTATTCCGAGTAATATTAAGCGAGATAATAATTATTGAAAATTATGTCTTTTGGGCGGAACTTACTGCCCCCCACACCGCGCGGAGACGCTCTATCCGTCGGTAGTCCCCAATCCTTGCGTTCTCGATCATCGATAATTTTCTTTGTATTGTTATGCGTTGTCGCCTTTCTTTAATTCCTGGTTTAAACCAGTTTATCTAGGCGGGCCGATCGTAACCGCCTGTCTCGCCCCGCGCGCCTTCACTTTTCTTATCGATGATAGAGAACGCAAAGATTGGAGACTACCGATTGATAGAGCGTCTCCGCGCGGTGTGGGGGGCAGTAAGTTCCGCCTAAAAGACAGAATTTTCAATAATTATTATCTCGCTTAATATTACTCGGAATAAAAAATTATAAAGGACTTTTCGTCTTAAAATGACAAGATCTACCTAGTTCCAAAGTTTGTCTACATGACTTTGAAACACCCTGTATATATTAATGCGTGAGTCTATCGTTTCCTAACCAATTGGGTAAGACCGTTAATTTCTACTAATTGATTTCTTTATTTTTGTGCAGATGTTACCTTTACATTTTTGGATAGAAATTCTTTATGTTATTCTTATCTAAATCAGAGCAACGGAAACTTGGACCGAGACATATGAGAACAGGAGACAGAACATCGAATAAAGCGACAACCGTTATTGCGTATGCGTTACATCATATGTTAGAAATATCAGCGCCAAGCATTCATACATTTCTTTAAACAATATCCTTAAGTAAAAACTCCTTGTTATAGTTTCATCTAAGTAAAGTCTATAGGAAAAGATTTTTGTCAATCAATTATACATATACGTTTTACTTTTAATGTTTTATTTTTATTTGCTGACGTTACTCCGACTATTTGTTAACTTTACATCGAATTATGACATTAATTTTATTTATTTATTTATATGTCTATATTTATAATAGAAGCAAAAAAAAGGAAAATAGACCCTTTATCGAATCATGTAATTCAATTTTTCTATGATTTACAGATGTTGGTGGAATATTCAAAATTTTCAATAAAGTAATTAACATATTGATAACATTCGCAGGATTTGTATGTACCATTTTGCTTTGTTGTACTTTATTAAAGATAGTTTTCTTGAAAATTAAAACTTTAACAATCTTTTAAACTAGAATGGAGCTTTAAACTTGCGAGCTACTTTTATACTAAAATTATGCGTAATATTTCTCGCCTTAATAAAGTCTTGAATGATCTTATTTGCACATTATTCACGAAAACATGTTTATCTTCTAATGTAATACGACGTAATTTCTGATTTAAATCATTTAACATATTTATTTTTAAATACATATCAATTTTTCTTTTTTTGCTTCTATTATAAATATAGACATATAAATGAATAAATAAAATTAATGACATAATTTAATGTAAAGTTAACAAATAGTCGGAGTAACGTCAGCGAATAAAAACAAGACATTAAAAGTAAAACGTATATGTATAATTAATTGACGGAAACTCTTTTCTATACACTTTATTTAGATGAAATTATAACTTAAAGTTTTTACTTAAGGGTATTGTAAAATTTTTCGTTGCTGACGCAAAAACACGTTACGTATTCGAAATTTCAGATTTTGATGAAACTTTTTATATATGTAGGGGTGGATATTACGTAAATTAAAGAAAACAAAAAAATATATATTCAATATTTGATTTTAAGAGGTTAAATCACTCTTCAAAGTTGAGACGGCTTTATATTTTTTTTAAATATATCTCGAAAAGTAATTAAAATATAAAAAAATGTTTTATACAAAAGTTTTATGGTAAAAATAGTCCTATTTAGCTCTAGTAATAAAATAAAATAAAAAAATTATAACAATTAAACAAAAAAAATTTGTTTAAATTTTTTGTTAATTTTCTTACTGCAGTTAAATAAAACTTTTTACCATAAAACTTTTGTATGAAACATTTTTTTATATTTCAAATAGTTTTCGAGATATATCGAAAAAAATATAAAACGGTATTAACTTTGAGTGGTGATTTTACCCCTTAAAACCGAATATTAGCAGCAAATATTATTTTTTAAATTTATTTAATATTGGCCCCCAAATGTGTGCAAAGTTTCAGATTTTTTTTCATTTTTGACTTCGCAAGGTTCCCTTGTTAAAGGTTTAGCGAAACTATTTATTCGAGGAGAAAGAGGTTTAACGACGTGGAAAAAATTAAAGAAGACACTCAAGAATGAATTCAGTGACATAATACACAGTGCAGAACTGCATTAGTTACTGAGTAAGAGAAAGATGAAAAATCAGTCAGTACAGGCGTACTTTTTAGCCATGAAGGACGTGGCGAGGGCACAGGCCTCGCCACTAAAGGGTGAAAACTCGCCTTGGACAGCAGAAGGCCGTCCACCGGAGGATCACAAGCAAACATCGGCCCAGACGGCACCGGATGCGCCGAATATAGTTCGCCAGACGTCCACCAGTCCGGCGAAGGCGCGCGCCGCCAAGTTGAGAGTGGGAGTTCTCCCACTCTCATCTCGGCGGCTATATAAGCCGAGCTCGCGGCAGAGCAGGTACTTTGTCCGGTTCCAATCCTTGACCCGAACACATCCTCCAGATCCTAAGGCTTCGGGCGCTCCCGGTCAGTGTTGATAGACCAGACGCGTTTTCTCGCGCATGCGCGGCGAATAGGACCTCAGTCGAGCATACGTTAATGTAAAAGAGAAACCCTCAGGCGCCCATACATATATAATTTTACTAAAAGTAATCAAATTTTTTTAATTATTTGTTTAAATATATTTTCTTACTATTAATAATAAAATAAAAACTTATATATAACAAAAAATCTGAAAAATAAAGAAGGAAAGAAGAAATAAAATATATGTTTAAAATAAAAAATATATATAATTTATTTGGCGGAATCTCATACAGAATACCAACATTTGTTGCAAGGATAAGGAAAACCGTCAAAAACCTTACCAGTATTCATAAAATAAAATCTGTTACTTCATATAATTAACAAGTAATAAAATTTTTCGCATTTGCATTAATGTTTGTTATGTGTTTAACCGATTGCGAGTGTCTTAATAAATCAGATTTGCAACATTTGATGAGCTTGTTGCACACAGTACCATTGCATTATTTTCATGGTAAGGAGCCAACCATCTTTTAAAAGCTTTATCATCTAGCCATGATATTTGAAATTTCCTAATAATTGTTTTTCCCAACACCTTTTTAATTGCTCCTTTTTTATTTATATCAATTTGATAGTAATTAATCTTAGCTTACCTTTTAACCAACCTGTCAAGTACCCGTCCCGCCAAGACTATGCTTGGTAAGCTCAGTGATTGGCGGACTCGACACTTGATTCAATTCATTGATTGGAAGGCGGAGATTGGCAAGTTGTACGCTTAAAGACTTGTGTAAAAGATAGGTTAAAGAAAGTATACATTATTTATTTTTTATATATTTATATGTTTTTAATAGATTTATGTACTTATATACTTATATATTTATATACTTATATATTTTTAATAGATTTAATGTTTAAAGAATTCTAATTTACATGACGAAACAAAAGTGTTTTTAGAAAATTGGTTTCTTATTACAAAGAAAATACATGTTAAACCATAACATAATTAAAATAAACCTTTTATTTTCAAAATATGTGTTACATTTTTATATTGCAATTTTTTGTTAAATTTACTATTTTATTTTATTTCTGTACAATTAAATACATAAAAAATATATACGGGTGCCCCTCTTGTAAGGGTCTTCTTCTTATAGTACCGCATATTGGACTGAGGTCCTATTCGCCGCGCATGCGCAAGAAAACGCGTCTCGTCTATGAACACTGCTCCCGGTGAGAGTTTCCGCTGCCTTGGGCGCTCCCAAGGCAAAGTATAGATTCAGGTTCCTGGAGACCTCGGGCGCTTCCGAGGCTCCACCACCGAGGCGACCGAATACCGCCGGCGCCCCCGATTACCCCGGACTACCGAGATCCCCTAGATGGACGCTCCCGTCCAGGCTTCGGATCTATCATACGGCATTCAGCCGTCGACACCGCCGTAGTCGGGCACTCTTGACTGCCGCCGACATCCCGGGCACTTCGTGCCGACACGATCATGTGTTTTGCAGGTTTCGGGGGAAACCAAATGCAACTGAAAGGATATTTTGAAGATGTTGTGACTATAAATAACAATGATTACCATGTAATAATCTATGTAGTAACTGATGACGTCATGAAGATGAGCGTTGTGATAGGTAACAAATTACTGTCTCAAGCTGATGTAAATATTAATCAAGATGTGTAGTAATGTTCGAGACGAAATGGCGATGTTGTTAGGCCGATGGATGGAAAGATAGTGTCAAACGATTTTAAATAAACACACATCTCGTCTCGTAGGAATTGTAACTTCCGTTTTATTCCTCTCAAATAATAAAAGAGAGATTGGCGCGACCGAGACTCGTGAAAGCCGGCCCGTCGTAGATGACCGCGCGCGGAGACCAGAAACTGCCCCGTTTTACAAATAGCGTCCAAATTTTACAAAAACTGGTATCATATTACCTCGAGAAGAAACAAAGACGTCTAGCCGGAGCCGCTCTCCGCTGCCTTTTATATTAGGAGCCCCCCTTGTCGCACTCCTCATCTCGCCGCTATTTTAAATTTTGCGTTCCTTAACGTTTCTGTCGAAGTTTTCACGCGTCTTATAAACACAAGTATTTATTTTTCAACGGGCATCGAGTCGTTGTCAGGTGCTGCATTAGCCTCTGTTTTTCGACTTTTAATTTCATCGTTATTCGGTTTATAAAATTTAACTTTGCGGTCGCCAACAAGTAATAAGAGTTAAAATATTAATTTCACGTATTATTTATTTCATTATCAATTTATTCATAGAACTATTTACGCTCAATATTAACTTTCTTCAGGGCCAAGGTCTTATTAATTTTCTGCAAACCTTAACCTTGATATAATAAGATTACTTCAAAGGAATAGATATAAATCCTTTCCGATCATCGTGCGTTAGCAACGATCAAGGAGTCAGTTTCATTCTGACGTTATAAGACGGAGATCTGCTCCGCATAAAATAAACCATTAAATTCTTTAAATTTGTGGACTTGTTCTTTTCAAATCTTGAACAATCCTTACAGATGAAATTATTATTAAGAAAATATTTAATGAAAATACCTTACCATTGCATTATACTATTGACGTTACCGTTCCTAAAGTTGGCAATGTAAGTATAGTACAAAAAAAGGAAGTAGAAAAAATTTTAGAGCAATATCAACCAAAGAAGACTAAAGATTCAAATATACGTATGACAATTAATGTGACCAATGCCGAGAAGATTTTTGCAAGGCCTAGACGCTTACCATCTCTGGAAAGAAATGTAGTAGACGAACAAGCCGAGCAATGGATTAAGGATAAGGTGATTGAACCGTGTTCATTCGAATACGCCAATCAAGTACTGGTAATAAGAAAGAAGGACGGTTCACCCAGGATTTGCATTGACTATTGTGCGATAAATAAGATTATATTAAAACATCATTATCCCTTACCACTAATAGAAGATATTTTAGACAGACTACAGAATGCTCGAGTTTTTAGCATACTGAATCTCAAGAATGGGTTCTTTCATGTATTCATTGATGAAGCTAGTCGCAAATACACCTTATTCGTAACACGCAATGAACGGTACCAGTTTCTCAAGGTGCCATTCGGATTGTGCAATTCCCCTGCAGTATTCCAACAATTTATAAACGAAATCTTTAAAGATTTTACAGCCAAAGGAATAGTATTACCGTACGTGGATGGTCTTATTATACCAGCGATGAATAAAGACGAAGCAGTTATCAGACTCAAATGGTATTAGATCGAGCACAAGAATATAGATTGCAAATTAATAAAAAGAAGTGTAAACTATTAAAGAGGCGTATTGAATTTTTCGGATACATTATTGAAGACGGAAAGCTGTATCCTTCATCGGACAAGACAAGAGCGGTAGCAAGAATTTTAGAGCCCACTACATTGAAACAAATACAGAGTTATTTGGGACTCACAGGATATTTTAAGAAGTTTATATCCG
This sequence comes from Cardiocondyla obscurior, assembly GCF_019399895.1. Taxonomy (NCBI): domain Eukaryota; kingdom Metazoa; phylum Arthropoda; class Insecta; order Hymenoptera; family Formicidae; genus Cardiocondyla; species Cardiocondyla obscurior. Next base: position 4,740,217 of record NC_091865.1, on the reverse strand, counting down.
GATATTTAAAGATAACCAAGCCGTTAAGTGATCTATTGAAGAAAAAGACGCCGTTTCAATTTGAAGCTGAAGAGAAATACACATTCAATAAGCTAAAAGCACTGTTAGCCGAGGAACCAGTTCTTAGTATCTATAATCGGAATTATAAAACTGAAATTCACACGGATGTTAGTCAAGATGGTTACGGAGCAGTCCTGCTACAGAAATTGCCAGTTGATAATCAATTACATCCTGTGCATTACATGAGCCATAAGACGACGAAAGCAGAAAGAAAGTATTCTAGTTATGTACTTGAAGTTCTAGCGGTGATAGCAGCATTAAAGAAATTTTGTGTCTATTTAATAGGCAAAGCTATTAAGATTGTTACCGATTGTGCTGCTTTCCAACAAACAATGTGTAAAAAAGATTTAACTACACAAATCGCCAGATGGGCATTACTACTAGAAGAATTTTTATACAAAATTAAACATTGTTCAGGTTCTCGCATGAAACATGTACACACATTAAGTCGCAACCCCGTGATGATGTTAGATATTGACAACATCGTTCCGAAGATTAAGAGAGCACAAAATGCTGATGAGTATATTCAATCCATTAAGAAATCTTTGGAAGAAATTACTCATGAAGATTACAGATTACAACATAGATTAATCTATAAATTTGTTGATGGATGTAAATTACTCTTAGTTCCAAAATCAATGCAAGATAAAGTTGCAAGCTGCTGTCATGAAAAGGATCATTTCGCGGTTAAACATACTAAAGAAGAAGTCAAAAGAGAGTTTTACATTCCTACATTCCTAATTTGAGAAGCAAAATAGAAAGCTGTATAACGAATTGTTTAAGATGCATTCTGATAAATAAGAAGGCGGGAAAACAAGAAGGATTCTTGCACCCGTTAACTAAAGAAGATGTACCTTTGCATACGTACCACGTGGATCACATGGGTCCACTCGAATCAACGCAAAAAAATTATAAGCATATTTTCGCAGTAATTAACTCATTCACCAAGTTTATATGCTTTTATCTAACTAAAACTACTACGTCGCAAAAAGTCATACAGAAGCTGGAATTACAGAAGACTGTTTTTAAAAATTCAAGTTCGATTATTTCTGATCAAGATACGGCGTTCACTTCAAATGAATTCGAAGAGTACTGTCGTCAAGAGAATATTCAACATGCAAAGATTACCACCGGTTTATCACGATCTAACGGGCAAATTGAACGCATTAATCGTACTATCATACCCGTTTTATCCAAGATGACGATAGAAAAACTGAATAAATGGTATAAACATGTGCCTAAATTACAACAGATACTAAATTCCACATATCAGCGTAGCATCGATACCACTCTATTTGAACTACTATTTGGAACTAGGATCAAAACTGACTGTTAGACATTCGGCTGCCGCGTGCGGCATCGCTTGCAAGGCGTTGACGAGCCGACGCGTGCTCGTTATTTTTGGCACAAAGCAGCTGATCGCGACACGCTGTCAGGCCCCGAGCGCGTGACACGGTGTGTCGGGCGTTGCGCCGTGTTGTGATTCAGCGGCGTGTTGTGCTGGATCGCTATCGCGCGATTGTTTTTTGACCAATGCCAAGGCTTAGCGATCGTTTTTACCTTTTTTGGGCATTGCCGCGAATTCGCGAGCGTTTTCTAGGAAGGAATGCCCGGGAACTCCAGTAGCGAAAAGCCGTTGAACAAAGCGTGTCGGTTCCGCGAGAGCTCCGAGTTCAACGGAAAACCAAAAGGCGACAATTGCGGTACCGTGCGAGCGCATCGCGAGACCGCGAATTTCCGAAGCGAAGTTTTAGCCGTGCTGGCGAAACTGCAAGACATTTGTAAATAGTGTATATAAGGTGTAATTAAAGTGTGTTTTTTTGTGTATTTTCCTGCCTCGTCTTTATTAAACTCGCGCAAAGTATTCTCACAAAACACTGACAAAGATCTTAGAATTAAAGAGGCTATCAAACAAGAGATAATTTCTGAATTCAAGAATATTTGTAAGCAGATAAGATGCAAAGCTAAAGAGCAGATCAAGAAGAATCAAGAGAAAAATAAGAAGCGATATAATTTGAGACGCAGGGACCCACGGAAATACTATATTGATGATTTAGTAGTAATTAAACGGATTCAAGCTGGACCAGGGCTCAAATTGAAACCGAATTTCTTAGATTCTTATCGAGTAATCAAGGTCAAGTCTGGTGATACCTACAATGTCATAAAAGAAGGTTGCTAGGTGACAAGTAACAAGAGTTTTTAGAGAAATACCGAGGAGGACACTTTTTGTTTTTTGAAAGAGAGAGCTGCTGCTTATTCGTGATGAGTGCAAAACTTTTGTATCGTTTGTTCACAGATAATCCATAATTAAACATTTCTTTCATATTCCATAATAATCCACTGAGTATTAGTTAATAAATTACCCATTATCTCTACATTCAAGATAATCTATTTACAATGCACGGAAACTGTGGAGGTCACCTTGCTCTTAACTCTGAACTTACAAAGTTTTAAAATTAACAGTCGTTTCACAATCATTGTTTATTAACATGTCGTCCTAGTGATGTCGGTTAGAATTTTCGAGAGAATAAATTATCCGGTCGATGGTTCAGTTAGTTATCTTTGTCGAGATGTATGAGTGCGGAGAAAGTCGAGCTGCCTGCTTAAATGTGAGCGGCCACGAGATTATATGAATCTCGTGGCCCAGCGGGTAAGGTGTTTTTACTGAATGTGATTATGAGGTTCGGCCAACCTTGCAGTGAGCGTGAGAATGCATGTTGGTGTACTTATGTTCTGAATGTTTATAAGATGAGCCGTAAATCGATGAGTCGTCCTTAGTACAAGAATCAGTCCTTTAGAAAAACCAATTCGTCTTATCACAATTATCACCACAATAAATTTTCGCCCTCTACTCGCACACATGTCACTCGGATGAGAATCAACGTACAGTCGTTGACAGAAAGGTTGCAACATTTTTAAAAATAAATTTAAGAACACTGCGTTAATAAACAGAATGCGAACCGCTTTATTTGTTCATGTGCAATACATAGATATGATCATGTCTATGTATTACACATGAGCCAAAGTAACGGATCGCATTCTATTTATAAAAACAGTGTTTCTAAATTTATTTTTTTAAATGTTGCAATCTTTCTGTTAATGACTGTACAAGTGTCGGCATTGAAACCGGCATCGAGAAAGCTTAAAGATGGCGGCGCGATCAATCGTTTCGTCAATCGATTGGTCATTATTCGGCGTTGCGGTACGTCCAAGAGGTGCTGCCGCCAGTGAGTGCGGCGCACTTAAGCGCATTTTCCAACACAACAAAGTAACATAATAGTTTGAACTCTGAACCAATCCTTGTTTTCAGCGCCACCCACCAAAAAATTAAGAATTATTAACCGGCACATCTGGTACATATTTTTATATAATATTTACAATTTAGAAATAATTAGTATAGAATATAATTTATTAGCAAGAATATTCATTAAAATAAAAAAGATAGTAATAATAGTATAGGATAGTAATATTTTATTAATTTTTTTTTTAATTATAAAATTTTCTTACTTTAGCTTAACCTACGTGTCACCTACCAACTCCTCATATTTTGTATACCATTCTTTCTATCTCTCTATCTTTTCTTTTAATTTCTTATTATAATTAACTTAGTCTAACCTATCTTATCTTTATTTTATAACGTAATCGGATGTGCGCGTTCGCGGGTCGCCTCCTGGGTCCCCACACCCGTACACCCCACGCACATGTCCACCTGCTTTTTCTTTCCCCTTTGAACTTCCGCTTCCTCTTGTCTTTCTGTTACATTTCTTTATTTCCATCTTTCTTGTTCATTTGATTTCATTCACACTGTTTTTTTATTCTTCCATTCTTTGTTTTTCGTTTTTATTTCATACTCTTCCTTTCTTTTTCACTTTTCTCACTCTCAGTCCCCCTTTCATTTTTCTGCTGTTCTCCTCCAATTCCTCTAGCCATCTTTCTCTCTCATCTATTTCCCACAGAATCCAATCTACTGCCTCCTACCAATTTCCATTCCCTCCATTCTTCCACTCTGTGTACTCCTCCCATACATGTTCCTATGATCCTCTCTCCATTCCACAAAATGTACATTTTTTCTTTTTCTTTGTTTTCCATTATCTTTTTTCTTACAGAAATAATAATAATAAATATTTCGTTCAATATTACGGTTATAAAATGAAGTATATTTTGAATTGGCTGTACGGAATAAAATATCCTTTTACTGAACTAAAGTACATGTATCAATCTATGACTATCAGATCAGATTAAACCAAAAAATGCAAAAAATTATTGATATTGCTGTTTTTAATTGTGAGAAAAACCTGAAGCGCGGAAAAAGTATTGTTTAGCAATGCATGATAGACTGGGTAAATTTTATTAGATAGACTGTAACTAACTATGGTGGAAGGAAACGACGCATCACGTGGAGGCAGGAAAAGGGCGCTAAAAAAGAAATACAACGTCAATCGTTAAATCAGAACTTTAAGGCATAAAAACCTACCCCCTGCGTGAGAAGTGGAAAAAACCAAATTTTTTAAATACAAATAAATGCTCAAACTAAAAATACAGTAATTACCTTAATCTGATTGTTAGAAATATCCTTTTAAACTTCAGTGGCCAACGCTGGGCCCGTTAACAATTACAGTTGCTCGAACTGCATTATTTCATCTGCCGCCTCCTCTTGTATCGTAGTACGCTCGGACCACTTAGATCCTTAAAAAGGTAGCTCGCAGTAAAAACATCTTCGTGATAGCGTACATGTTTTTTCACCCTTTTCGTAGTAAAATCCGTCACACCAGCTCAGGTAAGTTTGCTTGCTCTTTGTACTTGCGAAAGACTAACTTGCACGTACTTACTATCACAGCGCCACAAACTAACGCTAACACTATCTTTTTGCAACACTGGCATGCCGGGAAGTTTGAAGACAGTGCAGGCCATCTTCTCCCAGAACAAGTATATAATAAAAGTTTAGCACAAATTAATCAAGTTTATTAAATGATAAAACAGCGCCGAGAAAAAGAGTTGTTCGGCGAATGGTAGTATGCACTCGCGACGTATTAGTTTCGGTTCACGCATGGAACAAAAAAATATTCCGAGGATGTTGCAGCAACAAACAAAATCTCAAGATTGGTTGCGGAGCTTACTGCTGTTGACAGGCTAATTTTCTTATTCTTTGTTCTACGAGAAAGTAATGTTACGGACAAGCCCAAGTGCTTGAAAGTAAAGTGTCAAATAGCCTATTAACTGGTATCTTATGCGATAAAGCGCGAAAAAGCGATAAAATACGAGAAACCGCCGATGCATGGCAACAAGTCGTAAAAATAAATGACAGGCTCAGACTAAACCCAGCGTATTGTTATGTTTTCAAAAGCACGATAACAAAAATATAAACACAGTGACGCTTTTTATTCTTTTTCTTATAAATTTTTGAATAGTTCTGAATAATTAAATTTGCCTACGAAATATTTGCTTATTTATATAGGTTGTTCAGACAGAAAACCGAGACCTAGCTGTCATGCAATATAAATCAAGAAAGAAGATAATATATTTTAATTTAAAATTAAACGTTTAAAAAAAATTAGTAAAAATTACTATTAATAATCTATGCACGTGTTAATAGATGACATATTAATTTTTCGTTTTAAAAATGTCAAAAGTTATGTACAAAAATTATGTTACGTCCCACTCCGTTTCTTGAATTTGCTCCTCATTAACAAGCACTGCACTGGTATGATTTCTGTGTGTTTTTTTTTTGTGTTGACGAACACCGCACTGCTATTCTTGTTAAAAATAGTGAGAGATCCACTGACTTAATAAGTTAAGGCTCTTGATTTGGAAAACGCTCCAAGTGAGGGTAACAAATTAAAAAACTCTTAAAATAAAAAAAAAAACCTCTTTTTACGTAAAGGCGCTGAGGTGGCCGAAAAAAAAACTTTTATGACTACAAGGTGACAAGTGCGCATTTCTCTCTACATGTTAGGTAACGCGTTTTATGAAAAACAGATACCGTGCGGTCAGCAGGAGAGCTGCCACATTTGAGGCAACGAGTAAAGTTATAAAACGGGGCAATTTATGATCCAAGATTTACTTGGCGTAATATGTGAATCATGATTTTTTTCTTAGATTTAGAAAAGAACGGATCCTGCAAAACCACATTCTCAGGAGAGAGCGAGATTAATAAAAATACCAGAGAAATATCATACTATAACGAGGTGTCCGCTAAACACCTCGTCCCGGCAAACAACAGCCGACCCGTCGGACCGACCATCGTCTGGCGGACACAGGGGCGCGGTGCGCCCCGACCCCGATTTTAAGCGATACCAAAAACGAACGCTCGGATAAGCCCTCGTGAGACTTGGCCGCATATACTGTGCCGTTCCGCATAAGTTAAGGCCGTGCGGAACCGCAACGAGCGCTGCGAACGTCTACCCCGATAACCCGGAAGCCCTGGGCCACGATCTATCGGATATAAAAAGGCTGGATCCGAAAAGATCTGGGCCAGTCTATCGAACTACCGAGCACCGTATCGGGTCTCCGCTCAGTAGAAGCCTTCTGGACAACCTAGAGTCGCTATAGCACAGGGGTCGAGTATTCTTGGCCTCTGTCAAGAATTCTTGGCCGCGACTCGACTCCTTTCTTGCGGGTTCCGGGACCGACCGTCACTAAGGATAAAAGCGGGGTAAAGCGTGCTTTGCCTCCACCGAGCGTTCTCGGTGTATCCCATGGCATAGGCCCCGACCCCGTCTCCGACCGTCTAGCCGGTTTCCTAGAGTGCGGCGCAATCTCGGGGTAAAGCGTGCTTTGTCTCCGCCGAGAGTTCTCGGCGGTTGCCCCCCGCGCTCCCGCCTCCTAACAACGCGTTCTTGATTAGGGGCTCTGCGCTAAATCCTGGGTTAAATTCACGCGACGAATCTATCGCGCGGATAAACATCCGAACCGTCACCGCACGTGCAGCACGCGCGTTATCGCGCACGATTCTGTAAATAGACTTTGTAAATAGACAGCTATAGAAATAAATGTAAATACATACACGAATAAACCCGCGTACGGTTTCATTCTTTCCCGCGGACACCCCGGCCGGACCTAGCATACGCGCCGACCCGCCAATCGCCGCGGCGGGTCGCTGAACCGTGTCCGGCCGCGCGGAAAAGAACGGGAGTGTTACAATACCAAATACGTAAGACGCCTAAAACCATAAACTTAAAGAGTTATGCTACATCATAAGTTACGAAAAAAGCCGACAAATGCTTATTCGGCCAATTCGGAGAAGCTACGAATTTTACTCTTTTTGAATCTAGACCTATATAACTTTTGTTTCTTTTAGACCAGTGCTTACTTTAAAATTAAAAATCGGAGTTAATGTTGATTTCATCGAATCCGATTTTTCGATGAAACTAGAAAGAACTTTTCCAAGGAAAGATCTACATTTATGTAACAAACTACCGAACAGGAAAATACTCAATTACCGGCGTATATGAACCGACTCTACAAATCTCTTGAACATCTGCAGAATTCTAGTAAAGTATAGCGATGCCAGTTTGAAGGAACATACAGCACGTTTGCAGATTGGTGGGAAAATAGTGGGGTTATGCTGTTAATGCTGTCTATATACACACTAAAGCGAAGGTTATGTCCGTGTATGCTTAAAGCATCGACGAGGTTCAAGCGATATAAAAGAATATATTTATTAATAGATTGCTAGGATCTGCTGTCTCTTTTGCTGCAGCTATCATACAGTACTCAAGCATTAGAAATGTTTTTGACATTTCTTATTCTTAACTTACTTCCTATACTTACTTCCTATACTGGTAATACTTTTTGAGCGTTTTTGGATGTTCGGCGCCGCGAAAGAAAAAATATAGACAAAAAAATATTACAATTGTTATGAGTGAATGTTTGAAACCGCCTGTAGGGTGCCAGTTAAGAAACTCAAGAGGCAATGTCTCAATAATAAATTTAAGGTTGTTATTCTAAATTATATTTTCGATACTTAAACCATTGTTGTGCGTTATCTTCCCAATAGTTGGACAATCTTTAATTTATCTTACAATATCTAGAATACCCCCTCCAGTCGAGGAATTATTTTTTTGTTGAGAACAAAGAAGTGACTCCTTGGCTAAAACTGTGCTTCTTGCAGTTAACAGTCGGTAGCAATTAACAATTCAAAGTAAACACATGTTCCTTCATTTATGATTAAAAAATCCAAATTTGTGTCGCAAATCGAGATGTAAACTGACCGGCCGAAATAGCGTTCGTTTTGCGGCGACGGCGGCTAGCGTGCGTAAGATAGTGTAGTGTGCATTATGCCATACAACAAAGCGCGTACATGTAACGCGGAGCGTCGGAAAAATTAAGAGGGAAGGGGAAAAATGGTGAAAAGATAATTCTTATTCACACGTGTTGATTAAAGTGAGTACGTATAAAATAGAAATATGTTCGACGCTCATAATTATACTTATAAATATAATTGTCGCCGTTTTAACTGCCGGTTTTATTTGGCGATTGAATAGGCATATTTATATATTTATATTTTAAATTAGTATTTTAATTAATTATATTATAATAATATACGTGTCATAAACAAAATTAGATTAACAATATTTGAACGTGAAAATGTTCCTATCGCTATTGTAGCACTGTTGTCATCGCGGAAGGAAACTTAAGGCTATTTTTGTATGTCTTATATTAAGGTTTATTTACAATATTTACAGTTTTATTTTTTTAGTCTTTTAAATCGTGTTGCTAGGACGCTTTCAACAAAAGTATAGAGGAAAAAGCCATGCACGGGATATTAGACCCGGCGTTCCCTGTGTGATATGTGTGGGGCCGTTAGGGTAACCCTAATCGGACCCCACCGCTCGTCTTCCGGGTATACAACAGGTTCGGAGTCAGAGGCCGAGGTTGTGGCCCACAGGTCCGTCTGAGTACTTGTGTCCGTCGTCAGAGGCGCGTGTTGAACGGCGTGCTTAGTCTCCTCCGTCTGCGTGCTCTGGTGTACGGGCAACGGCCGGGGTGTAGTCGGCACACGGTATCGAGGGCTGGTCAAGCGGTAAATCCATATGTCCCCGGGTAGGAGCGCAGCCCATGGTGGTCTGGTCAGCTGTGGTGGTGGCAGCCTCAATGCACACGGTGCCCACGGCCGTAGTGCTATTGGCGGCAGCTTCGGAGAAGGCTGCGGTATGACTGCCTGCTGGACCAATGTGACCAGCGGCTGTCCAGGAGGAAAAGTTTCCACAGCTACGATCCTGGGCGCTACTAGACCAGTGGTGCTATCCGGTGAGCTCGTAACCGGAGGCTGTGGCTTCTTTCGTCCCCTCCGTACCTTCTTCTTCCTGGTCGTCTCGAGGTCCAGGGTATTCGTAGCCGACGTCTCCTCCAACATGTATGCCGGGTGCGTTTGATCGCAATTGAGCACTCCGAGTATTACTTTTAAAAAGGCTTTCTCACTTGCTCAGCTGTAACTGACACTATCCCTAGGAATGTGCTCTAGATTAGGCTAATGCTAGCGTAAAGCAAAATTCAAATCTGATCCTCCGACTTATATAGAATCCTTAAAGTTATTTAACTCTCGAGAAAGCCGCGTTTCTTAGCGGCGAGCTTTCGTATTACACAACTTTTGTGCAGTTAACGAGTTGCCGTTCGGCAGGTGTTTGTGGCGACCATTAGTGGTCGTCACAGTTATAAAAATTTTGTTGGCTCTGAAAAGAACCGATTGTAGATGAAGCTTTAGAAACATTTATTCAATAATCGGCTCAATATCCGAATCGGTCGATCACTTGATTAAGCCGATTTGAAATCAAACTTATCAAGTTTGCAAGAAAATCTGGTCGGAATCGAAGTCTTTCTTAGACTTCTCTTATATGGTCGACTAACGCTGCCGTCGTCCTCTCTCATCGTGGTTTCTATTGCTGAACTATTTGCGCCCAGACGTTCTCAATAACATTTTAATCTGGTAAACGAAATGGCCAGTCAATCAAGCGGATCTCCGAATGATACCAAAACCACGCTTGTGTTTCATGTGACGTGTGCACTGCAGAATTATCCGGCACCATACGGATAATTGGCATGTCATCTTCAGAGTAAATAACACGTACTCAAGAAAAAAGAACTTTTTTGAGTATGCGAATATACTCTGCCGAGTTTATTCGCGTAGGAATGTGTACCAATTCTCTGATTGCAGTGTCGGATATCCACATCCACATTGCACATGAGAACCTTCTACTTCGGTGGATAAGCACAACATGATTTGGGTTCAGCTGTTGATCTCTTAGACGCCATACGTGTGGCTCGTATCAGCACACGATACAAAGACCTTTTTATCGGTCCATTTTATGGCTTTTCATTCCACACGGCTCGTTACCAGATTTTCCAAACAAAACGCGACCCGTTGCTCTTGATAACTAGGAGTCAACGGGATTTTATGAGCTGGACGATAGCAATAATACCCGGCTTCGTTTAAACGTCGCCGGGCAATCCGGTCTGACACCACGACGTTTGCTCTGTTAATCACCTTTTGGACGGTGCCAAATGGACGTTCCACAACAGCAGCAACTTCTTCTACTCGGGTTTTACGAGAACGAGGATTATGCGAACGGTGATCATGCAAAGCATGATCTCCGCTCTCATTAAATCGTCGTAACTATCGTTGTACTGTGAGTTCAGAGCATGGAATATCAGCAGCAATTTCTGCTACTGATTTTGCCGCCTGTCACATTCCGACGATGCAACCTCGTATTTCCGGGCACAAGATTAGAGCCATCGTAAATAAAAATCAACACTTTGAATAATGTGATCTGTTCACTGCTACGACACCACGAAAAGTAATGTTAAAAAATCAACAGCAACATCTCGGTAAGAATAATTGAAAAACGCGAGATAATACAAACGCAACACACAATTAAGCAACATTGTTTAGGGGGGTTTTCTAGTCTAGCGGGTCAAAAAGATCGATTTTTTTGCATATTTTGCAAGTATATGGTCTAGAGAATATGTACGCAAAAAAATTTATCGATCTGAAGCTTGGAGGCTCTTTTATGCACGCCGGAACATTTTCTCGTTAGGCCTTGCGGCGCGGCGCAAAACAGAGCGCCCGAAGCGTCTACCTCGGGATCTTTGTAATGCGTGACGCAGCTTTTTTGTGATATTATATTTTGCTTGTGTCAGGTAATTGTTATACTTTAGTAGGCTACTGGTTGAACAAGGTTCTTTATGTGTGTTTATCGATTGAAACATTTCAACAACGAACAGAGGCTCTGTTACAGAGCGTTTGCTTTCTCAGTTGGGTTTTGAACGTTGAAGCGAGCGAATACAAGTTAAAAATGGATATAAAAGGCTCGAAAAATAAAGTAACTCGTACAGTCATCAAAAAAAAAAAAAGAAATTTTCGAGGCAATCAACATACAGCTGAGCAGGATTCATCATTTGTAAGTACATCGGCAGAAAAACTGAGCAGTTCTAGAAATATCAAATTCTGTAAAGGAATTAAATCGCTCAAATTGCGCGCGTATGAGAGAGAGAGTAATTTGCGGCGGGCGGCGCTGTGTTAGCGCGAACCGATCCGAGCCGAGCCGAGAACACGGTGAACCGAGCAGAGTACGATAGCACGGCCAAGGGGCTAGGACGCAGTATTGTAGCAAACAAGAAAATAAAGTTTATTTCCCATACAAATTCCTTGTCTCAAAGAAGTTTGGTTAGTGTATTAGACATTTTTTCTCGGTTTTTTCAACAATAACCTCTCTTGTAATTTGCAAAAATTGCAAAAAAAGTATTGAGTTCTCTCCAACATCAAATCGTGGATTGGGATTCAAAATTTGCGTGAAGTGTAATTGCAATGAAACTGTTACGTCCGGAGGCCTCCACGATATATATATATATTTTTTCTTTTCGATTACTTTTCTTTTCTTTCATTTGACTTAAAATTCACTTTACTGTACCGGTGTACGATTGTCGCTGCTTAGTTACCCAGCACCGGTGATTATCGCGCGGTCGATACATCGTAATATATCAATTAATGTACCGATCGACCGCCCGACACATCACCCGGCGTTCACGCTCACGTTCATACTCTCGATCACGCTCACGTACACGTGAACATCACGTACACAAGGAATCGCCTAATTGTAATTTTACAATTAACGAGAGCGGCAACAATTTGGGCGCCATACAACAAAGCCAAACATAAAGAGATTTAAAGAAAACCTAAAGACATCTATTAAATACTTAAAATTAATAACAAACAAATGAAAGAAGAGAAAATAAGGCCGTACGCCTTTTTAAATAAACAAAATATTAAAGAAATGGAAAGCCGTGCGTCCGGATATTCTAAAGAAACAATTGCGTGAACTAAAAACCCAAGCATAACGTAAATTTAACAATCAAATAAGAAAATTATGTTTGAATATACCCGCAATGCGGAAGTAAACCCAGATATGAAAAAACAAGGTTCTTATTTGACGGTTAAATAAAATAATTAGCCGCGAGCGACCTACACCAACGAAATCACGATCATATAAAAGGGACGAGAAAAATATCAAAGTTGCAAAATTGAATATTTAAACTATTAAAAATCAAAATCCTTGACAAAGGAATTTCGCGGGGCAAAAGGAGAATCCTTACTCCCCTCACCCTCGGAGCCTAACATCTAATCGTATATAAGCCGCGAATTTTCGGATTCAGAATCGTATTATCGTCTCAGCGATCACCGATGACGAGGAGCTCTAGGAAGCACGAAACTAGGGTGTACAAGAAGAAATAAAGCCAGCAAAGTATAACTCTCTCGCATCATTTGAATTCAAACCTTAAGGGCTCAAGCGCGCTTCTCCATAGCGATCGCGCCTCAAAATCCCTTCCTTCACTCCGAGCCACGGCGCGCTGCCCCGAGTAGCGATCGCCGCCTCGCTTCCTTCTCTCCGAGCCACGGTGCGCTGCTCCGAGTAGCGATCGCCACCTCGCTTCCTTCACTCCTAGCCACGGCGCGCTGCTCCGAGTAGCGATCGCCGCCTCGCTTCCTTCACTCCGAGTTTCGACGCGCTGCCCCAAGTAGCGATTATCGCCTCTATTCCTTCCGAAAAATAAATCTATCGATCCTTGGTTGCGCGCTGGGCCACTTAAAAGTAGCGTAGCAACAAAGCTTAACACTCTTTAAAATTTTAGATAAATAACAAATCAGTATCAAGATATAACGCCCAATGGACTCCATATCAACTAGAGACCCCTGCTCCGCCTCTCTTTAAACCGACAGTAAGCACTAGGAAAAAGGGAAATCTCTGGGCATGGGTATATAAATTGCCTATCGAAACACAGGCGAAAATAAGGAGACAAATCAACGACATGATAAACAATTGATTAAAATCACAACTTTTTTTCTTTCAATATTAAACATTTATAAAATTCAAAAAAGAAAGCATTCAATTCATTTCCACATTTCATTATAGACAACCAAGAAGAGACATAGGGGCCGGAGATCTTGTCGCGCAGAGCGACAGGAAAAAGCGCGACAGCTCCTACGAAATTTCAAAACACCAGGGGTGTTCAATCCGGCCGTCTTCCCGATAGGGCCCACGCCGGCTCCTGCAGGATATAAATCTCCGCCACGAATTACAAATACCGCGCCGCCAGCGGTCCCTCCTCCGCGACCCCCCGCACAACTATCAGAGATACCTCCTCCGCGACCCTCCGCACCATCACTACCGCAAATAACTCGGATCGAAGAGTTTAAGCAACGCGTTCGCGTAATCAAACCAACGCCTGTTCTGCCTATTCCCCAGGCTCCCAAAACCGGAACGCCAGTAGGCACTGTTATACAAAGAAGTAACCGACAAATAAATGATAAATGGAATTGGCTCATGAAGATTTAAATAAATAGTTAAAATTAACACACATACATATATTTTTCTTTAAAACCTCCCTCTCATTATCTATTAATTCCTGAATAAAATAAAATACGAAAGAAAAACAATTTCGGACGTAACAAAACTTATATTGACTCATCGTCGTTTATTGACAAGGCATTTAAAATAAACCGCCGAATTGTTTTTATTTTTCGACTTTTAAGTGTCGGCTTAGAAGGACTAAATTTATTTTGCGGTTTAATGGATATTTGGCAAGGAATGGTTACAAATACTTATTACGCCTGTCTTGAAAATATCTATGTGGCATCATCTGCAATATACAACTGCATCTTACAACAGGCAGTTGAACAAGAAAAAGTGAAAAATAAAAATGCAGGAAATATTGCAACTCACTTGACAGTTTCTGGAGACGGTACATGGAAAAAAAGAGGCTTTTCATTCTTATTTGGTGTGTCTACTCTAGTTGGCAAATATTCAAGAAAAGTAGTCGATGCCGTTAATAAAAGTAGTTTTTGCCAAGCTTACAATTTATGGAATAATAAAAAGAACGAAAATATTGACGAATACGATGATTAGTATGAAACTCATAAAAAATCGTGCTTAATTAATCATGTTGGCAGTGCAAGCAAAATGGAAGTGGATGCTATCACTGAAATGTTTCTAAAATCGAAACAGAAGTACGGAGTTATGTACACAAATTATATAGGAAACGGAGATAGTAAAACCTTTAGAGGAATTTTAAATACAAATCCATATAAAGATAAAGTTACGGTAACAAAGAAAAAATGCGTCAGTCACGTACAAAAAAAATGGGCACGAACTTCGTAATGCCAAAAAAAAAAATAACAAGAGTCTTGGCGGCAAAGATGTCGAAAAACTAACGGATAAAGTAATAAGAGGACTTTCAACGTATTATGGCCTAGCTATACGAAGACACCCAAATTCTATAGAAGATATGAAGAAGGAAATATGGGCAACATACTACCGCAAAAGTTCTATCGATAAAAAGCCTCAGCATCAGAACTGCCCTGCCGGTAAAGAGAGTTGGTGCAAGTGGCGTAAAGCCGAAGCCGATTCTACGCTCGCAAAATTTCATCATAACAATCCGCCTCTTGCTGATAATGTGTTAGAAATAATTAAACCTATTTATGAAGATCTATCATCTAACGAGTTGCTGATACACTGTTTAAGAGCAGAAACACAAAACACCAACGAATCTTTAAATTCTTTAATTTGGATTTTTGCTCCTAAACATCTTTATTCTGAACCAAAAATTATAAAAATTTCAACATTTTTAGCTATTATTTTTAATGAAGGATTTATGCCAATTCTGAAAAAATTAAATATAATGGGCGTACAAATTGGACACCACGCCAAAATATACGCAATGATCAGAAATAGAAATCGCATTACTCGCTTTGCCGAGTTCGAAAGAAGAATTAACCGCAGAGAAGAAAACTTGACATTACACAGTTTTTATGAGCAGGAGGAAGGGTATTTGTACGGCCCCGGAATAGCTGATTGATGGTAAGTAACAAAGAACTAGTTACCATGTTTAGGTATTTTTGGTTCGCTGATGGGATAGAACTCTGGTGAGATATAAACTCTTTTCGTTCTCGTTATGTACAGATATATTTACAAGACTCTATATACATTATGTTTGAATTCGTTTAAATCGCACCCACTGGTGCTTTTACAAAATAACGCTTTAGAACGTTTTACAACCGCCTTTCGCGGTAAGATATGTGTGGGGCGGTGAGTGTCACTCTGATCGGGCCCCACTTTTCATCGCCAGGTAGAATTGGCGGTTCCGCTTCCGAGGATGAAGTGGTAGCCCAGGGATCGCACTGGACTCCACTATCCGTGACTACCGGAGCGTGCTGTATGGCCCTCTCTGTGGTGCTGGGGCCACACTGTACTCCTCGCTCTATCCGCACCGGTGGTGTTGGTGGGATAGGCGAGAGTATTTGCTCTACTTGGTTCCACCGGGGACTTGTGTATCTCCAGATACGTACGTCGCCCGGTGCCAGGTAGATCCGCGGAGGCCTCGTTAGCCGTGGAGGCGTAAAATTGGCGAGCTGCGGCTTCCACTCCAACAGTTGAAAGTTAGTGTGGCGCGGAGGCTTCTTGAGTCCAGGCGGCCTCAGTATTCCCGCCAGCGGCTGCTGCGGCGGAAAGACTTCTATTGATACGATCTTTGGTGTCCTGGCCTCTTCGACGGGTGGCGACGGAGGACTATCCGGTACAATCTCCGGCGTCAGAGTGGTCCGCTTCTTCCGTCGGCTCCTTCTAGTCCGCTTCTGTGGAGTCCCCGTCTCCGGACTCTGGCTCTTAGTTAATGGTGGTAGCGGCATCGGCTATACTCTGCTTCGTGGCAACGACTACTGCCTCGTTCGATGTGCGTCGGCAGAGCACTACTTCTCGTACTGTGAAGTGTGCGTCTATACGAGCACTATCGTATTCAAAAAGCGATCTCCTTATCGGATAAGGCGATATCGCAAGCTCCATCGGTGCCGCTTATATAGCGGTCCTTATCTCATCTGACTATCGCGAAAACTCTTATCTTTCGCGACGCCTGGCGGCCGCGGCTGTTATCAGCCGGGCCCGGAGCTTTTCTCCCACCAAGCTTCCGGGCCTTCCGGCATACGTTCCTGCATGCCGGGCTGCCTATGTCGTGGTGCGCCGAGTGCCAATTTACCGAATTGTCATCTCGGCCGCCACAGGACCCCCTTGGTTGTTTTAGACCCCCGCCTGGAATCGTACGGTTGTCTGCCTCTTTCTAGTGCTGGTCCTTCTTTCCTGTTGCGGTTTCTTCTCCTCGTTGTTGTTTTCCTCTGTCATCAGGTACGCGGCCTTTACCCTGTCCAGGCTGACCGTGGTTTCTCGCGTGCCTTGCTGTATCTTCATGGTTTTGTCTGTCCTTTGTAATACTTTGTATGGTCCTTCGTATCTGGGTTGTAGTGCTCCTGTCGGTATCTCCCGCCGGAGGAATACGTGGCTGGTAGTTCCTAGGTCCTTTGCTACGAAGGTTTGCCTCTGTCCGTGTCTTTGTACCGTAGGACGTAGTCGTTGCATGTTCCTTTTTAGCTCCGTTACGAAGCCTTCTGTTGCATCTTTTGACTTTCTTGCTTCTTCTTCTAGGAACTGACCGGGCAGCCGTAGTCCTTCTCCGTATGTGAGTTCTGCGGGTGTCGCGTTCAGGTCTTCTTTATATGCTGCTCTCACCCCCATTAGTATGACTGGTAATACCTCGACCCAGTCAGTGGTTTCATGGCATTTGATTGCGGCTTTCAATTGTCTATGCAGCCTTTCTACCATGCCATTTGCTGCGGGATGGTATGCAGTTGTCCGGATGTGCTTCATACCCGTGATCTTGGCCAGTTCCCTAAACGTTTCGGACTCGAATTGCCTTCCCTGGTCCGTCGTAATTCGTTCAGGTACTCCGAATCTTGCGATCCATCCGGTAAATATGTGTCGTGCGATGGTGTCAGCTGTAATGTTCTCCACTGGGATTGCTTCTGCCCATCTTGTGAATCTGTCTATGATCGTCAGACAGTATTTATATTCTTTTGACGTGGGTAGTGGGCCTACGAGGTCCGTGTGGATGTGTTGGAACCGTCCCGTCGGAGTTTGGAAATTTCCTATTTCCGTCTTTGTGTGCTTGTTCACTTTACTCTTCTGACATGCTATGCAGCTCCTTGTCCATCTCTTGCAGTCTTGCTTTATGTCTGGCCATACGTATTTTTGTGTTACGAGCCGTGTAGTTGTCTTGATGCCAGGGTGTGCTAACCCGTGTAGGCTCAAGAAAGCTTGTAGACGATATTTTTGAGTGACAAACGGTCTGCTGTTTCCTGTGCTCGTGTCGCAGTACAGTGTGTTTCCCGTTGCTGGCAATTGTTTGGCCTCTAGTCTTAGATTCGTTTCTTCTTTCTTCCTGTATCTGTGTAATTCTTCGTCTTTTTCCTGGTCTTGCGCCAGTTCTTCTAGATCGACGCTCTTCGTTATTGCTTCGACTCTTGACAATGCGTCTGCTACGACGTTGTCTTCCCCTGGGATGTGGCGCACGTCTGTCGTGAATTGCGCTATGAACTCTAAGTGTCGTGTCTGTCTTGGTGACGTTTTTCGTGGGTCTTGTGCAAAAGCGAATATAAGTGGCTTGTGGTCCGTTAAGGGGGGTTTCTAGTTTAGCGGGTCAAAAAAATCGATTTTTTTTTTTTTGCATATTTTGCAAGTATATAGTTTAGAAAATATATACGTAAAAGGGTTTATCGATCCGAAGTTCGGGGGCCCTTCTATGCACGCCGGAACATTCCCTCGTTCGGCCTTGCGGCGCGGCGCAAAACGGAGCGCCCGGAGCACATATCTCCGTGACCCTTGTAATGCGTGAGGCAGCCGCCTATTGTTGTATTATATTTCGGTTGAGTCAGGTAACGTTATACTTAGGTAAGCAACTGGTAGAACAAGGTTCTTTATGTGTGTACTATCGAGCAAAACATCTAAAACGAAGAGAGCGTTTGCTTTCTCAGTTCGGTTTTGACCGTTGAAGCGAGCAGATACAAGTAAAAAATATCGTTAAAAATGGATCGAAAAGGCTCGAGAAATCAAGCGGCTCGTGCAAGTCGTCAAAAAAAACGAAACTTTCGAGGCAACCAGCATACATCTGAGCAGGATTCGACGTTCGCTAGTACATCGGCGGAAAAACTGAGCACTTCAAGAAATATCGATTTCCCTGTTTCAAAGGAATGTGGCTATTGTATTATAAATTTTTTCTCAGTTTTTGCAACAATAGCCTCTCTTGTAATTTGTAAAGATTGCAAAAAAAAAATTGAGTTCTCTCCGACATCACATCGTGGATTGGGATTCAAGATTTGCGTGAGTTGCAGTTGCAAGGAAACGTATATCGATTCATCGCCGTTAATTGACAAGGCATTTGAAATAAATCGCCGAATTGTATTAGTTTTTCGTCTTTTGGGTGTTGGATTAGAAGGTTTGAATTTATTTTGCGGGTTAATGGACATTTGCCAAGGAATGGCAACAAATACTTATTATGCGTGCCTGGAAAATATCTACGTGGCATCATCTGCAATATACAACTGCATCTTACAACAAGCAGTTGAAGAAGAGAAGGAAAAAAATAAAAATGCAGGAAATATTGAAACTCATTTAACAGTTTCTGGAGACGGTACGTGGAAAAAAAGAGGCTTTTCATCGTTATTTGGTGTATCGACTCTAATTGGCAAATACTCAAACAAAGTAATCGATGCCGTTAATAAATCTAGTTTTTGCCAAGCTTGCAATTTATGGAACAATAAAAAAAATGAAAATATTGAAGATTACGAAGATTGGTATGCAACTCACAAAGAATCGTGCTCCATAAATCATATTGGCAGTGCAGGTAAAATGGAGGTGGACGCTATCACAGAAATGTTTGCAAGATCGAAACAGAAGTATGGAGTAATGTACACGAATTATATAGGAGACGGAGATAGCAAAACCTTCAGAGGAATTTTAAATATTAATCCGTATGAAAATGAAGTTACTATTACAAAGAAAGAATGCGTCGGTCACGTACAAAAGAGAATGGGCACGAGACTTCGTAATGCGAAAAAAAATCACAAGGGTCTTGGCGGCAAAGGTGTCGGAAAACTGACAGACAAAATAATAAGCGAACTATCAACTTATTATGGCTTAGCTATACGTAGACACCCAAACTCTACAGAAGAAATGAAAAAGGAAATATGGGCAACATATTTTCATAAGAGTTCTACCGATGAAAAGCCTCAGCATCAGAACTGCCCTGCCGGTACAGACAGTTGGTGTAAATGGCGTAAAGCCGAAGCCGAATCAACACTTGAAAATTTTCATCATGACAATCCGCCTCTTGGAGATAATGTTTTAGAAGTAATTAAGCCAATTTACGAAAAACTATCCTCTGACGAGTTGCTGGAACGCTGTTTAGGAGCAGAAACGCAAAATAACAACGAGTCTTTAAATTCTTTAATTTGGACTTTCGCTCCTAAACATCTTTATTCTGGGCCAAAAATTATTGAAATTTCGACTTTTTTGGCTGTTACTATTTTTAATGAGGGCTTTATGCCAATTTTAAAAATATTAAATGTGATGGGCATAAAAGTTGGACACCATGCTGAAACGTATGCAACGCTTAGAAACCGACATCGCATAAATCGCGCGGAGCAACGACTGGCGGAATTTGAAAAAAGAATTCATCGCAGAGAGGAAAAATTAATGTTAAACAGCTTTTACGAGCAGGAAGAAGGATATTTGTACGGCCCGGGAATAGCTGATTGATGGTAAGTAACATTTTTCTCTATGAATTTAGTCCGTAAAACTTTAAACGCGTTTTTCTCGAAACCATGTTTTTCGTACTGGTAACCATGATTTCTCGAAAACCACTTGATCGATCGGTCTGAAATTTTTTTCACATATTCAGCACATTCACGGCTATCGTCCCTACCACGATAAAGTTAATATCTATTAAAATAATATTTTTTACAACCCTTTAAATTGAAAAAAAAATCGTGAAAATCAAAACTTAATTTTCAAAATGCTGTCAATTTTTTTTGTATGAATATTTTTCAATAATTCTGGTACGGACCATAACCACAGGCATACAAATTAATAATCTTTTTTGTTTTTTTGTTTCAGATAAACAGAAAGGCCAGAATCGTGGCAACCATGAAGCGCCGTTTTTTTTTCTTACGTATATATTTTAATTAATTAAAAAAATGTGTATTAGAATTTGTGTATATAAAAATTCTACAATATAAATAAGATTTGAATTAATATACGTTTCAAATTTCATATCGATTGCTTTAATACTTTCGGAAAAAAAAATTCGTAAAAATAGGGCTAAAACTCGTGATCTAAACTAGAAACCCCCCTTAACACTGTGATATCTCGTCTTTCAATCATATGTCGGAAGTGTTTGATTCCCGCGTAGATGGCCATTAATTCCCTGTCATACGGGGAGTACTTCCTTTGCGCTGCGGTTAGTTTTCTACTGAAAAAGGCTAGCGGTTGCGTTCGTCCGCCTTTTTCTTGTTGTAGTACCGCTCCGAGTGCCGTGTCCGATGCGTCCGTGACTAGTGTAAGTCTCGCTTGCGCATCTGGGTGTACTAGCAGCGTGGCCTTTGCCAGACTATCTTTACTCTTGTTGAACGCTGTTTTCGCGTCCTCTGTCCATTGTATTATTTCCTCCTTTTTCTTCTTTGGTCCCTTGAGTAATTCATTTAGTAGTGCTTGTTCTTGGGCTGCCTTTGGAATAAACCTCCTATAGAAGTTTAGCATCCCTAAGAACCTTCTTAGTTGCTTCGTAGTCTCGGGTAATTTGTATTCCCGTATCGCTTCTACCTTCTCGGGTAGCGGCTGTATGCCTTGTTCGGACACTTTATATCCCAGGTAATTTACTTCATTGCTGCCGAACGTACACTTCGCGGTATTTATCTTTACTCCGAAAGTCCGGAGTCTTTCGAATAATTGCTGTAAGTGCCGTTCGTGTTCTTCTGGGGAGTTGGAAGCTACCAGAATGTCGTCGATGTACGCGTGGCAAAATTCCATCCCTCTTATTGCTTCATCGATAAACCTTTGGAAGGTTTGAGCTGCGTTTCGTAGTCCGAAAGGCATGTATAAGTATTCGAATAGTCCGAAAGGCGTTGTTATCGCCGTCTTCGGGATGTCCTCTTCCCTAATCGGGATTTGATTGTATGCCTTCTCAAGATCAATCGTAGTGAATACTTTTCTACCGTGTAGGGCCTGTGTGAAGTCTTCTATATGCGGTACAGGGTATCGATCGGGTACTGTGCGGTCGTTAAGTCGTCTGTAGTCGCCGCATGGTCTCCATTGCGCGGTCTTCTTAGGTACCATGTGCAGGGGCGCTGCCCAAGGGCTCTTGGACGGTCGTATAATTCCTTCTTCTAATAATAATTGAAACTCTTGTTTCGCGGCTTTCATTTTCTCAGGGTCCAAGCGTCGTGGCCTGCAGTGTTCCGGTGGTCCCGGGGAGGTTTGTATATGGTGCTCCACTTGCACCTCCGTCTTTCTTTTTAGCCCGGGTCTTGTTAACTCCGGGTATTGTTCTAGAATCTCGTGATATCTAGTGCGTTTGGCTACTGTCTTTACGGAAGTTATACTGTCCAGTTTCCTGATTCCTTTGGCTTGCCAGCCTGTTCTTCCGTCTATTAATGCTGCTTTTCGTAGATCTGGCAGTAGGTGATAATGTGCCAAGAAATCCGATCCAATGATAGGAGTAGTCACGTCCGCTATTACGAATCTCCACGTAAGGGCTCGTCGGAGTCCGAAATCCGGCTGTAGAGTGATCTTCCCGTAGGTGTGAATGATGGATCCGTTCGCCGCGAATAATTCGTATGGCTCTTTCCGGGCGTGTTGGCACCTTCTCTCCGGGTAGACGCTGATATCGCTACCTGTGTCAATTAAATATTTAGTTCTACTCTTTTTATCTTGCATAAATAAGCGGCAAGGGTTAGGGCTACCTTCACCGGCCGCCATCAGTGAGAGCCCTGGTCGTTTCCCTTTTTCTTCTGCCATTGGCACCCGTTTTCACATTTCTGAGCTTCATTCTTGAATTTCTTATGGTAGTAGCAGATGTAATTGCTTCGGCGCTCCCGGACCGGAGTGCGGCTTCTGCTTCTGATGTTGCCTCTTCTTATCGATGGTCTGCGACCAAACTGTGTGGTTAACGCAGCCACTTGCTTCGTTAACATGGCAATCTGCCTTTCTATTGCGTTTCCGCTTGAGGGTACTTGTTGGCTGGTAGCCGCTACCGTTACTGTATTCCCGCTGATTTCAACTATTTTATCAGCTTGTTCTGCTACTTCGTTGAGCGGGTCTTTATGCCGGCTGGCTAATACTACTTGTAGTTGTGACGGTAGGCGGCTTAACCAAAGTGTTCGAAGTAGCTCCTCTGGTACTGAGGCTCCTGCCAAAGCCTGAAGGTGTCGCAAAAATTGAGTGGGCTTGCGGTCACCGAGTTCTTCGTGTTCTAACAGCTGCCTAATCTTCTGCTCCTGCGATATGGTTAGGCGCTGTATCAGTAGTCTCTTGAGTGCTTCGTACTTATTTTCTGCCGGTGGATTCTTGATGAGATCTTTGACTTCGAGAGTATATCTTGCTTCTAGTTGAGACATGGAGTATGCGTACTTCGTGTTGTCCATGGTAATTCCACATAACAGGAACTGGCTTTCCAATTGAGCGAACCATAGTTCGGGCTCGTCTGGTATCATAGCAGGAATCCTCATGCCTACTCGGCTTACTTGCGTTTGATCGGCCGTGCTGGCCGTCGTTGGAGTTGTCATCTCGCTGTTCTATCCGATCACGTCGGGGTCACCACTTTAGGTATTTTTGGTTCGCTGATGGGATAGAACTCTGGTGAGATATAAACTCTTTTCGTTCTCGTTATGTACAGATATATTTACAAGACTCTATATACATTATGTTTGAATTCGTTTAAATCGCACCCACTGGTGCTTTTACAAAATAACGCTTTAGAACGTTTTACAACCGCCTTTCGCGGTAAGATATGTGTGGGGCGGTGAGTGTCACTCTGATCGGGCCCCACTTTTCATCGCCAGGTAGAATTGGCGGTTCCGCTTCCGAGGATGAAGTGGTAGCCCAGGGATCGCACTGGACTCCACTATCCGTGACTACCGGAGCGTGCTGTATGGCCCTCTCTGTGGTGCTGGGCCCACACTGTACTCCTCGCTCTATCCGCACCGGTGGTGTTGGTGGGATAGGCGAGAGTATTTGCTCTACTTGGTTCCACCGGGGACTTGTGTATCTCCAGATACGTACGTCGCCCGGTGCCAGGTAGATCCGCAGAGGCCTCGTTAGCCGTGGAGGCGTAAAATTGGCGAGCTGCGGCTTCCACTCCAACAGTTGAAAGTTAGTGTGGCGCGGAGGCTTCTTGAGTCCAGGCGGCCTCAGTATTCCCGCCAGCGGCTGCTGCGGCGGAAAGACTTCTATTGATACGATCTTTGGTGTCCTGGCCTCTTCGACGGGTGGCGACGGAGGACTATCCGGTACAATCTCCGGCGTCAGAGTGGCCCGCTTCTTCCGTCGGCTCCTTCTAGTCCGCTTCTGTGGAGTCCCCGTCTCCGGACTCTGGCTCTTAGTTAATGGTGGTAGCGGCATCGGCTATACTCTGCTTCGTGGCAACGACTACTGCCTCGTTCGATGTGCGTCGGCAGAGCACTACTTCTCGTACTGTGAAGTGTGCGTCTATACGAGCACTATCGTATTCAAAAAGCGATCTCCTTATCGGATAAGGCGATATCGCAAGCTCCATCGGTGCCGCTTATATAGCGGTCCTTATCTCATCTGACTATCGCGAAAACTCTTATCTTTCGCGACGCCTGGCGGCCGCGGCTGTTATCAGCCGGGCCCGGAGCTTTTCTCCCACCAAGCTTCCGGGCCTTCCGGCATACGTTCCTGCATGCCGGGCTGCCTATGTCGTGGTGCGCCGAGTGCCAATTTACCGAATTGTCATCTCGGCCGCCACACCATGATTTCTCGAAAACCGCTTGACTGATCAATCTGAAATTTTACTTACATATTCAGCACATATGTGGCTATCGTCTCTATCACGGTCAAGTCAATATCTATTAAAATAATATTTTTTACAACCCTTTAAGTTGAAAAAAAACCTGAAAATTGAAACATAATTTTTCAAATGCTGCCAATTTTTTTTGTATTAATATTTTTTAATAATTTTGGTACGGACCATATCCACAGGCATACTAATCAAGAATCTTGTTTACTTTTTTGTTTCAGAATAACAAAAAAGCCGGAATCGTGGCAACCATAGAGTACCGTTTTTTTTCTTGTAATAATTGATTAATTAATTAAAAATCTGTCCATTAATATTTTTTAATAAAAAAATTTTGAGATGCAGTTAAAATGCGTATTAATATGCTGTTAAAATTCAGAGCGATATCTTTAATATTTTTGGAGAAAAAAAATCGTAAAAATAGAGTTAAAATTCGGGTTCTAGACTAGAAAACCGCTTTAAGTATTTTTATTCTATCTTTTTCAAGACACATATACTGTTATAATATAATTAAATAAGTAGCAAATAAGTACGGGTTCAACTTCAGGAGCACCGAGTGGGTGCAGGGCCGGAGAAGTACCCATGCTTATAAGGAAAGGGGACACCTGTGTTCATGAAAAGAAAGGGCAGAGGGAGACCTGTGATCATAAAAAAGAGGGGGGAAGGATTCCGTGTGAGGTACCATAAAGAGATGGAGAGGAAGGTACCGTGAGAGTACCATGAGGATTGGAAAAAGGAAGGGGAAGAGGTTCGACATTGCATCAGATGCAATGTATCATGCGCTGCACGAGAGGTGAGAGGGAGGCTAGTGAACTCACCCGTTCTCGCGAACGTGTCGAGTTACGCGAATGTTGCTATTTTTGTAAGGAAGAGATAAGTTCGCAAACTGTTTGGAATGCGGGGGAGAGAAAAATAACACATTGCACATCACTGCTAATGTTACTCAGTCCCTGCGTTTTTTTTTGTTTTCCGTGGGTAGAGAAAATGCTACTTGTGTACATCCAAAGCCCCGATTTCCCTGGGTAATGTGGAACTCGCCGTGAAGCGGCTATACCGCACTAAAAACTTCACCGTAATTGAATTTTATAACGCAAGAAATAATTCGCGAATGTTACTCTCACGCGTTCTCGACACGTACTGACGAACGCGTGCGAGAAGATATAAAATATCAGATCGCGGACTAGGCGTTGACAATTTATATCTACTGACACGCGTTCTCACACACACACGCGCGCACATTTATACACTTTTATCAGTACCTTTGTATAAAATCCCGACCAGCTTCTTCCTTCTCCTCCTTGCTAGACACTAGTAAAAAAATGTGCGTGAAAAGATACTAACGCTATACATCTTATCACTCACGCACACATTCGCGCGCTTACAATTAATTAAGTTAGCGCCTCTTAGCCACCGAAGAACTCTTTTTCTCCAGCGGCAGCGGCACGACGACGTTAGTCGTATCGAGAATCCCGGTGTACAGGTGAAGTTTCGTCGTGATTATTTGCTTCTCCTCGTTGTCGCACCGGGTTGTCATGATAAAAGTCTCACGAGTCTGTACTTATATAAATTTGATGTACGAGGCACCACACCCGCGGGATACTGAGGGGGGTGTTAAGCCCAACCTCCCGCAACATTAGACACCGGCTTAAAAAGTATGAGCACAATTTTGGGCTTTCTTCTACCATTTTGACCGCACGAGATTTAAAATGCTACTGACGGCTGTGAGTTTGAAGACAAAGGGCTTGAAAAAATATTTGGGGGGTAGCATAAAGTCATAACGCATTTGATATCATTACATTAGAACTTCTTACGGACATTAATATGGTTATGTTCATTGAACGCGGTATTCGAGATGGTTTAAGTCAATGCTCAAATAGATACGCGCGCGCCAACAACAAATATATGCAGTCATACGATCAATCAAAACCATCATCGTATTTGATGTACTATAATGTTAATAATTTGTACAACTAGGCGATGTGTCAGCCATTGCTATATGCCGATTTCTAATGGATCGATGACGTTAGTAATTTTGATATACTGAGCGCACCGTTAGATTTATCCGTTGGCTACATTCTTGAGATAGACTTAAAATATTCCCAAGGTCTGCATGATGCGCACACTGACCTACCGTTCTGTACAACACGCGATAAGCCACCAGATAAACGGCAGAAAAATCCTCTTTGCAACCTTGAACAATGAAAAACATTACATCATTCATTATTGCAACGTACAGTAATGTATGCGTCATGGTCTTTGTGTTACAAAAAAAACACCGCATATTACAATTCAAACAATCGTCCTGGCTTTACGCATATATTAAACTCAACACAGCATTTAGAACTACGGCAACAAATAATTTAGAAAAAAAATTTATATAAGTTAATGAACAACGTGGTATTTGGTAAAACCATGGAAAATATGCGCAATCACGTCGATGTAAAGCTTGTAACGCAATGGGAAGGTAGATTCGGCGCTGAAGCGTTGATTAGAAAGCTAAATTTTTACAATCGTAGTGTCTTTGCGGAAAATCTGGTGGCGATTGGAATGCGTAAAATTCAATCAGCCGATTTATGTGAGTGAATGCATTCTTGACATATCCAAGACATGTTTATATGAGTTTCATCACGAGTACATGCAGCTGTTGTATCGAGATAAACGTAAAGTCATGTACACTGACACAGATAGTCTCATATATTATATTGAGTGCGATGACATCTACGAGACAATGAAACGTGACATTGACAGATTCGATACGAGCAACTACACACTCGACAACGTATATAATATTCCACTCTTCAATTAAAAAGTGTCCGGTTTGATGAAAGACAAAAACAATGACGCGATTATGACCGAATTCGTAGGATTTAGATAAAAAATGTACGCTTTACGAGTCGATGGTAAGAATGATACGAAGAACATTAAAGGTGTAAAGAATAGTATTGTCGCAAAAAAATAACATTCGATGATTACACGCATTGATTGCGGGAAGATATTGAAATAACTCGGCAGCAGACATGTATAAGATCGAAGCTGCATGAGGTGTATACCAGGAGTTACAAATTCTTATGATTTGATCGGTACTAGTGTTTGCAGCGCCCTCACCGAAAGACAGGCTCATGGACGAGAACTAAAGTGTGTAGTGTGAGTGAGAGTAAGTAAGACAACAAACGAATGAGAGTGAGAGAGATAAATTATGCGTATTTGTATGCGTGCGTGTTTATATGAACCATTTATTAAATATAATTATTAGATATTAATATATTTGATTGCAAAGTTGGAGTACAATAATAAGATATACAAATATAATAATAAATATTATTTTTTATTGTAATATTTTTTAAAAGTAATAAAATTATACATATATACAGAGTGTCCCAGACATAACGAAGGATACAGGAAGGATAGATAGAATTGATTGAGACAAGTAGAAAAGTCCTGTACCATTTTGCAAAATTCTCAACCGTTATTGAGAAAAAAATTAAAATGTATAAATTGTATAGGCGTAAGAGCGACAAGGATGCTGCGCGTGAGTGAGCGCGATAGGCGAATCGCTAGAAATGGCGCCGTCGCCTGTTGCATTCACTCACGCGCAGCATCCTTGTCGCTCTTACGCCTATACAATTTATACATTTTAATTTTTTTCTCAATAACGGTTGAGAATTTTACAAAATAGTACGGAACTTTTCTACTTGTCTCAATCAATTCTATCTATCCTCCCAGTATCCTTCGTTATGTCTGGGACACCCTGTATACAGGGTGTCCCAGTTGATGTAAAAAAGTTCTTAGTTGTAGGTTGGGCTTCTGAAAATAAGTAGAAAAGTCCTATACGGTTTTGTGAGTTAGGCGTTAATAACCGAAAAAATAACATTTAAAGATTTAACGCCCCCCGTGCAAGCAAAAACGCGCCGTTCAAAGCTACCGAGACGTTAGTGGACCTAGAGGTGTGGCTTATCTTACTCTATTCACAAAGAAATGAGTAATCTATGAATCTCTAAATAGAGTGGTGGTGTGGCCCATCCCACTCTATTTGCAGAGATTCATAGATTGCTCATTTCTTTGTGAATAGAGTAAGATAAGCCACACCTCTAGGTCCACTAACGTCTCGGTAGCTTCAAACGGTGCGTTTTTGCTCGCACGGAGGGCGTCAAATCTTTAAATGTTATTTTCTCGGTTATTAACGCCTAACTTACAAAACCGTATAAGACTTTTCTACTTATTTTCGGAAGCCCAACCTATAACTAAGAACTTTTTTAAATCAACTGGGACACCCTGTATATGTAAAGCAGCACATAAAAAAAGTAAAACTTAATCAGAAATCAATATCAAAATACATATGTATAAAGTATTATATTGAAATAATGAAAAAAAAAGAAAAAATGACTCTATTCTCACATGATAAATTTTATGTTAGTGTTACGGTTGTAACGAGAGGTCGGGAGAGACCCTTGGCGGGCCGGAGGATTTGCCGTTCTTTGTTGAGCCGGCAGGTTTTTAGAATAACACTCGCGAACCTCTTGATTGATTTTAACAACGTTTATTTAATATCCACGCACGTATTAACAACTTCGGGTTTTTTATCGCCTTGTATGCTTACTCGTGACTCTCCTCTATGGTTCGTGTAGCGACAGTGAAAGTAAAAGAAAAATGAATACGTAAAGAAATGCGCACGACGCATTGCGCACGGCTGCATGGTCTAAGGGCCAATGCAATGCTAGGCTGACGATGCCGGCCAGTAAGCGGAAGGGGCCCGCGACGCCAGCCAACAGGCAAATGGGTGCGTTGCGCGAGAGGGTGCCCGATCTCGGCGCGCTAGGGCGATCGCTGGCGCGTAATTCAAAGAATATGATAGCGTAGTACGCGACAAAGCCGCCCCTGTTGAAGACACGGTCTTCAAAACGTAATTAACATAAAACAATGTAATAGCCAACTAAGGAATTGCCAACAAGCCTGGCGACGTAGCCAACTTAACTTAAAATAATGATATGACGCAATGTAATAGAATAATTAATAAGTAAAACAAAATTAGAAAACGCACGCAAGCGGATTAATAACTTAAATCAAATGAACGCTCGCAATAACTAAATAACGCAATTAATTAAATAGTGAATGCAGTATGGCGAGAATACAATTTACTTGTCATCTGATAAAGGCAAAATAGCCAATCTGGAGATAGGCCTCGTGTAGGAACCTGTTTTTGTCTTTATTAATGCAGTACGAACTGCTCCATCAGCGCCAATAAAAATGCGCTCCACGCGACCGACCAACCATTGTAATGGCGGAAGGCCAGGTTGACGTATGAGCACCAATTGCCCTTCTTTCAACTGCGGTCCCTTGCATCCTTGCCATTTGGAACGCTCTTGCAACGTGTTGAGATATTCGGCACTCTATCTCTGCCAAAAATGCTGCTGCATCTGCAGAATAAGCTGTTATCTACTTAAGCGATTAATATTTATATCACGCAAATCCTGTTCAGGGAAGGCATTCAGAAGTCCACCTACGAGGAAATGTTCTGGACTTAAGAAATTTAGATCATTCGGATCTGAGCTAAGCGCAATTAACGGCCTAGAGTTTAGCACGGCCTCAATAGAATTTAGTACCGTTAACATTTCCTCGAAGGTTAAATGGGTGTTACCTACGATTCGTACAAGATGTCGTTTCACACATTTAACGGCTGCTTCCCAAAGTCCGCCGAAATTGGGAGCGTTGGGCGAAATGAAATTCCATTTAACTTCTCGATCGCGTAAAAAAGACCTTATGTCCTCCTGAATGTCCTCAGATTGCAAAGCATCATACATTTCCCGGAGCTGTTTGTTTGCGCCTACAAAATTACCATTATCTGAATATAAAACCGTGGGGTTGCCACGTCGCGAAACAAATCTCCGAAGAGATGCGATAAAGGCTTCTGAGGTCAGATCGCTGACCAGCTCTACGTGCAATGCCTTGGTGGCAAAGCAGACAAATATGGCTATATAAGCCTTGGTGGATTTCGCGTTCCGGCGCCTTCCTTCACGCAGCAATAAAGAACCCGCGTAGTCAATGCCGCAATGCGTGAACGGGCGCGATACCCTGACGCGAGTTGGGAGCAACGAGCCCATGATCGTTTCAGAGAACTTAGAGTTTGCTCTGAAACACGCGACGCAACTGTTAATTATCTTGCGAGTAGTAGAACGCAGTGCTAGAGGCCAATATCTTTGCCTGACCGCCGACATGGTAGCCTGTAACCCTGAGTGTAAATTTCGTATGTGCTCATGTCTAATAATGAGTTTAACTAACGCGTGCCCTGGCGGCAAAAGGATCTGATGCCTAGCATCATAAGGCAGTTGAGCCTCCTTTATTCTTCCACCCACCCGAATCAAGCCGTCATCCGAAAGAAAAGGGGACAGTGCTCTGAGACGACTGGAGGAATCGACCTCCCCCTTCAGGGATAATGCGAGGTAATTGGCAGAGAAGACTGAGCCTTGGACGCTCATGCATAAAATCCTCAATGCCCTCGTGATCTCGCTAACGGATACGATAATTGTGTCAGGCTTTTGTGCTCTTTTTATAAAACATCTAGCGCAATACGATAGAACGCGGCATAGTCGATTCAGAGAGGAGAATTTACCGATGAGTTCATTGATGAGCGTAAAATCGGTCTGTATTCCTAAATGGGCGGTTACCCTTGCCTCGGACAACTCCGATTCGCAAGTCATTGGACTTTCCGGCCATGCGGACTCTGGTTGCTTGAGAAACTCAGGTCCCCTTAGAAACCCGTTCCACCATAATGATTAATCCCTTAATTCATCGGGAAGCATACCTCGGGATAGTATATCCGCGGGATTATCTCGAGATCTAACGTGACGCCATTCCGCGAACTCAGTTTGTACCTGAATTTCGGAAACTCTATTTCCCACGAACACCGACCACCGCTTGGATGGAGAGCTTATCCATCCTAAAGCAACGGTTGAATCTAACCATAAGTATGTATTCTCTATTGGAAAAGGAACTGATTGAACTACCTTATTGATAAGTCTAGATAATAATAGAGCCCCAGATGATTCTAACCTGGGTATTGTCATGACTTTCAAAGGTGCGACTCGAGACTTAAAAATGAGAAGCCTAATTTGGTACTTGTTCGATTCTAATAATGCCCGAACATAGATACAAGCGCCGTAAGCGGTTTTGCTTGCATCACAAAATCCATGTAATTGAATGCGCCCGTGCTGCGCGCGACTTATAACACACCGCTCGACTCTGAACGTTTGCAAATTCGGTAATTGCAACCTGAACTGCGCCCATCGCGTATGGACGTCTTGAGACGTGGCCTCATCCCAATCAATTTTGTCCTGCCACAACTGTTGAATAATCATTTTGGCAATTATGATGCTGGGACCCAGCAGACCCAAGGGATCGAATATCCTAGCTATATTCGATAGAATAGTACGCTTTGTGCACACATCAACAAGGGGTTGAGATTCATGCGTGAATCTGAATGAATCATCCTGTTGAGACTAGGAGATACTTAATACCTTGAACTCGCCTTTCTTATTTATATAAAGCATATCACCCGATTGGGAAATTAAGCCTGCTAAAACCTGAGAGTCATTGGAACCCCATTTGGCTAACTCGAAGCATTTCTTGCTTAGTAAGTTTAATATTTTCTCGCGAATTCTCACCGTCTCCTCTAAAGTATCACCACCCGTTAACATGTCATCCACGTAAAAATCCCTCTTAAGCCGAAGCGCGCCAAGCGGGTACTCGCGTTCGAACCTGTCAGCCAACTGAATGAGAACACGAGTAGCTAGAAACGAGGCAGCCGAAGTGCCGTATGTAACCGTACACAAGCTGTATTCCTGCACGGGAGACGACGGCTCATTCCTCCACAAAATTTTCTGCAGCGAAGTATCCGCAGGGTGTACTAACACCTACTTATACATTTTAACAATGTCCCCCACAAGAGCGTACTGAAATGCGCGGAATCTAATTAGGATGGAAAGTAAATCGTTTTGAATGACAGGACCTATCATCATTACGTTATTCAGAGACGTTCCAGTAGTAGATTTACATGAGGCGTCAAATACGACTCTAATTTTTGAAGTCTAAGGACCCTCCTTTCTAACACAGTGGTGCGGCAAGTAAAAGTCTCTATAATCGCCACGAGGCAATTCGGCAGATGGCCTCATGTGACCGAGGCGTAGGTACTCTTGTATAAATCTCGAATACTCCTGCTTTAAGACGAAATCGCGGAGAAAACGACGCTCGAGCGCATAAAATCTACGAAGCGCAATGTCCCTGGATTCGCCGAAAAGCGGCAAGAGCTCTTTCTTGATAGGGAGGCGCACGACGTATCGCCCTTCCTCATTTCATAAAACGTTTTCAACAAAATGCTCCTCGTAAGCTACTTCTAGTTTGGTATGCGGAATTGCATCCTGAGGGAATTTATCCACCCTCCAGAACCGAAGGATTTGATTCTTCAATTTCGATGAAACGACTGAAGCTGAAAATGATTGAACTCGGGTAGAGAGCGCGCCATGAGATAATGCCCTTCCCGCTAGGACCCACCCCAATTTTGTTTTTTGTATCACTGGATGGGTTTTGGTTGCTGCGACTGGACCGACACATAATAATCCCCAAAATATCTCAGCACCGATTAAAATATCAACCTTTGACGACAAATTAAAATTTGGATCAGCCAATCGTATGTTACGTGGAATGACGAATGATGCCCGCTTTATGTTGAAGTAAGGTAAAGGGTGCGTGATTAATTCCGTAATTACACAATCAACATTTATGGAAAAAGAGTTGATTCTAGATAGTAAAGAAATAGTGGTGGCATGTGACGCCTTAGTTAACGTTCCGCCTATTCCTGAAATGTGAATGTTGGAAACGCGAGACGCGAGACTCAATCTTTCGAAGCATTCTCTCGTTACAAAATTGGATTGAGAGCCAGAGTTTAATAGAACTCGGCATTCCTTTCTTGATCCGTCGCTCGCGGAAACTAGCACGGTAGCCGTGGATAAAAGGACGCCCTGCTTGCCTTCTAAAGAAGCCGTGTGAGTGGCTACCGCCCTGCCCGAATCTTCAGCCGAACCAACCGTTGAAGTTGTCGGCTGATTAGATGCATTGTTAATGGACGCGGCCGAAGGGATTCGCGATTGTAAATGCAACAGCGTGTTGTGTTTGCCCCCACATGTTCGGCAACTGCCTGAAGGGCATTTGGAAGCTGAGTGTGCTAGGGACCTTAAGCAATTTAAACAAATTTTATTGTTTCGCGCAGTATTGATTCGTTGCGATATTGAAAGTACCAGAAATGATTTGCACTGGTACATGTAATGCTCACCATTACACAGATAACATTTCGCTCTAGTAATAGCGTGGCACGAAGCCCTTTGCTTGTTCGCGGTCACGGGACGCGATGCTGGAAATTTAACGGCCGAATCCGAACGCTTCTGACTCGACTCGAGGACCTTTGATTGTCGTCCTAAAAACGTTAATAAACCCTCAAAGGTGGGTAGCTCGTCATCAACAAGCGAGCGCTGCCACTCGCGCGACGTATGCGAATCTAGTTTGCCGCATATAATATATATCAGAAGATCGTCCCATTGATCGGTAGGACGTTTGAGGGCCCTTAAAGCCTGTACGTGGCGAAAGGCGCCGTCCGCGATTCTTCTCAAATCCAAAGTATTTTCCTTAGCCATTGCCGGAATGTCTAAAAGAGCAGCGATGTGGCTTTCTATTATGGCCCGCTTATTATCAAATCGCTTTTTAAAACATCCCATGCGATCCTATAATTATCGTCAGTCAACTCTAAATTTCGTATTAAATTATAAGCTCCATCGGTGGTAGCTGAACGAAGATATTTCAATCTTTGCACGTCACTGAAAGACGCATTCATGTGTATCGCGGAAGTGAATTCATCCTGAAAGGATCGCCATTCTTCATAGCGACCGGAAAACTTGTCTAAATCTAGCCTTGGCAATTTAACGACATTCGGAATCAAACTTGGATTAGAGTTAATTGAACTTGCTGTATTTGGCAAAGAGGAAGCAGGAGCTGGACTGACACTATGAGGCCTTAACCACTCGCGCATTTTAGCTGACAGCTTGTAGAAATCTTGTTCAAAGGCAACGCGATCAGAAGATTCCTTGTCATCGATAATCTCTAATTTAGTTTGATGATCGTTATATTCCAGCCAGTAACTGTCCAGCTTATTCTTCCTCTCCTCAAGTTGCACAATTACATTTGAATTAATTGACTTAACTGAATCTACGTAATTTCTTATGCGAGTGCAACCCGACTTTACTATAGCACGGCGCTGTCTTAAGTACGCGATGTCTTCGTGCTTCTCAGCCATATTGTTTAATTGTCAACGCAAGTATTACAATAAATGGTACCGCGGTAGACCTCTGAGTAATGCCTTCCCTACCTTGAAACGCGGCGACAGTCCTCGCGCAGCAACAACTCCTGGAACGGCGACTCCTGGAACGGCGATGCAATCCAAGTCGCTGGACCGGGTTGACCGCCGACTCAATCCTCGTGTCAACAGCAGCGAAGATGGCGGCAAAATTGGCGGCAACTGTAGCCGCCGGCGATTGATTGATCAGAGCGCCTAGTGGCGCTTGTGGCGTTGACAAGATGGCCAGCGTTGTCGATAAGAGCGCCTAGTGGCGCTTGTGGCGCTAACAAAATGGCCGGCGTTGTCGATAAGAGCGCCTAGTGGCGCTTGTGGCGTTGACAAGATAGCCGGCGCCGGTATTGCAGAACGCGCCTGATTAGCGCGGGATAACCCTACTGCACCTCCCTTGTTGGCGCCGCTTCCTGGTGAGCGTCTCGATGACGATGTTGCTCTGGAAAGGCGCCCGCTACTTGATATGGCAATAGGTATGGCGATGTGGACACACCTGTGCTGCCCGCGTGACTGCGCCTGGTCCTCCGGAATGCGCCGATTCCGGGGCGCTTGCACCACTCGAAGTGGGCCTGAAGGCGGCCGGTCATGTGTGCCGTATGTAAGATGGCCACGTTCCTACGTGGCGTAATGGCCGCTCGGCTGCTTGCTACGCACCGAACGAATGAGCTGCGTCAATGGGCCGCTGTGGACGTATTGCAGCCTCCTGGTTGAGGTCTTTTTCTTGGCAGTGCGGCAGGAGAGCTAAGCAACGACGATCCTGGTCGATTCCAATGCGAGTAGCACGTGGAGATTGCCGGAATATCCGGCTCGAAGGACCAAGATTTTGTTACGGTTGTAACGAGAGGCCGGGAGAGACCCTTGGCGGGCCGGAGGATTTGCCGTTCTTTGTTGAGCCGGCAGGTTTTTAGAATAACACTCGCGAACCTCTTGATTGATTTTAACAACGTTTATTTAATATCCACGCACGTATTAACAACTTCGGGTTTTTTATCGCCTTGTATGCTTACTCGTGACTCTCCTCTATGGTTCGTGTAGCGACAGTGAAAGTAAAAGAAAAATGAATACGTAAAGAAATGCGCACGACGCATTGCGCACGGCTGCATGGTCTGAGGGCCAATGCAATGCTAGGCTGACGATGCCGGCCAGTAAGCGGAAGGGGCCCGCGACGCCAGCCAACGGGCAGATGGGTGCGTTGCGCGAGAGGGTGCCCGATCTCGGCGCGCTAGGGCGATCGCTGGCGCGTAATTCAAAGAATATGATAGCGTAGTACGCGACAGTTAGAAACATCAATTATTTTTTCTAATATTATGCAAATGCTATAGTTAAACATTATATTTAAAATAATTAATATATTTTTGGGATCTCACAGGTTCGCGGATTAGGAAGCGCGTAGGGAACACAGTAAAATACCCAAAAAATAAAAAATAATGAAATGTAATTCCAAACTCAATAAAGAAAATTACAAAGTAATAAAGTATTAAAGTACAAAGTAATAAAGAACAAAAGATTTGATATAAACTAGTCGCATGCGCGAGGTACGACTTCTGGTGCTGGACTGACGCTCCGACGCGTCGCCAGCAGAGAAGTACGAAGGAAGTTCTTTGTGGCTTATCAGCCCTTTGTCTTTAAGACGAGACTTCCCGGTGCATCATCCAGGAGATGATGCAACGCTGCGTCAGCGGAAGCTGACGAAAGAGCTCCCGTTGCCAAGCCGGGCTGTTGCTAGGCAAGAAAGACAATGGGGAAGATAGTGCGCGGCACGAGCAATTGCTTGCGACGACGGCCGGTTGCAGGTAATACCGGTCCCGTCATCTGCCGGGGTGCAGGCAAATCTGCACCCACATATTAACTAAAATATATATAATAATACAATATACTAATACAAAAAAATTGATGTTTATTGGCATTGGATTGATGTTAGATAAAATAGTTGAAATAATAAGGAAATATATTATAGGAAATTGTATAAAAAGGAATTATGTTACCTGTGGTGGAACATTACTATTTCTTAACACCATATTTATAAAATCTTCTCTTACTTTTGCAGTTTTATCTTCTTGAGTTTTATTTATTTTTGTCAATTTTATTGTTTGGTTGAGATTTCTTTATTTTAATCTTTTAATAACTTTCATCATGCGTCTCTTCAGTGCTTGTAGTTTTATATTATTGTCATACAATATTCTTGCTTTTGGAGACAAATGATTTTTTTGAGCTACTTCTGCTAGATTAGGTTTTCTTGTTTGTAACTGTTGTTGCCTTTGTGTTTTCAATGTTTCCAGTTCCTCTATTATTTTTTGTAACTGAATATTATGTTCTATTTGCATTTGTACTTGTTTTTCAGATATATGTGTTTGTTTGTAATTATACAATACTTTGTTGTTGTTTCTCTTGCTGTTGAGATAATATTTTTATATTTGTTTCTATTTGTACAGTAAATTCGTGTTGGTGTTCTTGTAAAACTGTACTGTTTTGCTGTATATTTTCATCACATATATCTGTTATCATAGAAGAAACAGCTGTTTAACTCAATTTACGATATTTATTACTATTTGTGTAATTACTTTCTTTAAAATGTTTATAACACACTCTTAGTTTGAAAATGTCATCTTCTTTATGTGGTTTTAATATTAAATTTTTTATCCAGTTTTCACGAATGTCTAATCTCTTCGAAAATCAGTGTGATGGTAAAGTTCCTGCTGATGTACAAGTGAATACTGAACATGCTCGTACCATCTTGTCAATTGTATTCAAGAAATCACTTTTTACTGAATATTAACAGCAATGCAATAAATACAAATATCTTATTCTCTTTATCATTATCTAAGATCGATATATACCGCATTTCAATATGGCTAACCAGTCACACTACACACTTTAGTTTTCGTTCATGAGTCTGTCTTTCGGTGAGGGCGCTGCAAACACTAGTACCGATCAAATCATAGAAGTTTGTAACCCCTGGTGTATACCATACGCAAAGAGAAAATTGCTCTAAGTCCATACGACGATACGCGGTACATCGCATCCAGTTCTATAAAAATTCTGCCATGGAGACATTATAAAATTCAACTGTAAAAACAAAAACAGTTTTACATATTCACATTTTATGTACACTTGTGTATTGGAAGGAATTTCGAATTTCTTTTAGTACTAAACGAAACCGGCGTTTACGTTCGTGATTGTGATGACGCATTAATATGTACTCTATCTTTCACCTCCTCATTCTCCTACACGCAATCAGTTACCGCATTTCCTCTTTTTTCTACATACGTATATTTTTACTCTTAGTTTTTTTTACTTTTACATTTAAAATAAACCATTCGCTCTTTTCTAAGAATTTAATTAACGTTCTTTCTTTTTTATTAATTTTTTTTGTTCTTTAATCTATTCTTTTTTTCCTTATTTCTTTTTCTTCTTCTTCCTCTCTTCTCGTATTTTTATTTCACTTTTTTTTCTGTTCTCTCATTAAAATTCTTTCCAACCAGCGTGAGTATCTCTTCTCCTATACCTTCCATTTTTTTTATTTCTACAATTTCCTTTAACCATTTTTTTTATACACCTACACTGTTCTCTATTTTTCTTCCCCCATCTTAATTTTTTCTTCGATTATTTTTGTTTTTCCTGTTTCTATTTTAATCCTCTTGTAATAACTTGCCGTTTGAGCCGAACGTCGGGCTAGCAACATTCGTTGAGATCGGGGAGTTTGGTCAATTAAGATAAAATGTAAGAAGCAAGCAAGTTGTATATCGTAACAGCATATTATTGTTTATATCTTATACGTACAAGTCTATTTACAATTCTTATATACAATGTCGTGTGCGCAGTTGCCGTGATTCTGGTTGTAGGTTCGACCCTTACTCGCAATTTCATATGGGTCATCGCGGTAGGCCTCAGGGCTGGCGCGTGTTAGTGGCTTAAAGTTTGGTGCAGCGTCAGCTATGTTATGGATACTGCAAGGTTTAGAAGTTCCGTAGTTCTCCGGAAGTGCGCTTTCTTAATGTAGAAAGATTGCGACAAAGGGAACGAGGTTGACTTCCGAGTATTCTCGGCAGAGATGGAGAACTTTTCTTTTTAAGGTTTGATGCTAATTGAGCAAGATTTAGAAAAATCAAAACAGATCGTCAGACAGATGAACTCTCTTTGGGGAGTGCGACAACCAGAGAAATCTGTGTTGGATGGGCGAAGCCGGGTGATGATGCTGAAAATATGCTCAGCAAAGACGGAGTTCTTTCCACCACAAAACGTCGTTTGGTTGTTTTTTGAGGAAGGTTGGAATGGCCTGGTCAATGCTGTCTTGTATATGCTCAACGGAGTACTCTCCATCCTTGAAACCGTAACTCGGTACGGAACTGACTACTTAAATCAGACGAGTCAGATCAGAACCCGCGATACGCTTCTTATATCGAACTGGTTACCGGTTGTGGGAGAGAAACGACGTCCGAATAAGATCGAGAGTTGTGCGCGTGTCAGTCCATTATTATCTGCGAATTATTTTTGACATATTTAAAAAAGAGAGGGCGACAAACACTATATTAAGCGCCAAAAGTTCTGGTGTTTAAATGGCTGGTGTTGGCCAGACTTATACAGGGTGTCCCAGACATAACAAAGGATACTGGGAGGATAGATAGAATTGATTGAGACAAGTAGAACAGTCCCGTACCATTTTGCAAAATTCTCAACCGTTATTGAGAAAAAAATTAAAATGTATAAATTGTATAGGCGTAAGAGCGACAAGGATGCTGCGCGTGAGTGAATGCGACAGGCGACGGCGCCATTTCTAGCGATTCGCCTATCGCGCTCACTCATGCGCAGCATCCTTGTCGCTCTTACGCCTATACAATTTATACATTTTAATTTTTTTCTCAATAACGGTTGAGAATTTTGCAAAATGGTACAGGACTTTTCTACTTGTCTCAATCAATTCTATCTATCCTCCCAGTATCCTTTGTTATGTCTGGGACACCCTGTATGTTTTATTGCATTGTTACATCATTTTTTTCATCTATTTTCTCACTTCCATTATCATTCTTCTCGTTGCTCTTCTTTTCTTACTACTTTTCGCTTTCTACATTCCCCATACATATTCTCTTAGCATTTTTTTTTAATTTTTCTCAATTTTTTTTCTTCCTATCATATCTTTAACCACACTATTACATTCCAATTATTTAACCTCGTCCAAAACTGCTCATTTTTATTACTCACAAGAAAATCTCGCAAAATAGAAAATTCAAAAAACTCTGAAGCTTTGCACACATTTAGGGGTCAATATTAAATAAATTTAAAAAATAATATTAGCTGCTAATATTCGGTTTTAAGAGGTGAAACCACCCCACAAAATTAAAATCAAATTATACTTTTTTCGATATATCTGGAAAACTATTTAAAATATTAAAAAATGTTTCATACAAAAGTTTTATAATAAAAGTAGTTTTATTTAACTGCAGTAACAACAAAAAAATTTTTGTTTAATAAATATTTTTTGTTTAATTGGTATAAAATTTATTTTAGTTTTATTACTACAGATAAATGGAACTATTATTACTGCAAGAATAGATCAATGCACAAGTGCTACCCTCTCTGAGACAATGTTTATATTACTATAGCATAGGTTAGATTTATAGTTAGTTCGACACGATACGCCATAACGTGAAAGTCAAAATATTATTATAGAAAATAAATCTTGGACATTTTGCGTGATTTTAAATATCGTCATTCAAGAATCCTTACATGTTATGATCCCAGGGAACGTATTCATTGCTCGGATAAACAATCAGTAAAGGAAATACATATCATTATCAATAGAAAATAACGACGGTGAAAAAACGTGACACGTGCACAAGAGACAAATATGGCACTTCGAATAGCACTCAGAACATAGAGAAACTTAACGACAAAAATTATGAATCATGGAAGCTTCAGATGAAAAGCGTCCTAATATGTAACGAATTATCGCCATGGAGCTAAGAATATCAGGAGGGAGCCTAATGTTGCGGGGTTAAAGCCAAAAAGGTGAGGGGAATGAAGTCTACCCCCACGGAATGAACATTTAAGATGGCGCGACGTTGTGGCTACTGCAACGCTCTGCGGCTAATAAAACGGGCTGCGAAATAAAATCAGATTACCTATTAAAATTTAATAACTATCGTACAATACAATAAAAATGATAAATGAATAACTATTAAAATATTTATATTATTTAAATAATATAATTTTATTTAACGTATTATTGAAATAAAATTAAATAACAAAATTAAATTGAAAAAGCCTTTATTAAAAATATTCTCTTACATGTTACTGTCTTTTAAATAAAATTATTTTATTAAATGATCGCCTTAAACTTAAACAATTATTTTGCGGCATTGAACGACCAATATAATATAATCTAATTTTTACGTATTTACATATAATCGCTTTAATGAGATGATAACTGTGATTGTACAAGGCATTTTGATCACATTCATGTTCTCTTAAACTAGAAAATAAATTTGAGTTGCCAATTAACAATTGTAAAGTCTTATTTATTACAAACATATCGCTGATTCGGTTCAGAAATGAATTGCTATTATTTTCACGTAAAGCAAATCGTAGTACTTGTTCAGTTTTATTGCAAATTATAATCACGTCATGTGATGGAAATGTCAAACCTCCGCGATTTTTAAGACTGATAAGTGTACATTCGACATGAGTTTCAACACCCGTTAATGCCTCAACGCAGATTTCACAATGTATGGTTTTTCGCAAATGTTTAACAATAAAACCTGCGATATATGTAATAACTCGCAATGAATATTCTGACAAAGTTATACTATCAGGTAGAAAAAGTAAATCATCTATTTCATTTTCGGTTTGGTTTTCATTTTCATTGAATAATCGCGATTTTGGAGTTGAACGGTTTATGACGTCACATGAATTAGTAGACACAGTTAAAATTGAGACTGCTTCTAAAGGAATAGTTTCCTGTAGTTGTTTCTATAGTATCTACGTGAACAATAATCTTTTTGTAAGCTGCCTTAAATTGTCGAGCAGTCGGGTTGTTATTACAACCTCCTTGTGAACGTATTGTGCTAAATAATAATTCTACATGATCTTGACTAATTTTATAAGTAGGAAAATACTGAAGTATGTTTTGT
This sequence comes from Cardiocondyla obscurior, assembly GCF_019399895.1. Taxonomy (NCBI): domain Eukaryota; kingdom Metazoa; phylum Arthropoda; class Insecta; order Hymenoptera; family Formicidae; genus Cardiocondyla; species Cardiocondyla obscurior. Next base: position 4,698,235 of record NC_091865.1, on the reverse strand, counting down.
TGAAGAATTAAATCGTTATACAACAGTATTAAACTTTTGATACAAATTATTAGACCAATTACAGCTAATTTATTTCTTGTATAAATTATTAATTCATTATTTGCTGCTTTACGTAATTTTTTAAGATAATTGTAACCTTCCTCTAGTTTATTTAGTATAACAGCACTATTACCTATATGTAATGGTTGTTTATATTCAAAATGTTTCATACTCCTTGAATTTAATATATCGAATATGTCATTAATCATTCGTCTAAATCGTATTGTTGGTGTCGACATAGCAAATTCGGATAGTTCTAAATCGCTTTTACAAATTTCTAACGCATCAGCTACGGTAGCACTAAAAATTTGTGCCGCGAGTTTTACCTTCATTTTTTGTTTGTAATACTCTATATGTTGCGTTCTCATTTTATTACTTAAATGAAGACCTTCGGCCTCTTGTAAGCGATGAAGCTGAATGAAAAATTCCCATTGGATTTCCTCCTTGTTGCCATCAATAAGGACTTTCTGATCTTCTAGACAATTACGTAAAAGTTTCAAACAATGACATGGATCCAGAAACACTGCGACATTTCTTTGTGTTGCGGGATGTAAAAAGTGTATCTGAAATAATGCAGTGTTAAAATTACATCCAAGGATAGAGCACATAGACAAATTAGCAGCTGCTTCGTCGAAAGTTACAGATATAATATTTATTTTAGAGTCATGCAGCAACATTAGAGCCTGTCGAAGTAAATTGGCTTTTTGTTTAGAAGTAAGACCTGCTATTAAAAAATATCCAATAGGAATTTTCCATGAGCTATTAATACAATTAACAAGAAAAACCAGTGCTTCTTTAGCTACAGTTCCGTAATTACATTTAAAATCAGAACCCAAATCAACGTAACAACCTCTATATTTTCTTCCATCATATTCTATATGTTGCCTTATTGCCATCTCGTCAAAAATGAGTGCACCAAAAAGTGGATAATCAACTTTTTCAGCACGTAATTTAATTGACTTAAATGCTTCTTTATTAAATCCGGGCTCACCGTTAACCGATTTATACCATTTAAACAGCGTTTTAGGATGTGGCAATGAGCAATTAAATTTTCGTCGGACATACATATAAGCACGCGGTGAATAAAAATGTAATGTTAACGCAAATATTCGCAATTCTGGCTCATACATTTTAGAAACGACAGATTTGTTGACAGTGCTAATTTGACGTTTTAAAAACTGTCTATTAAACGTACCTAAGTCCTTTAACACATCTAGCTGCTCGGTGTGGAGAAGATTCTTCTTTTTTAAACTCAGTAATATATCTTTTAATCTTGCGACACACTTCATTGTTCTTCGTTGTTTCTGTTGGAGAGTTTTAATTTTCTTCTTAAACTGTTCTTGTGTGTTTCATAGTGCAATCTTAAGCATCTTTGTTTGAAGTGAATCGTTCAAAGCAGTCAGTTGATGGTGACATGGTATGTTGCTGCAACTAGGCTGAATATCAGATGAACAACCTTTTAATCCTAAAGAACAAACAGAACAAAGTTTAAGTTTAATGTAATGATATATAATTTTAAAAAACTAAATTTTAAGCAATATAATATATGTATGTATATAGATATAGATGCCTTTTTCTACATTATCCATTTGGGAAATTTCCGTATTATGATTTTCAGTTTCTGTTCCATCATTGTGAGATAATTTTAAACGTTTGGCAGATACTTCGCTGTCATCATTTTCCACATTTATCTAGACAAAACACATTTATTTTTTCATGTATTGTAAATGTATGTACTGTTATAAGTAAAATACTTTATACTTACATGTGGAAAAGCACCAGGCTTGAGTCTTACATAACTTAATGATGATTTATCTAAATCAGTTTTTTCAAAATAAAATGAGCAAAAACATGCATTCTTTGGTATATTTTAGTCGTCTAACTGCATTCCATCCAACCACTGTTTACGTGTTTTCGGGTCCATTGGTATTCTACAATTATTATAGTCATATAGTTATACATACATTTACACAATTATACATATAGTACAGTCTAAATGTTTGACAATTAAAAATTAATATTTAATATCAAGCTTACTTGTGAAATGAGATCTTCATTCCATGATTTCTTTCCCACTGCAATTGAGATTGATTTTTTCGATATTCGCCTCTTCGGTTTGTGCAAAATTTTGCATAACAATCAGGCATTGTTAACAAACAAAACTTGTTTAAGCACCAAATTTGGTTTCACTAACGCGAGTTAATCTGCTAGGTTACATCTAGCCGTTAACATTCACTTACTGCGCAAGACAAACCTTAAAGTCACGCCGGACAGCGGCGTGTGACTAGCTTAACTCTACATATATTTATGAACATTCAACATGGCCGCTGACCGAGTTCTCCTCACGTCCCCGGCTTCATACCTCTCGCCGTCAAGTACAGTTTACGCTCCCTTTTGATATTCTTAGCTCCATGATTATCGCCATACGTCAACAAAGAAGAAATGAAAACCAAGGCAAATCGTATTGATTGGACATAAAAAGACCAAAAAGCGTTGGCCATGATTATGTTAAGTATAACACGCGGCCAATTAAATCACATAAAAAAGGCTGAAATGTTTTATATAGCGTGGACGGAACTCGAAAGCTTGTACGAATCTAAAAGCTCTGTTCGCAAGGCAACGCTATACAAGCAATTATATAGAATGAGAAAGGATTCAAACACATTTATGGCAAAATATCTCAATGATTTTACAAACAAGGCTGAACAATTTAACGGAAGCTGGCATTAACATACCAAAAGACTTATTGTCTATCATGATGCTTGGATCATTGCCGGAAGAATTTGAAAATTTCACCGTGGCAATTAAATCGCAAGATGAGATTCCTAGTGTAAATGACTTGAAGGCCAAATTACTCGAAGAAGAAGTTCGACAAAACGAAGGAAACGAAAATAATCAAAAAGAAAAAAAAGCGACACAAATGATAAGGCATTATATACTAAACAAAACAAGTAAATCCTAGTGTAAATAAAAATAAAAACAATCGAAACAACAGCCAAAATTGAGTGGAAAGTGTTACGAATGCGGAAAGGTTGGATATCAGAGAGCCGACTGTTATGCAAGAAAAAAATGTGAAGCAAGAAGAAAAGACAACGCAATGACGACAATAGCATATAACACCGAAGCAATAAGATAAAACGTGTGGTGTCTAGATAGTGCAGTAACAAAGCATATGACAAATGATAAACAGAAATTCGGCACACTCAACGAGAACGAAAAGATAATGGTAACTACAGCATACAACGAGCAGACAAAATCTTACGATATTGGTGAAAGGTAACTAAAAGTAAAATTAAATAATAATTTAATGAATCAAATAAAATTGTCGAACGTACTATATGTTCCCGCTTTAAGAAATAATTTAATTTTAATTTCACAAATAACAAAAAACGGGTATAAAGTGATCTTCATCAAAGATAAAGCGATCGTCAAACGAAGAAATGGATCAACGACACTCATAGCTGAAAAGAGAAACAATTTATACATTGTAGACACCATTAAAGATCATATGTTACAAACGACTACAAGAAATTAAAACTCTGAAAGATAGCACAGACGGCTAGGACATATAAATTATACAGACTTAAAGAATATTTAATCAAATGACATAGTAAAAGGAATAAATTTAAACTCGGAGATCATTAATAAGGAATGCGTTATCTGTGCAAAAGGAAAAATGCAACAATTACCATATAAAATCTCAGGGAATTGAGAGAAAGAAAAACTCACAATAAGTAGATAAACAAGAATGTTATCCCAACGTTTTGCTGGGCGTTTTAGAGCCTTAAACGCTTGTATGTGTCTGTGAGCACTGTCCGAGATTCGCCTTAAATCCGTCGCATTCTCCTTGGACATAACCGGCATGTCAATTATTGCAGCGAGATGATTCTCAACTATAATTCTTTTCTTATCAAATCTATCTTTTAGTAACTTGCAAGCGATCGCATAATTACTGTCTGTCATTTCAAATGTGCTAATTAAATTATAAGCTTTGTCGGTTGTCGCGGAATGAAGATATTGCAGCTTTTGTACGTTCGTAAGAGCATTATTTGTGTGAATGCTCGCGGTGAAGGCATCCAAGAATGAAGGCCACTGTTCATATTTTTCAGAGAATTTATCCAGGTCGAGTTTTAGCAGACGGACGACGTTTCCGAATGAACGCGGTTCTAAAGAGGAAGATAGCGCGAGGGAAAGCGGCGATAGCGGTGGCGTTACAGGAGGCGATCTCATTAATTCCTGCATTTTAGAAAAGAGCTCATAATATGTATTTTCGAAAGACTCTTGGTCGCTTGCTTCCGACTCTTCGAGAAATTCTATTCTTGATTGATAATTATTATAATCGGACTATTGCACTTCTAATTTTTCTTTCCGCTGCTCTGAATGCGCTAATACCGACGGCTTTACGACTGTTATGCTAGTGACATATGTACCGATTCGCGTGCAAGCTGATTTTATTATTCCACGTCGTTTTTTTTAGATATGCGAGACTGTTTTGATTTGTTATTTTAGGTTACGTAATGAAAGAATAACAGAGAAGTAATTGGCGGCAACACTGAATTCTTATCCTACTTTAAACTACGCGGTCTCGCTATTTTCCTTAACGAAAGCCGGAGATGTGCTTGATAGAAGAGCCTTCGTTGATGATGCTGAAAGTAGTGGCCGCCGTGCGACGATTGAATGACGACCTTGACCTTGGGAATGGCAAGACGTAGGGGTCGTACAGTGACAGCTGGTACTACGATGATCTTGTAGAAATGACTGGATGTCGAAGCTGCGACGTGGCGGCGGAGGGCGTCGACGAACTCGTATGCAACTGAATATTGCAGCCGCGATGTGGTGGCACAGAAACGACGAAATTTTCGTTGACGACTGACTGTCGCAGACGTGATGTGGCAGCTCAGGAACGTAGAAACGACGAGATAATAGAGGGCTCGTGGCGACTGACTTTCGCGAGCACAATGATACTTATCGAGATCCGAGATCCAAGAATTACCGAGATAATTCCTATTTACTTGATTCTGTGCTTTCATTTTGCTATCAACTGTCACTAAATATTCTATCGCGTTAATATGTAGAGTCCCGAGTCCGTGGTTTAACGTTTATAATTGCCAAAGTTAGTTTAAGTTTGAAAATGGTTACGTCAAAATAAAAAAATTGTCACTTTTTGTATCAATCTTATATAAAATACGCTAGATTAAATTCAAATTTATTTATGTACATGTGTTCATATAAATATTTATTAAACATTTAATCTTTAATTCTTTTTTGAGTTAAACTAGCCAGAAAAATACAGTTTGGGGAAAATGTTGAACATACACATAAGATTTATAAATATTATTTGATTCTTTATTATTATATTAAATGTTTCTTAATTATACAATCGGAACTGAGTTTAAACAAGTTTATAATCATGTTATTCGTCTCACAAATAAATCTATATTCAACATAATAATTTTATGTTCTATTTTAAAAAATAACATAGTTTTACGTTCTATTTAACAAAACTAGATGATATTTATTGTGAACAAAATGGTATACATCGAATTTCCGTTTAAACAAAAAATAAAACTTAATTCGCCAATCAGACTTATCACGTTTTTACACAACAAATTCACATTCATAAACAATATTCTTCTTGGAATAAAAACCATAGTCAATATAATTCTACGTTGTATAATAGCCGGGCAAGAACTGTTCCAAAACTATTTAGAATAGAATTAATCTTTTTTAATAAGTAGGGAATAAACACGGGTTCTAATCCATGGGGCAATGAGCGGGGCGCGGGGACGGGTGAAGAATCTATGACGAGAGGAGCGTAGGGAGGGGGAATTTCAATAGCGTAGAGATGAGGGATTGTGAATATGAGTAATTCGCTTTTCTCCATTTTTTCTCTCGTATGTCACCACGCCAATGAGTTCCCTCTCCATACAGTTCCCTCACCGTAGATCCTTCCCCCATCCTCACGCCTCGCTCATTGCCCCGCAAGAATTAGAACTCACATGTCAGCAAAAATTTCTCATACCAACCATCTTTACGCATCGTATGCATCAACCATTTTTACGCATTATACAGGGTGTCCGAAATATTATTAGCAATATTAAAACTGTGGGTAGAAAGTTAGATTTGGAAACGAAAAGTCCTTTACGAATTTGTAAAATTCGTAACCATTATTGAAAAAAAAATTAATTTGTCTAGCGCAAGAGCGACAAGGAAGCTGCGCGTGAGTGAGCGCGACAGGCGAATGGTTAGGAATGGCGCCGTCTTCTGTCGCGCTCACTCAGCCCACGTTTCCTCGTCGCTCTTACGCGTACATAAATTAATTTTTTTCTTGAAAACTATAGAGAATTTTTCAAAATGGTACAGGACTTTTCATTTTAATTCGATTAAATCTACCTATCATTTTCGGCATCGTCCACTGATCTGGGACACCCTGTATATCACAAGATTAGAGATATCATTAATAAGATTGTCTTATAAAAGAATACAAGTGTTTGGTTGACACATGTTAAAGAACGCAAATTATGCAAAAGATGTGAGTATAAAAGCAGCGAGGCTGTAAGGATACATAATATATAAAATTGTGGAACGTTCGTGCCAACATGTCAAGACAAAATTTATACGAGGATCGTGTTGAAAATTATATTAGCGTGACATACCCAGCTATTTGGGTAAGTGCAATTATAAAAAATATATTAAAGTAAACTAATTTTAATGGAAAATGTGGAAATTAAAAAATGTTTTTTTACAGCGCATATTTGTTGATGGGGAGCCTACATATGAGGTGGAAATTAAAAACATGTTGAGGTTGCAGATACCTCACACACAGCCTGTAAGTTACTAATATAAAAATAATAATTTTTATTGAATAAAATAAAAATATAACACATTATTTTTTCAGAGTTTGATAGACCCTGAAGAAATAAAAATCAAGGGGTTTATAAACATTAAAAAGCGACTGACAATACGGCGAGAGCGCCAAAAAGATCGGGCGTATAATAAATATATGTGGATGAGCCCACCCAACGATTGCAACGACTTCGGGCTGAGGGAACTATTTGGTCTGGAGTACGACGCAGCATTTGCGCCCGAAAGCTGGGATTAAATTATTAAGAAAAAAATATATTTATACATTTTTATATAATTATATACATATATTTTTATATAATAAAACATGTTTTAATAAAGATTTTAGTTTTTATTTAAAAAATCTTAATAATAATTCTTTTTTTGATGCGACATCCACCAATTATATATTTTTAAAACATTTTGTAACGCTCAATGTTTATCATGATTGTCACATCGCATAGTGTTAATAGAGTCTAAAACATTTAAAGACTGTACATTTTCATAATCGGCGTCTAAAGTTTCAATAATGTGGTCTTCTCTAACATCATCGTTGAGCATATCAGCCAACCAAGCACGTTTCTCATATCCTTTGACATATATAAGACGTGACACTTCGTCGCCGTTAGCACCTGCTACAGCCGTTGTAATTAAATGTTTTGCCATGTTGTATGGCACGGTTCCATCTTCCCAAGCCAGCGCATGGTGATATTTTATTAGCCAAGAAATGCATGATTTTTCAGATTGTGTTAAAAATTTCCATGGCATGGGACTCTTAAAAATGTAATGAGTCAGAACAACACCTTTTCTTAGCACAGCAACTTTTTTTACAACAAATCGTTGTCCAATATTAAAACTTTGAAGATCGACAAACGTTGGTGTAATCATGATGAACGTGTGTCCGAAACAATAATGATTCGTGTCAATAAAAAATTGTTTCTCTATATATGATAAAAACTGTTGACACAACAATTTTATAAAACCTTGCGCACAACGTTAAATAATGGGCTGTATTCAACTATACGATCATGTAAAATGAGACAATATGCGGTTGTATTTGCAGGAACATTTTCTTTATAATCAAATTCTAATCGCACGTCCACAGTGGCGCTTTTGATTGATTCGTTCTGTCGAGAGCAATCGATAACAACAAATGGCCCATGTGATAGAAATGCCGCTACATTACAAAAAGCTTCATAAGAACTGTTGCCATAATAAGCTTTACGAAAACGTATATACATATCATAAAGAATTGCATATTTATTTTTATCGAAATCTAAGTTCAGATCATCATATGGATAATATTCAGAGTTGAGATAAAGTTTCACATTTATTAATTTACAATCATCAAAAACGTTTGATTTTTTAGACATAACGTTTTTGCGACCGGTTTGCAGAGCAAAGATAACATATCGAGGCTTTTCAAGCTGCGTTGCAGTTTTGACGGCCCAAGAATGTTTTGTCGTACTCTGCAAAAGAGGATATTCATACAAATTCCATGAGCGAAAAGTCATGCTTAAATATCGCCCGCTATCCAAAGTTTGCAGCATGGTTAATTTATTAACCTCATTTAACATAACATGAGGCATTCGCCATTGTACTTTATACAATTCAATTTTAGGTTCTAATTCCGAATGTCCAATAATGGAATTATTATCATTGCGAGCGCGTATTAGAATTAATTCATGGCGAGCGTTGACAACCACGCGTTTATAATCTTCGCAGAAACCTAACAATATACTTAATGGTACGCAAAAATTAAAAAATCCTTCTGACGTAGTTGATGTTTCACTCCATCCAGCATTTTGCAGCATCACAGCATTATCAGATGTTAGCGATATATAATTTTTAAGAGTGCTAGTTATTCCAACGTTTCTGTTGCGATCAATTTCTACACCATTGAGTTCATAACGAATTTCATCGAACATAAACGCTACACAATTATTTCCTAGCGCAGCTGTTAACTTATCGTCAGGTTTTTTTATTTTTATTTTTTCCTCAATATAGAGAAAACTGTCACATGGCAACGTATACAAATCCTGTTGTTGTATTGGTATCCGTATTTCATCACTATATCCAAACGTTGTGTTAGCATATGGGTTGTACGTATGAGTTTCAATTTTAACAATACTATTATCAAAGATCGGCTTATCATCAATAATCAATATATCAGCCATTTTTAGATGTTACACACAATGAAACCCAGTGATTAAAAAATTCTACGTTTGATGTAGTAAGTTTTTTCTTCAATAATTGAATCTCTTTGGTGGAAGTTGTGTATTTAGTTTGTCTCACGTTCGACGTTTTATTCAAAACGAGCATCTCACACTAAAGTTGTCTCTGCACATGCAGTCTCACGGTAATTTCTTCGCCGCGAAAATCAAGCATTCGTCCGTTCTGATCTACAATGCGAATCGTCAAATCAGTAACGCTTCGTACGACAACTGGGAGGTAAATGATCTGTGTTGGAGTTTCAGATATCTTATATCCAGGCGGAATCTTAGGTGAAAATTCATGTATTGTATGTACACGTTTTCCATTACTGTATGCACCCCCGTTACACTTCATTCAATGCGAATAACATTTACATTGATAATTTGTATCGATGCATCCGATTCATGCCAACGTAATGGCTCGAGTATGCGATCTGGTGAAAATCCTAACAACGATCCAATGTTGCATGGTTTGGTGAAATTTATTTGATAAATACACTTAATCTCGCTTTTCATCGTATTGTTATTAGCTCTAATCGTTAAAGGATAATCTTTTTCATCATCGCCATATGAAATCATGTTCTTTGTAACATCATTGACATGAAGCTCGTCGAGCGCACGTTTTAGATATTCGGCAATATCGCACAGTTCATACGAGCCGTCGGGAATGGTAATACTTTCTCCATCATCATTATCATCAGCATTATCGAAATAGAATGTATTATTTGATGAGTTTACATTAGAAATTGTAAAATATGTTTCAAAATCAGCCAGCCCGAGTTCATATTTTCCATCGCTTAAATCTATAGCAGGAAAGTAGCTCACCGCGAGGATACTACTTTTGCCCGATAACGTGAGCGTCAGCGACATGTTTGATACTGAGTTTACAGCGCATAATGTTTGTTCTTAAATTGTGTATCGATTGTCTGCAGAAACTGTAGACATAATTGCCCACAGTTGTTTTGATTATATCGTTGATATGGTAAGCGATTATATTCAATTCGTGTTGCATCATTCCCTAGATATCGAGCAAGTTCTTGTGGCGGTCGAAGATTGCCGAAACTATCAAAATATATAGCGCGATTTCCTCTTTTCGCATATGCCACCCAGTGGGTACTTAATCCTTCAACTTTATCTAAATTCACAATACCGCTCTCGTTTTGATGTATTCCCCCAATCGGTAAAGTATTACGCATAAAAACGCCTCTAAAATATGGAATGCGCATGTGTTTCGCTAATTGTCGCAACTGTATATCGGTAGTAGCACCTTTGGGAAGTTTTAACGTCTCATCGGCTTTTTTTTTTCCTTTCTTATTTCTATTATTTTTTCGAATTCCACCACCACGTTTGTATGGAGCAAGATAAACACCGCGACCTTCCATGGCGTAATTGTGACGTTTCATTTCTTCAAGTTGGCGTTGTGAGGCTTTTTTATCATTTACAGCTTTTGCGATTCCTGCGGCTCCACCAACGAGCGAACCGATAACACCCAGTAAGGGTAGAAGCGGTATAACGCCACCACGTTTCGCTATCGAAAGTGTTTGTTTCTTCACCGTTTTCTTCTTCAGCGTATTCTTCCTCGCTGCACATAAGCCCATACCAAGTTTCGTTTTTGCTTTCATAGCTGCCCATACGGTTGTGGCTGCAGCTTTTTCACCAAAACTTGAATCTTCTGCGTTAATACGTTGCAGCGCTTTATTGGCGAGAATATTGTCAGCCACGTGGCGCTCTGCGAGATTGTTGCTACGTAAGTAAGCTATATCGTGATCACGACAAGCTGCATCTAACGGATTAATTCCACGATCTCCTTTGGCAAATCGTTCGTTTAATCGAGTTCCTGGGTCGCAAAACTGGTACCCGGGTATGTGCAATTCAAACGGAAGTGCGTTAATCGCTCTGGTTAACAAGCCTCGCCCAATTTTCTCAGACATTCAATACAGTTTTTTATTAATGGCGCAGGACCGTCAACATGCGTTTCATAACTCAATAAATTATAATGTTTTAAACATCGGCGGTATTGCTGAACATCTAAATCAGCCTTTAAGTGTTCAGGAAGCTTATTCCACAAATAGTCAATATGTTGCGAAAATCGTTGCAATAAGAATATTTTTGGAATATGTTGTAGTTGTTCAGCTGTTAAATCACAAATATTATAGTCGTCCGACAGCAACAAAAACATATTGAATACTGAGCGTTTAATTTTTATGCACACAACTATAAATATATCAGCATGGATGATCTCATTTAGAAGGTAGAATGCGGTTCATACAGCAAGCGCCACCAATCAAGGTAGTGAATTTCGATGACAAGTTATTATCCGAGTGTGTGTTACATAGACATGGAAACATGTTACCGAGTTCTATTCGCGCTATCATTTGTGGTCCATCAAATTGCGGTAAAACTAATGTATTAATAAGTCTGTTGGAAAGTCCGCATGGTATACGATTTGAAAACGTTTATGTATACTCGAAATCGTTGCAACAACCAAAATATCAGTATTTGAAAAAGATATTGGCACCAATAGAAGAAATTAATTATTTCACATTTTCAAATAATATTGATGTTGTTCCACCGAGCGAAGCACTTCCGAATTCTATATTTATTTTTGATGACATAGCATGTGATAAGCAGGATGCGGTAAGAGAATACTTTGCAATGGGGCGACACGCGAACGTTGACAGTTTTTATCTTTGTCAAACGTATGCGAAAATACCGAAGCATCTTATACGTGACAATACGAATTTTTTAATTCTATTTAAACAGGATGGTACAAATATGAAACATATATATAATGATCATGTTAACACTGATATGTCATTTGAAAATTTTTGTAAATTGTGTCGAATATGTTGGCAACAAAAGTATGGATTTGTGGTGATTGATAAGGACAGTGCTATTTCAAACGGTCGCTATAGAAAGAAATTTAACGACTTCGTGGTATCCTAATGTAATGAGTCGTTGTCGATATACCGATTGATAACTGTCAAGCTCGATATGAATAACAGCAGTGAACTTAAAAGTCGAAAGATAATTGTGAAGAAAATTGCTCAAACGAGCGATTCGATTCGCAAAAAGTATCATGCTATGAAGACGGGAAAAATGGAAGAAGATATTGCGTTGGAGCGACATTTTAAACCCATCGTTGAGCCTCTTAAACAGATGAAAGTAGATTGACACCAAAACGGAAACGATCAAGTGCAATGTCATCGATAACAGCATCGACTCCAATTAAATCGGCGCTAAAACGATCGCACACCATACCGTCTACATTAAACGAGACGCCTAAGTTCGCGCAACAACGAAATTTTTTATCAAGGGAACGTTCACACTCTCATTTCATTGAAAACGTTTTCGATACCGCAGATAAACCGCTGGTAACATCTATTCGACAAAAGTTGCAAACATCTGAAGGTCGGAAGACTCTTCAAACTCATTATGGACCGTTGGGGCAAAAGTATCTAGGTGCTGTTTTGAGCGGAAAAGAATCCATTAACATCGATAGCGTTTACGGAGTTTATTTCAACGACAATGGAACAATGATTGGCAACAAGCGTGTTGATTTAAATAAAAACGATAATATATTGATAGATGGTAAAAAGTATCTGGGAACAGTGGGACTTTATGAATTGATTTTTATGAGATTTCCCGATGAGAGCAGTTATACTGATACCGATAAAGAAAATTATAAAAGTATACTCATGGCAACGAATGCACATAAACGTGACTACAATTCTCAAAATCAAGAAAAGAGTAACAAGGGTCACAAATATAAGAATATAATCGCTCCTGTGCTGAGTAAAAAAATTGGACAAGGTATACCATACGCTGTAACATTAAACAATAATAAAATCGATTATGTTTATTGGGATGATCCAAACGAGCTCGTAGATCGTCTTCGATTGCTAGAAGCCTCACGTTACGCGGGTCATAACGCTCACGACAATGAGATTTTATCAATTATTGAGGAACTTCGCGAAGTGGGGCTTATTATAAATTGAAGTATGCATACACAATTTAATCATTTGATATCGAAATGCCGATTAACAAGTTTGGAACATTGCTTAAAGATGGTGGAGGAAGTAATACTAATCAACATTATCAATATAATGCGTTAGTTAGAAATTACGTGCGCGATAACGCTCTTTGTGTAACATCCACCGATTACGACGCGCAAAATTAAGCATGTAGCTGAACCTTTGGACGATGATGATGCTGTCAACAAACAATATGTTCAACAAAATTTACAGATTTTAAAGAATGAAATTGTGGAACTTAATAATAATAATAATGTTCAACAGAATGTGCAGAATTTAAAAGATCAACTAAATGAACTGAATAAGAAAATAGAAATACTACAGAGTAGTCTACAGGTTGTGGTAAACACGCTTCGCAATAAATTTATTCGCGGTGAACAGAATTAAACAGCTGCCGCTGCCGTGGCCGCTGCCGTTGCCGTTGCCGTTGCCGTTGTCGTTACCATTGCCGCTGCCGTTGCCGCTGCCGTTGCCGTTGCCGTTGCCGTTGCCGTTGCTATTAAAAAAATGTCGAAGAAAATAAGCTCAGAAAATCTACAATTGGTAAACGAATTGCATACACCAGCGAGAAGAAATTTTTCTCGAAGGCGTGTCATAGTGCGTGGGTATGATGACTTGTGGCAAGCTGATGTAGTCAAGATGCGTCCATACACACGTGTCAACCGAGGTTACCACTACATATTCACCGTTATCAATGTGCTGAGCAAGCATGCTTGGGCTGTACCATTAAAGGCGAAAAGCGGTATCGAAGTTGCAACAGCGATTGTAAAGATCTTTCGCGACGATAAAAGATGTCCGAATAATCTTCAAACTGATAAAGGAAAAGAATTTTATAACACAAATGTGCAAAAACTTTTGAAAAAACATAATATTAACCATTATTCCACATACTCCGTAATGAAAGCGTCAGTTGTCGAACGGTTCAACCGAACGCTTAAAAACGCTATGTGGAAAATGTTTACGCTCAATGGAAATTATAAATGGATTGATTTGTTACAGCAGCTTGTTTCGGATTATAACGCGCGAAAACATCGAACTATTGGCATGCGACCTATTGATGTTACCCGCGCAAACGCGAGTAAGCTCTTGGCTACGGTCTACAACCACATGAAGATCGCTGCTCCAGCACGATTTAAAGCTGGTGATTCAGTACGTGTGAGCAAGTTTAAAACATTATTTGAAAAAGGCTATACGCCAAATTGGACCACTGAAGTGTTTAAAATCGTCAAAGTGTTGAAAACTAGTCCCGTGACATACTTGCTTGAGGATTCTTGTGGAAAACCCATAGCTGGGGGATTCTATGAACAGGAATTACTTCATGTAAATAATCCTGATGTATACCTCGTTGAAAAAGTGTTAAAAAAACATGGAAATAATGTTAATGTAAAGTGGTTGGGATTTGATAATTCACACAACTTATGGATACACAAGAATATTTTATAAAAAAATTTAATACATAAATAAACAAACATTTTTTTATATTATATTATAATACATAAATAAAAAAATTTTTTATATTATAATACATATGAGTATGGAATATAAACTTTTATTTATAGTGGTATTTTATAATGCGCCCATGGTAAAGTTTCAGTAGAACCGGGTACAATGTATTGCTTATCGTCATATGGACTCAGAGCAGTTTTCTCCTCACGTATAGTATACACCTCATGCAACTTGGATCTTATACATGTTTGCTGACGAGTCATTTCTATTTCCTCATTCAAGCATCGTGTGTAATCATCAAACGTTATCTTTTTAGCAACATTACTTTTAACACCTTTAATTTTTTTGGTATCTTTTTTACCCTTGACTCGCAAAGCACACATTTTTGCTCTAAGTCCAACGAATTCAGTCATAATTGCTCCATTGTTTTCATCTTTCATTAAACCCGGTACTTTTTTATTAACGCGTGGGAGACCATATGCATTAACAATCGCATAATCGCTCGTATCGAATTTGTTAATGTTATGTTTCATAATTTCGTAAACGTCATCACATTCAATATGATATATGAAACTATCCGTATCGGTATACATAATTTTACATTTATTATGATATAGAGGTTGCATATGCTCATGGTGAAATTCATACAAACATGTCTTAGATATGTCTAGAATACACATACCAACATAAATTGGTTTGTTAAATTTTACCGCAAGTTTATGCATTTCAATAGCCACAAGATTTTCAGCAAAGATACTACGACTATGAAAATTTAGTTTCGCAATCAACGCCTCAGCGCCAAATCTTCCTTCCCAATGTGTTACAAGTCTCACATCGACGTGATTACGCACATTCTCCATAGTTTTGCCAAATACAGCATTGTTCATCAATTTGTATAAATTTTTTTCAAAATCATTTTTAGCAAGCGTTCTAAATTTTGTATTAAGTTCTATATAAACACGTAGCCATGGGGATTGTTTAAATAGTAATATGCGATGTATTTTTGTAAAATGCAGTCCATGATTAATACATTGCTGTAAATTGCAATAATGAATGATGTAGCGTTTTTTATCGCATAAAGTTGCAAGCAGTTTGTCCTGCCGCTTACCTGGCGGTTTATCACGCGTAGGACAGAACGGCAGGTCAACATGCTCGTCATGTAATTTTTGCGGATACTCCATATCAAGCTCAAGAATGTAACCATCAGGTGAATCTAGTGATACATTTATCACATCAAAATTAGAAGCATTGTCAACCCATTGAAAATCCGCGTATGACAGCGGTTGATACATCGCCCATCCATATAAATTATTCACATCAAAATACATCAAATATGTTGATGGTTTCGATGAATCATATGACTGCATGTACTTATTGTTGGCATGAGCATATCTACCAGAGCATTGGCTTAATCCCCCTCTTATTCCACGTTTAATAAACATAACCATATCGATGTCGGTAAGAAGTTCAAATTTAATATTTGTATGTTTTAACATCGCGTCCCATGTAAAACCAGGTAAAGTGTAATAATACGCTGAATCAAGTTTGTAACTCGTTATACAGCTGTCTCTAAAATTTTCAAATATGTCAGCCAACAACAAGACATCGGTTTTTAAATATAAATCGCTGTACTCTTCTAACGTTCGAATTGAAAATTGTTGCCAGATATCTACAACGTGTGCATAATTACTCTCGGATACTATGTCATCTGTCAATGAACTGTAAAACGATTCGCGTGGTGGTAAACATGTATCCTCTAACTTTTCAATAGAATCGATATATTCATATGGAAAGACACCTTTACGCGTTAATAAATCAAAATTTTTATTACTTAAATTAGAAAATTCATATCGTAACACTCGCAGTTTATCCTTATTTAAAAAAGATGCTAATTTCTCAAGACTAGTACTTAAAAATTTAAATGAATCAATAAATCGTAATTTTATACAGTCATTTCTCTCATCAGTAGTACTTTTCACATTTTTTGTAAACGATATATACTTTTCTTTTGTAATGGGAAGCAGCTCTACTGATCCATCATAGGCAGTAGATATTTCTTTGATGATAAAATGCGCGTTATAATCAGATAAATTGTGAAAAACTATGGGGATACAATTTGAATCCATATAATTTATATTACAGTTTGAATGTGCGAGTCCTCTGTATCGTCCAGTTAAATGACAATGATCACGCACTCGCGTATCATCAGCTGCAAACGGTTTTTCACACACATGACAATGCGTAGCTCTTTTGAATTCTTCCCAATCATTTTGCGTAAAATCTACCATGGGTACATTGCTAGATAAAATTGTCTTTACGCTGTGAGCTAAATTTTTAAGTTCTTCGATAAATCATGAAACACAATTATTATCGCGACGAAATCGATACATTAATAACGTGTCATCATATGAGCAACACACATAGTACCCTATGCTGAATACCCTGTGATGCTGCTGTGCGCATGTAGATGTTGCAAGATCAGCATTCACCTTTTCCAAAGTGCATTCGAGGTCAGCATATACAACAAATGGCATTCGTTCCTTCCTGTTATAATTATTAAAACTTAACCATTTGTCATCTTCACTCGGTAGCATAATTGCACATTTATTGATTTATTCACAATCTACGCTGTGGGTTTTCAATCTTTCGTTGGAGCCAAAATAGTGTAAACATCTAAAAAAAAAATATAATATTAATACATTATTTATAATGTATGTTATAACATAAAAATTATGATATTTACCGATCGCAAAAGTATTTTCTGTTCTTCGTCTTGCTTAACTGTGAGCTCCTGAGGCGTGATAAATTTTTTATTAGTGAAAAATGTCCAACATCTTTATCTTCTTGTGTGTACAGTAAATGTATATGTACGTCTCTTTTTTTTTCTGTGAGTTGTATTGGTAAAATTAGCTTCTTTTCAACAGCATATACATTTATGGAAATATTGTTAAGATTTTTAAATTTTTTAATTTGTTTCAAGGTTACTGGAAATTCAATACCTTGAAGATTTAATACTGTTGTGTAATGTGGATATGATATTAATCGCTCAGTATGCGTTTCTGTTGGATATAACGCTGCTACAACCGATCATGCGAAACATGATTTATTTGTAGATTGCACACTGATCACGGCTCTTTTCATTTTAATTTCACATGGCAATTTGATGTAACACCCTGCATGCAGTGGATTGTATTTATTAACATTTACAGTTAGGTTTTGTATGCGAGACAATGCCCAGCCGCTATCACGTTCTTGAAACTCATCTAAAGATGAGAGAATAGGCTCGATGACTTGCGACTCATACCATTCCAATAGATCGCATGTGTGAAGGAGTTCACTATTTTTTGTACACACACTTTTATTCGAAGTTTTATCACCCGCCACAAATTCACCGTTAAACACAGTATTTATTTTTACATTATAATGTTCATGCATAACATTTCTAACACATTTAAGCACAATGTCTCGCGCATCTTCAAGAAATTGTCGAGGTTCAATATATTTTGAATTGATTATGGCACCGGTTAATATACGATTTTTGAAAGATGTATCTATTTTCAACCATCGAAGTCCTGACTCGCATGTATTATATCCTGCACCAGCGTGAACGAAACGTTGTCGCGTTGAATCTCGTAAACTCTCGATACGTGCAATACTGGCAACATGTGATTGCTTTACGCCAATGGATAATCTTGGATGTTTATTTCGACCATGTTCTTTAATAGATTCAATGTACTCATCACAATGTTGCTCTCATATATTCAATTCTTCACGTGAATTCAATCGAGCCGCTTGTGACACTAGTTCTTGCTCTCGCTGATCCATTACTGCTCTCGAGATTTCTACACGATTAATGATGTATATTATTCACGCTGAGCGGTTTTTATGTGCATTATTTTTATTGCGTCATATGTATCAAATATATTAAGAATAATTTTTTTCATGATATTAGTCATATGTTGTTGTAAGCATTTTTTTAATTGTAAAATATTATCTCAACAATATGCGTAATCGGTATTTAAAAAATACACGTGTCTTAATTATCTCAAATGCATTGGTCTTCACATTTCTCGACAAAAACTGCTGATGCCGCACTTTGACACGTGCCTGTCGATCTTATAGTAGTGTCGACAAGTTTTGCATCTTTTTAATATAATCTTCGCTAACTTATGATTTTTTCATTATAACATTCGGTGACTTCGGCCGTCAAAGTGTAGTTTTATGTGTGTAGAGTTGGATGAATAAATTGAAGTACAAAAATGATTAAACTGTTTGATATAATATATAATTAATAAATGAGATACACTGATCTTTACTGAGTGACTGCTTGAATGCATCTGAAGCGCTCCGGTTTATTTCGTGGCCCGTTGGCCCTCTCGTTTCTTTGTCTCTTAATCTAGGGATACTATTCCTATCAAGCACGTACTAATGATTTATCTGAATCTATATCTTTTGTCCTAACGGTTCATTACACTCTTCTTGACTCCGAAGCACGTTTTATTTACTTAATATTGTAACAATGCTCCCCGACGGTGCATCATTCCCGGCCGACGACCCACCGATGCCGCCGAACCGACCAGCCGTCCGGCGAAGATTATAGAACGCGGCGCGCCCTAATTGTGTTCAAATGTAACGAACGAGCCGTTCCGCGACTAAGTTCCGCGCGCGGAAAGAATCAAACAAACCCGAGTGAGCCGACGGCACCGCGGCTCCTCGTTCCGAACCGCGCCACGACAAAAAACCTAGCGCCGCGAGCGATAAGCATCCTACCGCGAACCCCCGACGCCTACCCTTTTTACGTATAAAAAGGCGACGCCGGAGCGGTAGGACACCGTTCCTGTCCGTTCGCTTCCGAGTGAACATCGACTCCGACTCCGAGCAGAAACCGTCACGGGGTAGAGCGCGCTCTGCCTCGACCAGGCACTCCTGGTGCTCACTCCAGTCCGCACCATAGCAACGTACTCTCCGGCTCGAGGGGTAGAGTTCACTCCGCCTCCACCGAGTACTCTCGGTCCCAGGAGAAGTCGTACTATCGTGCGGCATCCTCACGATACTTTCGCGCCGTCGAGAACACCGGGGTAGAGATCTCTCTGCCTCGACCAAGCTATCTCGGTAAATCGACACCTTACAGGCGCTACCCTCCTATCTATCTCTCATTATCTCGCGTGCACGTCCGTCGAAATCTTCCGCGTTCATCACATAATTATTCCGCGACGCCGTTTCAAATTTCGGTTAACGCTCCGCGCATAAACACCGCGCTCCATCTCACTCCCGCCGCTCGCGCCGACGACGCTCTCACTCGGCGGGGTGAGCGACCGACCGCGTATTGCCGTGTAAATAATAAATGTAAACGCGTAGCCGTCAAATGCGCCAGCGATCTTTTGTTAATTATACTCGATCATCGTCACGTAACAATTCTCAACTTGTACATATTTCTATACTTATAATAAACTTAGTTCATTATTCAATTCAATCTCGAGTGTATCTAACGACCCTCTCAACCGAATCCTGGAATCCCGACGAGCGCTCCGGGACCGGCTCGCTAGAGCGATATTCGGTGTCCCTGACCAAAACAAAAACGGGTCGTTTCAATATTATATTACTATATAGCGCACTCAGTTTGAACAATATTTTAACATAAAGTTATTTCTCAACACCCCTTCTTAACTTTATGATATAATTTTTGAATTATATCAAATGCTGTCTCACATTCACTAACGAATTCCAGTTGCTTATTCGTTATGGAGCTGTATATGTAATTAAGTGCCTTTAAATTTAAATCAACCCACTCTGGTTCTTTATCGAGTGCAGTACAATATCTCTGTGCAGCTAATTCACACTTATTCATTTTTAAAAATGCCATAATTCGTTTCTTCCAATTTCCGTAGTCTTCTCCATTGAATACGGGTATTTTAATATCTGTCATTGTTGATGACATTTTTACACTTTCTGCCACTCAGTTTTATTAAGGCCACTTAATTCAATACTTCTTATCACGATTTTTATTCAACCACGCTCTGCTACCATGTAGAGTTGGATGAATAATTTGAAGTACAAAAATGATTAAACTGTTTGATATAATATACAGGGTGTCCCAGACCAACGTCACTTTTTTTTAATGGTAGGTAAAACTCGTTAAAATAAGACGAAAAGTCTTATATTATTTTTCAAAATTTGCAACCGTTAACGAAATATCAATTAAAATGTAAACGTGTGCGAGCGACAAGGAAGCGCAGACTGAGCGAGCGCGCGATAGACGACGGCGAGTATCGCTTAAAGAGAATGGGCGGAACTAGCGCGTAGCGAGCGAGACAAGGAGGCAACGCGTGAGCGAGACGATGCGACGACACGCGAGCAAAATAAAGCGACAACGCGCGTTGTCTCTTTGTCTCGCTCGCTACGCGCTAGTTCCGCCTATTCTCTTTAAGCGATACTCGCCGCCGTCTATCGCGCGCTCGCTCAGTCTGCGCTTCCTTGTCGCTCGCACACGTTTACATTTTAATTGATATCTCGTTAACGGTTGCGAATTTTGAAAAATAATATAAGACTTTTCGTCTTATTTCGACGAGTTCTACCTACTATTAAAAAAAAGTGACATTGGTCTGGGACACCCTGTATAATTAATAAATGAGATACACTGATCTTTACTGAGTGGCTGCTTGAATGCATCTGAAGCGCTCCGGTTTATTTCGTGGTCCGTTGGCTCTCTCGTTTTTTTGTCTCTTAATCTAGGGATACTATTCCTATCAAGCACGTACTAATGATTCATCTGAATCTATATCTTTTGTCCTAACGGTTCATTACACTCTTCTTGACTCCGAAGCACGTTTTATTTACTTAATATTATATTACTATATAGCGCACTTAGTTTGAACAATATTTTAACATAAAGTTATTTCTCAACAATGTAAACTGCTAAAGATGGCTAATTTGAATGATATAAATGGTGACAATGTACCGATGGATTTTGAGTTATCAGATGAAGACGATGAAGACGATGTCACATTGTCCAGTGATAGCGATTACGGGAGTGATCAGAGTGAAGACCTCGAAGATCGTGTGCGCATAACATTAGACTCATCGCAAATTCGTGCACTTAATGGGCGTACTAGACATTGTATGATGTCTATATATTATTCCACGCTTAATGGTGATATTGCAATATGTGCATCATGCATGATTAATTTGAATGATACAGGTGTATCAATGCATCTCGTACGCAAACATGAAATCAATGTTTATGATGCGCTATGTGATAGATCTTGTACTAATTGTAGACTTTCACTATTTATGATAATTCCATGTCAGATATGTCCTATATGTGTCGCATAAAACATTCGCTACAGTTTGCAATGAAGATTCAATTCAGCTGACTGGTACATTTTATTAATAATGGTGGTGGTGATAGCTATGGTGGGGTTTTGTGTATAAAAATGTATAGAACAAATGTAATGTTACATCAGTTGCAAAACGTTTATCAAACGACGCGCTGTTACCGCTCTCGACAATTTCTTTAAAAACTTTATTACGTTGAAAAAAACTATCCAGATGGATTTCTACTTCTCAACTACTACTACTGCTAAAACATCAAATGTAAATAATGCGTAAGTATTGATTTAAAAAAATTTGTGGAAAAACTTTTTTAAAATAAAAAAAACTTTTTTAAAATAAAAACTTCTTTTATATAGCATCTCAACCAAACATCGTGTCATACGCTTGCTGAGTAGACGGTATGCGCTTACAACTACGGGATACAAGTATTTGGAGATCGGTGTTAACGTTGGCCCACCGAGTTTTGTTGAGATCGCCATTGGTGATAATCGGGGGCATGAAATGCTGCTATCTCTCGAATCATGGAAATCACTTTGTGAATATCGAGAAAACATCCTGAGTCTTTTCCACAATAAATTTGGAAACCCTCAAGATTTTGTATACCTTGGTTTGGTGACAGCTCGAGTATACAACATGAATGGTTTAAATATCCTGTGTCTCGAATCGGGCAATATACAGATGATGATGACTGAGTCAACATATCTCAAGATGATTGATCTCGATGATTGTATTACCATATCATTTGATAGGATGACAGCTGTTCTCGGACAAATCGATATAAAGTATACACAATTCTCCAACATCGCATGTCCTGCAAAGAATCGTGTTGAGGCAACAAGTGCAATACGTATTAGCAGTTATTTTGATAAGAATCAATTCATCGATTGCGAACTGTTAGCTCTTATTTTCAATGTATAACATTATTCTTTTTATAATAAATTTCAAAAAAATTTATAATTATTATCACAGCATAACTCTGAGTTGAAAGTTTATTATCCTACGTATCATATTTTTTCCCGTTCACACCGGTATATCATTTCACCGTGGTATATACATTACATCTTAATGTTAGCTCCAACTGATAATCAAATATAATTTTTTAATAAAAAAAATATTTTTTACTTTATGTTATAGCTTTTTATTTTATTACATTGTTTTATTTTTATCCTTAACTTGCAAACATTTTTTTCCAAAAATTAGTATTAATAATGTTGAAATGATGTTAACGTTAATAATGATTTATACAATATAAAAAATTTTTTTATCTATCAAAAAAAATTCATGTTCTACATTATGTCTTTATAATGAGCTAAAAGATTTTTTTATCACGTATATTGTTTCACCATCACATGGGAGAATATATGCTACCTCGTCGCATGGGCATACGCTGCATTTTTTACACCGTTGGTCCAGCTGATAAAAAAAAAGTTAGCTGTCACCAACGTTGTTAAATGCAGCTCAGCTTACTTTGCAACAGTAACTTGAAAGAGCATCATTCCAAAAGTGACTTAAAGAACATTATTCTAAAAAATGGATACAGTGGTTGTGCATATTATTTATCCGATAAGAATCGTAAGTATTTATACCGTCACTTATACTATCATTTATTATTATTATTATTATTATTATTTTAATTATTTTTATTTTTTTTTTCCAGCGTATTTTAACTAACCATGGGACGTATGAGATGAATACATCTCATCAGGTGCGGGTTAGAATTCCACGGCATGGAATTGAAGTATGTATTTTTTTTTATTTTTAATATTTATATAAGAAAAATTTTTTTATAATATAAATACCATTTTTTTTCTTTTTTAGAGCGCGGTTGTATTTGTCATTCCACATGATGGTCGGGCCGCATATGTGCGGCAACCAGAAAGTAGTCTGGATACACTGATTGCCGCAGCAGCCGCAGATATTGCGGCTATACTTGAGGAGGATGATGGAAGTGTATAATTTTAGTGGTGTGCGGGCGTGTGGGTATGTGTGGCTAAAAAATTTTATATGTGTGTATGTATGTATGACTTTTATTTTAGATTAAAAAAATGTTTTTTTGTTTTTTAATTTTTGTGTTTATAAAAAACTATATTTTTTAATTTTATTTTAAAGTTTAAGTTTTTTAGATTCAAAAATGTTTTATTTTAATTTTTATATATGTGTGTATGCATAACTTTTATATGTGTGTGTATGTATGCATAACTTTTATTTTAAGTTTTTAGATTAAAAAATGTTTTGTTTTTTAATTTTTATGTTTATAAAAACTGTATTTTTTTTAAATTTTATTTTAAGTTTAAGTTTTTAGATTAAAAAAAATACTTTATCTTAATTTTTCAAAAAATGTTTATGTGTATGTATGTATGCATGACTTTAATTTTAAGTTTTTTTTTAATGTTTTTTCAATATTGTATGTGTAATTTTTCTATATTAAAAAATTTTTATTAAATAATTTTTATTTTTTTCTATCTCTACCTCAGAAAAAAATTCCCTCTCTTACACTTCTCTCATTATAAGTTAGTAACGACGGTATATATGTATATATGCGTAAAATGGCTGATACATACGATGTGTAAAGATGGTAGGTATGAGAAATTTTGCTGACATGTGAGTTCTAATCCATGGGTGCAATGGGTGAGGTGCGGAAACGAGGGAAGGATCTACGGTGAGGTGTGGAGACGGGGGGAGGATCTACGGTGAGGGAACTGTATGGAGAGGGAACTCATTGGCGTGGTGACATAAGAGAGAAAAAATGGAGAAGTGTGAATTACTCATATTCACAATCCCTCGTCTCTACGCTATTGAAATTCCCCCTCCCTACGCTCCTCTCGTCATAGATTCTTCACCCGTCCCCGCGCCCCGCTCATTGCCCCATGAATTAGAACCCGTGTTTATTCCCTACTTTAATATATATATATATATATATATATATATATATATATATATATATATATATATATATATATAGGGTAGAGTTCCGAAAAGCGCCTACCCCTGATTTCAATAAAATTTTGGGTGATTACGTAACTTTTCACCCTGATTACGAATATCAAGGTCAAAGTTGGCGGAAACCCCATATTATAGTGTTAGACGCAAAACCCCCGACCTTCAAGGTCACCCCATGGGGTTATGTAACTTTTTACCCTGATTGCGAATATCAAGGTCAAAGTTGGCGGAAACCCCATATTATGGTGTTAGACGCAAAAAACCCATGAAACTTCGTCGTGTAATTTCTAAAAGCACATACTCCCGACATTCAAGGTCACTCTATGGGGTTATCCCGATAAAAAATATTCCTCTCAATTGGGTTGGGTTAGGTTAGTTTTAACAGTCGTGAGGCCCCCCGCAGGGGGGCCGAACCTCCTATTAGGCATTTTTCATTATTAATCACACATGTGCGGTTTCATGGGTTTTTTGCGTCTAACACCATAATATGGGGTTTCCGCCAACTTTGACCTTGATATTCATAATCAGGGTGAAAAGTTACATAATCCCATGGAGTGACTTTGAATGTCAGAGGTATGTACTTTTGGAAGTTTCACGGCAAAGTTTCATGGGTTTTTTGCGTCTAACACCATAATATGGGGTTTCCGCCAACTTTGACCTTGATATTCGTAATCAGGGTGAAAAGTTACGTAATCACCCAAAATTTCATTAAAATCAGGGGTAGGCGCTTTTTGGAACTTTATCCGAAGAACGCGTGCTCACAACTATTACTCTCGGTGCTCTCGTTACCTACTGCCTGCCGCTCTTCACGCTCCTGACGCGCTGTATGTCTAATATTCCTACGCGTGCTTTGGCCAATAGCGCTACAAGCGGGACGATATGCATTCGTCTTAGTTTACATACGCGCGCTCTATTTCTACGCTGTCCTTGCAAACCTTACAGTTGTAAATTTCTTAAGTTCTCAATCGCTTCCATTCTTTTTGTCATATCTTAATTTCCTGTAAAATTAATAAACTCAATGTTTTTTTATTTCTTACTAAATAAGCTCTACAATTTTATTCATAATTAAACCAAGTAAATACTATTCTAAGTATTTATTTTATTTTTTAAAATAATTTTTTTAAAACTTGAATAAATTTACTAACCTTCAGATTGTAAATATGTAGCGAAAAAATTAAAACACTTTTATAATAAAATTTAACCGTAATTTTCACGATAAGTCTATTTAGAAAGCGATTGAGACAGCATTTATTGACTTTCCAATAACTTTCGGATTTCTTAAACAATGTCTCGCGTAAGAGATCAGTTAAAATTTATAACTTTTTCAAAAATATTGTTATGGACATCAAAGGGTGAATCAGTTTTCTTCACATTTACCAAAATTTTGGATAAAAAATTTACATTGTTAACACAAACTGAAAAAAGTACAGATGTCGTCAAAATCATAAATTCATTAACTGTCGTCAATCTAACCAAATGTCGTCAAAATTACCGATTTACCATTATGGTTATTTTAACGACGTCGTCAAAGTATATGATGAAATATAAATTTTTGACGACGGGTGTCAAAACAGCCAGAAATCATCAAAGTAGTCAATGCGTACAAAAAATCGTCGTCGAATAATGCGATTGACATATATACAGAGTGTATCATTTAATGTGTCACACTGAACAGGAATAGGTGAATCTTGGTGAGAAAAATAAAAATGTCTTATACCATTTTGCAAAATTCTCAATGGTTATTGAGAAAAAAATTAATTTGTCTATCGCAAGGAAGTCACGCGTGAGAAAGCGCGACAGGCGAATAGCTAAAATGATGCCGTCGCCTGTATAGCTGCTGATATTCGGTTTTAAGAGATAAAAATACCCCTTAAAGTTAAGAGGACTTTATACTTTTTTTAATATATTTCGAAAAGTAACTAGGATATAAAAAAATGTTTTATACGAAAGTTTTGTGGTAATAATAGTTCCATATATCTGTAGTAATAAAATTAAAATTTTATAATTGTTCGGTTACATGTGTATGCAACCGAATTTGAATAGCCCGGCGTGGGCATTGCGCTGCTGGGCAGCAAATGCCGATGCAAGCGCCACCGGTAATGAGTGGCAAAAAGAAGAATTGAAGAGAGAAGAAGGAAGTAGTGAGCAGCGAGGTTTTGACACAGCAGGAGACCAACGCGAGCAGCAGGAAAAGAAAGGAAAGGAGAGCCACGAAACAAGCAGAGAAAAGGAAGGGAAGGGTGTGAAGGAAGGAAGTGTGTGGAGCGTAGAGAGGAGAGGCGCGGGAGAGTGGCCAGAGGGTCGTCTTGGAAGGTTTAGGAGGAAAAGGTAAGCGTCAAAGGGCCACGTGCGTAACAGGCCGATGGCATGGCTGCTCGGCACGTGGCAGGCTTGCGCCTGACCGACGACGGCACTCTGAGTGAGCTCGTCATTGCTTGAGTTGTGGGCTCTAAGCAGGTTTGCCGAGAAACAGCGACGGCACGAGAAGTGGAGCTTGCTGGATCTCGCCGGTTGCAAACAGAGCAAATGTTTATAAAGACATTGCGCGATGCTGTAAGCCGCATGCGCAGATGCCGCCGACGGGATCGCACAAGATGGCCTTAGGGCAAGAATTGCAACATATTCTGTATATATTATGATTTGAATTTTTAAGGCTTTTCCCTCCTCCCAAGCAGGGGGAGGGTTTTTATGCCTAAAATAAATAACCTTTTTCTGCCTAAATTGAGTGTCTCATTAGCATTTCCTCCCAGATACGCCACTTGCCATCCCTCATATCAATAGAACCAGTCCAGAATTATTTTACGGAATACAATTCGTTCTTATTGTTAATTAAAGAAACAATAGTCAAACAAATAAAATTTGTTAAACAAAAATTTTTTTTTATTTTGTTACTGTAGTTAAATAAAACTTTTTTTTACCATAAAACTTTTGTATGAAACATTTTTTGATATTTTAAATAGTTTTCGAAATATATCGAAAAAAGTATTAGGTGTACAAATAAGTTTCCTCCGTTTAATCAAAGTTGGTGCTACCAGTAAGTTACGATTAAAATTGTTATTTAAAACGTCATTGTCGTAAAGTTGAACACTTGTTAACAAGTTGACCTTGACATATTAGTTAATTTTTATCAAAATAGTATATTTTTTATGTGCGAAAATGTCAAGTTTTGAACCAAATAAGCGTCATATGCGGGAACTATTAACTTATTTCTTCAATTTGAAGAAATCTGCAGCTGAGGCGCATTGATTGCTTTTAGAAGTATACGGTGAGACTGTCTTAAGTGAAAGAAGTTGTAGTGGGTGGTTTCAAAAGTTCAAGAACGGTGATTTTAACATCAACGACAAAAAACGTAGCGAAAGACCGAAAGTGTACGACAACGTAGAATTGGAAAAATTACTGAATAAAGATTCGTGCCAAACGCAAGAAGAACTTGCACTTACATTAAAAGTGACTCAGCAAGCAGTTTTACATCGGTTGAAATCATTGGGAATGATTCAGAAACAAGGACATTGAATTTCACATGAACTGACGCCTGTCAAGACTTATCTGCAAACACTTAATTGGGAAGTTTTACTTCACCCGCCATATTCGCCAGACATTGCTTCATCTGATTTCCATTTGTCTCGATCGATGGCGCATAGCTTGTCTGAACAGCACTTCATATCATATGAAGATACGAAAAATTGGATCGATTCGTCGATAAACTCAAAAAGTGAAGAATTCTTCCGATGCGGTATCCGTATGCTGCCTGAAAGATGGCAAAAAGTAGTGACAAACGACGGACAACACTTCGATTAAAACACATGTACCGTTTGTTTGTAACAAATGCCCAATTTTTTATAAAAAACGGCGGAAATTTATTTGTACATTTAATATAATTCGGTTTTAACTTTGTGGGGTAGTTTCACCCTTAAAACCGAATATTAGCAGCTAATATTTTTTAAATTTATTTAATATTGACCCTTAAATGAGAGCGGCTTTTTTCAGCACTCTTCTTTGTTTTTTCTCTGCTAGCTTAGCACTTTTTTTTTCTTCTTGTTTACGTGCACACGCGTGAACGTGTCACGATCCGCGTGCGTGAGATTGCCGGAACGGTCAGATGTGACCGTGCACTCTAGGTGAATACGGTAGCAGAATCGAATAAATCAGTGCTCGGAATTAGTTGCACATTTCGGTCCGATTTCAAAGACACCGCCTCCTTTTCTCACTACACTTGACGATCGGCCGGCCGAGTCGTCAAACCGCGTGCGCGACGCTGTTTCTCAGGAGTGCCGGAAAGCTTTTTAGCTATTATTAAAAAAAAAAGAGAACTGATTGTTTTGTTCTTGCTTTTTGCGATGCAATTTATTTTGCTTTAATACACACAATAAGTGATACAGAATCCAGACTGATTCGCGATGTTAGTCGTCGAACTAGCGTAGCGAGACTGACGCTGAGTCGGAAAAGTCGCAGGGATCTGCAGCAAGATCCTTTGTTCTTAACGTTATCTTCGGGAGTTTCCGACGCTCGGGGAACCAGACAGCTCAATTTTCATATGCGTTTGCTGTCGCCAGGCCCAAGATAGGGCACGCAATAAAAATTTTAAACGATTTTTTTGTTAACGAAATCCTACGCCGGAGATCTCGTATTAACGGCGCGTCGCGAAGGCGTCAGAAATATTATACCAAAATTTTATGCCTTTTTCCAACATCTATTCTTTCTCTCCCTGCTCTCTATACTTCTACAATTTTTAATTCTATCTCTATTGCTTCTCAGATGTTTTCTATTTTTTATTTTTTTTTATTTACTTCTAATTTTCTAATTATAATATTCTTCCGTCTTTCCTCCCTTGTTCAACTTTTTCTTTATGACTTCCACTCTTATTTTATTCATTTCTTTTATTATTTCTGCCCCCTCCTTCTTTTTGCTTATTTTCTCCTCTTTTTATTCTGATCTTTTCTTTCTTATTCTCTTATGCTACCATTTTTTTTTCAACTTCTCTTTATCTCTCTTCTACTCTTCGTTCCGTCGCTTCAACCTTTTTCTCAATTCTCTTATCTCCTTTTTTCTTTTACCCCCTCCTTTTCTCCATTTCTTTTGTAATTTTTTCCCTCATTTTTTTATATTATTTTTTCAAATTTTTTCTTATGTTATCCATCATTTTCTAGATCTTTTATTTCCAATTCTTAAATAATTTTTCCATTTTTTCTTCCTTCTTCTTTACTTTTCCTATTGACGATCTCAGAATTTTCTTATTTTTATTAAACTACATCCTTTCTTTCTTCCTTTTTTACTCCTCCGTTTATCATTATAATTATCTCTTCTATATTCTTGAAACTTCCTCTTTTTTCGTTTCACTTCCCCTCTACGCTTAATCTTTTTAATTTACCATCTATCACTCTTTCTTAAGGCACTTTTCCACTGTCTAATTTTTTCCTTATTTTTTCCTTTATGCTTTCTCCTATGTTTCACTTTTCTGTTTACTTCAATTTTCTCCGTGCTTATCCTTCTTTTCTACTGTTTATCCTCTTTGTCTTACTTTCTTCTCTACCATCTTCGTTATCTACGCCGTCTTTTCTTTCTTGTCGCTGTCCCTCTCTCAATTTTTAATCCCAGTCTAACCTATTCTTAGTTTTGCTCAGTCTCTCTTAATATGCCCCTCTTTCCTTTCGACCTTGCTTTTTCTAACCTTTCCTGCAATAGCACCTTTTCTCATACACGCACTTTCTTTTCTCTCATTTTTATTTTTTCCGATACTATCCTTTTTTCTCTTTCTTTTTTTAAAGTTTACACCGTCCTCTTCGTGTCGAACACTTATGCACTAAAAATGGAAGTCTACAAGTAGTAAATTATCGACTGCAATTAACAATAATACTATTAAAAATATGTAGAATACGTAATGTAAGCTATAAAACTTTCCTAAGAGGCAGTCGAAAATTCACATTCTATAATACAAAGGTGGTTTATTTACTTTGATTAATTTTGTATAATATATCACTATAGATTTGCTCAAGAAGTGAGCTTGTCCATTTCATACGTAGTGTTGTCATCACTTGGAGTTAGCACATATTCCTTAGTATTCGGTGGTGTTACTATTCTCAGCGTATGTTTGTATATAATTCTTTAAATTATAATTCTAAAATATAAAATATAAAATAAAATATGTAAAGAGTAAAATATAAAATGTAAAATGATGAATTATAAAATATACATGAATTTTACATTACATTAAGTGGAGAAGTCCATGTAACGCGAAAAAATAAATGCGATGTTTAGGAATTTTTTTAAACAAAACTATTAATTGTGTTGATTAAAAATTTTTTTTGTTAGGGTGTGCTTCTGAAAACATCGGACACCCAATTTTGTTGCCACTACATGTACTTATGTATTTTGATGCACTGATTACGAGTCTCGTAATCGAAGTTAGTAGAAATTGATTTTTATACGGTGCAAACTATGGAAAAACTATCAAATAATTTTTTGTAATTATTTTTTAAACGATTAAAAATTTTGAAGAATGTTTCAGATAAAAGTTGTAGATCTCATTAAAATACACATTTTCAACCCTATACATTTTTATCGTAAAACAAATATACAGGGTGTCCCATATCTTATGACCCACTCGGGAGACATGGGTAGTTCTAATTATTTCGAACAAGAAAATCCCATACCATTTTTTAAGTTGAGCGTTTATTTGCAAGAAATCAACGTTGTAAAATTTATTATATCCGACTGAGAGCGAGACGATGCGACAACGCGCGAGCGAGCGGTGCGGCTATACGCGAGACGTGGTTAAAGACATCACGCGAGTGAGACGATGCGACGACGCGCGAGCGAGACGATGCGGCGACGCGCGAGTGACACGATGCGACCGAAACTATACGATGACGTGCGTCCGAGACAATGCGACGTCGTCGTATCGTTTCGGTCACATCGTGTCACTCGCGCGTCGCCGCACCGCTCGCTCGCGCGTCGTCGCATCGTCTCGCTCTCGGTTGAATATAATAAATTTTAAAATGTTGATTTCTCGCAAATAAACGCCCAAATTTAAAAAATGGTATGGAACTTTCTTGTTCGAAATAATTAGAACTACCCATGTCCCCCGGGTGGGTTATAAGGTATGGAACACCCTATACAGGGTGTCCCAGACATAACAAAGGATACTGGGAGGATAGATAGAATTGATTGAGACAAGTAGAAAAGTCTCGTACCATTTTGCAAAATTCTCAACCGTTATTGAGAAAAAAATTAAAATGTATAAATTGCATAGGCGTAAGAGCGACAAGGATGCTGCGCGTGAATGAATGCGACAGGCGACGGCGCCATTTCTAGCGATTCGCCTGTCGCGCTCACTCACGCGCAGCATCCTTGTCGCTTTTACGCCTATACAATTTATACATTTTAATTTTTTTCTCAATAACGGTTGAAAATTTCGCAAAATGGTTGTCGAGGCCGATCTCACTCGTTCGGTTGAACGAGTCTTCCTTCCTTTCCTCTGGGATCTCGTGCGGAATTTTGTAAATGATCGGACTCTCGTAATTATAATTTAACAATATAATTATATTTTCTCTTCTCAAAGATGAGAGATTGGCGCGAGTCCAGTGTCGGGCAGACAATTCGAGCCAGACAATGATTACAATTTTTTATCGGATCGTTATAATTTTTTCGTGACGACTGACTGGCGCGTGTTAATGCTCTTCTATTTATCGGCACCGAAAACAAAGGATCTTGTCGTCGATTCGCGTCGAATTATCTTGAGGCAGTCGATAACCCTTCGGTGTTGTATACATCTTTTCGGCCGTTTTTCTATAATCTATTTGTCGGTCGGTCGTTGGCCTTACGCTGTTTTTGATCTATTTATTATTTTCGCTTTATTATTTTCGCGTCGGTGTTAATATACCGGTTTTCTACAGCCTTTTCGTTGTCTCGAATTTTAAGTTAGATTATAAAAATTGTCGCGATAACAATGGTACAGGACTTTTCTACTTGTCTCAATCAATTCTATCTATCCTCCCAATATCCTTTGTTATGTCTGGGACATCCTGTATAATGAGAAAGAAAATTAAATTAAATTTTAGTACACAACTCTGCAGTACATGAATTGTAGATAATTAAAGTTAATTTCTTAAAATTGAAATATAATGTAATATAAAAAAAAAATTTTAATTAATATTATTAATATAATTTCTTTTGCATTACATAGACTTTCTTCTTTAAATATATTTTGTAGGTAAAAAGATTCTTTATGTATATTATATAAATTTAATTAAAATTTATGGCATAAATAGAACAATATTGTTTGTAAATAATTAATAGTAAATTATTTTTACCACTTCTTTTTAGCGACTGCCATTATCCGTAAAAGCAGAATTTTTTGTAGTATGTATTTCATCATTGGCAAAAGTTCTTTTATGTGCATGGCCAGCTGATTATTTAATGACCATAGTAAGTTTGAAAATAAAAATTAACCAATGAAATGAGATACCGTAAACGTGTTTGGCGCATTTATAACTTAAAAAATATTTCAGAGTTCTGATATTGCAGAAGCTGCATATGATTCATTATGGTATAAGCATGAAATTAATTCGCAAAAAATTATGTTATACACATTGCTTCGCTGTCAGCAACCTGTAATTATAACTGTCCCTGGTTTGTTATCAGCTTTAACGTTCCAACATTATTCATCTGTAAGGAAACATAATGTGCAATGTTTTAATTTTTTTAATACACTTTTAATTTAAATTACTTTATTTTAATTTGTATTATATTTCTTATTATATGTGATTTTCTTTTTAGTAAGTGTTTATAATTTTTAAGTAAATTAATTATATGTTATTGATATTCATATGCATCTTATTACAAACAGCACTTCATGTAATATAATAATATTTACTTGCGTTTACAAGTTTTTTAAAATAATTTTGCAGTACGTTTCGACAGCATTTTCTTTTTTGACGACTTTTCGAATGATTCTATCTGACGATGATACAAGATAAAATAATATAAAAGAAAAACTTTAGAAAAAATATTTTAATTTTTTGAATTTCAAGTATGATATAAACAAAATAAAAACTATACTCTAATTATGTATATGTTAATAAAATTTGAAAAAGTTTTTGTTGACAAATTTGTCAATGTTCGATACCGAATAGCGGAAAGAAAAAAATTTTTTGCCAAAGTTGCAGAATTAACTAAAAAATTCTTAATGAGACGTCTACAATCACGCAAAAAATGTTCAAGGTTTGAGTTCGTCAAATCCAATCTTTCTGTGGTTGGATACGCATTAGATCTCGGATCAGCAGAGGTGCGTTCACAAACTCCACCATGTAAAAAAGGTAAGGTAACAATACATGACATGTCTTTTCATACCCGAGTGAGTAAATCAACACGAACTATCTGAACGCTTAAGGGAATTCTAAAAACAACTAATTTGTAAATTTGAAATAATTGGGACACCGAAATTGCCTGTTTCATTATCTTTGATTTTCGACTTGAATTTGGTGCTAAACAATAATTATATACAGGGTGTCCCAGACATAACAAAAGATACTGGGAGGATAGATAGAATTGATTGAGACAAGTAGAAAAGTCCCGTACCATTTTGCAAAATTCTCAACCGTTATTGAGAAAAAAATTAATTTGTCTAGCGCAAGAGCAACAAGGAAGCTGCGGGCGAGTGAGCGCGACAGGCGAATGGCTAGGAATGGTGCCGTCGCCTGTCGCGCTCACTCACGCGCAGCAACCTTGTCGCTCTTACGCCTATACAATTTATACATTTTAATTTTTTTCTCAATAACGGTTGAGAATTTTGCAAAATGGTACGGGACTTTTCTACTTGTCTCAATCAATTCTATCTATTCTCTCAGTATCCTTCGTTATGTGTGGGACGCCCTGTATAATAGGGTGTTCCATAGTATAATATTTTTCTTTCGGGAGTAAATAAGGCTTGTCAAAACAAATAGAAAAACCCTATACATCTTTGTAAAATTCTCAACCGTTATTGAGAATAAAATTAAAATGTCTAGCGTAATAGCTAGACAAGGAAGTTGAGGGTGAGTAAGCGCAACACTTATCCACAGCTTATTTGTCGCTCTTACGCTAAACATTTTTATTTATTTTTCCAATAACAAATGAGAATTTTACAAAATAGTATAGGACTTTTTCTGTGTTAGCATAATAACCGCTAACCTCGGAGAAGAAAAACTAGCTGCAATAATCCCTGAGATGAGTAGGTTCCAATCACCACGACACAGCGCGTCCTTAAGTTGCGGATAGAGGAACGGTCACTGTTTTTGAGAGCACGGTGCGCGAATTCAATAAGTCCGACAAATTACACACACAAAAAAAACACACTTTATTTTACAATATTTACAAGGTTGCAATTTCGCCAGCACGGCTAAACTGCACTTAGACGCTTCGCGGTCTCGCCAAGCACTCGCACGGTGCCGCAACTTTCGATCGCCTTTTCTGAATTCGGAGTTCTCGCAGTTCCGACGCGCTTATTCCACCGACTTTTTCGCGACTGGAGTTCCCGGGCATTCCTTCCCAGAAACCGCTCGCGAATTCGCGGTAATGCCCAAAAAAGGCAAAAACGATCGCTAAGCCCAGGCATTGGCTGAAAAACGATCGCGCGATAGCGATCCAGCGCAACACGCCGCTGGATCACAACACGCCGTGACGCCCGACACACCGCGTCACGCGCTAGGGGCCTGACAGCGCGTCGCGATCAGCTGTTCGAGCCCAAAATAGCGAGCACGCGTCGGCTCGTCACGCTTTTCACGCGAGGCCGCACGCGGCAGCTGAATGTTCGACATGCCGCCCGCCTCGGCAGTCGTTCTGCCGATTGATTTCTATTCACATTTAAGTGCATACTAATTTCCCGGGATCCGTTTCCTCGCGCGTTGCCCCCCTGTCCTTCACCGCCTCGCCCGTGCAACTGGTCGCGAACAGCGGCACGATTTTAACGACCGGGCGTTTAAACGTCGATGTCGCGGTCCGCACGGACACCACGCGCACCTGTCCGTCCGCCCCGGGATGCACATCTACAACGCGCGCGAGAGGCCACCGCGTCGGTGGCGTGTTTTCTCCGCGGATGAGGCACAGAGTGCCCACGCGAACGTTCTCCGCCCGCCGTAACCACTTGGGGCGCGCTGCCATGGTTTGGAGGACCTCCGCCGCCCACCGTCGCCAAAAATGATCCCGCATCCGCTGCAGCACCCGCCATCTCGTCAAGTCGGCCTCCGGTATGCAGTCCAGGCGAGCTTCGGGAACGGAGTTCAACGCCGCTCCAATTAGAAAATGTCCCGGCGTTAATGCCTCAACGTCGTCCGGGTCGTCCGAAAGCGGCGCCAAAGGGCGTGAGTTGAGACACGCCTCCACCTCCGAGAGCAAGGTGGTAAGCTCCTCAAACGTGAGGGAAGTCTCGCCAATCACCCTCCTCAAGTGATGCTTCGTGGAGCGCACCGCAGCTTCCCACAGGCCACCGAAGTGAGGGGCTCCGGGCGGATTGAATCTCCACGCCACTCCGTCATTCGCGAGTCGGTTCGTCCACGGGCTCTCGCGTTCTATCCCCCGCAGAAAGGCGCGCAGCTGAGCGTCCGCTCCGACAAAAGTGGTGCCCCGATCGCTCCACATCGTGGCACACAACCCGCGCCGAGATACGAAACGTCGGTACGCAGCCAGGAACGCGTCGGCGGAATAATCGGAGACGGCCTCCAGGTGTACGGCTCTAGTCGCGAAACATACAAAAATCGCCAGAAACCCGCGGAATGATTTCTGGCCGCGCCCCCGCGAACATCGCATCCAGACGGGACCCGCATAATCAATGCCCGTGTGAAGGAAGGGCCGCGACGGACGCACTCTTTCCCGAGGAAGATCGCCCATGAGAGGCTGCGGGTGTGCCGCCCGCCATCTCGCACACCGCACGCAGCCGTGTATCAGCCGCTTGACCACCGAGCGCCCGCACAGCACCCAGTAGCGCTGTCGCAGCACGGCCAGGGTGAGTTGCACCCCCCCGTGCAACACGCGCCGGTGGCAAGCATCCACCAGGAGTCTCGTCCAGCCGGAGTCCCGTGGCAAGATGACAGGGTGCCGCTGGTCCAGAGGCACCAGCGCGTGCCTCACTCTCCCGCCGACCCTCAGCACGCCCCTCTCGTCCAGGAACGGCGTCAGCCGAAGCAGGTCACTGCGCCGCGGTAACGGAGCGCCAGTCCGGATGTCCTCCACCTCCTCCGCAAACCACAGGCCCTGAACCGCTCGCGTCCACAGGGTCTCAGCCTCCTCGAGTTCACCGGCCGTCAGAGTTCCTGGAACTACAATGCCACCGCTCGCTCTGCGTCGCCAACGCAGACAGCGAGCGGTGAATCGAAGCAAATGGTTTAGCCTCGAAAAGCGAAGGAGAATCTCGCTCTCCTCCACTACTGCCGCCGTCAACGCCGTCCCCGCACGCCGCTCTCTTGCCGCCTCCTCCAGCTCCATCCCCGTCATTGTCGTCTGCTTCTCCTCGCCCGGGGGTGCTCCATCCCGCAACCAAGGGGGGCCCGTCCACCACAACGGATGCTCCACCAGCTCTCGAGGCCTCACTCCGCGAGAAGCGCAATCAGCGGGGTTGTCGACCCCACGAAGATGCCGCCAATGATCGCCAGGAAAATTGCGCTGAATTTCGGCGACTCGGTTCGCCACATAAGTGGTCCATTTCGCGGGGTGTCCCCGTATCCACGCCAAGGCCACCGTCGAGTCAGTCCAGAGGTGCACGGCGCTCGTCGGAAGGTCCAGAAGAGCTCTGAAATGCTCCACCACCTCCGCCAGCAAGGCCGCTCCGCATAACTCCAGGCGGGGGAGAGACACCCTGCGCAGCGGCGCCACCCGAGTCTTGGCACCAAGCAGGGTGACTCGGCCGCCCGAATTCTTCTTCTCCTCGTCCACCTGCAGGTAGACCACCGCAGCGTAAGCCCTCTCGGACGCATCCGAAAATCCGTGCAGCCGGATCGAGGGACGCGAGGCCGACGTCCGCAGCCACCGAGGCAGCTCCACCGCCTCCAAGAGCGGCAATTCAGCTCGAAACGCCATCCAAGCGGCGGCATCTCCCGCGTCCAAGGCGTCATCCCACGCCACTCCTCGAAGCCACAGAGTCTGGATCATGAGCTTGGCACTCACAGTCACCGGAGCAAGCCAGCCCAGCGGGTCGTACAGCCGCGCGGATTCCGAGAGAACCCGCCGCTTCGTGGGAGGTCGAGTGTCCGAACTCGGCACTCGAAATCGGAAGGCATCGCGCAGCGGATGCCAGCGCAGTCCCAGCGCCGACAGCGTATCCTCCGGGCTCCATTCCACGGCTCCATCCAGGCGATGCTCCCTCGGGATGGTCTCCAGGAGTTTCCCGTCGCTCGCCGCCCATTTCCTAAGCGGGAAGCCGCCTGCCTCGCAAATCGCGGAGAGCTCACGCAGTTTCTCTCGCGCCGCACCCAAGCTATCCGCCCCGGTCAGGACGTCGTCGACATACGTCTCCCGAAGCAAGGCGTCCGCGCCCTGCGGGAAACGTGCTCCTTCGTCGATGGCCAACTGCCTCATTGTCCGGACGGCCAGGAACGGGGCACAGGCAAGACCGTAAGTAACGGTTCTGAGCCGGAACGTCTGCACCGGCTCACCCGGGCTCCCCCTCCATAGCACGCGCTGCAGATCGTGGTCATCCTCGTGGATCAGCACCTGCCGATACATCTTGGCCACGTCCGTAGTTGCGGCAAACTTATGTCGTCTCCATCGCGTCAGGATATCCGCGAGGGCCGGTAGCAAATTTGGCCCACATCGAAGCAACTCATTCAGCGTTACTCCATTGGAAATCCGAGCCGAGCCGTTGAAGACGACTCGGATTTTAGCCGCTGGACCTTCCCCCTTCATCACTCCATGGTGAGGCAAGTAGCATACCCTTCCTCCGCTCTGTCCGGCGGCACTCGGCACGGGCGCCATGTGGCCCAGCGTCAGAAACTCCTTCATAAAGTCCGAGTACAGCTTGTACAGTCGTTCATTCCCGGCGAGGCGACGTTCCACTCCGGCGAGTGTTCGTCGCGCTACGCGCTCGGAATCCTCGAGATTCGGCAACGGCTCACGCACCGGGAGGCGCACCACGTATCGTCCAGAGGCCGTTCGCGAGTGCGTCCGCACGAAATGCGCTTCGCACTCCTTTTCTTCCGCCGACATCGGGGGAGGACCGCGCGCGGGTTCCTCCTGCTGCCAGAATCGGGCGACCAGCGATCCGAGGTCGTCGTCCGTCGTGCACGTAAACACCGAGCCCACGAGACCGCTCGACGAGTCGCGCACCGCTCCCGCCAGAATCCATCCTAGCGTGGTATTCACTGCCACTGGAACGTCCGGCCCTCCTCTCCGTAGGCCCTCACGCACAATGTTCGCGTAGACCTCCGCTCCCAGTAGCACCTCCACCGTCTGACACACATCAAAGTCTGGATCGGCCAGCCTCAGCCCGCGCACGTGAGGCCATTTCTCCGCGATTCGCGCGAGGCCGCCGCCGGATCCTGACACTCGCGGCAAAATCAACGCGGAAATCCGGAACGGTTCCGAGGGCGAGAAGTGCGGGGCAATGCGGGGCAATGCGGCCTCCTCCGCCGCAAACACCTCGTGGATCGAGCTATGGTGCCGCCGGTGACACGTCACGCACGTTTTCGTCGACGGACACGCGTCCAGTCGATGCTTCCCGAAACAGTTCGTGCACAAATCATTTTTTCGCGCCAATTCGCGTCGTTCTCGCGGCGTTCTCTTCTGGAATTCTTTGCACGAGAGAACATAATGAGCGCCCTGACACAAGGAACACTGCGAAGGGCGCGGTTTGTCGCACACGAGAAGTGAACGCGCGGCCCGCGCGCCCGCTCCTGTCTTCCCCGCCGCACTGCCGCGCTCCACTCCGCTGACCTGCAACGCGTCAAGGGCCCGCAATCGCCGCTCAAGAAATTCTTTTAGTCTCTCGTAAGAAGACGGCTCCACAGAGTTGCCCTCCGCCGTCTCCCATTCTCGTCGCGATTTGACGTCGAGCGCCTCGACCACGATGTGCAGAAATAAATCGCACTCCGCGATGGGTCGCCCGATGCCCTCCAGTGAGCCCACGGTCTGCAGCATGCCGTGGTACAAACGCCGAAGATCTGCCGCCGACTCGTTCTTCAATTTCGGCAACGCCAAAAAATTTGCGAGGACAGAGCGTAGCAGGAGCCGTTTATTCGCGTAGTTGTCGGAGAGCAATTTCCAGACGCGGCTGTAATTTTCTCCGGTGGTTGCGATGTTTTTTACGAGCTGCTCAGCGTCTCCCTTTAAGCAGCTCCGCAGGTAGTGTAGCTTGTCAACATTTGACAGTGAGGCATCCTGCGCGATGACGGACTCAAACCTGTCCTTGAAATTAGGCCAGTCCTCGAATCGGCCCGCGAACGACGGCAGTTGCAGTTGGGGCAGCTTCCTCTTGCTCTGGGACCCCTGTACCACCGAGGACATTTCGCTCCTTTCGTTATCCCGCCTGATTTCCTCACGCGCCTCCAACAGGGCGGCGCGTTGATCCACGTAGGCCTCCTCGACCAACCCGAAAAAATCGTTGCGAGTATAATCGCATTCGATCATGCTCGGCCAGTGGTCGTTTCTCAGGGCCTCATGAGCGTTCTCAAATTTCGCCCAGTAATTATCGAGGAGCTTCAACTTACTGTCGATAGCCCCCGCGGTAATTTTGCTCGCTCCCATCTTCTTCAGGTTTTCCACGGCTCGCGCAATTCGGCCGTGGAGTTCTTGCTGCCCGCGCAGCAGAGCCTCCAACTCCGGGCTCACTACGACCGCCCGCTTCCCCGGCGTCTGGGTGGCACTTCCGTCTTCCTTCGTCGCCATGGCACTTAAATCGCCCACGGCTAGTATCCGGCTCGAAGGACCAAAATGTTTTTGAGAGCACGGTGCGCGAATTCAATAAGTCCGACAAATTACACACACAAAAAAAACACACTTTATTTTACAATATTTACAAGGTTGCAATTTCGCCAGCACGGCTAAACTGCACTTAGACGCTTCGCGGTCTCGCCAAGCACTCGCACGGTGCCGCAACTTTCGATCGCCTTTTCTGAATTCGGAGTTCTCGCAGTTTCGACGCGCTTATTCCACCGACTTTTTCGCGACTGGAGTTCCCGGGCATTCCTTCCCAGAAACCGCTCGCGAATTCGCGGTAATGCCCAAAAAAGGCAAAAACGATCGCTAAGCCCAGGCATTGGCTGAAAAACGATCGCGCGATAGCGATCCAGCGCAACACGCCGCTGGATCACAACACGCCGTGACGCCCGACACACCGCGTCACGCGCTAGGGGCCTGACAGCGCGTCGCGATCAGCTGTTCGAGCCCAAAATAGCGAGCACGCGTCGGCTCGTCACGCTTTTCACGCGAGGCCGCACGCGGCAGCTGAATGTTCGACAGTCACTTTATCTCGGTTAGGGATAAAGGTTAGATGTGAATAAATCGAATAAATAATCGCGGACAGTCAATTAAAAATGACCCTCGTGTTTCGAGGTTAAGTGTAGGTTTGATAAGCTCACACTGTAAAACAACTTTATCTAGAAAATCTAAAAGCTCGTCATGGATTTTTCTGGAGTACAATTTTCCGGAGATAAACTAGTCCTTTCGGATGGGAACTATCTCGAAGAACTCATGTCGCTCAAAGTAAAAAAACAGGAGGGATATCAGAGTGAGTTAGTGAAACGTTTGAAGTCTCTACAAATCCGAGGCGTTTCAATCAATGGACGAAGAGGACGAAAATTACGAGGTAGAAGTCGTTGCAAGAAATAAAATATACCGTGAAAGGTTCACTTAACGTGGGTTTATATACATTTCACTATGAAGGGTCGGAGGTCCATAATTTTGACAATGAAAACAATAGTTTCATGATCAATAAGAAAATTTTGTCTGCGGTAAAAAACTTTAAATTTATAAACATAACTCAAGAATTGCTCGTTGTGCAAGGTTGATGGTACAAGATTGCGATAATCAATGCGCACACGCCAACGGAAAATAAAGATGACGAAATTAAAGACGGGTTTTAAGAGGAACTCGTACACCTCGTGGACCAATTGCTGAATGATCATACGAAAATAGTCTTAAGGGATTTTAACGCTTAGATCAGTAAAGAGAACTTTTTTAAACCAAGGATAGGACTCAAAAGCTTTCCACGAGGAAATTAACAATAACAAAATAAGGACAATTAATTTTGCAACCGGCAAAAACTTTATTATCAAAAGCACGTATGTTAAACACAAAGATATCCATAAACAAACTTGAATTTTTCCAGTTGGAAAAACGCGTAACTAAATTGATCACGTTCTTATAGATAAATGGCGTTACACGAACGTACTTGATGTTAGGTCTTATAGGGGGCCGGTGTATAGTGACTGAGTTCATTTTTTAAGTAATTGCTAAAATCAGGAAACGTCTTTCAATAAACAAGACTAACAGACAGCTGATTGAAACTAAACGTTTAAATGTATAAAATTTTATTAAGAGAGGATACAGAATTAAATGTTGTTGAAGTAACAAATACATTCGCGACCTTACAGGAAATAGACAAATCGGATAATAACGCGATTGACAAACAATGAGAAAACATACGCGATACAATAGTAAAATTGGTGGAGGCCACGATTGGTTTTTGTAAAAACACAAAAACAAGCCGTAGTTTAACAAAAATTGCCTAAAGATTGCTAAACTACGAAACAAAGCACATATCACATAGCTCTTTCAGAATACGGTGTGACGTGGCAGCTTTTGCTGCCTTGTCACAACTCCCCGCAGCCGTCATAGGACGCAACGGCGTCGAACGGATTGTCGTGACTAGGAGAGCGAGAAGTCGCGAAAAACCTCTGGAGATTTCTTTTCGTGTAAAAATCGTGTCTAATTGTCACGAATTCTTTCTTTTGTTGTTATCGTATGTCGTTGAGTTCTTCGGAATATTCTCGACAAGACAGAGAACGCGAAAGCCTGAAACCCGGATGAGGCAACGAGAGGATGACGGTGCAGGAAACGTGCCCGGGATGGGAGGCTACTCGTCCCGAAAGCACCGGAGGCGACCAACGAAGGAAAGGTTGCACAGACAAACCACGTCGCCGTGATTTATCCACGAAGAAATCGACATAGAAGAAGATCCGCGAGCGGCCGTTTGAAATCCGCGCTGATCGATTAGTTAGTGATAAGGTCCCACGAGGGCAGCTGCGCCCGCGGAAAACTAGCGGCGACATCGAGTGTGGAAAAGCCGCGAAACCCGTGGATAGGGATAAGCCGGGCTTCCTGCCGAAATTTTGCGCGGTCTTCGCTCTCTTCCGTGATAGCGAACGACGTGTGCGGACGAGCCGAGCGAGCGTACGAGCAACAAAGGACGGAAGCGACTCGACGAGTTAGAGAGAGAAAGCGAGAACGGCACGGAGGCTCAGAGGCAAAAATTTCGGTAAGGTCTTCCACCTGCTTTGTGGCGATAAATTTTCTGTACAGTTTTTCGTTTTTCAGGGAAACTGCCACGTGTTCGGATGATACCCAGCGACATTGAACGGGCATTCGGGCCCGATGCATTTTGGTGTACCTCGCCACGTGGTGAGTGAGTAGATTTAGCGAGTGACTTTCGACGGGCGTCCAAGCTCAACTGGCCCACCCTCGCAGAGAGCTAGCGTTGACGAAGACTCTACGTTATTTGTCGCGCTCGTAGAAGATTCGTCGTCCACGCTCGCACGGAGAACCCTCGGCAGCGGCCGAGGACGGGATTTAGGGCTTACGACATCGGTAATCACGGGCGACAATTCGCGGATAATTTTTTTGCATTGTTTAATTGCACGCGGACGCGCCGCGTATTCGGAAAGTGCGTGGCAGGCACCAAAACCTGCAGGGGAGGTTCGAGGAGTAATAAGAACCCCGATCGTGGAAACTTGCTGGTTAATCAAAATACGGACGGGTGATTGCCTACCTTGTTCAATCTTTTCTTTTTGTTACTTTCTTGTAATAAATCGTCTCATTGTTAATGTTCTTCGATTCTCGTGTGAAGTTATTTTGTGCCTTCTACTTCTCTGTACGTTTGCGAATTCTGTCCGCCTAACGCCGCCCCTCTCCATTCGGATGAGCTGACCCTCGCGCGTGACGGCTATTAGATTTTTCGATGGATCGTAAAACCTTATTGTATTTTGTGTAAGAGATCGACACGGCAAGGCCTGTGTCTGGTGCCCAACTTGTTATCTCGTTATCAGCGTAAATAGACCGTCTCACGTCGGAACACGCCGAAGAATCCTCGACTCCTCCTCCCAACTTCCTTTCGTTTCACGGCAGAGCGCGGATCTTAAATCCACGCCCGGCTTTTTTGATCGCAACTTTCCTTCGCGACGAAGAAAGTGACGTGACATAACGACGCCCGATTCGGAGTTCGGCGCGCCCAAGTTCGTCATTCGGCTCAAAGTTCTTTGCGTCTGAAGACAGCTGCTTGCGAGTGAAAATTTCGCGAGCTTGTTCACTCGATACCCGTTGCTCTGAAGAATTAATTACATCTATGTTGATGTTCAGTCAGTTTAAAT
The DNA here is from genome assembly GCF_019399895.1 of Cardiocondyla obscurior. Classification (NCBI taxonomy): domain Eukaryota; kingdom Metazoa; phylum Arthropoda; class Insecta; order Hymenoptera; family Formicidae; genus Cardiocondyla; species Cardiocondyla obscurior. The sequence goes on along the minus strand of NC_091865.1, from coordinate 4,653,841 downwards.
TTTAAGCATTGGTATCTTTTATTTCATATACAGGGTGTATCATTCCATATTGACAAACTGTCAGAGTTAGATAGGTCTCGTGGATACAAGTTAATAAGTCCTGTGCCGTTTTGCAAAATTCTCAATAGTTATTGAGAAAAAAATTAATTTGTCTAGCGCAAGAGCAACAAAGAAGCTACGCATGAGTGAGCGCGACAGGCGAGTAGCTAAAAATGGTGCCGTCGCCTGTCGCGCTCACTCACGCGTAGCTTCCTTGTCGCTCTTGCGCTAGACAAATTAATTTTTTTCTCAATAACTATTGAGAATTTTGCAAAACGGCACAGGACTTATTAACTTGTATCCACGAGACCTATCTAACTCTGACAGTTTGTCAATATGGAATGATACACCCTGTATTTTAGTGATTTAAAATACTTCATATTTAACTGCTGTTAGGCTGTTTAGTTTATACTACGTGCCCTATCTGGTCGTGCTGGTCGACCAGTAAAATAATATTCGAGTTTTCCCGAAGCTCGGGACTCCCGTAACCATATGCCTTCATTAACAATAGTTCACAAAAAAAAGCATTAGAGAAAAACAGCCTGGCAACGGCAGCGCTTTTAGTCTATCGCTTTCTGGCCTTAGTCACGATAAGTCCAAGAGCGGTTTTAATCGTGTGCAAACGCAATTGATTCTTTTTGTTAACAATCAAATTCGTGTGCTATCACGGATTCTTTTTATTATCTTAACTTTTGCCGCGTGCAATTGTGTGCTATATATTGTTATTCACTTTAAATTTGTGTAATTGTGTCATCAAATAAAAACTGTTTCAAACTTTTTTAAGTGACATTACTTGACTTAACCAGCATTCTTAGCGCTATCTGTTAGCTGAAAGTCTCGCGTCGAATAACTTATAATTTATTATTTTTTTAAACAGTCAGTCTCCCTCAATACTATTAACGAAAGCTGATGTATGTTGGTTAATGTTCTTGAATAAAGTTCTCTGGTATTTTTTTGTAATCTCTGAATTGGTTTTCTTCGCGAGTGTGAGTGCGAGAGTGAGAGTAGAACGAGCGATACGGGACGTCCGCTTAGCACCTGAATCGACGTAACATTTTGGGGGCTCATCTGGGATGAATCCGCAGACAACAAAAAGGAAGCGAGCTCGCCAGAAGGATCTCGTTTCGACGGAAGTCTTTGCGCTGGAGACGGTACTCCTAGAAGTGCGCTAGCTGCGCGTAAAACAAACACAGAGAAATGAGTGACTGAGAGCGGAGCAAGTGCGGAAAGAGGAGGGCCTGCGGGCGAAGACTTATCTTCGCGATGATGCAATTTTCCGGATGCAGCAACAATTAACACAAATAAACGCTTCTAGTTTTATAGATTCACACGGAATAATGAACGGTTATGTAGTTTCGAGTGTCGCATCAAGCGATCAGGGGGAAGTTCTTGCGCAGATAAGGGCGGCTCTTTGCGGCATCGAGAGCGCTCAAGAGAACAGGACCGTGTTTAGAGAGGAAAACTCGACCACAGATTTCGGATTAAAGCTTAAGCCCGATAATTACAATGAAACTGTTCCGCTCGGAGAGTTTACAGCACAATTTGAATTAAACGCGCGCGCAAATTGTTAGAAGAATTGCGAAAAGTCTTTGGCACTTGCGTTCTGTTTCCGTGGTAAGACCCGTGCAGTTCTCGAGATTCTTCCCGATTTAATAAATGTTTGGTTTAAGGATGTTCGCGCTTTTTTCACATTATGTATTTATTTTGTTTATCTCGTTAAGCTCGTTTCGATTCTTTCCCTAGCAACGATTAATTATTGATTTTCTCAATTTTATTTACAAGTTTGGTTTCGTTTGTCAGTTGGTTAGCGGATGTTGACGGTGACACATGTATGTGAAAATAGATCATTTCGTTATTAAAGCATATTAATATATTCAAAAGAGAAATAAATCATAAAGTTTTAAGAGTGTTCCTTTTTAAAAAAGTTATCAGTTTTGCCGTGAAAAGGGCAAAGGTTCTCAAGAAAATTTTTGAAAAGAGCTCGGAAAAAAGGGGCCAAATTTTGATTCCGGAGAAAAGTACAAGTAAAAGGAAACAGAGGTCTTCGCTTTTAAGGGAGTAATTGTTCGTAGAAAATATGGGACTTTATTTCTTGGACGAGTAAATTTGGTGTGGCGAAAAAAACAGGGATGTAAAAATTTTCTGAGAGCAAAAGAAAGAAAATTAGCAAAAAAAAAAAAAACGCAAAATAACTGACTTTGGCGGGGAAAGGTCGACTGGGAGAAGAAGAACCCCGGGTACTCGCATTTTGAGACAGATAGGGTAACCCACTTGAGATTTTACTTTAAGAATGAAATGACCATAATTCTTTAATCACCGAATATCGAGCAAGCGACGGATGTTCGGTGTGCTCGTCGAGAATATAGGATTCGATAGAATTTTGGTCCGTGAATGCACCGAGACGTGATTTATAACAAATTGAACTGAAGATGTATTAAATCAAATAAATGATTTGACGGAAGCGTAGTAGAGACGCCATCAAAGAAGAATAGATTTAGCATACAATAGATATAATTCTAGGCGCGGCTTATCGCGGTTGTCTAACGCGGTATCCCGAATGCGCAAGAATTAGGAAATGTGGCGCGATCGCGGTGAGATTTATCGTAGGATGGAACACCTACCAGGTGTTGTCATAGCCGAGAGTGCTCGGCCGAGACGGAGATCACTCCATTCCGGTTATAGACAACGGTGCGATAAAATTGTATTTATCAGTTATTAATTAAGTACTGCAGACGCGAGATTGAGATCACTTGAAGGAGGCGGAATGTCCTTTACCTCACGAGCCGGTCGTGCGTACTTAAATCGTCTAACTGAGGCTAGATCGGAATGAGCGTCAAGAATGCCTGACCGAGGCAGAGTTAACTTTACCCCGTTTATGTGCTTGTAACAGAAAGCGGACGGATTAGATGTTCGCGTCTAGGCGAACGGATCGAGAACGGTGTCAAATAGATCGATTTCGCCTTTTTATACCGAAAAAGACGAACGCCGGGAGTAGCCCGGTATGTGGCGCTCGGTGTGGTGTTCGTTGGTACCGAACTCTTCGTGTTCTCTCGGCCGAATCCGGAGCCGCTCGGATAAGTCCGCTTCGCGGGACTTAGCATGCAAACGACAAACGACTTGTCGTTGCTTGGATCGCCCGAATTCTACGTAATCGGTTTACTGGGGCGCCCCGCGCCCCCAGATCTTCGCCGGTTGGATGATCGTCTTGGCGTCCAGTAGATGTTGACCGAGAACGATGCTTGGTTCGCCGGGGCATCGTTACAAGAAAATTAAATGGAAAAAAGTGTTGTTTTATGGTTGATACAGGACTAGAAGTATCAATTTTTAATTGGAAATTCGTTGAGAAAAGAATAAAAATTTTGTCGAAAAGAGAAGGACATTTAAGTTATCTCACTGAAGAAAATGTTACAGTCAAAAGAAAAACGGATGTTTTTATTGAGTTAGGGAAATTTTTTTTAACGTTTTCAATGTTTTTTGCCGGAATCTTCGATAAATGTCTTCTCGGAGTAAATTTCTTAGAAAAAACAAATTTGTTAAGGATTTTTGATTCTGCTATCGAAAACAGAAGGTCTTAGGGAAAAATGCACGAGTTCAACAGATTTCCGAAAAGACTTTTTTTCTCAGCATCTGTCCAATGAAAGCAGTAGGAATTTGGATGAGGTATATAAAAAAAAGAAAGCTCATCAAGTTTTCTCTGAGTTCAATGAGGTCTTTTTTGAAGAAGTAATAGCATGAAATTGTAAGGTAATTAAGCACAAGATTGACGTTTCAAAAACCTCTCTTATTAAACAAGTTTCTCAACAGATTCCGTTTCAGATGAGGAAAGAGGTGGACAAAATTATCGAAGACATGAGAGAACGGGGGATAATTGAAGAATCGCAAAATTTTTGGACATTGCTTGTAGTTTTTGTTAGAAAAAAAGAATGGGACAATTAGGTTTTGTGTAGATTATAAGAAATTAAATGTTGTTACAGTAAAAGATTCTTTTCCATTACCAAGTGTTGCACCGTAGCGAGTACACGGGGTCCGTTTTCCGAGACATTTGGTCGGAATGTAAATAAAGATGATCTTGGTTTTTTATAAAATAACAGCATTGATTTTATTTGTATTTCCCTGCGTAGTGTACAGTTCTTTGTCGCGTTGTTAAGTTACGTGCTGCTTGATCGTAACTCACTGACTTGCACGAGCTCGGGTGTTCGTGCATTATATAGCGGCTTATTATTTGTAGTCAGCAATTACAGAAGGCTGTGGCCGGGTCACCGAATGTCTTTACTGATATCGCGGTGTGGCGAAAATGCTGACTAATTTTTATCGTAGGTTTAGCGGATTCTATATGATTTGGCAATTTGCTAAGCCTTAACTTTAAATTGGAGCACGCGATGTCAGTCATCTGCGCCCAGGGGCTCGGGTTACAATACAAGAATTGATGATATTTTGGATCAATTAGCTGGAAATTCTTGGTTTGCAACTGTGGATTTGAAATTAAAAGAATCTGCCGCTCTTTCAAAGATAGAGTTAAAGCATTAAAAGAAATCCCATCGTTCTCACGTTTCATAATTCAGGAAAATCATAACTCTATTATTTACCATTCGGTGATTCAACCCATTTTTATGCATGATTATAAAGCTCTATGTTGGCGCCCTCCTTTTTACAATCTTAAAATGTCCAATCAGCATAATGTATCTGCTATTCAAATATTTAATACAGTTAAAAATGATTTATTTAACGGATACGTCTCTCTATATACCGATAGTTCTAAAGACCATAACACAAACGTCGTCGGAGCGGGTATTTACTCCCCAGATCTAGGGCTAAAATCAAGCACAGACTGCCTTCGGAAACATCAGTCTTTTCGGCGGAAGCCTGGGCAATTTATCAAGCACAAATTGCTATTCTTCAATTTAAAATTTTTCGTGCTGTTATTTATGCAGACTCAAAAAGCGTTTTACATGCCTTAGCCTCTAGATCATATCACCATAACAACTATTTGATTCCATTTATTAGAGCAAAAATGGCCCAGGCTGTTAATGAAAACGGTAAGCTGGTTTTAATGTGGATTCCAACGCACGTTGGCATTCCCGGCAATGAGATGGCGGATGGTCTTGCCAAAGAGGCTCTTAACAATAGCGAAAAAACTATATTTTATGTTCCTCATACAGATTTTTTTTCTCTTTTAAAATCTATTTAAAAAATTATTTAGAATAATTATTTACACCAGGCAGCTTGTTATACGGGCACTTGATTTTTTGACCTTTATCATTGCAGCACAGACAAACCTTGGTTTCATAAGAAATTTTTAACAAGACCATTAATTATTTGTATTAATAAACTGAAAACTAACCATTATAATCTAAATCATAACTAATTCAGGAAAAACATAATTAACTCCGGAAATTGTGAATGCTGTCACCCGATTCAAGACATTGATCATGTGATTTTTAACTGTAATCTACATTCATCTAAAGCTAAATTCCTTAAACTATATATAGCAAAACAATTTCCTAAAGATTTTGTTTCTAGATCCATCAGTAATATTGTTACGTCTGGAGCCGTTTCTTGTATGGTCGTTCTCTCAGTAAGCACAGTTTTAATAACTCTGACCAGAAATTAAGGTCCACGTGCACGGAGACGATTAGTCAGCGAAGGCGTCACCAACAAAAAATTGGGAGGAAGAAAATCTATTCCCATACCCCGTGAGATAACCCGTACGGTAGCCGGAAACGTAGAGCTCATTTCGGCTAATAATACAGTCGTAAAACCTAAATTGGTCTTACCATGATATCGCCTTGAACAGTACAGTTTTGACTAATCAACGGAAAGTCGTAAAACAAGACAAAGGCTCCCGCAGCCGTTGACACTTAGAAAAGCCCCCCTGGATAGTAAGGATACGAACACTATGACCTCCGTTTTCAATTTTATTACCTAGATAAAATAGAGACGCCGACTCTATAATAGGAAATATTAAGATGTACGATGGGCAGATGCGCCGAAACAAACAAGCGTTTTGCAACGATCATCAAAGGAACTAATATGTATAATCGCGCCTGGCAACAGCTAAGGAGCTTCAAGGCAATCGGTGTAATAAAAACTCCGAAGGATGACTCAGAATTGGAGCATAATCAGGAAATAGGGAGATGAGACAATACTCCCACCCTTCAACTTTTCTGCTATATAAGGCCCGCGATTTTAGGGCAAAAACACTACCGAATTAAGATCCAACGTATTCATATCGTTACCCTGCCCGATTTCCTCGCGAACGAACAAGTGGTCCATGCAAAACGTCTGGATCAGAAACTCGACGCCCTCACCAACCTATTCAAACCGAAAATATGAAGCCATTGTCAAGCTGACGCCGCTCACTCCCGAGGAAGCAGCAACAAAGACCGCTAGACTCCAACTTGCAACCAGCAGAAGTGAGTTAAAGATTAGATCCTAAAGATCGAAAACACTTAACAAATCGTAAATTATAGTGCCGTATCCCATGAATCTGACGCGACAGCAAACCGCTGAGATCCTGCGACCTTTTCCATCCGGGACATTAGCACATCTTAATTCAACCCTTTCGCGTTTATTAACAAATTCTATCACTTATACTACACCAGATATCACTCAAACGGCATCCCGATGTGAATCCGTTCCCCTACCTTCTCAATCCAGCGAAAGAACGCTAATTTACCCTCAGTTTGAAATAGATTCGCATCTCTTCCCTTCAAATTCCCAACCTCTTTCAAAGCCTGAAACATACCATCCGTTTTCAGATTTAGATTTTCCTACTTCAATAGCCCGTCCACCTACCGTTATTCCTCACCCTGAAGAAAATTCCACTTCCTACCCTCCGGATAATAACCCAGATAGCACAAGACGTCTTATGGATGTACAGTTTAAGTCCATTTCATATCCAAATGTCCGTGGCCATAAATGGGACTTGTATAAGATGTCCTGTTTTGAACATGAATCGGATACTTTAATCAGATATCCTTTCGACATACAATGTACGTCCAAAAGATATATTAAAAGCAAGCATTTTCGCGCATGCGCGCATTGTTTTCACGCATGCACGCTAAACACGATCTCTGTCGCCGTGCCGCGCATGCGCTAAAATTCCCTCGCGATTTTTATCAATTGTACAAGTGGCGATTGAGTAAGTGCTTTTACAGTTTATACTTTTTCTAAAAATATAGTGTTGTTCCTAATAAAAATTGTGTTTTTGTGTGCAACTAAACTGTAATTATATTAGTCCCGCCGTGGCGGAATATGCTGTCAATCAAATGATTGACAGCTATTCCGATTGACGTGTAGTGAACATAATTTAACCTGCAAACATTATGCATGTGGTTCAATTCACCAAGAGATTACATAAGCATGTGGCTGAAAGCCACGACGGTTACTTCAGACCCCGCGCCGCGACCACCACCGTTCGCCCGAAATAATCGCGCGGTCCCGAACACAGTTAAATTACGCGCGGGCCGACCAGCCGCCCGCGGCGAGTAGCGCGGACCTACGCAACGAGCAACACGGGCCGCCCAACCGCCCACACCGCGCACCGCCACCCGACCGCTCGGGAGTGGGGGCCCCCCACTCCCGGGCCCACGGGTATATAAGCTGCCTCGAGCGCAGACGAGGCACCTTATCCGCGCTGGGGAGCACCCCAGCATCCGATCCTCCAGGACTTGGGCGCTCCCAAGTCTTCCTCGACCGGGCTCACCCGGCCTCCGAAACTGACTTCGCTTTACACGACTCGGGCGCTCCCGAGCCTTCCTTCGACCGGGCGCTCCCGGCCGTCCTCGTCACCGACATCTCCGAGACTCGGGCGCTCCCGAGCCTTCCTTTGACCGGGCGCTCCCGGCCACCCTCGACACCGACATCTCCGAGACTCGGGCGCTCCCGAGCCTTCCCTTGACCGGGCGCTCCCGGCCATCCTCGACACCGACATCTCCGAGACTCGGGCGCTCCCGAGCCTTCTTTCGACCGGGCGCTCCCGGCCGTCCTCGTCACCGACATCTCCGAGACTCGGGCGCTCCCGAGCCTTCTTTCGACCGGGCGCTCCCGGCCGCCCTCGACACCGACATCTCCGAGACTCGGGTGCTCCCGAGCCTTCCTTCGACCGGGCGTTCCCGGCCATCCTCGACACCGACATCCCCGAGACTCGGGCGCTCCCGAGCCTTCCTTCGACCGGGCGCTCCCGGCCGTCCTCGACATCGACATCTCCGAGACTCGGGCGCTCCCGACTCTCTCTCTCTCTCGCTCTTTCGCGTCAACACGGCCCTGGCGTTCCGTCGCATAATCGAATTAAGTCGCGGCGCCGCCGACTCGCAAACGCGAAGCCTGTGCGCCCGACACGGCCCGCACGGCCTGGATTGTAATCCGCGTCGCCGACTCGCAAACGCGAAGCCTGTGCGTCCGATACGGCCCTCACGGCCTGGTTTGTAATCCGTGCCGCCGACTCGCGAACGCGAAACCTGTGCGTCCGATACGGCCCTCACTGCCTGGTTTGTAATCCACGCCGCCGACTCGCGAACGCGAAGCCTGTACGTCCGACGCGGCCCGCACGGCCTGACTTGTAATCCACGCCATCGACTCGCGAACGCGAAACCTGTCCGATCGATACGGCCCGAGCGGCCCGTCCTGTAACCCGCGGAGACCTGTATGACCGACACGGCCTGTCATCTAGGATACGTCCCGAAGCGACCCGCACTAGCGTTCCTTTGGAATCCAGCTCACGGCGGATGGCCGTTTTCGTTGCAATTCATTCTTTAGTTTATTACTTTGTGTATTCCTTTTGTTAGATTAAATGTAATATTTTGACTCTATATTCTTTCTTTCTTTTATTAATAAATCTTTTATTTTACGATTTAACCAAGTCTCGGTTTTCTTTACACTCGCACTCTGGCTTCCGACGAGCTCTCCGGACCCGAAATTACCGTGTTACAAGCAGTTAAATATTTTATTCTTAATTATAGTTAAAACATTGATTAAATTAATTTAATCAATATCTTACTTATTATTCAAAATAAAATATTTAACTGTTTATACATGTAATCTCTTGGTGAATATTATGGTCAATAAATAAATATATATATACATACATACAGGGTGTTTGAAATAAGGTTTCCTTCCCGGTAACTGTAGATAGAAAAACTATGGGTAGAAAATTGAAATCTAAGACGAAAAGTCAAATGCAATTTTTTAAAATTCTCAATAGTTTTCGAGAAAAAAATTAAAATATGTAAAATGTATAGACGTAAGAGTGACAAGGAAGCTGCGCGTGAATGAGCGCGACAAACGACGGTGCCATTTCTAGTCATTCGCCTGTCGCGCTCACTCACGCGTAGCTTCCTTGTCACTCTTACGTCTATACATTTTATATATTTTAATTTTTTTCTCGAAAACTATTGAGAATTTTTAAAAATTGCATTTGAGTTTTTGTCTTAGATTTCAATTTTCTACCCATAGTTTTTGGGAGTGACACATTGTTTGGGGCACCCTATAATATCACGTAGCTTCCTTGTTGCTCTTGCGCTAGACAAATTAATTTTTTTCTCAATAAGTATTGAGAATTTTTCAAAACGTTAAAGAACTTTTTTACTTATTTCCCCAAGACCTACCTATCTGTATAGGATTTTACACATGGGCTGAGACACCCTGTACATATATACAGGGTGTCTTACTCCATGTGTCGAATCCGTTAGGAATAGATAGAACTCGGGTAGACAAATAAGAAAGTCCCACACCATTTTGCAAAATTCTCAATGGTTATTGAGAAAAAAATTAATTTGTCTAGCGCAAGAGCGATAAGGAAGCCACGCGTGAGTAAGCGCGACAGGCGACGGCGCCATTCCTAGCCATTCGCCTGTCACGCTCACTCGCCTGCAGCTTCCTTGTTGCTCTTGCGCTAGACAAATTAATTTTTTTCTCAATAACCATTGAGAATTTTGCAAAATGGTGTGGGACTTTCTTATTTGTCTACCCGAGTTCTGTCTATTCCTAACGGATTCGACACATGGGGTGAGACACCCTGTATATATATATATATATTTATATATGAGAGATATATTATGAGAACAATTTTATTAAACCACTGTATATTATGTAGAGCAAACGATATTATGAGGACAGTTCTCATAATATTTCAATTAATACCGTACATTATGTGGACCGGACCTCGTAATATCTTCAAGAATTTTCGTACATTGTGAGAACCATCTTCAAAATATATATGCAACGCACGTTATGAGGACTTTTCAGTTTTTGTGTTTTATATATAACAATAAATATCTTATTTAATTTGTTGCAACTTATATACAAAAATCTGTAGTAAAATAAAAAATGTCAAAAAAATAAATTATATAATTGAATTTAAAAAATCAGAATTATTTGTGCACAATTAATGACTATGTAACGAAATATCAAGAATGTAAATCAGGAAAACACATATGCGCGCTTTCTTTCTAACGTGCGCGAGACGTTCTCTGTCCAAAAATACGCCCATATGACCTTTATAAATTGTAGATATAATGTGATATTATTTATATGCCTATACTTTATACAATTAGTAAATTGTACAAAAGTAAAAATAATTTTATTTATTGCTATTCTATATTTAATTTGTTAAACTGTTATTTTATTTTAATTCTTATTCGTGTATATAAATTACGTCAAATTAGATAAGATACTCATTGCAATATGTATAATACAAAAATATAATAGGTCCTCATAATGTGCGTTATGCATAATTTTAAATACGGTCCTCATAATATACGAAAATCGGTAAAGGTTGGGAAAAAAGTAATCCATTATTTTTTTACTATATGGCTTTAGTGACATATATCACGTAATGTATTAATCGTCTAGCTTCATGTTCATACTTTTTAGAAGTGGCATTCCGTACTAAAGAAAAGTTCTTCAAAAGTTTTGTGGTTAGTCGACTTTGTTGTGATTTACAGCGTGGAAAAGATGGACGGCAATAAGGAGAAAATTCGCTATATTTTACAATTTTTCTTTGATAAAAGTGAAAACGTGAGCCAGGCAGTTAAAATTGTAAATAAAGTTTATGGTCTTGTTGCTGTGACAGCTAATTACGCGCAATTTTGGTTTCGTCGATTCCGTTGCCATAATTTCGACGTTAAAGACGCACCTCGCATAGGAAGGCCCGTCATCGAAAACAGCGATAAAATTATGGAAATGATCGAAGTAGACCGCCATATTAGCAGTCGCAGCATCGCTCAAGAACTGAAGGCCGATCATAAAATAGTATTAAATCATTTACATAAAGCTGGATTTCGGGAAAAGCTTCATGTTTGGGTGCCACATTTATTTACAATACGTGTGGCACCTAAACATCGTGCTTTTTCCGGAATCCAGCTTTATGTAAATGATTTATTTATTTATTTATTTATTTATTTAATTTTTTACATTATGAGGACCTATTACATTTTTATATTCTACATATTGCAATAAGTATTTTATCTAATTTGCCGTAATTTATATACACAAATATGCAATAAAATAAAATAAAAATTTATCAAATAAAATATATATAAGCGATAGATAAAATTATTTTTAATTTGTAAAATTATTATACGCACAAAACAGAATATCATATTTACATTCCATAAATGTGATATAAACAAATAATTGACAGTAAACATCGCGCACGTTACAAACAAAGCGCGCATATACGTTTCACTGATTTAAATTCGTTATTACGGCAAATTAAATGAGACAGTCATTGCGATATACAGAATTTAAGAATGTAATAGGTCCTCATAATGTGCGTTATGCATAATTTTAAATACGATCCTCATAATGTACGAAAGTTGGTATATACATTAAGAAGGACGGAATATTACAATGCATATAAAATGTTACAAAGAACAACTTCAATTAACTTATAACAGATGCTTTTCGATTAAAGCGGACTAATTAATACATCTACAAACTACGCCTTTAACTGTACAAAATATGCATATAAGTTTATGTATAAAACCAACATTATTAATTTGACAGCTTCTAATACGCAGGTACTATTTTCAGATGTATTAATTAGTTCATTTTAATCGTAACTCATCTGTCGAAATTTAACTAAACTGTTGATCTTTATAACGTTTTACACTCATGGTAATGTTCCAGTCTTCGTAACGGATTCACTGACTTTCGTGCATTATGAGGACCGTATTTAAAATTATGCATAACGCACATTATGAGGACCTATTACATTCTTAAATTCTGTACATCGCAATAACTGTCTCATTTAATTTGCTGTATTTTATATACAGGAATATACAGTAAAGTAAAATGTTAAACAAATAAAATATATGAGAGTCTTAAATAAAATTATTTATATTTTTATACAATTAGTATACATAGTTTATATAACGGTATTTTAAGCTACATTCTATAAAGCACATATGCACGTATATGTCACAGTAAACGTCGCGTACGTTGAAGACAAATTCGCATATATGCCCTTCCTTGAACGCAACTTTAAGATTTTGTTATACCGAGTGTTTGATGTAAGGTTTTGTTCCCGGTAATTGTGGATAGATATTAGGAATACAAATCAAAAAGTCAGATATCATTTCGTAAAATTCGTAACCGTTACCGAGTAAGAAATTACTGAATTTTGACGAATTGGCGCGGAGCATGTAATGAGTCGGGCGCGGCAGGTGAGAGCGGGTGGGTCTTAGGGAGAGAACGGGGGTTAAACCTTGCGTGACAATTGTGAGGTGAGGGTGGGAAAAGTCAACGCGTGGTGTAATAGACAATTGTCGACGGCCCCATTCCTAACCATTCGCCTGTCGCGTTCACTCACGCGTAGCTTCCTTGTCGCTCTTGCGCTAGACAAATTAATTTTTTTCTCAATAACTGTTGAGAATTTTACAAAATGATATAAGACTTTCTATTCGTCTAGACCAGTTCTACCTACTTCTCAAATTACGTCCGTTTAGTATGGGACACCCTGTATATTGTAATTTTTTTCTCGAAAACTATTGAGAATTTTTCAAAATGGTAAAGGACTTTTCGTTTTAATTCGAATAAATCTACCTATTATTTACGGCATCATCCACTGATCTGGAACACCCTGTATATTAGTGATATTTTATCATAATATTGTTACGCCCGGTATACGGAACGGCATGAAGCTGCCGGCTCGCTCCGAGGTTTCGGTTCTCCGTTGCCAGGGGAACGATGATTTGTTATGATGGTTAAAATGACAGTTCTGCCCGTGTCTCGAATGAGTGCAGATGTTGTAACGCTTGCATGATTATTATTAAACCGTTCCTGTTTATTTTCATAAAACGTCTTGCTTTCTTTCGCGGAGTTCAGGCACCGCGAGTGTGAGTATGTGAGAGCGAGAGGCGTGAACACGGAGACGTTTCGTTGACCCGTTCCCGGCGTAACAATATTGTTTAGGATAAATGTAAAAATTTAAAAAGACGAAACGGTTAGAACGCGAGAACAAAAAACTTATAACAAAGAAATGTATTAAACGCGAAGTCATTATTTTGACAACATAGAGTGAACGATCGCTGTAACCGACGCGAGATCGAGTATAGGCCAGAGAATTGGCGAGATGTGCGGAACACATAAATAAACCCGTGATTGTCTAAAAACTAGCGTTAGTCTTCGAGTTATAAAAAAAAACGACAATTATTACGAGAGAATTTTTAATTACATTGACTTTAGTACGCGGGCGTTTCGCTTAGTTTCGGTCGAAATCTGTAAACTAGTTCGCACCATAGTCTTGCATTTGAAAGACGATAAAGTAAAGACGATCACGAAATAAAAAGGAAATTTAAATAATTTAATACACCTACAACGAGACGCTCCTATACATCCACGGGCGGACTTGCGTATCGTCAACAAATATGTATATTTAATTATACAATTAGTGAATATACTGCAATATATAAATAATTATAATCAAACTTTTATTTTTAGTTGACAATGCAGAAATGGACACAGATGAAACTAATACTAATGATGCAGTGGAAGTTATAAATGTAAATAAAGAGATTGACGAACGAGATTGGCGAAATAGTAAAATTTTACAGGAGGAACAACTAATAGAAGAAGTTCGCAAACGTCCCGCGCTGTGGAACTTTAAATTGCCACTGTCCGATCAAACCCTTAAAATTAAAAAAAGATTATGGGAAGAAATTGCAGTAGCAATGAATGGTACGTAACATATATTATCATGTAAAATATGATTGGATTATATGACATAATTAATTCGTATTTTTATCATTTAATTGTAGGTATGGATATAACATCAATAAAAGAACGGAAATCGTTAAAAATTTTTAAAAATAAGCAGCGCAGTCAACCTAGTGGCTCAGCAGGAACATCACAGAAAAGTAGTTGGGTGCACTATGATCGGATGCAATTTCTTTGTGATGATTAATTTGAAAATGAGTACGTATACGTATATATTACCTCGAAAAAGTTTTTAAGCAAAACCAAGACTCCCCCAAAAAAAGACTCTCTTAAAATTATACTCCCCAAAAATAGACCATAAAATGTGTACTTTAATAACAAATACTCTTCATAAAATTAATGAGATCAAATAAATGCGCCAAGAACCTTAAGAAAATAGAAATTATATTTAAACAAAATCAAGATTTCCCCCAAAAAAGACTCCCCCAAAATAGAACATAAAATGTGTACTTTAATAATAAATACTCTTTATAAAACTAATGAGATAATGTAAAGAAAAAAAAAACCTGGCGCTGCGAAACCAAATCTTTAAAATCTCAAATTATAATTTTGCTTTTTACGATGTGCTATGCATCAGATTTTTGTAACCACACTGGATGTATATTAAAGAGTATTTTTAAAATACATCCAACAGTCCGCAATCTGTAAAGTGGGATGGCAAAAATTTGTTGCATTGCCCATTTTCAATATTTTTGTTATATTATACATATTTTTTAAGTTATCAGCATTTTTGTTTTGTCTTCTTAGAATTATGTTTCTTTTCTTATTTTTTCTTTTATTTTTTTTAATTTAATATTTTTATTTTATTTTTTTTATATTTTATTGTAATTTTAATTTTTTTTGTTTTTTTTTTCGATTTTAAAGATTTGGTTTCGCAGCGCCAAATTTTTTTTTTCTTTACATTATCTCATTAGTTTTATAAAAAGTATTTATTATTAAAGTACACATTTTATGTTCTATTTTGGGGGAGTCTTTTTTGGGGGGAATCTTGATTTTTGTTGCACCGTGAGGGTGCCGTGGGGTTCGTTCTCCGGAGGAACTTGGTTAATGTCGTGAATAAAAGTCGTCCTATGATATCTTGAGTTTTCTTTTATTTTCCTTTTTCTTACAGATGGCCACTTCGCACTAACTATTTTATTATAAATTCTACGCGTAAATCTTGGCTGCGACTGACTGTCCGGGCCGCAGCTGCCCCTATATATCTTCTACTGTTGCCATGCCAAAATTCATGGCAATCATCAGAATCGCGGGTGGCAACCGCGACTGTCCTCGGACTTCGCGTCCCGGCCGGAAATGCCGGGTTACCTTGATCGGCGGTATTCTACCGATCAAGCTAAACGGTCGCGCGCGTGCGACATTCCGGCGTTATTCCCGAGCCTCTGTTGCTAAGGGCTCGGGATATAACATTTTGTTTAAATATAATTTCTATTTTCTTCAGGTTCTTGGCGCATTTATTTGATCTCAATAATTTTATGAAGAGTATTTGTTATTAAAGTACACATTTTATGGTCTATTTTTGGGGAG
Source organism: Cardiocondyla obscurior (assembly GCF_019399895.1). Classification (NCBI taxonomy): domain Eukaryota; kingdom Metazoa; phylum Arthropoda; class Insecta; order Hymenoptera; family Formicidae; genus Cardiocondyla; species Cardiocondyla obscurior. Next base: position 4,638,061 of record NC_091865.1, on the reverse strand, counting down.
TATAATTTTAAGGGAGTCTTTTTTTGGGGGACTCTTGGTTTTGTTTAAAAACTTTTTCGAAGACGCTTTTCTCGCTCGCCTATACTTGGCGCTTTTTTTGAATCTTTTTTTTAAAAAAGGTCAGTTTTTTGGGGGAATATCATTCATTTTGTAGTTAAAATCTTTTTTGGGGGAGTTTTGATTTTGCTTAAAAACTTTTTTAAGAAAGCTTTTCTCGCGCACTTATACTTGGCGCTTTTTTTAAACCTTTTTTTTTAAAAAGGTAAGTTTTTGGGGGAAATATCATTTATTTTGTAGTTATAGTATAATCTAGAGACACGTTAGTGTTCTGCGTTACGTGCACAAGCAGCGTGATCGAGCGTGTCATTACGCGAGATTTTTTATTCTGAGCTATTAAGATGTTTGGATCTCAACAACGGTCTAACCGATCGCTCTCTAAACGTGTTCCTTTATATATAAGTTTGTACATAAAATACACGTTTTTTGTTTTATTTATTTTTGCTGTACGATTGATACTTTTTAGAACAATGTTTGATAAAATTGATGCTATAACAAGTTCGGGGTAAACTTGTGTCACACTTGTACGGTTCGACATATGTTTGTAATATTATAGAAAATAAAATGGGCCCCATTCGACGCCCAAACTCGTGAGACGCACCAAATTAATTTTTTTCGTCTCTCCGTTGTAGTATTACATTTGACGCCTCATTGACGCCTCATACGTTTTTATATAGGTTTGCAATATTTAGTTTTGTTTATCACTACTCGAGTTTCTCGAGAAAAATCTTTGGCTTTGTTCAGCAGAAAAAACTGCTTTACAACTATTATAAAAATGTTAAAATTGATTAGCGCATTTTTTAATAAAAATTGTAAAGTCTATTTCAAATTTAGATCGTATTAATATTTTTGTAAAGAAGATTTTATTAAAAAAATTATTCAAAGTATCAAGACAAACCTAGGTTCATGCTTGTACGGTTTCACATAAATTTGTAATATTTAATAGATATTTATTACGCGATCATCACTCATCAATAAACACAGTCGATAAATGAAATAGAGTCGATAAATCAATCCATGCCATCTAGCGGCGCAAAAACGAAAAGGACATTTTCGTCGTCGACGACGTTAAAATAAAATGTGATTTTACTCTTGCAAGCAAACTTTACATCGCGATATCTTCGTTTGTAAATAAAGTAGCGAAAAAGTAAAAACACTTTTATTATATAAATTGACCCTAATCTACACAATGAACCTATGTAGAAAGCAATCGGTTCAGCCATTGTCGAGATCCAAACATGTATGAATTTCTTAAAATGGGTCTCGCGTATAATAGGCAGGTAGTACGTTGCGCCTATACTTGGCGCGAGGCACTATCGTGCCTCGTGATATGTTTATATTATTTAATGGATCACTTCATACTTCTATCCATACTGATTTATATATATATATATATATATATATATATATATATATATATATATATATATATATATATATATACAGGGTGTTTGAAATAAGGTTTCCTTCCCGGTAACTGTAGATAGATATCGGGAATACAAATCGAAAAGTCAGATATCATTTAGTGAAATTCGTAACCGTTACCGAGTAAGAAATTACTGAATTTTGACGAATTAGCGCGGAGCACATAATAAGTCGGGCGCGGCAGGTGAGAGCGGGTGGGCCTTAGAGAGAGAACGGGGGTGAAACGCCGCGCGACAATTGTCTATCACACCACGCGTTGACTCCTCCCACCCCCACCCCACAATTGTCGCGCGGCGTTTCACCCCCGTTCTCTCCCTAAGGCCTACCCGCTCTCACCTGCCGCGCCCGACTTATTATGTGCTCCGCGCTAATTCGTCAAAATTCAGTAACTTCTTACTCGGTAACGGTTACGAATTTCACTAAATGATATCTGACCTTTTGATTTGTATTCCCGATATCTATCTACAGTTACCGGGAAGGAAACCTTATTTCAAACACCCTGTATATATATATATATATATATATATATATATATATATATATATATATATATATATATATTTATGTATATGTATATATACAGGGTGTCCGAAATATTGTTAGCAATATTAAAACTGTGGGTAGGATATGCGAATTAAAGACGAAAAGTTTAATGTCTTTTTATAAAATTATAACAAATAATATTTTTTAAAAATTAAAATGTCTGGGCGAATGAGCGTCAAGAACGCTGTGGGATAGACGTGGCCAAGCGGCGGCAAGTATACCTTAGACGAGGCGGGCGGAGTCAGCGCGCGGAGATAAGCGAGCGGCAAGCGATGAGCGGGAGGAGATAACTGCACGCGTCGAAACAGATAAACGTGTTTACGATACCGTGCCGAAAAAGAATACCGCACCGAGAAAGAGAGAAGTTGTCGGGCCCGTTCGCGCTTTCAATAACAAGAAAATGATGCGCTATCATTTCCTCACCACCTTGCGGTAGATAGCGTGGCGCGTTTTTTTTATAGTGGTATCCCCGGTAGGCCTAGTCCACTTTTTGCACATCTCGTTAATGCAACAGTTGTTCGAAGTGCCCTCCTCTCTGTTGTACACAGAGTTGAGCCCTTCGAACAACGTCATGCGTTGCAGATTGCACCATCTCCGGTGAAATAGTTCGGAAAGCCGCAATAATAGCTTCTCGTACTTGATTTTCGTTTGTGTCTCGATGATCTTCCACCAAGTTTTTAATATGTCCCCATACGAAAAAATCAAGCACGGTTAAGTCGGGTGACCGTGGCGGCCAGGCAATGGGGCCACCCCGACCTATCCACCGATCCGGAAAACGCGCATTTAAGGTCTCGCGCACTATTCGCGACGAATGCGCTGGTGCTCCGTCATGTTGATATAAAAGTGTTCTTCTTATATCAAGAGGAACATCTTCTAATAACGCAGGCAATTCGGTTTCTAGAAATTCCCTGTACGTGTTTCCGGTCAGCCGTGGAGGTAAAAAATGCGGACCAATCTAGAAATTAAAAAAATATTTTAATTATAAAAAAGTAATTATTTCGTTATTTTTTATACTTACTATTTTATTTCCTACGACGCCTGCCCATACATTAATGGACCAACGGTATTGAAACGCGCCGTGCCGAACGACATGAGGATTATGGTTGAATCAGTTGATCTCCAGATGTTTTTCAACATATATTTATTTAATCTTACAATTAATTAACAATATTTAACTTTGTAATTCTATAAGCGGCGCCCTTTTGGCTGGCGCCTATTCAAAATGCCGAAGAACTTAGTCTTGTCGGCGTTCTCGGTAGCTCAGATGTGGTTTAGTAAGTGTGACCAGGATCGGTCCCCACTTGTCGTCTCCGGGGTACTTGATCGGGAAGATCTCTGCTCTCTGTGTTGTTCCGCTGAACTCTGCTCCTTCTGTCTGCGTTGCTTTACTGAACTCTGCTCCTTCTGTCTGCGTTGCTTTGCTGATCTCTGCTCCCTCTGTCTGCGATGCTTTGCTGATCTCTGCTCCTTCTGTCTGTACCTCTGCTTCAGCCTTTGGTGTTTCAGCCTGGACTGCTGCCTCAGCTGTGGTTGCCTCGGCTTGATTTTCCTCCTGTTGAGTCCTCAGGATGTCTATAGGGATAAGTCTCCAGGGGAAGAATTCTACTCCTTTGTCCAGTCCTCTTTTTGGTAAGATCTTCACTTTCCCTCGGAAGTCCTCGATGCTTAGGATCCTGGGACGGTTCTCCTTCTCGCTCTCCGGGGATGATGGTAAGAAAGCTAGAGTTATTATCCTCTTTGCTCTCTTCCCTCTCCGCACTCTTTTATAAGAGATCTCGCTCATCGGATTACAACACTTTTTGCCTTGGGTGCTTCCGTATGTTAGGCGCACACCTCGGCAGGTTACAACACTTTTTGGCCTCTGACCACTATTACCAGAGTGGATCATCAGCAGCTTTGACCGGTCAACTGGTCCGGTATATGACCAGTTGGCTGGCCATTTTTACTGTCGAGAATTGAATTCGCCTCCAATCCACCTAGCGGAGTGGAGGCAAACTCCCCTCGATGACAGCTCAAGCTGTCATAATCAATAGGTTATAAAGTTAACCTATACTGTAGCAGACGACGCATTATGTTGCGTTCACAAATGCGTCGACCGCTACAAGGATTATCGTCCGACCAATACAGGCGGTTCCTTGAATTAAATACTCCGTTAGGTGTGAACGTAGATTCGTCCGTCCATAGTATGATATTTGGGAACGAAACGTTCCGCCGATATTGCGCGAGGAATCCTGCGTAAGTTGTTGTAGTTATTATCATGTTTTTAAATTACTTCAAATATACAAAATTAATAATGATACCTTGGCAGAAGTGCAATCGTTGTTCGAAATCTCTGGGGAAAATTTGTTGCACTTGCTGATAATGATACGGGTGTAAATTATTATCCCGCAAGGTGCGATGCACTTCGTATCGCGTTAGATTTAAATCGTGCGCTGCACGTCGAACGCTTGTTCTTGGACGATCGTCGAATAAATTCAGAATTCTCTCTTCATTTTGTACTTGACGACGTACGGGAATTCCTTTATTGTTGTGGACTAGACAGCCTGTCTCGCGTAATTTTCGAACAACATTTAAAATTGTCATTCGCGTTGGATGACGTTCACGCGCTGGATGCCGTTCCGCGTAAATTGCGGCCGCACGAAACGCGCACTCACCCGCTAATCCGTATGCAATTACCATATCGGTAAACTCTTCTGGTGTGTACGACATGGTAAAAAATTTGTCACAACGCGTACACGAGCTGAAGACTGAGCGTTCGAGAAGACGCAGAGTTACCGTTTCTACGCAAAAACAATCGCCGAGCGACGACAGTCTATTGTTTCGTTTCCTTTTCTGGCCCTAGTCATTTATCCTTACAAGGACCCGATTAATTTTAAGGAAAATTAATCGGTTCCTTATCAGGGCCCTATTATTCTTTCTACACGGGTATTTAATTATTCGATTCTTACTTAAGTCTTACTTAAGGTTATTGTTGTATCGGGTTACAACAATAAAAATTTTAAAAGAAGGAGAAAAATGAAAAGTAAAGACAGGCTGTGGAAAGAATAAGAAAGGAGAAAAAAAAGGATTAAAAGAGGAAGGGGTTTGAGGTTAAAAAGTAGCGTGGCACGAGAAGTTAGAAGAAACTTTGGCGGGATTAAAAAGTAGCAGAATAAAGATGAACAAAAAAAAAAGGATAAAGGAGGAAAAGATGGAAAGAAGACAGGAGAAGAAAAATTAAGACAATTAACATTAAGAAGTAATGTGGATAGAAAGATAAGCTTTAAAGAGGTTGAGAAAAGTGAGGTTATAGCATGGATGGCTATGAAGGAGATGAAAAAAAAAATGAAAGAGAAGATAAAGAATTGGAAAGAAGAAATAGAGAAAAGATTAAAAAGAATAGAGGATAAACAGAGGAGAATGAAGGATCGATTGATAATTGCAGAAAGTTTCATAACAGAGTTTTAAGATTTTGCATTCGTGGCAGGAGTTTCTTGGAAATGTTTGTAAAGAATTACACCAAATTAGCAGGTTTCAATAAAGAATATATATTGTTACGCACGGCGACTCAGGCGGCGGCCTCGCTCACACTCGTACACACCGCTGCAGCGCTCTCACTCTCTCTCACACTCACTCCGCGTCACTCCCGCCTTGAAAGAAATAACACAGACTTTAAGAAAAGAACTAATTTAATTGTAACCTCAACGTAACAACAGCGCCCGTCAACGTCACGGGTCAGACTAACAAAATTCTCTTTAAACAACAAGCTGTCCCCTAGCAACGAGTGACAGCTAACTTGAGACTCGCGAAATATTCAAGACGAAGCTCTCCATGCCGAACGTCGTCAAGCTCGGACTTCACGCCGCTCCCTAATGGCGGGCTCCGCGCCGTTCTCTATACCGGGCGTAACAATATATTTAAAATATGAACTGTATTATAATTTTGATCTTTCTATGGCAAACGCTCATTAGCTACTGAACGCGCTTTGTTCGTACGGATGACACCTTAAAACGCTTGAGTCTGCAATTTAATTTATCTCCCCTTTCCTTATGCATTATCCTATCCTCTGTATGTCCGTCTCATCTGTATGTATTAACCTTATTAAAATAATTCGCTGTTGCTATCCAACACCTTCCCTCAACAATTATTTTTTTTTTATTCAGTTAAGCCGCTTCCTTCCCTTAAACGTTTCAGTTTTACTTTATCTAATTGTTTTGTTAACATATCAGCTAACATTTCTTCCGAAGCACAGTAGATATATGTAGTAACGCCTTTTAAACTTAAATTTTTAACATAATTATACTTAGTACTTATATGTTTTGTTCTTTTGCTATATTTATCCTTATTTACTAATTTGATGCAACTTTGATTATCTTCATATATTGTAGTTGACTGTGTTTGTTCTTCATCAAAATCCTTTAACAAATTTCTCAACCAAACTAATTCTTGACATGCTTCTGCTAATGTCACATACTCCGCTTCTGTAGATGAAAGTGCGATGCATGTTTGTTTTCTACATGCCCAACTTATTGTTGCATCATTAAACTTAAATAGGTACCCGCTATTTGATTTCCTATCTTTAACATTTTTTGCCCAGTCTGCATCTGAATATCCTATCAAGCTTTTGTTAACACAATTTACCGTACCTAATTTCAACTTTATATTTTTTGTTCCTTTTAGATATCTTAACACTCTTTTCGCTTCTAATAAGTCCATTTTACTTGGTTCATTCATTTTTCGACTTAAAATAGAAACGCTTGCACTTATATCTAACCGCGTGTTTGAAGATATATATATTAATTCTCCTATTAATTTTTGAAATTTCTGTTTTTCTATTTTCTTTGATGTATCGACCATTTTTCTATAACCTACTCTTAATGGTATCTTTGATTCTTTTGCATCTTGCATTCCGTATTATTTTAACAATTTTTCAATATAGTTTAATTGATTCATTTCGAATATACCTTCTTTATCGCGAGTAATCTGAATACCTAAGTAATAATTAATGTCTCCTAAATCTGTAAGTTCAAATTCTTTCTCTAGATTTTTACTTAAATCTAATATATTCTTTAAATTTTCGCTTGCAATTATAATGTTATCCACATAAATCATTACATAAATTCTTTTCTTATTTAGCCTTTTACTGTATAAGCACGGATCGATTTCACTTTGACAAAACTTTTCTTGTACAAGTATGTTACTTAATTTTTGATTCCAAACTCTAGCTGCTTGTTTTAAACCGTATATATTTTTCTTTAATCTGCATACCATATCAATTTTACCCTTTACTTCGAATCCTTTTGGCTGCTTTATATATATTGTTTCCTCAAGTTCACCATTGAGAAATGCATTCTTTACGTCGAAATATCTGACAAATAAATTTCGTTTTCCTGCAATTGCTAATAATATTCTCAATGTTGTTTGCCTTGCAACTGGAGCAAATACTTCATCAAAATCTATCCCGCATTCTTGTGCATATCCTTGCGTTACTAGTCTTGCTGTGTCTAATTATTTTACCTTGTGAATTTGTTTTTGCTTTATACAAGGTGTCCCAAAGTCATGTAGACAAACTTTGGAACTAGGTAGATCTCGTTATTTTAAGACGAAAAGTCCTTTACTATTTTTTATTCTGAGTAATATTAAGCGAGATAAAAATTATTGAAAATTAGGTTTTTTGGGCGGATCTTACTGCTTCTCACACCACGCGGAGACGCTCTATCCGTCGGTAGTCCCCAATCCATGCTTTTTTGATCATCGATAATTTTCTTTGTATTGTTACGCGTCGTCGCCTTTCTTTGATTCCTGGTTTAGACCAGTTTATCTAAGCGGGCCGATCGTAACCGCCTGTCTTGCCCCGCGCGCCTTCATTTTTCTTATCGATGATCGAGAATGCAAGGATTGGGGACTACCGATGGATAGAGCGTCTCCGTGCGGTGTGGGGGGCAGTAAGTTTCGCCCAAAAGACATAATTTTTAATAATTATTATCTCGCTTAATATTACTCGGAATAAAAAATGGTAAAGAACTTTTCTTCTTAAAATAACGAGATCTACCTAGTTCCAAAGTTTGTCTACATGACTTTGGGACACCCTGTATATCCATTTACATCCAATAATATTTTTATTTTCTGGTTTCTTTACCAATTCCCAAGTATTTGCCTTAATTAATAACTCATATTCTTCTTTCATTCCATTTATCCAGTCCACACTATTTAGTCAGGAGATTACATCTTCATCAGTTTCCGGTTCGAGCTCTTCCCCTGATGATTCTTCTTTATTCTTCATATAGTTTGCTGTATTTCCAAATCTTTCTGGTGGAACCTCTTTATTTTCTCTTTCAGATCTTCTTATTAGTTGTATTGGTAATTATGCATAAAAGGGTCATCCTCTTCGATTTCGATGACCTTGACATATGTTGTAGAGGTCACCTCCCTGAGTGATCTTGACCACTTTTTAGAGGTCGGCCCCTCCCCGTTAAAAAAATATTCACTAAGAAAGTTTCAAAAATATGGCAGGTATTTATGGTATTGTGATCAGTATAAATAACTATATTTACATTTTAAAAGGAGGTAAATAAATTTTTATTTATAATTTTTTAAAATTTATAATTTTCTCCATAATAAAAAATGGCAGACAGTAGGTTCGGCCCCCCTGCGGGGAGCCTCACGATTGTTAAAACTAACCTAACCCATCCCATTGTAATTGATGTGTGAATCTTGATACGCTTGGACAGTTTTTAAACCACGTAAAACTTGAAATGCAAAGAATGTTTTTTTTTTTGTATATCTGCAGCAGTTTGATTTTTTTGCAATACTTAATTTATACAGATTACCATCTAAGTTGCCAATAACTATTACGCTTTTATTCTTTATAATTTTGCACACATTTTCTTCAAAGTTAACATGTATTCTTTGTTCAGTTAATTTCCTGACCGATAACAAATTTCCTTCAAGCGCTGGAACGTACAAAACATTTTGAATCATAATTGTTTTTTGTTCACTCTTACCGTTATTACAAATTAGATATCCATCGCCTATTCCCTGTACAATTGTCTCATTTCCGTTCGCGAGCTTTATTTTTTTATTTACGCAAGGCTTAAAATTTTTAAAGAAACTTTTATCGTTGCACATGTGGCTGATAGCCCCCGAATCTATGTACCACGTACCTTTTTTGCAATAATCATGCACGTTGAAGCAAATGTGCGCATCGTAATCCTGACCTGTCGCCTTATTCGCTTTATCTTTTTCTTTTTCTTTTCCGCTTTTCCATCTTTGATATTTTCTACACTCCTTTTTCATATGTCCTGTTTTGTGGCAGAAAAAACATGTTACAGTTTTAATATTCCTTTCATGTTGCTGGTTCCTTTCGAACCTTTTACCCTGTACTTTAAGCGCTTTGTCTTCAAGTTCGGTTCCATTATTTCTCGCATTTTTGCGTTTTTTTGTCTTTGTCTAACAATTTACCTTTTACGAGCTCCAGTGTTAATTCGTCTTCCGATCTTGATTCTAACGCAGTTATTAGTGTATAAAATCAACTGGGAAAAGGATGCAGTTAAGGAATATAAAAAGAAAACAGACTTCAATTGGGACGATTTAAGTGAAGGAAGATCAATAGAGAAAAAATGGGAGGAATTAAAAAGGAGAATACAAGAAACAATGGACAAGAGAGAGATTAAATTTAGAAAAAGAAAGATAGGATTTAAAGTGTGGTGGAATAGAGAATGTACAAGAAGGAAGAGGAAATTGCAGAGGTCACTTAAGAAATGGAATTCAGGAAGACTGGATAAGGGAAGTTATTTTAAGAAAGTGGAGAACTGGAAGAAATGGACAAGGAATCTTATAGTAAAAAAGAAGAGAGAAGAAAAGGAAGAATTAAGATCTTTGAAACATGGAAAGGATATTTGGAACTATATAAATAAAAGAAGAAGGAAAAGAGAACAGCATTTAAATAATATCAACAAGAAAGATTGGGAAAAATATTTTGTAAAATTGCTGGAAGGTAATAGAAGAAAAGAAGAGAAGGAAGAGGAAAGTATGCAGAAAAGGAAAGAAGAATATAAGGAGGAGGAAAAAGAGAAATCGAAAAGTGAAGGAGAGACAGTGGGGAAAGAAGAGGGGGAAAAGGATGGTCCGAAGGAAGAGAAAATAATGACAATAATAAGAAGAATGAAGTTAAAGAAAGCGGCAAGAATTGATGAATTACCGATGAAGGCGTGGAGACATGGAGGAAAGGGAATAAGAGCAAGGATTGTTGATATCATCAAAAAAATTTGGAGAAACGGAATTTTGCCAGGGGACTGGAAGAAGAGTGTAATTGTTCCAATTTTTAAGAAAGGAAATAAGGAAATAGTGGAAAATTATAGAGGGGTGTCACTGCTATGCACAGCGTATAAGATCTATGCGGATTTGTTAAGAAGCAGACTAGAAGAGGAGGTAGAGAGGCTAAAAATACTTCCAGAAAATCAGAATAGATTTAGAAAAGAAAGAAGTACAATGGATAATATATTCATCCTGAATCATCTAATCCAAAAAGAGAAGAGTAAGAAAGAGAAGAAAGTATACTCTTTCTTTGTTGATCTCAAAGCAGCATTTGACAACGTAAATAGAGAAGTTTTGTGGAAAATTATGAGAAAAAAAGGAATAAAAGAAGATTTGATGAGAAGACTGGAGCGGGTGAAGGAATAAACTCCGGGAAGTCAGGTTTCGGGCTAGAATTAGGATCATCCTCAGCCAGAGGACCGATCTCTTCGGGTTCTTCGGGAAGGTGCGGTGACAGAGAAAAGGGAGACGAGCATGCTCCAAAAACAGCTCCAGAGAAATGCTGTTCAGAATTCACTGAGGAATTGAGAGTAAAGGACGGGGATGTAGGGCGGAATTGCTCCGAACTAGGCTCTGTTGACTCCTCCAAAAAACTCAATGTCGGTGTCGGATTTTTAGGCGGAACCGCTTCAAATAAAAACAACGGCTCCAGATCTCCATGCACGGGAGATGGAGGAGGCGCGGGTGGCTGTGGAGAGCTCAGTCTCCCTTCTTGTTTCAGGGGAGTGTCAACCGCTTCCTCTCTTGGCGCCGCCGCAAACAGGAATTGTATAAAAACACTGCATACTGTAAGGAATTGTAAAACGTGCAACGCAGTCATAGAAATAAAGCGCGCGGAGTAGAGTAAGATAAGAGGTGCATTGCGCCTACGAGACGGTGATTGGTTGGTTCGCGGAGGAACCCCGTGACTTCGGCGTTGTCGGGTATTGTAGATCAGTTAGTCGTGCCTGAGATAGAGGACAGGAAGCAGCTAAAGAATACCTCGAGAAGATTTACTTTGTATCTTAGTTATTACTTATATTGCGTGTTCCATTAAAGATACGCCTACTAGTAGACGGCATACTGTTTTATTCTCCCGGGCTTACAGTTTTTCAGAAGTGGGATATAGCAATAAAGACACGATTCGTGAGCAGGTTATCCGAGTGAACACGCGGCCGAGAGATTTTCGAACAGACACGAGTTCGCGGATTAGTGGTCGGCGTACGGAGACCTAATTGTGTGAGGAAGTGTCGGAAGAGGAACACGCGTACGAGGACTGAGATATCGAGAGGCTGTATATCCGGAAGTCAGGCGAGAGGAACGAACGAACGGACGTCGAAGACAAAGAAGAACGGTGCGTTACGCCATTAAGTGAGAGAGACGTGCGCGCGAAGGACCGAGCGTTCGAGTAGACTGTGTGTCGAGGATCAGATATAAAAACGGGCTGTGTGCCTGGAAAATCTGAGTGATCTTATAAAATACAGGCCGTGAGTGCAGAAAGGGAAAAGCTAAGAACGAACGTATCGAGCAACGAGCTGATATATCGAGTGATCGCGGATTAAGGCAGTGCGCAGACGCGGAAGAGACACGCAATCGGAAAAGAAACGCACGATTGGTTCGTGTGGTCACGTGGACGCGTACTAGTGAGATAGCGCGCGAGTGCAAGAGAGACACGCAATCGGAAAAGAAACGCACGATTGGTTCGTGTGGTCACGTGGACACGTACGAGCAAGATAGCGCGCGAGTGCGAGAGAGACACGAGAACGAAGAAGAAGTACACGATTGGTTCGTGCGGTCACGTGGTACAAGAAGAACAGTCATGTTGAGCCCGCATGATTTCACGGCATCGGTGCTCAGGGAAGTACTGAGAGAGCTGAACTGTGCTACAGCGGGAACAAAGAGTGAGTTAGTAAAAAGACTGAAAGTTGTAGATCCAGGAAATGATTGGATCAAGAGAATGAAGGACGCGCAAAAGGAGACGGAAGATACCCCAGTGAATCCCGATCAAGGAGAGGCGGGAGGTGCGCAAGCAGGTCCTGATCAAGGAGGTGCAGAAGGAGTGAGTATGGAGAACAATGAAGATGGTGACGAATATCTCGCTCAACCACAACGCAGCAACGAAGAGTGCGGTAGTACACGGGCTAACCGCGGAGAAAAAGAAAACGAGAATACGCGGGCGAGTCGTGGGGGAAGAAAAGCAGACAGTGTAAGAAAGAGATACGGCACGAATACTAGCAGCTTAGAGCAAGAACTAGAGCTTCGAGAGAGAGAGAGAGAGAGAGAGAGAGACGACTGATGGAAAGAGAATTGGAGATAGTACGCCACGAATTAGCAATGTTACGCAGCAATAACTTGCAAGATTCGCTGTCATTTCAACCCAGGACGGCTGAAGCACATGGTGATCGTCCAGCGAGGTTAAACGTTAACGCCATTGCCGAATTGTTACCTACGTTTTCCCGTACAGAAAAAGATTTCGAGAAGTGGGAGCGGCAATTAAAACTACTCAAGACAACTTATTCCATGGATGATAATATGGCGAGAGTGCTGATAGGATCACGGTTGCGGGAAAAAGCATTGAGCTGGCTTCACTCGAAACCCGAGTTTCTTGAATTAACGACCGAGAAGCTATTAAACGAAATGAGAGGCATGTTTTGCCATAAGATCAGCAAATTTACACTAAGGAAAGATTTTGAGAAACGCAAGTGGGAGTCTGAAGAGTCATTCAGCACGTATCTACATGATAAAGTCATCTTAGCTAACCTCATTCCTATAGATGACGAAGAAACACTTGAATACGTAATCAAAGGGATACCTGATCCAGCCCTGAGGGACCAGGCGCGCATCCAAAAGATAAATTTGAAGGCAGATCTATTAGAGGCGTTTGAAAAAGTTACGTTGCGGTCGAAGTTCAGCCAAAGTGTTGCAGGGAGAAGGAGGGTTGATCATGCAGTTACAAGGACCAGCAAGGCGAAGAGAGCGGACGACGACGGTGATAGCAAAAGCGAGGGCAAAGCAAAAGGAGGCTTTCGATGTTATAGTTGCGGCGGCAGAGGATATCTAGCTAGAGACTGCAGTCATACGGAAGAAGACCGTCAAAAGAAGGAAGCAGTCAAGAAAGAACGGATTGTGTGCTTCAAATGCAATACTCCAGGACATTGAGCTAAGTTTTGCAAGGCCACAGGGACACCAGATAAATCCGAAGACGAACATGTGTTAACTGTAGAGACATTAAGCGTAGAAAGCGGCGATTTTTACTGTAGCGTGGATTATGAACTGACCGACGGTTCCGATAAAATTAGTTTAAAGCTGCAAACTCTATTAGATACTGGTAGTTCAGTAATCTTAGTTAAGTCAAAATATATACCTCCATACATGTTAAAGAAGCTAGAGGATGTAAATGCGAGTGTGTGTGGAATAAATAATTCTCCGTTAAGATTTTTAGGTGCGATTAGAGCTATCGTTATGTTAGACGGAGCAAACGAATACGGCATGTTATTTGTGGTAAAAGACGACACAATGACACCGCCAGCGATATTAGGTCAAAACATAATTCAAAAGTTAGGATATAAACTAAGGAAAAGCAATCACGATTGAGTAGACGAAGACACTAAAGAAATTCTAAATATAGAAATAAAAGGGAATAATGATCTCGAGTCAGATACAATGGATATTAATTCGGAATTACCGTTGACGGTTTAAACAGAGGTGCGCGAATTATTCGTTAAGGAGTACGTAAACGCGAAACGTCCGGAGGCTCCTGCAGTAAACGCGGAACTTAAAATGGTATTAAAAGAGCATAAACCGTTTGTTGTGTCGCCAAGAAGGCTTTCATATGCGGAAAAAGATATTTTGCGAGTGTTGCTCAAGAAATTAACGGATAATGAAGTAATACGGCCAAGCGAGTCTGAGTATTCTTTGCCTATAGTGTTAGTTAAGAAAAAATCGGGAGAATACCGGTTATGTATAGATTATCGCGTTTTGAACAAGTATTTAGTACGAGATCATTACCCCCTTCCCTTAGTTGAAGATCAACTGGATATATTGGTAGAAAAAAGATATTTCACACTTTAGGACTTGAAGGATGGTTTTCACCACGTAAAGGTAGCGGAAGAGTCAATTAAATATACATCTTTTGGGACACCATTAGGTCAATTCGAGTATGTAAAGATGCGTTTTGGTCTTAAAACCGCCCCTATGACATTTCAAAAGTACGTTAATGAACTATTACGAGAATTACTAGAATTAGGAGACGTGGTGATTTATATGGACGATTTCATGATTGCTACGACGACTATAGAGCATCATTTGCGAATATTACGAAAAGTATTTAAGTTATTAGTATGTAATTTACTAGAGCTAAGGTTAGATAAATACAAGTTTTTGTACACGAAGATTAATTATTTAGGTTATATTGTATCAGAAAATGGCATAAGTCCTACAATGGAGGGAATGGCAGCCGTGTGTAATTTCCCCTTACCGAGAAATATAAAAAACATACGAGCGTTTATAGGTCTTTGTTCTTATTTCCGCAAGTTTATAGAGAAATTCTCGCTAGTTGCAAAACCTTTATATGATTTGTTAAAAAAAATGCTCAATTCCAGTTTGATACGAGGGAATTAGAAGCGTTCGAAAAGCTTAAAAATGAATTAGTTTCAGCACCAATTTTATCGTTGTATAGCCCGAAAGACGAGACAGAACTACATTGTGACGCGAGTGCTGACGGGTTTGGAGCAATTTTATTACAAAAAAAGCGAGATCAAAAGTTACACTCGGTGTTTTACTATTCTAAGAGAACTACCAAAATCGAAAGTAGATACCATAGCTTCGAGCTAGAGACATTGGCTATAGTATATGCTCTCAGGAGGTTTAGAATATATTTACACGGGATAAGATTTAAAATAGTGACAGACTGCCAGTCTTTAACACAGACACTGAATAAAAGAGACATTAATCCGAGAATTTCAAGATGGGCATTGGAAATGCAAGAGTTTGACTACTTTGTAGAGCATAGAGATGGAACAAAGATGAGTCACGTTGATGGCTTAAGCAGATGTAACTCTGTTTTAGTTATTGAAGATAACACGTTAGAATTTAACATGGCAGTAAGTCAAAGTCAGGATACTAGTATTAAAGAATTGCAGTCTGAACTAGAAAATAAAGAGAATAAAATATATGAACTGCTTAATGGTATAGTGTATAGAAAGAAAAATGATAAATTGTTATTTGTAGTTCCTAATAATATGGAAAACCATATCTTGCATAAATATCACAATGAGTTAGGGCATATGCGCGAGTAAGATGTACGAAATGATTACAAAAAGTTATTGGTTTCCTAAGTTAAAAAGCAAGATAGACGCACATGTTACAAATTGTTTAAAATCTATAGCGTTTGCTCCAAAGACCGGAAAAAGAGAAGGATTGCTCCAAGTAGTACCGAAGGAAAGCTTACCGTTCGAAGTAGTGCATGTGGATCATTTTGGTCCGGTGGAGAAACATGCCATAAAAAAACATGTATTATTAATTGTCGACGCATTCACAAAGTTTGTAAAGTTATATGCTACAAAATCAACATCAAGTAAAGAAGCAATAAGCTATATGGAGCAATACTTCCGAAATTATAGTGTTCCAAAAGTGTTAGTGTCAGACAGAGGGACTTGTTATAGTTCGAAAGAGTTTGAGAGCTTTATGAAAGGATATGAAATAAAACACGTCATGTTAGCGACAGGCTCGCCTCAAGCCAATGGACAGGCTGAGCGCATGAATTGGGTGTTGAAGGCAATGTTGGCAAACTTGTAGATAGTAGAGAGCGAAAAAATTGGTACAAACGGTTACCACAGGTTGAATACACTTTAAATAATGTTGTACATGCATCGATCGGTGATACGCCGAGTAGAGCGTTGTTTGGTGTTAAGCAGCGTCCGAAATCACCTGACAAAGTGCAAGAATACGTCGAAAGTACAATAAGAAAAGATACGCGTGATTTAGAAACAATTAGAATTAAGGCTAGAAATTTAATAAATAAGTCGCAGGAATATAATAAAAAATATGCGGATAAAAAGCGTAAAAAGGCACATAGATATGCTGAGGGTGATTATGTTATGGTGCGAAATTATGAAAGTACTCCTGAGACATCTCAGAAACTGGTCCCGCAGTTTAGAGGACCTTACAAAATAGTAAAAGAGTTAAGGAATAATAGATATATAGTCGCGGACATAGATGGATATCAGATTACCCAGAAACCGTACAAAGTTGTTTGGAAGCCTGCAAATATGCGCCCTTGGATGTCTAATGTGCAAGATAAAGAAAATGTTTATTTGAATGAAAATGATTTAAGCGAGAGCGATGAGTGCATGAACGTAACCGAGGACGGTTTACAGGTCAAGAACGGCCGAAACTGCAAGGAATTGTAAAACGTGCAACGCAGTCATAGAAATAGAGCGCGCGGAGTAGAGCAAGATAAGAGGTGCATTGTGCCTACGAGACGGTGATTGGTTGGTTCGCGGAGGAATCCCATGACTTCGGCGTTGTAGGGTATTGTAGACCAGTTAGTCGTGCCTGAGATAGAGGACAGGAAGCAGCTAAAGAATACCTCGAGAAGATTTACTTTGTATCTTAGTTATTACTTATATTGCGTGTTCCATTAAAGATACGCCTACTAGTAGACGGCATACTGTTTTATTCTCCCGGGCTTACAATACTAATTTCCACAGGCTTCTGATTTTCTTGTTTCGTCGCGCTCGACTTTTCTTAATTGTGCGCCTGTTTGATGACTCCTCTAAAATTTTAATATTAATTTTAAATAAAATTAAATATTAAAAAGAGAATTGTTTAAAGGCAACTCGTTGCATTCTTTTTTCCGAAACTCTCAATCCATCTGTCTGACAATTTTCACGGTTCAAAGAATGCATGAAACCTCACTCAAATTTTAAGTTATTGATAGTCACCAGGAATTAGCGGCATATCGTAACTGTTTATAAGAGAAGATTAACCACACGAATCAATTTACCGGAAAATCCAGAGGACTTCAATGAGATCCCGAAATCTCGACACACGCACGGCACTTTTTCACTTTTCTCGGAGACTAATTTGAATTTAATTAATATATTATTATTTTTTTTTTTAGTAAAATCAAACAATTATTAGAAATAATGGATGCAGCGACTTACTACTTGCTGCTTTAGAACTTCTTCTACCTTCAAGGTTTTCAAATTCTTCACTCTTCGTGACGGCTATCACACTCACGATTCTTTGCTCTTTGTGACGGCTATTACACTCACGATTTCAACAGCAGTATTTGCTTGGTTTTGCGTTCTGAGGACAACGAGAGAGAGTCCCGCCGAAAAACACGGTTTTATAACCTCGGAAAAGAGGAGGACTATCGTCGAATTTTCATTTTTTAAAAATCAATATTCTTATTTGCTAAGCTTGTTCCTCCATTTTTTCTTTTTCACAATTATTGGTCACTCGCGCCTCATTCCTTCTCTGGTTTTCTTAAATTTTTAAGTTTTTGCCCTTAGATTCTAAATTTTGGTGAGAAGTTTCCGATATCTATTGGTTTGAAAGACAAATGTTTATAAGAAGCTCCGCCCATATGGCTTTATCCCTTCCAACCTTCTAGAATTTTATTAACAAATTGAAAAAATAGTTAAGCCCTTTTTTGTTATCGGCAGGCTACATTTGCTGAATTTTATTTCTTCTGTCCGTGTATCGTATTCAAGTAATTGCAGAACACTCGCGCCCTTATTTTTCAAAGGTTTGGATCCACGGCCCAATTTTTATCTTAAAAGTTATTTTTCTTTTAAAATCCTTTTGCCTACCGCCCAACATTTGATAGTAATTTGAAGCATTTCTGGGCTCTTTAAGTTTAATGATTTTTTTATATTTCAACAAGTTTCTATAGTTCGGTTTTCGTTGGCGTCTGTTTTTCAATTTGTTTTAAGTTTCTCTTTTTTCTATACACATCTGGTAATACAAAATGTTTCTGGTTGTAAATTAATTTTTCTGGAAGGTTAGAAATCCTCTCTTTCGGTACCAAATAAATAATGTTTATTTCTCCTTATCTATTTTATCAAACATGTGTCGGAAAAAGGAGATGTGAAGTTTAAGGACGTATCACTTCCCGACTTAGACAAATGTTGGGGTGTATTACATAACATTTACATAAACAAAAGATATCTTCTTTTTTCAACAACTTACAATTTTTATTCTACGACTGTTTTTACACTTTTATTTTTATTATTATTATTTTTTTGAAAAAAGGCTATTTTCCTATATTTAATTCATAATAGTTTATAAAGTATTTATATACAGGGTGTCTCACCCTATATTGACAAACTCTTAGAGTTAGATAGGTCTCGTGGATACAAATCAATAAGTCCTTTGCCGTTTTGCAAGATTCTCAATAGTTATTGAGAAAATAATTAAAATATGTAACTGAAGAGCGACAAGGAAGCTACGGGTGAGTGAGCGCTACAGACGAATGGCTAGGAATGGCGCCGTCGCCTGTCGCGCTCACTCACGCGTACGTTCCTTGTCGCTAATGCACTAGACAAATTAATTTTTTTCTCAATAACTATCGAGAATTTTGCAAAACGGCAAAGGACTTATTGATTTGTGTTCACGAAACCTATCTAACTTTAAGAGTTTGTCAATATGGAGTGGGACAGCCTGTATAATACATTTTTTTCCGAACATTTCTAATTTTACAATTTAAGTTTTTTTTTTAATTTACAGACGTTACACGAATTTTGTAAAAATTTCTCGTGTAAAACTTTACTATTCTTAATATTACTAACAATTTTTGCATTTAAATTATCTTCAATAACAATAAATTTATTTTTTGCCTTGCACCACGACGTTATACTATTAAGTCCGATAACTTTAACCATAGCTTTAAAAAAAATTTCTCTGTGTTCATCACATTCTATCCAATCTACCTTAATATTCCAATTATCAAAATGCGTTACAATCATTTTAAATATATTACGCCAATAACATTTTACTCGCAACAATTTATTAACCGCGGTAACAATTTGTCTAGCACAAACGGTAAATTTTCGACTTTTGGCACTACTTTCGCAAAATGAGTAAATGTTAAGTTGTTTTAAAATTTTTGAAATAATTAGTTCCGAATGATCAAAAATTAACGCGATAATAGAATTTTCTGTAATGTTAAGTTCAGAAATTAAATCTGATTCCTCGTTACTATTATTAATATTAATGTTATCATCAATACGCGAATTATCTACATAATATTCTAAGTTACATAACATATGATCATCAACGTTAACTTCACAATTTTCTCCAGCTACAGATACCGATTTTAAATTACTGATTAATAAAGTTATAAAAGTGTCTTTAAAATGTTTTGGAATTGGGTTATTGTATCGCGCAGCGTGACTTCTAATTTGGCCAAAAAAATTTTCTAACGGATCTTGATTACAATAACGCGTAATGAATTTATTATAATGAAATGTTTTTCGCAAAATAAACCACAATTTCTGAAACCCATTTAAAGTTAAAATCCAATTAGCCAGAGTCGGAATTGTTACAAGATTACGCGAAATTATATTTACGTATTTAATATTTTTTAATTTTTGTTTCGCATTTGTCCAAAATTCGTGATGTAAACTACCTTCAATAACCGGACTACGTAGCTCGACTTCGTCAATATTATATTTCGCGCTGCCATTCACGGAATCGAATAAGTTGTTGAAGAAATTAACTGCTTCTGCTGTAGATATTCCTTCTTCATGAGAAATTTCCAGCTTCTCATCGTCGATGGTAACAGTACCTGCAACAAAACATTTATAGTATTATTTACACAATTTATATATTATGTATCTATTTTACAATACATATATTTATGTTAATACTTACATTAAGCTCTTGTCAACGTTTCAATGCAACTAGCCATTGTTCCACTTAAAACTTGTGTTGCATATTTTACCCGCATTTTATTAATTTTGTTTTCAATAATGTGACGTTTTGTTATTTTTTTTAATTGTGGACGAATTATATTAATATTTCTATCAATTATCCAGGCCTTCTTAATAACGTCCCATGTTACAATTTCGTTTGCATTTATGTTCTTTTTGTCACAATTTAGAACGAGATCCTTTGTTAATAAATTATTACGAATATATTTAATAAGATAGGGCAGATCAAAAAGTGGAACAATTTCTGCTTTCCCCACTTCAAAAGTTTGTCTTCTAAACAGAAAAATGAATTAACAAAGTGAATATAAAGTATTTTTACTTTTAACATGCAAAAGTTTTATAAATACTTTGTTTCCTATTCTGTAGATCACGTTTCATGTGTGTCTGTTGCAGCAGCTCGTGGATGGCTGCCGTATTTGACGACTCTTGATCGCAAACCGTATACGAAAAACCGTATACAATGAAAAACTTGCATTATTGATTTTTGATACATGCTCCTTAACGCACCGAATAAGTTGAGAGGTATTAGTTTGCCTTTGACAAAAATTAAACGATATTGGCATTTTCCAACCCGAAGCTAATCCCCGTAACATAAAAACCAACGCGTGATCTGCTATTTTGCTTGTATGATTGGTGCCCTAATCCTCAAAACCACATATAATATCCTTTAGGATATTATAAGTGAGTTTAGGTTGTATAGATACTTCGTCCTACATAAGGATGCACACCTTTTCTTTCACTGACATATTTAAAGCAACGTGCTTCAAATGTCTCAAGATAAAAGGGTTCAACCCAGGGGACAATGGTATCTTATTCAGCACCAATTGTAAAGTTTTAATAGCAGAAATTTGAATAAAAATTTTCCGAAGTCGCGTGTATGCACGCTTTCCCATTGTCTTGTACAATATCAATGCAAGGGTCTTCTGTTCCGCTGTATATTGGCGTCCCTGTAACAGAATATAATTTTATATAAGTTTTATATAAAAATAATAAACAACAGTATATAAAAGCATGAAACAATCAAAATATGATAAAAAAAACATTCAAACAAAATCATACAAAATAAACAAAATCCCACATAGCCCAAAAAAAAAAAAAAAAAAAAAAAAATAGAAATCAGGAAAAAACACATTCAAAAAAAAAGAATATATGAAAATAATAAGTAAAAATAGAAAATAGATATACATGCATTAAAAAAGTAGAAAAGTTTTTATTACATTCAGATTAAAAGTGCACATTAATATAAGTATTACAAAATAACATTCAAAATATATGAGGACATTTTATATGTCATCTCAACGTTGTATACACCATTTTACCTGTTGTGTACATTTATAATCTTGAGTGTCGTACATTGTTTGCCCTTCTAGGTGTAATAAAAAATCATGTTTGGCTTCATCCGTCAAAGATAATGATGATCTTGGACTGAACGTGGAAATGTCATGGATATCCTTCAAATTTAAAAAGTTTTCAATTAAATACAATATGAAAAATAACAATAATTGTTTATAAAGTTATTTATAAATAGTAGTTATTATTATGATTATTAATATTATTACTTTATTATTATTACTATATTTTTCCACTTATAACAAAAGCAATTAAATTTAACAATATCACTATCTATACAGGGTGTCCCGCGAAATGCGGAAAATCTCTCGGGTGTAGGTAGACATTAGGAATATATTTAGAAAAGTTTAGCACCAATTTGTCGAATTCGCGATCTTAACATTTATACGAATTTTTATAACCGAACGAATAAGAGCGCGGTCTTTTAGAAGCGATCCACGCCGCTTATCGATTGGCAGATCTTTCTTTCGGCGGGTCTAGTGAAGGTAAAAGACACGGATAGGGAGGAAAAGGGAATCGGACAATCGCTAAGCGACAAAAAAGCTGAGGCAGAGTCAATGCTATTAGGCGTGGATCGCTTCTAATCCAGCAAACACAAATATGTAACTATAACATTACCGTAATAAAACGTAATGTAACAAATAACATAACGTGTGCGTTACATGTAACATTCACGTTAGTTGTAATTTCTCACTCATCAGATATTGCAGTTATATAACTGAAACATAACATGTAACTAAAATGTTACAAAGCTGTTACAAATTAACCTAATTGTTATGTAGCAATTATACAGGGTGTCCCAGACATAACAAAGGATACAGGAAGGATAGATAGAATTGATTGAGACAAGTAGAAAAGTCCCGTACCATTTTGCAAAATTCTCAACCGTTATTGAGAAAAAAATTAAAATGTGTAAATTGTATAGGCGTAAGAGCGACAAGGAAGCTGCGCGTGAGTGAGCGCGACAGGCGAATGGCTAGAAATGGCGCCGTCGCCTGTCGCGCTCACTCACGCGCAGCATCCTTGTCGTTCTTACGCCTATACAATTTATACATTTTAATTTTTTTCTCAATAACGGTTGAGAATTTTGCAAAATGGTACGGAACTTTTCTACTTGTCTCAATCAATTCTATCTATCCTCCCAGTATCCTTCGTTATGTCTGGGACACCCTGTATATACAGGGTGTCCGAAATATTATTAGCAATATTAAAACTGTGGATAGGGAATCAGATTTGGAGACGAAAAGTCCTTTACGAATTTGTAAAATTCGTAACCATTATTGAAAAAAAAATTAATTTGTCTAGCGCAAGAGCGACAAGGAAGCCACGCGTGAGTGAGCGCGACAGGCGACGGCGCCATTCCTAACCATTCGCCTGTCGCGCTCACTCACGCGCAGCTTTCTTGTCGCTCTTGCGCTAGACAAATTAATTTTTTTTTCAATAATGGTTACGAATTATACAAATTCGTAAAGGACTTTTCGTCTCCAAATCTGATTCTTTACCCACAGTTTTAATATTGCTAATAATATTTCGGACATATATATATATATATATATATATATATATATATATATATATATATATATATATATATATATATACATTTATATGCACACATATACATGTACACATGAGAGATCAGATTCCCGCCACGTCCATGTCGTTGATTCTGGATAATGCTAAGAGCTGGGAACTTCATTGTACTTTAACAATTAACTCAAAAAGTACTGTAATTCGAAAAGAATAGTAATAATAGTCTCATATACGTTTACGATTAAACTATTATTACCGATACTCGAACCCTTATAGAGCAAAAACGGCTCGTCAGATCTTGTTGCGGTCATGGAAACTTTTGTTCAGAATAACAAATTCTAGAAGATAGCAAAATTTGAGCGAATTTAACCGAGAGCTATTTTCCATAAGATATGTGCGGAGTCCTTTCTAAGTTTTCGCTCTTAGTTTCTAGATTTTGGTGAAAAGTTCCCGATATCCATTGGTTTTTGAAATAAAGGTTTATAAAAAGCTCCGCTTTAGCGAGTCATCCTCTACGAACCTTTCAGAATGTTTCTAACATTTTTAGAAAAAAAACGGTTAGAGAATTTTATTATAGGCACCTCACATTTTGTTGCCTGAATTTTTATGACTTTTGTCCGTACGACACATTCTTGTAATTGTGGGCCTCTCGCGCCCTTGGTTTTTCTAAAGCTTGAAATCCACGGCGTAATTACAACTCGGAAAGTTACTTTTTCTTCTTAAATCCTTTTACCTACGGTCATACGTTTGATGAAAGTTGGAAATATTTATGGGCCTAAGTTTGATTTTTTGTGTCGCGTCCAGACAAGTTTCTATTGTCTGGTTTTCGTTGGCGTCAAGTTTACAATTTGTTATATGTTTTTCTTTATTCTTTTTTTTTTTCCAAACGTATGGTAATACCGGATGTGTGAAAAGACGGGTTTCAATTACGCAAAATCTATATATTTAGTTCTAGTACAAAAAAAATGTTTTGAAACGCGCGACAGTGTCGCAAAAACTTAAACGTGTCGCACGCGATCTACTCAAGACACCTGTCTTACAGAACTCGACGTGTCGAGCGATTGACAGACTGAAACTATAACGGGGAATCCGCACGCTGCTTTAGAGTCGACTGTGCGGCACGGAAAAATGCCGTTCCTTTTATACCGCGTAATGTTCTCGCATTTTCTGGAAAGTGCCGGCGCCGGAAATACGTCACGGTGGAACGATCTCGATCGTTCCAGACGAATTTTTACCGGCATAACGATGAAAAATAGAAATTAATTCGAGGTGACTCGATATACACCAAGTCGCGCCGAAAATATTGACGCCGCGGCTAGCGACGAAGCCAGCTGTTCGGCACGCGAGCGCGGCGTGATCAACACGGCACCGGCTCGCTACGCTGTTACAGCGAAGGTATTTTTTTTTCCCCGAACACCGGATATTTCTAGTTATAAAATTGTCTTTCTGGAAGGTTCTAAAGTCTTTTTTTGTGCTTTAATGGAGTACGGTATACTTCCTCTTAACTAAATTCTCTAATATGTGTCGAAAAAAAAAGAGATGTGGAGTTGGAGACGTAACATTACATTTTCTAAGATTTCAGAGCAGAACGACGTCGGTGGTATCAGACACGTCGCCGTAAGAGGCGATGTGCTTTAGAAGCACCGGAACCGCTACTGGTACCGGCACCAACACCGGGTCGCAGGGATCACAGAGGAGAAACGGGAAGAGAAAGGCGCAATACATATACAAATAAAAATATCAATATAAATATTTATTAATGTTTGTTAATAATTATACAGGTGAAACGACCTGCTTGCGTCGCGTGCCTTGAATGTCGGGCCAGCAAGTCCGGGACACTCGTCGGGATGCAGGATTCGAGTGAATAGGTCGTAAATGCATCGAGACGAAATTCAGTAACGAAAGAAGACAATTTATTAGATAACAGCGACGGACGCTTATTCAAGCGACGTCGATATAAATACACGTAGATGAATACAAAGATGTAGTGCGAGTTGGACGCGAGTATAATTACGCGGCGGGTCCGTCGGATCCGTAGATCATAATCGATACGACGCGTGCGCTAGGTGATAATTCGCGGATGGTCGCGGATGCCCCACGTGAGGCGCGGTGGGTGTCGCGTATCGGTGGGCGTGGTCTTCGGCGCGGATCAGAGATCTAGGAGCGATCCTTTTCGACAGGACCGACGATACGCGGGACTCGAGCGCGGAACGGCGGGCGGGGCCCGCGTTACACTGATCGCGATGGGCGCGGTTCGTTCAATGCGCGCGGTACAGTAATTTTACTCGGCGGATCGCGAATGATACGTAAATCGCTGGAACAGGGTGCACCTTGACCGGTGTCGTTAGCCAAGAGTCCTTGGCCGAGACGGAGAGCACTCCACCCCGTAAATCACGACGGTGCGACGGGATCTTTCGTGTTTTGAGCTATCCGTAACGCAGACGTAGGATCGAGAGTCCTCGAAGGAGGCGAAGTGCGCTCCACCCCACGAGCTAGTTGTGCGTACTTCGTAGATCGGAACGAAAGGATCGTGAGCGCCAGGAGTTCCTGGCCGAGACGAAGATTGCTTCACTCCGTAGTTCGTGCTCTAGGATCGGATGTTCGCTCGAGAGCGAACGGATCGGGACAGTGCCGCTGAGTCCTGGCGTCGACTTTTTATACATAAAAAGTGACGGCGCAGGGTTGCCGGGGCTCAGCGGGGCTCGTGACGTCTCCCGACGCGTGGCGCCAAGGCCCCGGGAAGCGGCGCGCTCGGAAACGACGGGCCTCGACGTCGACGGCGCGGTTCGGCGGCGCTTGGGAGAGCTCGACTAAGTCCGCGGATGGACGGCTACGCGCTGCCGTTCTATTCCGGCTGTTAAATAATATAAAGTTTGGGGCGCACCGCGCCCCGGGTCCCCGCCGGCCGATGTTGTGGCCGGAACGGTGCATCGCCGGGTGCACCATTACACAGGGTGTCTCGCCTCAAGTGTACACCACCGCGGATTTAGAAAGATATCGGAAATATAAGTAAAAAAGTTCTATACTATTTTAGAAAATTCTCAAACGTTATTGAGAGAAAAAAATTTTAATGTATAAAATGTATAGGCGTAAGAGCGACAAGGTAGCTGCGCGTGAGTGAGCGTGACAAGCGCGCCATTCCTAGCCATTTTCCTGTCGCGCTCACTTACGCGTAGCTTCCTTGTCGCTTTGCGTTAGACAAATTAATTTTTTCTCAATAACTATTGAGAATTTTGCAAAATAGTATAAGACTTTTCGCTTTGTCTTAGCGAGTTCTACCTTCCCTTACCGGCTCCATACGTATGTTTGGAACATCTTGTATACCACGGGTACACGCGCCACACTATGCGTAGCAATAATAATAACATTGAGCGCGTCAGTATTAATAAAAATATGTAAAAACAGAAAAAATAAAGAGACGACCAAATCTATCCAGCCCACTAGGATAAGAGTACAAAAACAAAATAAAGAAATTAAAGAAATACCCCGATTAAAAATGCAGAAAAAAAATAAAGAAATCCCGGACATAAAAATACTGGTAAAACATCTGTAAATTAAAAAAAAATGCGAAAATTTAAGGAAGATAAGATTGAGATGTCATAACACACCCAATCCTTTCTTCTTCCTAGGGGGAAGGGATGTTGTAACCCAAACCCCGCTACAACAATAAAAGTAGCACAGCATAAGATTTCGCAACATAATTCGAAGAAGATTGTACCAGCAACTTACATTTAATCGAAAAAGATAATAAAAGTAATAATTAAGAAGAAAAGGTTGCGAAACCTGCCGAAATGGCTGAGGTTGCTTTGGTCCGGTAACCGAGTTACGGCCATGCAACCTGCTGACAGTAAAGATTCGGATATCATTTAAATACCAGTAAGTCACCGCTCGCGGGCAGTTGCTGTCAAATAATCATACGCGGTGATCGTCACTAGTATCACGTCTGTAACATGAATCCGGGGGCGTACCGAACAAACCCACCTCGCGGACACGAGGACGCGTGTAGTTAGAAATAGTACGATATGTGGTGGAAGTGATATATAAAAGACGTGTAATTAAGTCAGTAAAGCTATTTAATTAAAATATCCCGTATATCATTGAATTTGCCTCTGTTCGGGATTCACCCAAATTTATATGCAATAGCATTTGTCTTGTTTCCTTCGTCTCGTTCGATACTTTCTTTCGTTGGTTTCGATGTGGATATGTTTTTCGACGCTTCGCTTATTTACTTTTTTTTTGTATGTACTGTTTATATCGCGGTCGTTGGTCTCAGCGTTGGGTTAATACTCTATGCCGAATAGACAAAGGCCTTTGTAATTCGCATATGTTATATCTATTTTATGTATTCTCGAGCTTTCGAGAACTTTCTCGAAGGTTTTACTGTATAAAAAGGGGGTTCGCGTCTCGCGCACCACCAGTGTGTCAGAGTTCGATCGGAAGCGTTTAATTACCGCGTGCAGTTCGTCGAATTATTATTTTGTGAGATCGCTTATCTCATTATAATCTGTATTTGTTGCGCTTCGCCGATTCGTGTTTCTGTTTTCTTTTCTTTTCTTTGTGTCAAGAATTGGACTTCTTTTGAATAAACATATCTATTCAAGGTGAAAATAAACTGTCTGCAATTCTTCGTATTTCTCCTCGAAAAATTGAAAGGAAATTTCCGACTAGTTTAGAACATTTTTTGGTCCTTTGAGCCGGATTCTCGAGGTTCCGGCGATTTCGTGATTACATTCGTTTCGCGTGGTCGTACATTTTCATAATGGAGAAACTGTTGCGAGATCAGCTGGATCTTGAAGGACGCATGAGCCGTACGGTAGCTAATCTTAAGACATTGGGCGCGAAGCGAATCAATGCCGCGCTGATCAAAGCATCAATTCAATCGTTAAATGAGAAATGGAAGAAGTTTGAAGAGCACCATGAGAAGCTTTGCCACGAGCATTGGGAGGAACTCCGAACAAGTGAGTACCACCAGTCTAATGCCTTGGACAGGGCAGAAGAAACCTTCTTGAGTCAAAAGGCTGATTTGATGATATGGAGGAAGCCCTAGAGAGGGGTTAAAGACATGAAGCTGCGCCGAAGACAGTAGTGCAGGACCCAGCTCGAGCGTTATTACCAAAAGTGCACATTCCGGCATTTTTGAAGCGCTACGAAGATTGGCTAGAGTTTCGAGATCTGTTCCAGTCGCTCATCATAAACAACCTCACGATGTCCGACGTATCTCGATTTCATTATCTCAAATCAAGTTTAAAGGGCGATGCTCAGCAGCTCTTACGACAATACCAGCTGACCGCAGAAAACTTTGCTCCTGCTTGAAAAGCGTTATGCGAGTTTTACGAGAACAAAAAATTGCTCGTTCGGTCTTTTTTCCCCAGTTATACAGCGTTGCCAAAAATGAAAGCCGAGTCGGCCAGCGACTTACGCAAGCTGTACCACGCCATGACTGGGACTGTGGGTTCATTGGCGAGTATTAACCGCCCCATCACTTCTAGCAAAGATCTATTCGTCTTCATCACGGTAAAGATGCTCGACGCCAAATCTCGGAAGAAGTGGGAGTCCTTGACTGGCAAGAGTACTGTCCCGCCTTCGTATGAGGATCTAATACGGTTCTTGGAAAAGCGGCTGCATACTCCGGAGGTTTTGCGGCCGTAGAAGCCGTCCTCGGAAATCAGGGCCAGTGAGCGAGGAGGAAAATCTGTGAGAGCTCATCTTACACGCAAGGATTACGTAAAATCCGAACGGAAAAGGTGCTTCTTGTGCAGAAAGGACCACTTTGTGATGCTCTGCGTTCAAGAAAAAGAGCGCTGAAGACCGCAAGGCGTTCGTTCTTGCTAATGGGGTGTGCTTGAATTGCTTAAGCAAACACAGGGTTGCCGACTGCCTGTCTCGGCGCACATGCACTGTGTGCGATAAGAAACATCACACAGCCTTGCATGATGCATGTCGCGCGCAGATTGGTGAGGGCCGTGAAGCTGCATCTGGTGCACTAGCTCACCAGGTATCTCAGGAACTCTACGAAAGGACTGCAGTACTTTTGGTCACAGCTCGTGTAGCCGTTCAAGATATGAATCTGACGTGACTCATCACGTCCGCGCGTTAGTAGATCAAGGATCAGAGACGTCGCTGGTGATGGAGAGTTTGATGCAACAGTTGAGGCTGCCGAGGGAGAGAGTGAGCGTTGCAATCTTTGGGGTTGGCGACCGGCAGACTGGAGTAGCCCGCGGCAGGGTTAATCTGCGGATTTCTTCGCTCTCTGGTGAGACTGATTTAAATATTCGCGTGGTAATAATGCCTAAATTGACTGTTTATGCCGGTTTGTCAAGTGCTGCCGTTCGCGAGTGGCCGCATCTCTGCGGTATAACGCTGGTTGACCGAGACTTTATGTCGAGCGAGAAACTTAAATTGCTGCTCGGTGCAGATGTCTTTGCCGCGATTTTGCGACCGGGAATAGTGCGGGGAGGAAGAAAAAACCGCTTGAACCCATCGCCCAGGAAACTAGTTTTGGTTGGATCGTCTCCGGCCCGGTGAGACACGAGAAGCGCACTGTTGCAAGCAGTGGTATGAGTTACGCGATGAGTGATCCGTTGTCGGATTGGTGCGTCGATTCTGAGAACAGGAGAAATTGCCGGAAAATCAGCCTGTAGTGTCCGCGGAAGACGTAAAATGCGACGAATTTTTCGAATTATCTCATTTGCGTAACGCGTCCGGGAGATACATTGTGCAACGTCCACTACGTAAGGCGGTTTTGGACCTTAAAGGCACACGTGCCTTGGCTCACCGAGCTCTCTCCGAGATAAAGCGTCGTTTTGCGCAAAACCCGGAGTTTAAAAAGCGGTACATTGCGTTCATGCGGGAGTATGAACACTTGAGGCACATGTCGCTCGCGACGGACGCGACGGAATCAGTACGAGCATGCTTTCTTCCGCACCATAGAGTTTTCAAGGACAGCGGGCCAACGGCAAAGCTCCGCGTTGTATTTAATAGCTCCGCTGAATTGACCGCAAGCTCATCGCTCAACGAAAGCTTTTTGGCTGGCCCCAATCTTTTACCGACACTGGCAGACGTGTAGCTGCGGTGGCGCAAACACGCCTTCGTCTTTTCAGCGGACATAGAGAAGATGTACCGCCAAGTTGAGGTGCATCCTCGTAATTTTTATTGTAGAACGAAGTTCGCAAAACCGAGAAAATTACTTTCTAAGCTTTAACAAAGCTTCCTTTTTGAAATCGACCTAACCAATCCCAGTTATGGACGCTGAACAGCAGCAACACGATTAAATGCAACAACAGCAACGCCGACCATACCGCGGAAGGCCTGAGAATCAGAAAAACCCAGAAGCAGTATTGCTTCCCCGCCAACAAGCGGGAACTCAACAACCAAAGGTTGCGTCCAAAGCTTACGGGCAAACCCCGACGAGTACTCCCTAAAACAATAAACCAGCCTACAAGACTGGAGGCGAGTTTGTCGAAAGACATCCAACCTAATAATGAGGACTCGGCGCGGAATAGCATTTTTGTAGCGTCAATGTCCGTTAGAGAAGCTAGCAACGATACTCGATTTGAGCCATCAGCACCAACGCTTATTGAAATATTGAGATTGTGTTACGCTGAATTTGTTGCTGACGACTTTAATACTCAGAAGACTCTTACCAGAGTATTTGAACTATTACGCTACAGCGCTTTACTGGTTCAGGCTTATTAGCCTGAAGGTTAAAGCCAGACAACCAGTAACCCAACTTGAGAAAGACACTCTATTACTTATAGAGAATGCGCGACTCGCGGTGCCCCATGAGGTGCATTCTGACCATCGCGACCTACAACGCATTCTTTGGCGGGAATGCAGCTCTCAGCCTGTCAGAGAATATAGGCTGAACACCGTCATATACGGATTGACATCAGCGTCTTTTCTGGCTATCCGTGCATTGCGACAACTTGCACGAGACAAAAATGCTCGCTTCCCTCTCTGTGCAAAAGCGCTAGTAGAAGAATCGTATGTGGACGACATTTTATCGGGCAGTGAGTCTTTAGAGAAGGCGTCCCGAAGACAATACGAGCTGCGAAAGCTGTGCTTGGCGGGAGGGTTCCCGCTGAAAAAATGGGCCGCTAATGATATTTGCCTGCTTGATTGTATTCCTGCTACGGATCTGTCTTTGCCGGGAGTCCAGACTTGGGATCCTCAGACCAGACTCGCGACCACGCATTTCTGTCCGAACGACACGACTCAGAGAACTTCTTAGACACCACGTCGCCGACCCGCGAGCACGCCGCTCCACTCAGACGATACGACCCGGAGGACTCGCACCACACGCTGCGCCACCGCCTCGCGACCGCGTGACCCCCGAACACGGGGCCCATCTTGGACTACGCGCAGACGGCTCGCGGCCGTATACCGCCACCCACAGAGCGTAGCACCGATCGATTCGTTAGTTCGGCACTTACCACAATAGAGGCTGGTCGTGTACCTTTCCACCGAGCGACTAGAGTATTTTTGTTGGTTTTCTGCGTAACGTTAGCATTATCTTAACTTTGTATTAAAGGTTTATTTTGTGTTACCATTTATTCTTTAAGTCTATAATAAAGTATCGTTTACGTCTTTTTCACGTTTAATCACGTCTCACTTCTTACTCGTACCCCGGTTCCCGACGAGCTTTCCACCGATAAAATTACCGCGTTACAAGCGAAAATAAACTTCGACATACGAACAAACCCTAAATCATTTAAAGTCGGAGATTCCGTACTATTACACGACGAATCAGTACGGCGAGGGCGATCAAAGAAACTCGACGCGCAATGGGTAGGACCATATATAGTAATAGAAAAACACGGCGAAATAAATTATACAATTAAAAAAAAAAGGAAAACTATTCGCGTCCACGCTAATCGGTTAAAACTATTTATTGAACATTAAGAGGAAAAGGAGATGGTGAGTAGGTAAAATAGGCAAAGAGAGAGAGCAAGCAAAAGAAGAGTCATGCCACAGAGCAAACAGAAAATTGATACCCAGGAGCATTGGATGAGGGGACTGGACGACGGATCAGCAGCCTGAAGGGACGGAGTTCAAAGCCCAAAGCGGCAAATAAGAATCACTTACCAGCCTGCAAGATGTCGACAGTGCGAGACCCATCCTCGGAGAGCCGCACGCACAGGTCCCGGTCCTCCACCCGGGTGATTACCTCACGCACCTTAAAGGGGGACGCCGGCGATGGCCCTGGATCCGGGACCGCAGACACCTCCGAACGGTAGGCCACCAAAGAATACGGTGGCGGCGGCGATTCGGGGGGCGGCGACCAAAAAGGAGGATCCAAGGATCCTAAGAAGATCAGTATCCGGCGTTCTCGGCTCCACCGGTGACGACATCCGCGAAAATATCTCCGATGGCAGGGGGCTAGATGGTTGACTCTCCGGGGGGAAGGGTGGAAGATGGGAAAACTCCGGGATCTCTTCCACCACTACCCCCCCCGGTAACAAGCTCCCTGCAGACCATCGGAGGGAATCCATCGATGGGCGGCAAATACAGAAGGGGTGGCAGCCCCGCGGGTGCCTCCTCCCCCCCCCCCATCGGTCGATGTCGACGGGCCCGTCAAGTGCTCCGGCACCGTTGTCGCCGTGGAGCTAGGCGACAAGGTAGCTACGGAGCACGCCTCGCAGTACCGCGGGTTATAGGTGCTTCGTCACCGCAGACAAAAATGTAGGCACGCCCGCGACATACTGCGCCCCAAGCACAGGGGGGCAAAGCGAAGCTCGTCGCAACGATAGCACCTTCATGACACGTTCTCACTCACTGGAAACAAGAGGAAATTTAAAAAACCGACCACCATCACACATCACATAGAATAAGGAATTTAATTATATAAAAAAAAAAAAAAAAAACAATAAATAAAAAATTTTTTTTTTACTTTTTTTTAAAAAGACAAAAACGCAGATACGTTCACAGTAGACTGCTCGAATCAGACTAAAGAGTCTCTGAAATTAGAAGGAAGCAGTGACGGAAAGAAAAACTTGAGCCGTGCAAAAAAAAAAAAATAAAAAGTTTAGATAAGTGAAATTTTAATCAAAATATGCACTCACCTCATCAAAAAGACGTTCCCACTGTAGACGTTGGACACCACGACACTGACAGACACTTCCACATAAGAATATAAAATCAAAACTAACACACAGTAAGAAAGGCTACTCATTTTTCAGACTTGCGTTTACGGTAACGAAAGCCAGGAACATAGGTGAAAACACGAATATACGTACACCACCGTATTCAATCACCCGGTTTACACACACCCCCGGTATTGTATTATGAGAGCCAGGGATTTCTGCAAATGGCAACGTCTACATAGAAGTTCGTAATTATGACAGATGTCTCAACCATCGAAGAACGATACAGGAAGATACAAAATTACACAGAAAAAGCAAAAAAACTCTGCGATTACTTCCATGAGGCACACGAAAAAAACATAGGTGGAAAGTGCAACGAGCTATTATACAGGGTGTCCTAAAGTCATGTAGACAAACTTTGGAACTAGGTAGATCTTGTCATTTTAAGACGAAAAGTTCTTTATCATTTTTTATTCCAAGTAATATTAAGCGAGATAATAATTATTGAAAAGTATATCTTTTGGGCGGAACTTACTGCCCCCCACACCGCGCGGAGACGCTCTATCCGTTGGTAGTCCCCAATCCTTGCGTTCTCGATCATCGATAATTTTCTTTGTATTGTTACGCGTCGTCGCCTTTCTTTGATTCCTGGTTTAAACCAGTTTATCTAGGCGGGCCGATCGTAAACGCCTGTCTCGCCCCGCGCGCCTTCACTTGTCTTATCGATGATAGAAAACGCAAGGATTGGGGACTACCGATGGATAGAGCGTCTCCGCGCGGTGTGGGGAAGCAGTAAGTTCCGTCCAAAAGACATAATTTTCAATAATTATTATCTCGCTTAATATTACTCGGAATAAAAAATGATAAAGGACTTTTCGTCTTAAAATGACGAAATCTACCTAGTTCCAAAGTTTGTCTAGATGACTTTGGGACACCCTGTATACAGTGCTCGTTGCAAACGATATATTAACCGCCGCAATAAACCGGCTACAGGTTATATATGGGTCCTCAACACAGAAGAGAGGATTAATTGATTTCGTCGGAAAAGCAGGGAAAGCACTATTTGGACTGATGAACGTAGACGATGAAAAACAAATCACGGAACAACTGGAAATACTACACTCGCAACAGCAAACTCTACAGCATATCGCAAAAAATCAAATAAAAATTCTAAACACAACCATAGATCACATCAGAGATACAGAAAATAAGATGGACCAACATATTAAAAATCTAGCTAACGCGACAGCGGCAGTGAGCTGGAAACTCGACCAGATAACACGCCGACTGTACGCATTAGATTTCGTGTCTATCGTAAGAACATTGATCACAGACACATTAAATGATGTGCACGACATTACGGATTTCTTGACACATTCAAAATCCGACATGCTGAATCTGCGGTTATTTCCGTTAGAAAAAATACTAGCGAAGCTAAAAGAAGCCGCAGGAAAATTAAGAAGGGGAAATCACTTCCCATTTCGTATCAACGAGCAGAGTTGCTATAATATACACGATTACGCTGAAATCAGCGCATACTATAAAGAAAATGCGATAACAACAATTATAAAATTCCCGATAGTGGGATATGAAATTTTTGAAGTAATGCGAGTCACGACAATTCCCGTGTATAGTAGTGAAAACATATTCAATGTCGTAAATAACGACAACGAAATAATCGCTTTCGACAAAGATAATAACAATTATCTAAAATTAACCACGACCGAATTAGAAAAATGCAAACGCAGCAACAAACAGTACGTGTGCACTCAAAGCCATCCGATATTCCACGCGAAGGCAAATGCCCCGTGCAAAATACAAGCGTTCACGAGACCGGATCAACAACCGACGCAGTGCAAAACCCGACACCTCCTATCAAGAGCGACCATATGGATCTCCCTACACGAAGTTCAATCATGGATATTCTCAACTACTGAAGAACAGGAGATCCAGATATTTTGTTTGAACCACCCGAGGAATATTATTAAAATAAATAAAATCGGTAAACTTACTATTTTCGGCGAATGTCACGTAATAACAGCTGACATAACGATACGAACCAAAACCGTGCATGAATCACATGTCATGGCCCATTTACCCACATATAACCTGACACTCGACCGAAAAAACATTATATTAAGAAATCTTCAATTAAAACAAAACGAATTGCAAGGCGAAACAATTATATCTAACCCACGAGAGTTGCAACAATTAACTAATAGTCTCGACGAGTTAGACAACAAAATAGATAAGGCAAACGAGATACCTGTACATAAAATACTTGTGTACACTACCAGCGGCGGTACATTCCTTATAACAGTAAGCATCATTGTAATCATAATCATCACAATGATTAGAAAATGTAACAAAAATAAAACTTCTGCCCTTCCGCCGCGAACACTAAAACCAAAAGTAAAATACTCCGCTGCGACGGAGAACGAGGAGGTATAAAATTGTAAATTATAAATTTGTTAAAAAGAAAAAGATTGAGTTTAATAATACTCACTCTTTTTCTTTTCCTCTAGGGGGGAGGGATGTTGTAACCCGACAGCGCACGCTGGTCATTGATCACCGCGTGCGCTACATTTTTTATACAACTCAGCAGATTGCCAAACCGTTGGAATCTGCTGAGTCTAAGAAGCCGTCTTGTCAGCCTTTCGTCATCGCGCGCTATCAGCAGAAGGCAGTAGGGCACGCGGCTACTTCCTTCTGCTATTTCGCTGACAAGACCGAAATTAATAATATAAAATGCACGAGCTCCGAAGCTCGTGCAAGTCAGTCTGAGAGTACGAGCTAGCGACTCGTAACTCTATCGCCGATATACGAAGGAGAAATAAACTCAACGCATACATCAAACGATTGAAATAATATATACATTTATTTATCGCCGTCATCCTCATACACCGTAACGTGTAAACCCGGAAGACGGATCCCGTGCACCGCTCCGGTGCAACAAAAGTCTGAGTTAAAGATTTGCAATCTGTAATTATTTTAAAATTAACGCCATATAAGTATATCCTAAATCGCCTAAGAGCGTATATTATCCCTAATGTTTTCAGCTCAAAGCTGTGGTATCGGCTTTCAGTGTCAGTTGTTCTCTTTGAGTAGTAGAAGACCGGATGCAATTTCAAATCTTTTTTTCTCTGCATAAGTATTGCCCCAAACCCGTGCGTACTTGCGTCACAATGTAATTCCGTTTCATCTTTAGGGCTATATAAAGATAAAATAGGCGCTGATATTAATTTACTTTTTAATGCTTCGAACGATTCTAACTCTTTAGCTCCAAACTGAAATTGTACGTCTTTCTTTAATAAGTCATACAGCGGTTTAGCTATTAACGAAAATTTTTCAATGAATTTGCGGAAATAAGAGCATAATCCTATAAACGCCCGTATTTTTTTAACGTTTCTCGGTATTGGGAAATTGCAAACAGCCTTCACTCCTTCTGTCAAAGGGCTCACACCATTTTCAGACACGATATATCCTAGATAATTTACTTTTGTGCACAGAAATTTGCATTTATCGATCCTTAATTCTAACAGATTACAAACTAACAATTTGAAAACTATTCTTAATACTTGCAGGTGATGCTCAATGGTTATGGTCGCGACTATAAAGTCATCCATATAAGTTACTACGTCACCTGAGTCTATTAAGTCACGCAATACCTCATTTACAAATTTTTGGAATCGCATAAGCGCAGTCTTTAGTCCAAACGGCATTTTGAGATATTTGTATTGCCCTAATGGCGTTACGAATGAGGTATACTTAACCGAGTCTGTCGCTATTTTTACATGATGGAAGCCATCTTTTAGGTCTAATAAAGTAAAATACTTTTTATCATACAATACATTTAGCTGGTCTTCCACCAATGGAAGAGGATAATGATCTCGCACCAGATATTTATTTAGTACTCGATAGTCTATGCATAGTCTATATTCGCCCGTTTTCTTTTTAACCAGCACTATTGGTGATGAGTATTCCGACTCACTCGGTTGTATCACCTTGTTGTCAATTAATTTTTTTAACAATCCGTGTAGAACATCCTTTTCAGCATAAGACAACCTTCTCGGCGTCACAGAGAACGGTCGATGCTTTTTAAGAGTCATTTTAAGCTCAGCGTTTATAAGCGGAACCTCTGGTTTACTCGCATTCACATATTCTTTAATAAACATTTCGCGTACTTCCGTTTGAACTGTTGATGACAATTCCGGATTAATATCTAGCGAATCCAGTATGAGATCATTTTCCTCTTTGACATCTGCAATATGTTGAGAATTTCTTGAATGCATTCTTCCATTCGCTCGCAATCATTCTTCTTCAACTTATATCCTAATTTCTGGATCGCATCTCTACCTAAAATAACGGATGCCTTCATGGTTTCGTCTGGCACAACTAATAGCGTACAACACTCTTTCGCATCGTCCAACGTTACATTTGCCTTAATTGTACCTAAAACTCTTAAAGGAGAATTATTAATGTGGGGACGATTTGTTGCACCGCGGGGGTGCCATGGGATTCGTTCTCCGGAGAGAACTGTAGCTTTTGGAATAAAGTCGCCTTTTTGTTAAATTGATTAACTTCTTTTATTTCCTTCTTCCTTTTATAAAGTTACACTTGCACTTATTATTCAAGTATAGATTCCACGCGAGATACTTGTTAGCGACTAACTGTCCGGGCCGCGGCTGCCCCTATATATCTCCTACTGTTGCTATGCCAAAAATCATAGCAATCAGCGGAATCGCGGGTGGCAACCGCGACTGTCCTCGGACTTCGCGTCCCGGCCGGAAATGCCGGGTTACCTTGATCGGCGGTACTCTGCCGATCAAGCTAAATGGTCGCGCGCGTGCGACATTCCGGCGTTATTCCCGAGCCTCTGTTGCTAAGGGCTCGGGATATAACAGATTCTCTGGCCCCGATGGATCGTCCACCGAAATGCTGGTTGAGTCGTATTTAGCGGGCCAAATGAAAGTCTTAATTATTTCAACTGACGCTTTAATTAATCAACTTAATTACTAGTTGGCTTGGCTAGAACCGTAAGCCTTAGAACACTTATACCGCTTGCCGATAAATAATCTTTCTACCACGTGTGAGTTCCTCTCGTGAGACTCGCAAGAGCAAGAATAACCGAATGGAGAACCGCTTGAGAAATATCTCAGGCGTTGGAGGAGAAAGCATATCGTTCGCATGTCTTATGCAATGCGCGTGAGGGGAACCGCGCAGAGACGCTCAAGCGCAGGATCAAGCGCGGATCCGTACATAGACGCAGGCCTACATACTCCCCCCCCCCCAAAAAAAAAATAAAAAAGTGACACACATTTTATAGGAATTGAGAAGATACGTATCACGAAACGCAAACAATTAAGCATAAAATTAACGCAATGGCAGAAAGAATGTAGAGAATAGTAACTAATGGCAACGCGAAATATTACAAATAGCGCAAGAACGCAGAAGAACTCGCTTCAGAAACAAGTGCTGAACAATTATCAGAAGGGTCTGCTGCCGCATCTACAGACAATCGTCCGGTCGCGGAACTACAGGACGCTACAAGAAGCGGTAGCAGGAGCTGCAGCGGAAGAAAGACAGCGTAGCGCACCCGTACGCACATACAACGAGCGAGCGTACATCGAGCGAAACTTC
Organism: Cardiocondyla obscurior; assembly: GCF_019399895.1. NCBI lineage: Eukaryota > Metazoa > Arthropoda > Insecta > Hymenoptera > Formicidae > Cardiocondyla > Cardiocondyla obscurior. The sequence continues at coordinate 4,599,219 of NC_091865.1, read as the reverse complement.
CCGCGCACCCCGGCAAACCGCCCCCCCGTGCCAACATGCAACAGATGCGGGAGGCAGGGGCACCCGGGATTTCTGTGCCGCACCGACAGGTACGCGCCCAGGTACGGCTTGCCCAGAGCCGAAAATATACCGCGCGTTAGTACCACGGACAAATTTTGCAATTACTGCAACAAGCCATATCACACGCGCGAAGAATGCCGTAAGTTAAAAAGGGACAGCGAGACACCGCAAGGAGCACGACGCGATAACCGAGCTCCCCCGCGAACACCCCGACGGACGACCACGGTGCATTCAACCTTACCGGAGGAGAGAGCGAGAGCGCCTACGAGACAACCGACACACGACGGCACGCGCGTAGATAACGAGGCACGTTACGAGACGCGGCCCACGCGAGATTATCAGGTGTCACACATCTCAGACGACAACAAGAATCGTCACTTGGATCTCGTCACCCTGCCCGTATTACAAGCCACGGGCGGGAAAATGACGTTCTTGCTGGACACCGGTGCTGCTATCACCCTCGTCAAGGTGGGGAAGCTGAAGGGCGATACACCGATTTACACTGAATCGATGGCTCTAACTGGTGTGACCGGACATAAGGCGCAAACAATAGAAACAACCCGCGTGTTAATATACTTGCGAGACAGTACGATCTCGCACATTATGCACGTAGTGCCCGACGAATTTCCCATTGCGTACGACGGGATACTCGGGATGGATTTTCTTAAAGCGCAACGCACCGTATACGACGTCGAAAACGGACTTTTGATAATTAACCGCGCCGCGATCCCGCTACAACCATACGTACGCACGACGCTACCACCGAGAAGCGAAACGATAATACAAGCCGTCACCGACAGCAACCAGATCGGAATAATATATGCCGATGAACTCAAACCCGGCGTGTTCATAGGCAATTGTCTAGTTGCCCTTGAAAATAATACTTGTGCCATAAGCATATTGAACACACGAGACACAGCCGTGCCATTCCATACACCCGCAGTACACATAGAAGCGGAGCCGCAATTGTGCACGGTCAGCGCGCTCGCGTTACAAGATAAGCCAAATATAGCCGCAGTGCAGCAGCGAAGAGAGCACGTTAAAAAGCAGCTTAGAATCCAACACTTGAATAAAGAAGAAAAAGGTGAATTGACAAAAATCTGCGAAAGCTTTTGCGACATTTTCCAGTTGCAAGGCGACCCGCTTTCCTTTACTGACTCTGTCGCGCACGAAATTGTCACGGAAAAGGAAAGTAGGCCAATTAGCTGCCGCCCTTACCGACTGCCCGAGAAACACAAGGTAGAAGTACGGGAGCAGGTAAAGAAGATGCTCGACGAAGGAATTATAAGAACCAGCGCAAGCCAATGGAACGCACCCATACTAGTGGTCCCCAAAAAAGCCGACGCATCTGGAAAATCGAAACTAAGAATAGTCGTCGATTTTAGAAAGTTAAACGATATTACAATAGGCGATTCTTTCCCTATTCCAAATATGACCGATATACTCGATCAACTCGGGCACGCAAAGTATCTTACGACCCTGGATTTGGCATCAGGATACCACCAAATCCAGATGAAGGAAGAGCATAAACAGAAAACCGCGTTTTCTACACCCGAGGGACATTATGAATTCAATAGGATACCTTTCGGACTTAAAAATGCACCGGCAACATTTCAGCGCATGATGAACTCGGTCTTATCGGGTCTACACGGTATCAAGTGTCTCGTGTATCTAGACGATATAGTCATCTACGGATCAACGCTAAAAGAACACAATAAGAGACTCGTAGCCGTCTTCAAACGTTTACGAGAAAATAATTTAAAATTGCAATCGGACAAGTGCGAGTTTTTACGAAAAGAAGTACTATATCTCGGACATCTGATAACCAAAAATGGAATTCGACCCAATCCTTCCAAAATTTTCGCAGTAAAAAATTTTCCGGTACCAAAAAAGTTAAAAGACGTACAATCATTTATCGGACTAGCCGGATACTATCGGAAATTTATAAAAGACTTCTCGAAAATTGCGAAACCATTGACGACGCTCACGAAAAAGGACGAAAAATTTCGATGGGAAATGGACCAACAGAACGCGTTCGAAATATTAAAGGAGAATTTAACCACCGCACCGATACTTAAATACCCCGATTTCACGCGCCCGTTTATCGTCACAACGGACGCCTCGGATCATGCAATCGGAGCCATCCTCTCGCAAGGGGAGATAGGAAGAAATCATCCGATTGCATATGCAAGCCGTATATTAAACAAGGCCGAAAGAAACTACAGCACGACAGAGAAGGAGCTACTCGCGATAGTATGGGCGGTGAAACATTTCCGACCCTATATCTATGGAACAACATTTACGATTGTAACAGACCACAAACCATTGATCTGGCTGTTCAACGTAAATGATCCTGGGTCCCGCTTGATAAGGTGGAGATTGAAACTCGAAGAGTATAATTACAAAATAGTCCATAAAGACGGAAAGAAGAACACAAACGCGGACGCGCTTAGCAGAAACCCCCCGCAGCAAGAAGAAAAGCTCCCAATATACGTACTAAAAGAAAAGAACACATATTCAACAGAAGAAAAAGCGAAGCTCTTACATGAATACCACGACACACCAATAGGCGGACACCAAGGCATCACACGTACACTACACCGCATCAGATTACAGCATGAGTGGCCAGGCATGCGAAGAGACATAGAGGAATACATAAAGAAATGCGAACAGTGCCAGAAGAATAAGTTATCAAGGAAGACAAAAATGCCGTTAATAATCACAGACACGCCGACTAGACCGTTCGAAAAATGCGCCCTAGACATAGTAGAACCGCTACTGATAACGAACAATAATAATAAATACATTCTAACGTTTCAAGATAACCTCACAAAATTTAGTAAAGCGATTCCTATCCCGAACCAAGAAGCCGCGACCGTAGCAAAAGCGTTCGTGACTCAAATAATTTTTGAACACGGGATACCAGAATACGTTCTTTCCGATCAAGGAACGAATTTTACGAGCAATATTTTCAAAAACATTTGTAAACTACTACGGATGGAAAAAATACAAACAACTGCATATCATCCGCAAACTAACGGCGCACTCGAACGATCGCATCGAACACTGGCCGAGTACCTACGACATTACATCGACGAAGATCAATCCGATTGGGATGAATGGTTGCCATACGCAATGTTTACATATAACACAACCCCGCATACGGCAACCGGATTAACCCCCTTCGAACTTATCTACAGACATCGTGCTACATTACCGACAGCACTGAAGACCGCGCCGAAAGAAACGTATTCATATGACGATTATGCGAATGAATTACGCGAACGATTACGGGCTTCCAACTCTCTCGCACACGATCACGCGAAAACCAAAAAAGAAAAGGCGAAAGAAAATTACGACAAAGATTCCCGAAAACGCGAATTCAGAGTCGGAGATTCCGTTCTTCTTTACGACGAAACGGTTCGACGCGGCCGGTCCAAGAAATTAGATGCGCTGTGGATAGGACCGTACATAGTAGTACAAAAGCATAGCGATGTTAACTTTAGCATAAGAAAAGGCAGAAAAATAATAAAAGTACATGCAAATAGACTAAAATCGTTCATAGAACATTAAGCATAAGCAAAAAAAAAAAAAAAAAAAACAAATTAGACAATAAGCAAAAAAAAAAATGTATATATACTTCTACTTACCAATATAAGCCCCAGGGACGACAGCCACCTGACGCTGTTCCAAATCCCGCGTCGTCCTTATGGCCAGACGCGGCTCCAATTTATGCCATAGGTAACGGACCCTGTGACGGGCCCGCAACCCCACGCACTCTGAACAGACTCTCGGCCGAAAGGCCAGGTAACACTCCTCACACACATAATAGAAGGACTGGGACTCCACTGAAAAACACAAAAAATAAATAAATCACACGAACACACACATAACATATTCATATTTCGCGTACAAATTAACAATTACTTTTTTGTTTTCTCTTTCCTTTTCTTTTCTTTCTCAAAATTACAACCACGATGTAGCTCAGACAAGTGTCAAAGGCTTACTAATGAGACGAGCGAAAAAACTTTGACGCTAAAGTCGAGAGCGAATTTTGATAAACCAAAGCTCCAAGAAAGTAATTGTTATCCGCGCATAGAATTCTATACCAAAGATAAAAAGTACGTACCTTTAGCCGACGCTGCATCTTCATTCCCACGATGAAGACGACCCGCGAAACTCACACACCTATCCAGCACGATATGCTAATACCTTTACACACACATACTTAACCAGTGAACATTTCAGATTAACACTCACCACCGCGAAGGGCGCAATCAAAACCGCACCTTATACAATTACACAATTCATCCACGAACCCGGATTATATTATGAGGACCACGGACTTCTCCATCTATCCGACACTACATGGAAATTAGTACTAATAATAAACATCGCCGACTTTGAAATTAGATTTAAGAAATTACAAAACCAAGTCGACGACGCGGAAAATGCCTGTAATAAACTACATGAAGCATATAACGGCGAATTATTAAAAGAAAAATGTCATAATTTAGCAATGTTGGTTACAATGCAAAATAATAAACTAATAACCGCATTAGATAGACTAACCGCGACCTATGAAGTCCAACACGTTAAAAGAGGTCTCATAGACTTAGTAGGCACAGTAGGAAAAACTTTATTCGGCATAATGGACGCCAACGACGAAAAAATTATTCAAGAGCAGTTACAACTGCTAATTGCAAGCCAGCAAACGACTCAACACGTAGCGAAAAATCAACTTAAAATATTAAACGGTACACTAAGCCATATACAAGAATTAGAGATTAAACTCAAGCAACACGACCGCGTCTTAACGAACGCGACCATCCTCCTAAGTCAGCAGATAGATAGAGTAACGCGGCAAATGGAGATGACGGAACATCTTAACACACTAAGAATACTCGTGACTGACCTACTGACTGACATACAAGACACCATCGACTTTATCTCCTGGACAAAAAAAGGCATTGTCACGTGCTGACAAATTTAATATTTTAAATAATAAACTGTGGGAATAAACTTTAGAATGCAACGAAATTTAAAACCAATTCTATTTAAAGAACAATAAGTGACTGACACTGGGTGCGACCGAGCCGGTTACCATCGGGGACCGAGGCGAATAAGCTATATGATTTTATCGATCGAACATCTACGGGTAGAGCTGTTACTAATTAGCTATAGTTAATTATCGATCTGAAATACCCTTCCTCCTTGATTTTGAAGAAGTGGTGAACCAAGTCTTTAGCGGGGACAAGGGGATCCACATCCTATAAAAGAACGTGCGAAGAAGCGCGAGCAGTTAATCAGTCAGGTAGTCAGTTAATTAATTAACCAATCAGTTGTAAATGAGTACGAAGTTATCATAAAGCATTGTGAACGAAGCGATTGATGGTTAGAAAGAGTTGTTTGATTCCGATCGAGTTTAAAGAGTAATTGAGCGAGAGGACCAAGGAAGTTGAGCTAAGACTTTGAGAGATTGAGAGTTGAGGATCTTTGGAAAGATTGTGAGAGATTTTAAAATTTAATTGGAAATTTAAGGTAAATATTTTATTTGAATAAATTGTTATTTGTTAATTTAATTTCAATATTTTATTTTGATTTAACTTGATTTTGGTGTCGGAATTTTAAATTGAAAGGAGTTGAGTTAAAATACTATTGATTATTATTTATTCCTTGGAGGTGTTTCTGTAGAACCTCGCGGACGAAGAGTGTCGCGTTGGGTTTGGTCGCTTCTTTATGGAGCGCGCGCAGAAAGATTTCCGAAGATTTTCTGCTGCCGCCGCTAAACAAAGAACTTAGATTTTGAAGTTTTTAAATGAAGAAACGCGCCGGTAAACGAGTTCAAATAAAACGACTCCGATACCAGGTCAAAAGAGCCCTTGAAACAAAACAAAATCCTTTCTCCTTAATCCAGAAATTAAATCAAATAACTGAATTAAATAAACCAAAATATAAATTAATTTTGATTGATTTCCAGATCAATTATCCGAATTTTAATATAATTCCTAAAACTGATCCGCGTTTTGTGACTTACAGAAATCTTTATCTTTTCGGCCCAGACGATTAAAAGCAAAGAAATAATTTCGCAATCCTTGTCCGGTCCCGGGTAAAGTTCTTAAATGAATTGACTCAAAAACGGACTAAACAATTACGTTTATCAGGACGTGACAGTTATAAAATTTTTGGTGACAGCGGTGGGATAGCAAGGGATTGTGAGGAAAATTTTGAAAATAAACTCAGGATAGTATAAAAAATTTTAGAATGGCGGTTCAACGTAGTCCGGTACAAGCAAATTTAGGAGCAAGCACTAGTGCAAATGAAGGAAATGAAAGGGAAGGAACAAGTGAGGTAGATGAATTACGGGCATTAATTAGGCAACAGAATAATGCAATACAAAGATTACAACAAATCGAGTCGGGTCAAACAGCGAGTGAACGTTCACCTCAATCGGGAATAACCGAAGGAATTTTAGGAAACTATTTTCGTTTTTCATTGAAAGATGCGTTAGAAGCAGTGCCAAGTTTTGACGGAGAAAATATTTCATTTGTATATTTCGTAGAAGGATGCGAAGAAGCACTTTCCATGGTCGCACCTTCTCAAGAAATAAATTTAGTTAGAGCGGTTCGAAATAAATTAAAAAGGGACGCATATAGGTCAATTTTGGGGAAAGCATTTAATAATATGCGAGAATTTGTCGAGTTTTTAAGAACAAAATATGAGCCGAGAGAATCAGTTTATGAAGCTCAGGGACGGTTAGCATATTTATGTCAAAAGAAGGACGAAAAAGTTGTTGCATACGCTAATCGAGTGAGAGAGTTAGGGAAAAGAATTTTAGATGCTCAGAAAAGAGAGACAGGAGAAATAAGTGAAGAATTTAAGAAATCTGTTGACGAACATCTTAAAACAAGTTTTTTACGGGGAATAAATAAAGAGATAATAATAAATAAAGAGGGATCGTTTGATTTAGTTGAGGGTCGCGCAATTGAAGCCGAAAAAGAGTTAGAGACATCGAATATGATAAGACGACTTGTACTAGCAGAGAATACGCCTATGGAAAAAAGGGCATCGGCACGTCGCGTAGAAGCAGAAGTAGTGAGTTGTCAATACTGCCAGAAGAAAGGCCATACAGCTGATAAGTGTTGGCAAATAAACAGACCTCAAGTGAATAGGAACGGTAACCGGAACATGTTAAATACACAAAGAGATAATGCCGCAAATCAAAATAATAATTTTAGGCGTGAGCGAACGACATTTATGAATCAAAATCCGATCAATCGTCAACAAAATTTTAATACTCGAGGAAATAATTTCCTGAGACCAAATTTTAATTCTCAAAATCGAAACTTAAATAATACAAATCAAAATTACAATCATAATGGTTTTAATCAGAATACAATAATTTGCATGTATTGTAAGAAACCAGGACATATTTTGAAAGAATGTCGAAAGAGAATTTACGATAATTCTCAGCAAAATTTTCAAAATCAGGGAAACGGGCAGATTCCCGCGAAGAATGGGGCGACTCCGGGAAATATCAAAACTCGCCCTACGCGAATGATTACGGGAGAACCAGAATCTCAGAGCGAACAGTAAATATAGCTCGAATGGACGATGTTCCATCAGTAAATTTGGAAAGCATTAATTTTACTAATAATTTAAGGTTACTTGTTGACAGCGGCGCTGGGCCGAATATAATTAAAAGAAATTTTGTAACAACGGATACTCCCATTGAACGGAACGAAATCTTAAAACTAAGCGGGATAACGACGCATATTGTAACAACCTTAGGGCTGGTACAAATAGATATCTTAGGATGTCGAGTCAACTTTCACTTGGTAGAAAACGATTTTCCGATTCCGCAGGATGGAATTCTGGGTTCGGATTTCTTTAAGCAATTTCAAGTAAAAGTAAATTATGAATTAAATCAGTTAGAATGGAACAACGTTCGCGTACCGTTTGCCGAGAGAGAAGAAACATTTGTAATTCCTCCCAGAAGCATTAAACAAATGCATATAAAAATAGCAAATTCAGAATTAAAAGAAGGATATGTTCCGCGACTAAATGTAACACAGGGAGTCTACTTAGGAGACGCTTTAGTTACAGTTAAGGATGCTAAAGCATATTTGCAAATAATAAATACAACTGAAGAAGAAGAAAGAGTATATATTCCGACAGTAAAGATTTATGATTTTGAAATGGAAGAAAAACAGGAAACAGAATTAGATATTGAGGAAAGCTATTTAGGTAGCAATAATCAAAACTCAAGATCATGTTTTACAATTAAAGAAACAGGAAGAAAAGATAAAATAATTAATTTGTTAAGATTAGAGCACTTGAATAAAGAAGAAAGACTACATGTTGAAGAATTAATTGAAAAGAATTCAGATTGCTTTCATTTGCCAGATGAACCACTTGGGCATACGAATATTTTAAAACATCGCGTTCCGACAGTAAATGAAATACCGATAAATACGCGACAATACAGATTTCCAGTAATACATAAAGAAGAAATAAATAAACAAGTAAAGGATTTATTAGATCAGAAAATAATAAAACAATCAGAGTCACCGTATAATACGCCTGTATGGATAGTTCCAAAGAAAGCAGATTCAAAAGGACAGAAACGTTGGCGCATGGTGTTAGATTTCCGTGCATTAAACGATAAGACGGTAGGCGATGCATATCCATTGCCAAATATAACAGAAATATTAGATCAATTAGGAGGAGCAAAATATTTCTCAATATTTGATTTAGCCTCGGGTTTTCACCAAATTAAAATGCATCCAGACGATAGTCATAAAACAGCATTTTCTACTCCACATGGTCATTATGAGTTCGACCGAATGCCATTTGGTTTAAAAAATGCTCCGGCAACTTTTCAAAGATTAATGGATTTGGTTTTAACTGGGATGCAGGGGAATGAAATTTTCGTTTATTTAGATGATATAGTCTTATATTCAAGTTCATTAACGGAACATGCAATTAAATTCGAAAAATTAACTGCGCGAATAAGACAAGCAAACTTGAAATTTCAACCGGATAAATGCGAATTTTTAAGAAAAGAAGTAACGTATTTAGGGCACATAATTGGAAAAGATGGGGTAAAACCGGATCCTAAGAAAATTGAAGCAGTGCAAAATTTTCCAGTACCTAAAAGTCCGAAAAATGTTAAACAATTTTTAGGGTTAGCAGGATATTATCGTAGATTCATTAAAGGATTTTCAAAAATCGCAAAACCATTAACGAACTTATTAAAGAAAGAAGAAGAATTTAAATGGGGAGAAAAGGAGCAAGAATGCTTTGAAATTTTAAAGGAAGCATTATGTAAAGAACCAATTTTACAATATCCAGATTTCACCAAACCATTTCTTTTAACAACTGATGCATCTGGGATAGCAATCGGAGGAATATTAAGTCAAGGAACAATTGGCAAAGATCAACCGATAAGTTATGCATCACGGGTATTAAATGATGCAGAGAAAAATTATTCAACGATAGAAAAAGAATTATTAGCGATAGTATATTGCGTGCAACATTTTCGACCTTATTTATATGGAAAGAAATTTATATTAATAACAGATCATAAACCATTAACTTGGTTGAATAAATTAAAAGATCCTACTTCACGACTCGCACGATGGAGAATTAAATTATCTGAATATGAGTATGAAATTATTTATAAACCAGGGAAAATTAATGCAAACGCGGATGCGTTATCACGTAACCCTATAACCGGAGTATACCCGATACAACCAGACCTTGATGCAATCGAAGAATGCTCGGAAGATGAGGAGGCCAGAGAAAGAAATGCAAATCCGAAACCATTGGTAGCCTCGCCAAGAGAAGGAACAATGAAAGAAGAGCCAGAACCGATAACAACTGGAATGCAAACGCAAAAAATGACAGAAGGAGAAAGTGTTCCTTTCACTAAAAAGGAACTAAAATTACCATTATTTTATGAACACACATTTCAAGCGGAAGTTCATAGAAATCCAGAGGAACGAATTAACATTGAAGAACAAATAAATCCTGAGGAAATAATTAAAAGAACGAATTTATTATTAAGGAAATTAAGAAATAAACGAAAGGAAGAAGAAAAAAGGAATGAAATAGCAAATCAATTAGAACCAATTGAGGAAGAAATTTTAACAAACACACTTGAACAACAAATTGTAATACCGCCAAATCTTCAACAAATAATAGAAAGATTATCTGAAGAATTGGAGGAAGACGAAGAAGAATATAATCAAAGAAAAATAATGCCAAATGAATTAAACCAAAGAACAAGCATAAACGAAGGAAATTTTGAAATAGAACAAGAATTATCAGAGGAAGAAGATCAAGATGAACAAATTTACAAAAATGAAGGAAATCATTTTAAAGAAAATGAAGAAGAAAGCGATTCAGATTCAAATTTTGAAATAAATTTTAATGAAATGGACATCGATGAATCAACACAAGAAATGGAAAAACAAATGTTAACTCGGAATCAAAAACAAAGTATAATTAATAGTCGAGATCAAATTTTCATGCGGAAAGAACATTATTTATATTTTCTGACTGCAGATCATAAACCATGTGATGAAGGAGGAAAACAATTATATAAACAGAATTTAATACCTAAAATTAGAGAAAAGACAGTAGGAAATGTTGAAGTAATTAAAAAGGGAAATAAATTTCATTTAATTTTAATTTGTAAAGAAAATAATAATGAAAAAATGACCAGAGAAACGTTATTATTGCTTACTCAGAAACTACGAGAAATCTTTAAAGGAAATTTAATTGAAATAGTTAATATTGCAAAGACAGAAGTTGATAATGTGTGGCGGATCCCTCCGACGCTACACGTCGGATGACGCCACCTCACACGTTACCGACCGTGCGAAGAAGAAAGCAAACTCTAATACCGCGACCCTTCTTCTAATAATTATTTACTCCGTGATCGGACTTTGAAATGGACTTTGTCTCGGGACTTTCCCCAACGAACTTCCGGGACTATCCCGATTTACTTTTCAGACACAATAGCTCTGAAGGCTCGTTGCATCAGCCGAGCCCTCAGAGTCCTTCCGAATCTCATAGCGAGCACATCGCTCAGCTGTCGTCTTCTACGACACTTTACTTTGTATATTTCATTCGTATCACTGCGTTCCAGTTTGTGCATCAAGTGCATGTGTGCAAATCACTCTGCGTTCTCAAGCCTGGCCAGGCTCTATTGCGTACACAAATTGCGAGCAGCGAAACACGAATTGCGAACCGCAAGCTGTGAACTGCGAGTTCCTTACGCTTGCTGCCGACAACATTCTTCCGCCGTTGCGGAATACAGATAAGTCAGACGCGGTCTATACTGATCCGCTTTTGTTTCCTCAAATGAGAGGATTGCTTCTCTTTATAATTTGCGCTTTACTTTTTATCGTTTTTGTTATTGCTTGTTATTTTCTTTACTTGTTTATTAAATATATTTGATTTTATTTTGTGAACTTGTCAAGTGTCTGTCTTTATGTCTTAAACTGTGACCCCCTTATTCTGCGCGACTTGTAGCGCCGGCTGGACACCGTCAACGTCCACATTGGTGACCCCGACGTGATCTTAAACGTCACTTTTCTGCACTCCTTGATTTTGATCCTTCTGATCTGGCGATCACAATCAGGGTACGCAGCTTTGCAAAAAGAAAGAAGTTTGGCATTACTTGGCCAATTCATTGACATAAAGGCAATCACTCCTTATATTTTTGTGTGTTTTCATCAATTTAGCGAACTCCGGACTTGGTGTCGAGACATCCTTCGAGTCCGATACTCTCATTAAGATTTTTTTTCTTTTTTTTTATTTTGGGCATTGTTACAAGGGACCTCTCTTTTGTTTTAACCTTATGGGTGTTTACTCTCACAAGATACCCTAATTAATTACAATTCATTACCGCCCTGCGATTTAAATAAAGTACCTAATTGTGCAAATCCTTATTTTCGGATTATTGTCTGATTTTTGATTTTTTATTTTATTTTACTTTTATTACTATTCTCTGGGCCCCTTGCGAGTTTGCTATCATATTATATCCGGTGACTTTTGGCACGGCGTTATCACTTCCTGTGACTTGACGCACGATTTCTTTGTCTTCTTAACTTTCGTCTTGTTGCGTCAGCCCTCGCTGACTCAGGCAGTTACAGATACGGGTTCGGTTCCGTCGCGCCAGATAACTGATACTGTCGATAGCTCGATAGTGAGTCGGAAACCTAAGAAGAAGAAAAAGAGGATGTCCAATCCACCGGTATTGACTCCTCAGGTTTCCCCAAATAGCACTAACGAACAAAACAGGTCACAGGAAAGTACCGCCACGCCATTACCTACCAAAAATATGGCGATGCAATCGGTGTCCGGTAGCCACATGGCTGCTGCCGACGAATCCACCGATACTATTAAAAACTGTAAGCTGCCACCTTTCTGGAAGGAGAACCCGGAGCTTTGGTTTTTCCAGGTTGAATCTGCCTTCCAGATCAACCGCGTCACAAATGACGATTTTAAATACCACATGGTGGTATCCAAACTGGACTCCGACTCCCTTCAGGAAGTGGCAGATATCATCAAGTCACCGCCGCGAGAACGCAAATATGCGGGCCTTAAAAAGGCAATCCTTGACCGATTCATGGATTCAGCCGACCGTCAAATGAGGAAGCTGCTCACCCAACTAGAGCTTGGTGATCGAAAACCATCGCAATTACTCCGTCGCATGCGATCTCTCGCGGACAATCGCGCTTCGGAAGATGTCCTTCGCGTAAAATGGATGGACCTGCTGCCTTCTAGTGCGCAGCGTCTGTTACGGTTTTTCAAAACATCATCGCTGGATGAGCTTGCGGCCGCGGCAGATGAGCTCCTAGAGGACAATACAAATCCTACGGTTTTAGCCGTAGCATCCAATAAAGTCCAGACTGAGACTAATCCTGTCCTTCCTGCCTGCTCCATGGATCCTTCGATCCAAGCCACCCTTTTGGCCCTGCAGACGTCCATGTCACAGCTCATCGGACTCAATCGCGACCTTCTCAATCAAATGAAGGCGTTAACTACTTTCAATCGCGACCGTCGAACCCGCGAGCGATCATTATCTCAATCTCGGTCACGTCCGCGCTTCCGCGAGGCTCCCTCTGATATTTGTCGCTATCATCAGCGATGGGGACCCATGGCTTTACGTTGCACTCAGCTATGCAAATTCGTACAGAAGACTTCCCCCTCAACCGCGTCGGGAAACTAGTTGCGCCAACGCACGTTCAGGCGGCTACCGTTGGCCTTCCCAACTCGGAAAAACGCCTAATCGTTTTTGATCGAGCTTCGGGAATTGAGTTTTTAATTGACTCCGGCTCTTCCATCTCGTTAATACCACGCGGCGAGATTAATGTCAAACCAAATCCCAAACTCACGCTCTTTGCGGCTAACTCAACGCGTATAAAGACCTACGGTCAACAAAGTCTCACCGTCAATTTTTCTCTCAGACGGGATTTTAGATGGAATTTTATTATTGCTGATATCACCACAGCTATTTTGGGAGCAGACTTCCTCGCGCGCTATGGTCTTCTTATAGACCTTAAGAATAAGAAACTCATCGATTCTAAGACAAGCGTGTCTACCACTGGCTTTTGTAAAACGGTGCGAGATTATAACATCTCACACGTTGAGAAACGCCCTATCCCAGAGGTACCTTTCAGGGACAATTACGACAAGCTACTCCAGGAATATGCGGACATCGCTTCATCAACTACATTGACTTTCACGGACAATCCGATTGCTGTTCGCCACCACATCATTACGCAAGGACCTCCGACTTACGAGCGACCTCGTCGCCTCATCGGTGATCGGCTCAACGCAGCAAGAAATGAATTCAACAATCTGCTGGATAAAGGCGTCATTCGTCCATCATCAAGTCAATGGGCCAGCCCACTTCACCTTGTCTCCAAGCCCCTGGGTGGTTGGAGAGTCACGGGTGATTACAGACGCCTAAACGCCCAAACAATTCCGGACCGTTACCCGCTGCCTATCATCGAGGATCTATTGCAAGACTGTGAGGGAAACAGAGTCTTCAGCACAATAGACCTACAAAAGGCATACTACCAAGTGCCGGTAGCAGCGGAAGACATCGAGAAGACAGCCGTCACAACTCCCTTCGGCCTTTTCGAGTTTCTTGGCATGCCCATGGGACTTCGCAACGCCTCTCAGACTTTCCAGAGGGTTATGAACAACCTTCTGCGAGAACTACCATTCGTCAGGAGCTACTTGGATGACCTGCTCGTTCTCTCCTCCTCACATGAAGAACATCTCAAACACTTGAAACAGCTGTTCAAATTACTTCGAGAAAACAACCTGTCCATCAACCTGGAGAAGTGCTGCTTCGGAGAAGCATCTGTAAATTTCCTGGGATTCACGATCTCCGAGCAAGGATACGAACCTCCACAACGCAAGGTTCAGGCTATTCGTGAATTTCCAAAACCACAGACTTTCACTCAACTGCGGCGATTCCTCGGGATGCTCAACTATTACAGGAGATGCATTCCCCACGCGGCTTCTACACAGGCTCCATTGCACGATCTCCTTAAGAACGTTCCGAGGAAAAGCAAGAAGGACATCGTGTGGACTCCAGAAACCAATCAAGCCTTTGAAGACTGCAAGGATGCCATAGTCCATGCTTGCAAGCCTTCCTTTCTCGACAACACGGCACCTCTGACTCTTACAACGGATGCTTCTGACACAGCAATCGGTGCCTCACTCGAACAAGAAATCAACGGTGTTTCCAAACCCATCGGATTTTTCTCTCGCAAACTGAGCGACACGGAAAAAAGATACAGCACCTACGACAGAGAGTTACTGGCAATCTTCGTCTCCATCAAGTTCTTTCAACGATTCTTGGAAGGTCGCAGCTTCACCATCAGGACAGACCACAAACCATTGGTTTACGCTGATCAACAGCGCTCGGACAAAGCCTCACCACGACAAGCTCGCCAACTTGACTATATCCTGCAATTTAATGCGCACATAGTGCATCTTAAAGGACAGGATAACAGTGTGGCAGACTCTCTCTCACGAACGTGCACCATCAACATGCCAACTCAGCTTGACACTCGCACGATTCACGAGGCTCAATCAAGGGACAACCAGCTTCAGGAAGTTCTCCTCAACTCTTCACTCAACCTTCAGAATCTCTTCATCGATGGATTTAACGTCTTCTGCAACACCTCCGACGGACTAGTACGACCATATCTTCCGCAGGATCTTCGACGCACCGCATTTGATGTCATACACGGTTTATCTCATCCCAGCAACAGAACAACTCTGAAGACCATCAAGTCAAAATTCTGCTGGCCTAACATCAATTCAGACATTGCTCGTTGGACACGGACCTGTGAATCGTGCCAACGTGCCAAAGTCTCCAAACATAACCGTACGGCTCTCGACAAATTTACGTGCCCTGACAACCGCTTCGAGCATATACATTTGGACATCATCAAAATGCCGCTTTGTCAAGATTACCAATATTGCTTGACCATCATCGACCGCTTCACCAGATGGCCTGTCGTCGTTCCTTTGAAAAACATCTCTGCCCGCACAGTCGCCGACGCTTTCTTCAATTCATGGATTTGTGTTTACGGAACACCTCTCACAATTACTTCGGATCAAGGAAGTCAATTTGAATCTGCTCTTTTCTCCTGTCTGGCCTCATCCATGGGAGCTCATCGGATTCATACAACACCATATCATCCACAGGCTAACGGAATTGTTGAACGCCTTCATCGCACACTCAAGACAGCTTTAATGTGCGACCCACACACACCATGGCCTACTCTGCTTCCTTCAGTGTTACTCGGACTCAGAACTGCACATAAGGAGGACCTGGACGCCTCCCCTGCAGAAATGCTTTATGGAACCACACTTCGCTTACCAGGAGAATTCTTTGTGACACGCTCCTCACAAGCGAATCCTACCGAATTCTTAACTAGCTACCAACGCTTGATTCAAACAATTAAGCCAGTACCAACATTCCATCACTCGACAACCAAGCCATTCCAGTATCCTGAGCTTTCAACGTGCACCCACGTTTTCAAGCGAGTGGACACAATCAGAAGACCTCTTCAACCACCATATACGGGACCTCACAAGATCATCAAGCGACTCAACAACAAAACATACGTCATCAAAATTGATGGACTGGAGAAAGTCGTTTCTACAGACTCCTTGAAACCAGCTTTCATAGAATCTCATATCAATGACCAAACAACGGCATCCCGGACTCATACCAGCTCTTCTGAAGATCTTGTCTTCTCAACACCTGAAGACCCTAAATCATCATCTTCAAGACCACGAAGAGTATCGTTCCCTTCTCTGGATGATCAGGAAACTGGAGGGGGAGTGGTTGTGGCGGATCTCTCCGACGCTACACGTCGGATGACGCCACCTCACACGTTACCGACCGTGCGAAGAAGAAAGCAAACTCTAATACCGCGACCCTTCTTCTAATAATTATTTACTCCGTGATCGGACTTTGAAATGGACTTTGTCTCGGGACTTTCCCCAACGAACTTCCGGGACTATCCCGATTTACTTTTCAGACACAATAGCTCTGAAGGCTCGTTGCATCAGCCGAGCCCTCAGAGTCCTTCCGAATCTCATAGCGAGCACATCGCTCAGCTGTCGTCTTCTACGACACTTTACTTTGTATATTTCATTCGTATCACCGCGTTCCAGTTTGTGCATCAAGTGCATGTGTGCAAATCACTCTGCGTTCTCAAGCCTGGCCAGGCTCTATTGCGTACACAAATTGCGAGCAGCGAAACACGAATTGCGAACCGCAAGCTGTGAACTGCGAGTTCCTTACGCTTGCTGCCGACAACATTCTTCCGCCGTTGCGGAATACAGATAAGTCAGACGCGGTCTATACTGATCCGCTTTTGTTTCCTCAAATGAGAGGATTGCTTCTCTTTATAATTTGCGCTTTACTTTTTATCGTTTTTGTTATTGCTTGTTATTTTCTTTACTTGTTTATTAAATATATTTGATTTTATTTTGTGAACTTGTCAAGTGTCTGTCTTTATGTCTTAAACTGTGACCCCCTTATTCTGCGCGACTTGTAGCGCCGGCTGGACACCGTCAACGTCCACAAATGTTGGATGGAAAGAAATTTTAAATCAAATTCAAGAATCAATTAGAGGAATGCCAATTAAAATCATAGTGTGTCATGGGCTTGTGATTATTCCAAAAATAGAAAAACGAAAAAATATTATTGAAGAATCTCATTCTTCAAAAATCGGGGGTCATAAAGGAATAACCAAGACGTATAACAGAATTCGGCAAAAATTTTTCTGGAATAATATGAAATCTGAAATACAAAATTTTATTGATCAGTGTTTACAATGTCAAAAGAAAAAATTAATAAGAGTAAAAACCAAGCAACCCATGTTAATCACTGACACACCTTTTTCGTCATTTGAAAAAATATTAATGGACATTGTCGGTCCATTACCAGAAACCACAAAAGAAAACTCCTATATACTAACAATTCAAGACCATCTAACTAAATTTTCCTTAGCAATTCCTTTGAAATCAATTACTGCAGTTAAAGTTGCAGATGCTTTATTAAAATATTTTATTTGTATATTTGGAGCACCTAAAGTAATTTTAACTGATCGAGGAACAAATTTTATGAGTAACTTAATGAAAAGATTTGCAAAACAATTTAAGATTAAACAATTCAGAACAACGGCCTTCTATCCACAAGCCAATGGAGCTTTAGAACGGTCACATTTGGTTTTAGTAGAATATTTAAAACAATATGTAAATAAATTCACTGAATAGGATGAATTATTAGAATATGCAACATTTTCTTATAATACAAGTGTTCATGAATCCACTGGATATACTCCCTATGAGTTGGTATTTGGTAAAATAGCCAGAGAACCATCCAGTGAAATAATTGATGAAATTAAAGGAGAAACATATGATGATTATTTAAATAAATTAATGACAAATATTCATACTGTTCAAGAATTGGCAAGGGAATGTTTAATTGCATCCAAAATGAAATCAAAATTTTATTATGATAAGAAAATTAATCCACAAATATTTCAAATCAATGATCAAATTTTCCTTTTAAATGAACCAAAGAAAGGAAAATTAAGCGATAAATATTTGGGACCTTTTACAATTTTGGACATTTTACCAAACGGAAATATTAAAATATGTGTAAAAGGAAAATTAAAAATAATTCATCCTAATAAAATTAGGAAAATGAAAAATTAAGAGATTTAGTATGTGCCGCTAAAACATATTCAATCTCAAATCAATTATTGTTTTCATACAGATGAAGGCAATTATTAGCGTGATGATCATCGGACAACTATTAATAAACGGAACTTATGGAATTATCGGATACGACTGCGGAACAACGAATTTAAATATAACAACAGTGTCGTTATTAGAGATAGAAGAATGCGACATACCAATAATTGAACCACAAGTAATAGATGTGCCGATACAATTATTACAGTTATCAAAATTCGAATCAACAAATGTTATTCAATGTAAAATAATAATATCAAGAACAGTCTTTTATTGCGGAATGCACTCACATGTATCAATAGTTAATAACGCATTCGCAGAATATATACTTGATACTTCAATTGATCAATGTAAAACTATGCACAAAACAGGAACACTAATAGTAAATACGAATAATATCATAAGCGGATTAAAAATAAATCAAACAACAACACGACCAATAATTTTTGCGGGATCAGTTACAACAGACGGAAAATGTTACGGAACTCAATATTCAGATCCTTACGGAACATGGCAGAATGTAGTTGTTCAAGGAATAATTAAAATAACGCTAAGCTCACATAGAGCAGTAACAAATATTGAAACAAATCAAATACATTTAAATACGGGAACAGCATGTCAATATTCAGAAGGAGAATGTATAGATATCGAAGGAAAATTTTCATATTGGGAAACAATACCGCATGATCATTGTAAATTCAATAATTATGATGTTTTATATGAAGGAAAAGCGAGAAAGATGATTAGCAAAATTAATGAAAAAATGCAAACTGTTTATTCCTTGACAACTAATGATGTCACTTTTGCATTAACGCAAATAAGCGAAGAATATTCTTGCGGACATACATTAATTAAAACAGAACATCCAAAATTATTCATTTATGAAACAACTAAAGGAGAATTGTTAACACGAAAAAAATCAATTGCGGTAGAGAACATCGATATTTTTGCATATGTAAATTCAAAATTTGTCTATGTAGAAAGACATTTAAGAACACAAATTAATTATTTATATACGGATATCGTTAAACAACGATGTGAATTAGAACGACAAGTATTGAAGAATACGCTGAGCCTCGCAACTCAAGCACCGGATGAATTTGCATACCAGATGATGAAAGGACCGGGATACATGGCAACGTTATCGGGAGAAGTCGTACACATAACAAGATGTACACCAGTAGAAGTGATCGTACAACATACACAAGAGTGTTATCAACAGCTACCGGTATCAAGAGAAAATAAAACATATTTTTTGTCACCGCGTACTCATATTCTTTTCGAAACAGGGACGCAAGTTCCATGCAGCAGAATTTTACCAACGATGTTTTACTTGCACGACGGATGGTATAAAATAACGCCAAATGTTGAGTATAGTAAAACACCAGAAACAATTAAACCAATGACGAAACCAACTTGGCATTACAACGATCCAGGATTTTTAGCAGCAAGTGGAATTTATACCACGAAAGATTTGGAAAACCTCAGGGATCATATTATGTTCCCTGCAGAAAAATCAAGCATTTTAAACACCGTAGCACGAGGAGTACGTGGGGAGCAAGTATTAACGCAAGGGATTTCGTTATCGAATTTGATGGACGAAAAAACCTTGAAGAAAATCACAGAAAATGCTTGGAAGAAAATTTGGGGAACATTTTTATCAGTCGGAAATGCTAGTGCAGGAATAATTGGCATATATTTCTGCATTAGAACAATGAAATTAATTATCGATACCGTAATACATGGCTATGCGTTACACACAATATACGGATGGTCATTACATTTAATTGGAGCATTTTGGGATTCTGTTACGAATCTGTTGATACACTTGGCGCAAAGGAAAAATCATGAAGAAGAAAAGAAAATTACAAGAAATCAAGAAGACAATAAACAAGAAGATATCAAAGAAGAAAACAATCAAATCAAGAACGAACAAGAGGATTCAGAAAAACTACGCCTGGAACAACAATTAACAGCGCGATACACCATCGAAGAAGAAAGGAAACCAGCGGAAAGGAAGATTGATAATGAACAATATAATATTTATCCATTCATAAATCAATAAAGAAATAATAATAATATGAATTTATTTTAATTAAAAGAAACCAAATTAATATTATAAATCATAATAAAATGTATAACAAATTATTTCTTTTTATAGAAATGGAAAGCTATATCCAAGTACACGATTTAATGAAGATGTTAAAAACGGAACAAGTAGTAAAAGTAATAAAAGTAGAATCACCAAACGCAATATATATACAATTCAAAAAAGGAATGGATGAACATAAAGAACTGATAGATTATTTTGGAAAAAGGATGGAAAGAATAAAAGATGAGAACATATTATTCCCGGACGAAATTAAAAAAGGAAAAACGATTGCAATAAAAGAAAAAGGACGATGGCAAAGAGGAAGAGTGGAAGAAGAAATAGATTTTAACCAAATAAGAATAGATTTAAAGGACTCAGCACAAGAGGTTTTAAGATCAAAATTAAATTGTTACAAATTAGAAGAAAGATTTAGAGAAACCCCATGGCAAATCATTAAATGCAAATTAACACAAATTGAACCCAAAACAAGCTGGGGTTGGGGTGAAAGAGAAAATAAAATGATTAAATATCTTTTGGAAGGACAACAAGGAAAAATAAAAATAGAAAAAGTTATCAACTATGAAGAAGTAGCAGTAATATTTACAAAAATTTCAAGAGGATATGAAGAAAAAGAAGACATAGGAACTCAACTAATTAAGAAAGGATATGCAAAGAGAAAATTAGCAAATAAATTTTAAGATATAACAATTAAATAAATATTATTAAGAAAATAATGTATAAAACAATTATAAAAGAAAATTAATTTTAAATCAGTAAAATAAAAATGAATAAGAAAAAGTCGATGTAAATAAATTTTAAAGTATAGTAGTTAAACCTTTATAATGGTCAAGAAAAAAAAAGGAGCAACAGAATCCAAAACAACGTTATCTCTAAGCTCAAGTAACATGTCTTTATTGAATCATTTAGTCAGTCGGCATTTAGCAGCCAGAGAGTTAGGATCGATGAGAAAAGAAATTAACATAAAGAAAATTAGTGTTCAGTGAAAAGAAAAAAAAGGAGGTCATTTCAACTAAAGGAAAATTAAACAAAGAAAAAGAGGAGCTTAGAGGTAACAGACTTTAATAATTTCTAAAAAAAAAAACAAATTCAGAAATTAAATTAAACGAAAATATAAAATTAATTTTCTTTTAGAAAAAAAATGGAAACAACAATCAGGAAAATAAATTTAAGGAATCTAGCCAGGGCGGAATTTGAAGTGCGGATAATAAAGGTAGAGACGCCGGACACATTTTATGTGCAACTAAAAAACGGAGCAGATGACCACGAAGAACTAAATGAATATTTACAAAGAAGGATGGAGCGAATAGGGCAAAATAAAAGCTTATTTATGGAACAAATATTTGTGGGAATGGAAATTGTAACAAAGGAAAGAGGAAAATGGTACAGAGGAATAATCGAGGAAATCAAAGAAGAACGCAAAATAATTATAAATCTAAAAGATATAGGAAGAAGAATGGAGACAGAAAAATATAACTGTTATGAACTGGAAGAGAGATTTAAGGAAACCCCGTGGCAGGCCAATAAATGCAGCCTGGCCCTAATAGAACCCCGAACGAGCCGGGGATGGACAGACAAGGATATTAAGACGTTTAAATATTTAATCGAGGGATATAAAGGATGGATTAAAATTAAAGAATGCATCAACGAGCATCATGCAGTAGTAGAATTAACAAAAGCGGCGACAGGACTGGAAGAAGCGAAAGACGTGGTGCAAGAAATGATAAAAAGAGAATGCGGAAGACGGGCCTATCACACATTTAAACCATATCAATTTGGAATGCTAATACCAGAAGACGGAAGAAAAAATTAAATTATATACATTTATATTAAATAATATTATACCGAATTATGTTATACCGAATTATGTTATACTGAATTATGTTAAATTGAATTATGTTATACTGAATTATGTTATACTGAATTATGTTAAATTGAATTATGATATACTGAATTATGTTAAATTGAATTATGCCGAATCATGTTATACATATATACATTTTTATCAGAATATATATTTAAGTAATATTAAATCATACTATATTATAAATTTAAATCAAACTATTATAGACACTTATATTTTATAATATATTAAATTTAAAATATCTATATAAAATCTTATATCTTTATAATAAAAAAAAAATGCAATATACACTCAAATTATCAAAAATATATTTATCAAACTATTATAGACATTTATATTTAAAACATCTATATAAAATCTTATATCTTTATAATAAAATAAATAATACAATATACACTCAAATTATCAAAAATATATTTATCAAACTATTATATCAAATAAGAATATATTATATTTGAAGAATTAAAAATGCGGATATATATAAAAAAAAAAAAAAAAAAAAAAAAAGGAAAAAGTGAGCGTCTAAAGAGCAATTTAAAGAAAATATAAAAGAAATAATCGTAAAATAGCCATAAGTTAAGAAAAATATGTAATTTTTATGAAATTTTTTCAACAAAAGTAGATATTTTAATGCTTGCCATACGTAGTAACATAACGTACTACGTATGACTTAAGGGGGAAGGTGTCACGTGCTGACAAATTTAATATTTTAAATAATAAACTGTGGGAATAAACTTTAGAATGCAACAAAATTTAAAACCAATTCTATTTAAAGAACAATAAGTGACTGACACTGGGTGGGACCGAGCCGGTTACCATCGGGGACCGAGGCGAATAAGCTATATGATTTTATCGATCGAACATCTACGGGTAGAACTGTTACTAATTAGCTATATTTAATTATCAATCTGAAATACCCTTCCTCCTTGATTTTGAAGAAGTGGTGAACCAAGTCTTTAGCGGGGACAAGGGGATCCACATCCTATAAAAGAACGTGCGAAGAAGCGCGAGCAGTTAATCAGTCAGGTAGTCAGTTAATTAATTAACCAATCAGTTGTAAATGAGTACGAAGTTATCATAAAGCATTGTGAACGAAGCGATTGATGGTTAGAAAGAGTTGTTTGATTCCGATCGAGTTTAAAGAGTAATTGAGCGAGAGGACCAAGAAAGTTGAGCTAAGACTTTGAGAGATTGAGAGTTGAGGATCTTTGGAAAGATTGTGAGAGATTTTAAAATTTAATTGGAAATTTAAGGTAAATATTTTATTTGAATAAATTGTTATTTGTTAATTTAATTTCAATATTTTATTTTGATTTAACTTGATTTTGGTGTCGGAATTTTAAATTGAAAGGAGTTGAGTTAAAATACTATTGATTATTATTTATTCCTTGGAGGTGTTTCTGTAGAACCTCGCGGACGAAGAGTGTCGCGTTGGGTTTGGTCGCTTCTTTATGGAGCGCGCGCAGAAAGATTTCCGAAGATTTTCTGCTGCCGCCGCTAAACAAAGAACTTAGATTTTGAAGTTTTTAAATGAAGAAACGCGCCGGTAAACGAGTTCAAATAAAACGACTCCGATACCAGGTCAAAAGAGCCCTTGAAACAAAACAAAATCCTTTCTCCTTAATCCAGAAATTAAATCAAATAACTGAATTAAATAAACCAAAATATAAATTAATTTTGATTGATTTCCAGATCAATTATCCGAATTTTAATATAATTCCTAAAACTGATCCGCGTTTTGTGACTTACAGAAATCTTTATCTTTTCGGCCCAGACGATTAAAAGCAAAGAAATAATTTCGCAATCCTTGTCCGGTCCCGGGTAAAGTTCTTAAATGAATTGACTCAAAAACGGACTAAACAATTACGTTTATCAGGACGTGACAGCATCATTAACACACGGCTATTACCGATTGACAAGATCATAACAGAGCTACTACATGCAACGATTCAATTACCCGAAGGATCACAATTCCCGTTCGATACCAATCCTAAGAACTGGAATCAAATCGAAAAATATATATCGATTACAGCGCATTACCGCGATCACAACGCTCTGATGATAATTATTAAATTTCCAGTCGTCACCGATACGACATACGAATTAAAAGCGGTCATACCGTTTCCCGTTTATGACCACGCTAACATTTTCAAAACAATTAAAACCGCGCACGAATATATCGCGTTAGACAAAGAAAACAACAAATACATAACCTTAACCCGCGATGAAATTAATAATTGTATCCGCGGAAGTAAAAATCTTATATGCGAAAACAATTTCGCGACGTACCACGTATCAGATAACGCACCTTGCGAAGTCTTAGCACTCACCGAGCCGGGACATCAACCCGAGAAATGCAAAACCCGCCATATCATATCTAATGTTAGCATATGGACGGCACTAAACGAGCCCCAAGCGTGGCTATACTCGACCGCGTCACAGACCATTGAACTACGATGTAAACATAAGCCAAGTAAAAAATTAAATATAATCAGATCAGGTAAAATAATACTAAGAGACGCCTGCCAATTAAATACAAACGACCTCACAATACAATCGAAAACTCTTCTAGGAGAAAGCGACATCAATATTTGTATACCAACATATAATATCACTATGATACCAATCAAAGATAGAACCAACATTGCTAAAATTACGTCACAATTAAAAAACATACAAAGAGAACCAATTGTACGAAATAAAAATGAACTACTACAACTAAGCTTAGATTTAAACAAAATGCGTTCCGAACTAGATAATAATAATGTTGCGGCAAGAACAAAAACAATAATAATATATTCCGTAGGATTAAGTACAACATTAACCGTATTTACTGCCATTATTATAATTATTACTATAATAAGAAAAAAATATTGTAATAAAAATAAACTATAATTAACCACAAAAAAAAAAAGACGTATCACAAACTCAACGTCTTTCCTTTTCTCCCCGAGGGAAAGGGAACTTGTAAAAGAAAAAGGCTTGAACAAAAAATGAAACATTCAACCCTTTTTCTTCTCCCTAGGGGGGAGGGATCCCTTAGCAACAGAGGCTCGGGAATAACGCCGAAATGTCGCACGCGCGCGACCATTTAGCTTGATCGGCAGAATACCGCCGATCAAGGTAACCCGGTATTTCCGGCCGGGACGCGAAGTCCGAGGACAGTCGCGGTTGCCACCCGCGATTCCGCTGATTGCTATGATTTTTGGCATAGCAACAGTAAGAGATATATAGGGGCAGCCGCGGCCCAGACAGGCAGTCGCTAACAAGTATCTCGCGTGGAATCTTTAATTAAATAACAAGTGTAAGTGTAACTCTGTAAAAAGGGAAGAAAGAAATAAAGAAGTGAATCAGATTAACGAAAAGGCGACTTTATTCCTAAAATTACAAGTCTCTCCGGAGAACGAATCCCACGGCACCCTCACCGGTGCAACAGGAGTAATTAAATGACCGAGGAAGACAAGTTCAGGTACGCCAAAAACACATTTGTTGGCGTTCACGCGAAGATGAAACTCATCGAGTCGTTGAAAAACAGTACGGAGATGTAATACGTGCTCTGCCTCGGAAGTAGAAGCAATTAGTATATCGTCGAAAAAGGTAAAGACGTACTCGAGATCGCCGAGAGCACGATGAATATACCTCTGGAAGGTTTGCCCGGCGTTACGCAAACCGAACGTCATTGCACAGAATTTGAAGAGTCTAAACGGAGTAATAACGGCGGTTTTGGGGATATTTTCAGGCGCGACAGGTATCTGGTGAAACGCGCGCGAGAGATCTAAAGACGAGAAAACGGACTTGCCATGAAGCGCGGATGAAAAATCATGCAAGTGCGGTACCGGGTAACGATCGGGAACCGTAATGGCATTTAATCGACGGTAATCGCCGCAAACGCGCCAGTCACCGTCCTTCTTTTTAACAAGGTGGATGGGACTTGCCCAAGGGCTACTAGAAGGTCTGCAGAGTCCTTCCTCACAGTCGCGTTGAAATTGAGCTTTAACGGCCTTGAGCTTATCTGGGGGTAATCGGCGAGCACGCTCGGCGACAGGGGGACCGGTAGTAATTATGTGGTGGTGCACACCACGAGACTTAAGCGGAGTCGCTTGCGCCGCACCAAAGACCCTGGAAAAATCAGTAATAATATGCGCGTATTTATGCGTTGATTGAATTAAATGAGCCGAAACTGCGGAGGTGGATTTAAGTATACCCGAAGCAAATAGACCAGTGGTCTCGTCTACAAGACGTCGGCGTTTAAGATCGATAATTAAATTATAACTTGAAATAAGATCTGCTCCAATTATAGCAAAAGGAACAGCGGCAACGCAAAAATTCCAAACCATTGGACGACGGATACCAAGGTCAAGAGTGAGACGCACTGTACCGTAAGTGTTAATGACGGTATTGTTGGCAGCAAACAACTTATTGTCGGAGGGGCATAAATTATTAAAGTTAGAAGACGGAATTAACAATATTTCCGCACCGGAATCCACGAGAAGGATGTTACCGGACTTGCGGTCGCGAACGTGGAGGCGTTGAGAACTATCAGGGGCCTCGACCATTGCCTCACTGGGCGAAGGCCCTGCTAGTTTGACGAGTTATCGGCGATTTGTTTCCACGAGCAAGGTTTAACGCAGTATATTGCTTTAACGCCATTTTTTTTATAAATCCAACAGATTCCGCCCGCGGGACGGCTACGAGAGCGAGAACGAGAGCGCGAAAAGTTATTGGAGCCTTTTCGATAACGGTTGCGAGTGCGATCCTGAGTCGCTAATCTTTGTAATTGTTTAAGTAACAGTTCTAGCGTACTTTTAATGGAGCTAGAGGGTGAAGAAGGTGCAATTTTATTAATATTTGCACATTCTGAAGGACAAACTTTAGTGAGTGACGCAACGGAATGCTGCGGCGTAAGGCCATAAGCATCCATGATCGTATCGGCAAGTTGCGCCAAATCTTGTAAATTATCGGTTTTACTAGTAACTAGTACAGCGCGACATGGTTTCGGAAGGGATTCAAGAAATATCGAACGCAATACAGAATCGCCACAAAACGATCCACACAGATTACGCATTCTCGCAAGGATTTGAGATGGCTTCCCTTCGAGGGTAACTTGCCCTTTTAGTAACTGGCGCAATTTAGCCGCAAAGGATACCGCAAACGTGGAAACAATTCGCTCTTTTATTAATTCGTACTGTTTAACCGGATCGGGGCTTTCAACCAAATCGTTGATTAAAGCAACGGCCTCGATGTCGAGGTGAGCGACTACGGTGTCCGCCATAGTAATTTGGCTTTTAATGCCCGCGTTTCCAAGTGAAGCTTCGACTTGGATAAACCAAAGAGCAGGATCAGTTTTATAAAATGCAGGCATTTTTGGAACTCGGTAGAAAGCCTCAACGTGTTGCGCATGCGCTGGGGAACCGGATGAAGTCGCTTGATTATTGCTACTAGCATTTTGCGCCATCGTAGCGTAACCTGAAGTACGCCGCAATTAAATAATAGAGAACGCAGTCTTAAATATACGCCTGTTATATCCCGAGCCCTTAGCAACAGAGGCTCAGGAATAACGCCGGAATGTCGCACGCGCGCAACCGTTTAGCTTGATCGGCAGAATACCGCCGATCAAGGTAACCCGGCATTTCCGACCGGGACGCGAAGTCCGAGGACAGTCGCGGTTGCCACCCGCGATTCTGCTGATTGCTATGAATTTTGACATAGCAACAGCAGGAGATATATAAGGGCAGCCGCGGCCCGGACGGGCAGTCGCAATTAAGAATTTGTAATAGAGACACGCGCGGCTTCGAAAGCTGTAATTCATCAAAGGGAAAATAAACGACTACAGCAACTTAAACGAGATATATTTATTCAACGACATCCCGTTACACTATCCGGAGAACGGACCCCACAGCACCTTCCCGGTGCAACACGCCGCTGAAAGTAGGAATAAAACGCACGCAATAGAGTTTGTCGCAAATAACTAGAAATATCGCACGGAATCTACATTTAAAAATAAAATATCCAACGAGGACGGTCGCTGAGGGCAAAATTGTTTTGTGGCCCAGAAAAATAAAAAACATACGCGGAAAGTTTCAACGACGGTTGGCACTTGCGCGCGAAATAAAGAAACTTGCGAAACGTCGCGGCAAGAACGAGAGAGATTGAACAAACGAATGTCGCTGTGCGCTAGCGCGACAAAAGAAAAAAATGAACGTTGGTTGCTACGCCACAAGAACGCGTGAAAGAACCAACCGTTTTTTTTATACTGAAAGAACCAACCGTTTTTTATACAGCGAGAATGCAGCGAAAAAATTCACGTTTTGAGAGTGGAAAAATTAACGCTGAAAAACTTATGCTTTTGAACACGACGCGCGCTAAAAATTAACTCGCTAATTATGCTCGTGATCGGCACGAGAAAAAAATTACGCAATTTGGGAACGCACGCACTTGCATTGGCACAGGGAGGGAAGGGCGATGCGATGACGATGATCTCGCAGGGGTGAGATGCGGCTGCAATGGTCTCGATGAGGGCGCCGGTGTCGGTGGCTTCACGCAATATATACCTTCGCGGCATCGATGATTCCAAAAGCAGGAAAAGCAGGTACCAGCGGCACAGCAGGAGAAGCAAGAACAGCAAGAACAGGGCGAGGCTGCGTCCAGGGTGAGGTGCCCATGCAACACTTACGATCCACAATCGGGTGTCGTGTTAGTGTAGCTTGCACGACGGAGGCAGGAAACAAAAATCGTCTCGAAATCCCGTGCAATTTCACGGGCCAGGCGCTGGCTTTCAGAAGTCAGATGCCGAACTTATGCGCCCGTTAGATTTGAATGGCAAGCTCGGCGAGAGTCGTTGCACTCGATTGACGATGGCCAGGAGTCACCAAGATGGAGAGGATTTGTCCGTATGGCGGCAGCGAGAAACGGCTGCAGCAAGAACTGCTTGCCCAGCGGTAAAGAATTGTCTGTCCGCAGAAACTGCATGCTGGACAGCGAAAAAGATTTCCACACCAGGAGTTGATCAATCGGCAGCGTTTTATTAAAAACTTTCTTCGACAACCAAGAAGTATCACGTCGGGGTCACCACTGTGGGGACGATCCTCTGGCCCCGGTGGATCGTCCAACGAGATGCTGGTTGAGTCGTATTTAGCGGGCCAAATAAAAGTCTTAATTATTTTAACTGACACTTTAATTAATCAACTTAATTACTAGTTGGCTTGGCTAGAATCGAAAGCCTTAGAATACTTATACCGCTTGCCGATAAATAATCTTTCTACCACGTGTGAGTTCCTCTCGTGAGACTCGCAAGAGCAAGAATAACTGAATGGAGAACCGCTTGAGAAATATCTCAGGCGTTAGAGGAGAGAGCATATCGTTCGCATGTCTTATGCAATGCGTGTGAGGAAAACCGCGCAGAGACGCTCAAGCGCAGGACCAAGCGCGGGTCCGTACATAGGCGCAGGCCTACAATTAATACCACATAAATTCGCTTTTACGCTTTGCATATCTTTTAACATAACTGGAGGTATGAATTTTACTTTCATTAAACTTATGGCACTTCCTGTATCTAATAAAGAATGTAGATTCAAGCTTACATTATCGGATCGATTACGATAATGTATTACGATAAGATTTTTGCTACGTTATTCTGCCGTACGTGGCATAAATTGCCCTGTTCTTGCCACAATTTTGCTGTATATGCAGTGCACGTCAAAATTTTCTGTCATTTGCGTGAACATATTGAGTCTTGTAATGTTACAGAAAATCTTATTCTGTTCTTTCCATAAATTTGCTATCTTACCGTATATAGTAAAATTTGTCTTATTTCTATTTCAAATTTGTTAATGTACTGTGTATAACAAATTTTCACTGCTATTGACGTAAAGTTTACATTACAACGTTAATAGCATCATTATGTACTTTTCTATGCATAAAATTTACGAATAAGTCTTTTTGTGTCATTTACAGCATCATATAATATAAAAATTTTGTCACAAATTTGCTCGAAATTTTTTTACATGACAAAGTAAGACAAATACTTGACAAACAATTGTTGTGAAAATTGTAACAAACATTGCTGTCAAGCTTCACCTATAAACGTGATATTATTCACTTGGCTATCTGGGTATGTAGAATAACAAATAAATTTAGAAATTTTTGGTTGCGATTCAAAAATGATTCTTGTTGCACCAGGACGGTGCAAGGGGTCCGTCCTCCCGGTTCTTTTGTATATCCGCGAGGACCAAATAAATTGTAAACTCCTTTTTTACGTAGATGTTCTTTATTTCCCTCTGTTTGTTTGCTCAGACTTCGGGCAGCGTTACCCCGGTGTAGTAGTTATTAGTTAGAATGACCCGCGGGCGTTCGGCGGCCGCGGGTTTTATACGCGACTGTTGCTAAAGCGGAAAAGCAACAGTCCGCGGATTTCGGGCGCATAGGACAGTGACCGCGTTCGGTCATTGCCTATGCGAAAAGTGCAAGGCGTCGATCGGTCAGCGAATTCCGCGATCGGAAGATCCGATCGACGCTGGTTGTTAACCCGGCCTGCACCTTCGCGTGCGCGGCCTTGCTGTTGCCAGGGTCGGGTTACAACATCCCTCCCCCCCTGGGGAGAAGAAAAGGGCTAGAGCTTTATTAGGGCCATTTTCTTCTTATCGCTGTTTACAGAAGCCATTACATTAGTCATTTGCTTAATCTAATTTTCTTGTTTCGCTTATCGCTTTAAACTTATTTTTTACACGGACGCGGGCGCGGGCGCCGTGGTTGGTTTCAACATGCGAGGAGACGGAGGGGGCTTTTTATTCTTGTGATATCTTCTTATACCTAATATTACAATTACCGCAATTATAGCTATCACACTTACGATGGTACTGGCGCTCGCAGTGTACACGATTATTTCGTGTGAGGTGATACCTCCGGGCTGACTCACGGTGTTGTCCAGCTCACTGAGCTCGCCGCTTAACTTATCTAACTCTACCGGGTTTCTTATAAATGTCTCGCGTTGTATCTCTTTTAAGTTCGTTCCTTCCGGTAAGGCATTCGCGAGTGTAAGGCTTAGGTTGTATAGAGGTAAGTGGGTAATTATGTCTGTCTCGTTAGAAGCTGTTGTTGTGCGTATCGTCATGTCGGTCGTGGTGATTTTGCATTCTCCGTACACATTCAATTTTCCCGTCCGCTCGATCAGTAGTATTTTGCTCGGGTAGTTTTTGCATTGCATGTGTATCTCCTGTGTGTTTATGGTCGAAAATAACCAAGCCTGCGGCTCGTTTAGTGTCATCCAAAACGTGGCACGCGACGTAGGCTGTCGTATATCACATTGCGTCGGTTGCTGCTCGGGTCTCGTGAGCGCCTGTATCTCACACGGGGCATTCGCCTTAACGCGATAAACCGGGTGATTCTGCGTGCATATGTAGTTTTTGTTCCCACGCCTGCATTTCTTTAGCTCGTCCGCGGTTAGTAGGATATAATTCGCGTTATCTCGGTCAAACGCGATTACCTCGTTGTTTACGTTTACAACCTTAAATCTATTTTCTTTCTCTAGGACGGGTATTGGCGAGACTCTCATTACCTCATATGACTCATATTTGACGATGGGGAATTTGATAATAGTTACTATCGCGTTCTTTTTATAATATGCGCTAATTTCCGCGTATTTTTGTATGTCGTTCCAGCTTTGTTCGTTTACCCTGAATGGGAAGTGATTTCCCCCTTTTAAATGCCCCGAGGCTTCTCTTAATTCTATTATTAGTCTTTCTAAGGGTAGTATGCGTAAGTTTATAATGTCCGCTTTTGCGTGAGTTAGGAAGTCGGTGACATCGTATACGTTGTTTATCATAGTTTTTATTAATGCCTCTAATACTGACAAATAGTCTATCGCATACAATCTTCGCGTCAGCTGGTCCAGCCTCCAGCTGATATTGCTTGTCGCGTTTGCTAAAATCTGTATATGGTGTTCTACTTTATCCTCCATCAATTTTATGTGACCTATGGTTGTGTTTAAAATTTTTATCTGCGTCTTTGCGACATGTTGTAGCGCTTCTTGCCGCGAGTGTATAATTTTAAGTTGTTCTGTTATTTGTTCTTCGTCATCCGCGTCCATCAATCCGAACAACGATTTTCCTACCTTCCCTATAATATCTATTAATCCCTTTTTTTGTACCGGCACCCCGTATATAATTCGTAGCCGGTTCAACGCGACTGTTAGCTTATCGTTTTCCGCTGCTGCTGTATATAGTATCTCCTTACACTTTGCGCCTATCTGATCTTCTTTTGACTTGTAGAAATTTTCGCATAATTCTTCTGCTTTAGTGACATAGCTTTGTAAGTTTTTGTATCGTGCTTCGATGGCTTCTGTGTCGGTGATTATTACGAATTTCCACACGGATTCGGTTACCTGAAGTTGTCCCTGGCCCTCGAAGTATAGCCCGGGTTCGTTCTCGAATTTGGTGATTTTGTACGGCGGTGACTGCTCACCCCCCGTACCACCATTTGAACCGTGTGTTGCAGCGAGAATAATTCTGAAAGGTAAATTATCTTTCAGTTTTATTTCAACGCGATGCCGCGTTGGCTTTTTTTTTTTTTTTTTTGAGTGCGCGAAGTGTCCCCACGTGTCTGAGGTTTCGCTACTGTGTAGGCGAAAAGGACTCTATCGCTGAGGTGAGTGCATATATTCT
Source organism: Cardiocondyla obscurior (assembly GCF_019399895.1). Classification (NCBI taxonomy): domain Eukaryota; kingdom Metazoa; phylum Arthropoda; class Insecta; order Hymenoptera; family Formicidae; genus Cardiocondyla; species Cardiocondyla obscurior. Next base: position 4,566,215 of record NC_091865.1, on the reverse strand, counting down.
ATTTTATTCGTGTAATATTACGGTGTCGCCTTAATCTATCCCATGAATTTTTTATGCTCGTCCCGTCAGTCTGTTCTCTGTCGCCGACGGGTACGAAGCAATTCGCAGAGTGTTTTCTCTTTTTTCCTATATTAGAAAGAAAAGTAAGAATACTGTGATTCCGTTTCCTCTTAAAAAAAAAAAAAAAATTTATATAAAAATTTTTTTTTTTTTTTTTGGTTTTATCGCCTTACATTTACTTTCCCTACGACTACTTAGTGTACTTATAACTACGGGGTGTTTATTTGTGATTTCTTTGTTTCCAGTGGATTTCCCAAGAGAGGCTTCCTTGGCATCGGGGGAACGGTGTTTCCGGTGCCATGCGCCCGGGTATATTGTCCTGTGTCAGGATCATCTCCTGGACCGGGCGCGGTATCATCTTTGTGTGAGGTGCAGCGGCTACTTCGAGCCTCGGATGTGCGAGCCGTGCTGCACCCTTAGGACGCCGTCACCGCCCCCGCCGCCAAGGGATGACTTCCGGCTAATCTCCGTCTGGGAGCGGCGGTACGACGTGGATCTCCGGATCCGGGCGTCGTCGACTGGCCGGGTCGTATGGACTCTCAGCAACCGTGAGTAGTATTCACGTATTTCTTTTCGCTTCTGTCCGTCCTTTGGCTTGAACCCAGCCTCTTTGGTTCCTGAGACTGGTGTCGATTGCCTCTGCCACTGGTCCCCCTGCTGTTTATTCCTTATCCCTATTGCTTATTTTTCCCTGTCCGCCTCGCTGCGCGTGATCTTTCTTCGTGTTATTAATGGTCTATAAAGGCTTTTAGTCGGTTCGCGTGTACTCGCGTTGTTTTTCGGCCCTTTCGTATTGTATAATTAACGTCGCCGTTTCGTTCTATTATTACATATGGTCCTATCCATTTAGCGTCTAATTTTTTCGATCGCCTCCTTCGTACCGTTTCGTCGTGCAGTAACACTGTGTCGCCTACCTTGAATGCGCGCGGATTTATTTTCTGATCGAACGTATTTTTTGTTTTCTCCTTTTTTAATCTTGCATTTTCCCTGGCTATCTGGTTAGCCGCGCGCAATCGTTCGCGTAATTCCTGCGCGTAATTTTCGTAGGAGTATGTTGGTTTGGGCACCGTGGTCAGTGCCGTCGGTAGCATTGCCTGGTGCCCGTACACGAGTTCGAATGGGGTAAATCCCGTGGATGTGTGGGGCGTGGTATTATAAGTGAACATCGCATAGGGTAACCACTCATCCCAGTCGGTTTGTTCTTCATTCAGATAATGTCGCAGGTATTCCGCTAGGGTCCTATGAGATCTCTCTAGTGCGCCGTTCGTTTCAGGGTGGTATGCGGTGGTTTGAATCTTATTTATTTTCAAAAGTTTGCAGGTTTGTTTAAAAATTTCGCTTAGGAAGTTGGTCCCTTGGTCCGTGAGAATATTCTCGGGTATCCCGTGCTCGAGAATTATCTTTGTCGCGAACGCCTTGGCCACGGTAGCCGCTTCTTGGTTCGGTAACGCGATAGCCTTGCTGAACTTAGTTAGGAGATCTTGAAATGTCAGCACGTATTTATTTCCGGCGGTCGTTATCGGTAGCGGTCCCACGATGTCCAGGGCGCATTTCTCGAAGGGTTTCCCTGGCGTGTCCGTTATAATTAGCGGCATTTTCGTTTTTCGGCTTAATTTGTTCCTTTGGCAGTTTTCGCATTTCTGGATGTACTTTTCGATATCCTTATTCATTCCGGGCCAGTTATAATGTAATTTGATCCTATTTATTGTGCGATTTACTCCCTGGTGTCCTCCTAAGGGGGAGTCGTGATATTCTTTGAGTATTTTTATTTTCTCTTCTTCGCTGTATTCCTGTTCTTCGTTGGTCTCGTTTGTGCTGACTCCGATAAACTCCTCTGGCGGGTTTCTGCTGAGCGCGTCTGCGTTTGTATTCTGCTTGCCTGACTTATGCACGATATCATATGTGTACTCTTCTAATTTTAGTCTCCACCTGATTAATCGCGATCCCGGATCGTTAACGTTAAATAGCCACACGAGTGGTTTATGATCCGTGATTATTGTAAAACGCGTGCCATAAATATACGGGCGAAAATGTTTTACCGCCCAGACTATTGCTAGCAGCTCCTTTTCCGTGGTACTGTAGTTTTTCTCCGCTTTATTTAGTATTCTGCTAGCGTATGCGATAGGGCGGTCTTCTCCTATTTCTCCTTGCGATAATATGGCCCCGATCGCGTAGTCCGAGGCGTCGGTGGTTATCAGAAAAATTTTTTCAAAATTCGGATAGCTTAACACAGGGGCGGTGGTCAATTTTTCTTTTAGTATTTCGAAAGCTTGCTGATGCTCCATTTCCCACTTGAAAACGCTGTCTTTTCGCGTGAGTGCGGTTAGAGGTTTTGCAGTTTTTGAAAAATTTTCGATGAATTTGCGATAATATCCCGCTAGCCCTATAAATGACTGTACATCGCGTACTCGTTTTGACGTCGGGAATTGTTGTATTGCAGTTAGTTTAGATGGGTCGGGTCGTATTCCTCCCTCCGTTATTATATGTCCTAAATATAAAACTTCCTTCCTGAGGAACTCGCACTTCTCAGGTTGAAGTTTCAGGTTGTTGACGCAGTCTTTTTAATACTTCCACGAGTCGCTTGTTGTGTTCGTCTAACGAGGCCCCGTAAATTACGATATCATCGAGGTACACAAGACATTTTATTCCCTGGAGACCCGATAGTACCGAGTTCATGAGTCGTTGGAAAGTAGCTGGCGCGTTTTTCAATCCAAACGGCATTCGATTGAATTCGTAATGCCCCAACGCCGTTGAGAACGCGGTTTTCTTTTTGTGCTCCTCGTGCATAGGGATTTGATGGTATCCTGACGCGAGGTCTAAGGTTGTAAAATATTTCGCGTTTCCCAGTTGGTCTAGGATATCCGTGATGTTTGGTATAGGGAACGAATCTCCCACTGTGGCGTCGTTTAGATTCCGGAAATCGACGACTATCCGGAGCTTCGGATTTCCTGACGCGTCGGCTCGCTTCGGTACCACGAGTATGGGCGCATTCCACTGGCTCGTGCTCTCGCGAATAATTCCTTCGTTCATCATTTTATCTATCTGCCGATTTACTTCTATTTTATGGCGCTCCGGCAACCGGTAGGGTCGGCAGTTTATAGGTTTTATTTTCGCGTCGTTATTTATTTCGTGCGCGACCGCGGAAGTGTGAGAAAGAGTATCGCCAGCGAGGTAGAATGTGTCGCAAAAGTTTGCGCAGATTACCCGCAGCTTGTCTTCCTCTTCCTTGTTTAAGTGTGATGTCCGCAACTGCTCGTTTAACGCTTTTATTCGTGTCTGTACCTTGCCGTCGCTTAGCGTATCGCGTAACGCGAGTACCGGTGCCGAGTCAGCAAATTCCGCTCGGTGAACGACCAGTCGTAGTGTAGGAAAAACTATCGGCTTTTCGGTTGTGTTAATCACGCTGATAGGACACGCGTTGCCTATCGGATCGACTAGGCAATTCCCGATCAAGATCCCGGGTGCAGGCTCGTGTGCGTAGATTATGCCCACCCGATTTTCGTCTGTAATCGCGCGTACGATGGTCTCGCTTCGCGGCGGTAACATGATGCGAGCATACGGATGGAGCGGGAACGTCACACGGTTTATACTTAGGCGGCCGTTCTCTACGTCATATACGGTCCGCTGTGTCTTTAAAAAGTCCATCCCGAGAATTCCCTCGTAATCGATGGGGAAATCGTCCGGCATGACGTGCATATCGTGGTGCACGAAGTTAGCCCTGAGGCGGATTGTGGCGTTGCACTTACCGAGTGTTTTCGCCTTATGCCCCGTTACTCCCGTTAGTGCGGTTGAACCGGAGAAAATGGGGGTGGTGCCTTTTAGTTTTCCCACCTTAATAAGCGTAACCGCGGCACCCGAGTCGACGAGGAAAGTAGCCTTTCCGTTTTTCGCTTGGAAGATTGGTAGAGTGACGAGATCGAGCTGTCGATTCTTCGTGTCTTCTGCCAGGTGCGCTATCTGATAATCTCTTGCGAGTCGGGTTTCCTGATGGCGCGGCGGAACAGTGTTTCCCGGGCCGCTTCCTACCGTCTCTGTATTCAGTTCTCTCTCTCGACAATGCGCGGTGTTTACTACGGGGGCCCTCCTCGGCGGAGGGTTCGGTCGGGAGTCGCGTCTAGTGTTTTCACGAGGTCCCGTCTCGCGTTTCAGGCGTCGGCATTCCTCGCGCGTGTGCCCCGGTATGTTGCAATATGAGCAGTGTTTCGTCGTGGTGTGCACGCGTGGCGGATGATCGACTCGCGATAACGCGAAGCGTTGCGCGTATCGGCTCGTGCGACACTCGAATCCCGCGTGTCCTTGCTTCCCGCATTTTTGACAGGCTGGCGGGGGGCGTCGCGGCGGCGGGTCGCGATCCAGGAAAGATCACGTCGGGATACCGCGTTGTCTTTCCTCCATAGCCGCCCCTGCGATGGCCTGTTGTAACGTAGTATAGTTCCGCGACCGTACGATCATTTGAGTATATGGGAGGAGTCCGGCCTGATAATTTTGTAGTACTTGTTTCTGTATAGAATTCCATATCCCGCGTTTCTCGTCATCTGAGTATTTCGGGTTTTCGCTTAAGGCGTCGTATAGCTCAGTCGCGAGGGAGTCTGCTCGGAATCCAAAAGTTTGCGCGCTTTCACCATGTCGTTGCCGCAAGTTATTAAAGTCGATTTGTAGATATGAGGTGCCCCGTCGTTGCACGTAAGCTTCCTCTATTTCGCTTAAGAATTGTGAAAATCCGACGACTTTCCTAGTTTCGAAACGCGACAGCGCGCGTCCCGTCAGTTTTGTGTACAAGATTGCGGCTAATAGTTCATTTTCGTCCGCTGGGTCTATTTTTCGCGCGACGTATTCACAGGCTTTAATGAATTTTTTGGCGTGCGTCTCGTTCCCGTCGAAGGAAGGGATCGTTTCGAGGGCATGCTTTATCGACAGGTATTGCCGGGGGTTGTCCAACGAGAATCGTACGTCATCGCGGTCGTGTGTTAGTGGTTCTCTCCGTAAGGCTACCGGTTCCGACGTTCGTGTGGAGTGGAGCGGTTCTCGCGACGTGTTCAGCTCGCTTTCTACCCGATCTAAGCGCCTATTTATTTCTTGTATGGCGTCTAAGATCGTGCTTAGAGTATCACTATGGGGTGCTGGCGAGCGCCTCCGTGTGATCGGAGAAGGGGGTTCGGATCTGGGCCGCTTTATCACGGTGTCGGCAGTTGTCACAGGGGTGCCGCCGGCGGCCTCCTCCCTCGATTCGCTCGTTCCGTCGCGTTCGCCATTGTCTGATACCATAAAAATTCGCTCGCCGGAGTCTGTTTCAGCTAGTTGATTTTCGTAGAGCCTTGAGGAGGTCCCTTGATTATCGCGGGTAGAGTTTCGGCCGCGTCGTCGCATTTCTAACTCGTCTGCTATTTCCGCGGGATCAAATATACTACTGTCGTATGAGGTAAGAGAGAATTCCCCGCGTTGCGATACGTTGCTTATATCGCTACCTGCTTCTTCTAATAGCCTCTTCCGGTCGCTTTTTCGCGTTTCGTCGGTAGGTCGTGCTAAATTTAAGTCGGTTTCGTCGCACGGTTCGGTTTCTTCGCGCGGATCAAGTTCCGCTGAGCTTTCGCTATCGCTCTCTGTATTTAATGCCCGACGCACGTTATCGCGGATTTCGCGTAGGGCGGCGGCTGCAATGCCTAGGGGGTTTGCAGGGGGTGGTCGCCGTGCCCTGTGGCCTGATACGCTATGTAGCCAAGATTCGTTGGCTATTTGAGCTCGCAAATCGAATTCTTCGTGCGAAATCGACTAGTCGGGTTAAGATTGACAATAAAGTTTTATTTCGGACTTACACTAACGCAAGGTGCTGCATGGCGCTGTCTCTGCTTCCGGGTTTTCTCGTCCCCTTTTCCTTCCGGTCCTTGTCCACGGCTGTCCGTTCCTTCGAGTGGCTGCGGCCGGGCTGCTGCTACCTTGGCTTGTCTCTCAGCTGGTCGCTTCTCTGGTGTCGAGCGCGTGCGATATCGGCAGAAACGCTGCTTGTGCTGTCCTAGTCTTCTTTTTATGTATAGGGTGAGTCCGATTTCTCACTTTTTGTTCTTTTGTTTCAGAAATCTTCTATATGGCCCGTCGCGAATAGGAGGACGTCGCCGGAGCGGTGCCTCGCCGGGGGGCGGATCCCACCGTTGCCACCAAAATGTTGCACCAGGACGGTGCAAGGGGTCCGTCCTCCCGGTTCTTTTGTATATCCGCGAGGACCAAATAAATTGTAAACTCCTTTTTTTACGTAGATGTTCTTTATTTCCCTCTGTTTGTTTGCTCAGACTTCGGGCAGCGTTACCCCGGTGTAGTAGTTATTAGTTAGAATGACCCGCGGGCGTTCGGTGGCCGCGGGTTTTATACGCGACTGTTGCTAAGGCGGAAAAGCAACAGTCCGCGGATTTCGGGCGCATAGGACAGTGACCGCGTTCGGTCATTGCCTATGCGAAAAGTGCAAGGCGTCGATCGGTCAGCGGATTCCGCGATCGGAAGATCCGATCGACGCTGGTTGTTAACCCGGCCTGCGCCTTCGCGTGCGCGGCCTTGCTGTTGCCAGGGTCGGGTTACAACATTCTTATGAAGATAAACTATTTTGATATGTAAAGACTTTCGTTTTTCCCCTTATATCTTAAAAACTATTCAAAATATCAGAAAATGTTTTATATGAAAGTTTTATGATAAAAACACCTCTATTTAACTGCATTAACATAATTAAAAAAAATGTTTTTTATTTTATAAACAATTTTGTTAAAAAAAATTATTTTTTTTAGTTCTGTTACTGCAGCTAAATAGAAGTATTATTACCATAAAACTTTTGTATAAAATATTTTTTTATATCTTGAATAGTTTTTGAGTTATATCGAAAAAAGCGAAAAGCCCTTCTATTTGTAAAGGGTGGTTTCACCCCCTTAAAGTAAAATTTAGCTCAAACAAAAAATAGTTTTGTGTTACAGATAAACGACTCTACATGCATTGTTGACTATCAATTTTTAAATAATTAACTTTTTTTATTTGTATTTATTATTAACAAATATTGCAATACTAATTTTTGTTAATAACTTTTAAATCATTCAATTACAAACGAAAGCAAAAGTACTGTAAATAACTACAGACAATTCTTAAGAGAATTGCGTAAGTGGATTTGAGATATTTCAATGTCGGATGCAATTCATTTTTTAACCTTTTTATTTTTAATTAGTCAACCTGTAAGCAAAATTATTTTTACTGCAAACTACAAATAAAATACTGTCTATTTCTGTAGAAAAAAATTATTTAAAAATTGAGTGCTAAGTTTATACAGGTTTGCTGCAGCAGCGAAAAAGATGGTAGTTGTAGTCAAGTAAGGTGAATGCATATGTTAAATAAGGCACATAAAATGAGTTAAATTTAAATTGATCGCTATATTTCTTTTTATAGATAACGCATATGAAAAATACTAACATTATTCACTTATATCAAATCAAACTTATTGAATTTATTTGTAACTTGATTTATCGTCTTAGAGATCCTGTAATTTAAGTATCTTTCAATTCGTGTAAAAATAAAATGGTTTCGGTACATGAGCACTACTATGTTTCATAAAAAGAAATAGTATCGCTACAAAATTACCTTATCCGAATTGCATTAAAACACAATGCAACGTAATACGCCAAGTTTTTGTATGTCAACTTGGTTCTTATTAATTTTATTATTTTACTGATAATTATGAACTGGCATTACTTTTTATATAAAATTTTTATATAAGAGGAGTGCATATACTTAGCGTTTTCTTTATTTTCTTGAAAAATTAATTTTGTACTATAATGTTAATCCAAAAACTATTAAATTTCACAAAGCATATATCTTCGATACCGATTAACATTGACGGTTTATATAAAATAAGACGGTTTTATATTCTTGTTGCATTTTTAAATATAATCTATCTTACAGTTTCAGAAATATTCTTTTACGTATAAAGCAACGTATAAACCGATGAATAAACAATTGTAGTTATAGACGTTTTCAATCACAAAGAGTATCCAGAGAAACACAACTGAATATGTTATATCACAACTGCTATAGAATATATACTTTATTCTCTTTCATCGTGTTACTTTTCTTTCGGAAAAAATTTTCAAAGGAATACGGAAATATTACTTTAAAGAAATAAATTTTGCCATTAGAAAATTCAACGAAATATCTAATCGTTTCAAACTTCTTTAGCTTTTCGAGACATTATGTCTTTCTTTGACAACCGCTACTATTATTTTAACAAAAGATTGCTGTGTATTCTCGGTCAATGGCCATTTCAGTCACGACTAAAGAGTTATATACTGTTCGGTGTCGCGTCAATATTCATTTTAAGTTTGACAGCGTTCGAGGTGTTTAAAATACAACAGAAATTGGTCACAACATAAATTAATTGTTTTTAATTTTTAGCAGATGTGGGGTTTAGTAGCTGGGATTACAAATATGAACATCATCATGATAAATCTGTCACCATTATTGATAAATAGCTTCGTCATTGTAAAGTTTTTTAACTGCGCGCTTACTAAGCACTACGTTCGTATATTAGTTTCCCCACATGCAAAGCTAATTAGATTATTTCATAATGTCCTATCGCACTATTTCTTTGAGTTACAGATGAAAGAGTTTTTGGAGGACATCGAAGAAACATGGAAAGTAAAACATATAGGACCAGAGAAAGAAATATTGGAAAATTTCGCGGAAGAATATATGTCAATAACAAAACCATACATGAGTAAGTCGTGTTTGAATTCATTAATAAAAAACAATAAATTTGTTTTTAAATATGAATTATACAAATATAATAATGTGACAAATCACGGTATTGTTTTTATTAACATTACACCGTGTCCCGAGCTACATTTCATGTTGTTTATCGTTGTTATCCAAAATGTAAAAATGTTTTTATCTTTTTTATTAAAAAAAAAATTCTCAAGAAAGTATAGTTAAACAGTGTTTACAAAATATATATTTTTAGTTGCGCTTAACTTTTTATTTTAATTTTTTAATTTGAGTTTTAAATCAGTTGGTTTATGCTGCATTAAAATAATGTGACTTTTAAAATAACGAAAAAATGAATGAATTAATTAATTTCAGTTGTTATTTATACACTTTGGTTTCTTTACTGTGGACCACCAGTTGTCATTAATAAAATCCATCAACTTCTACCGACAAATGAAACATATACGCCCGAGTTTTTATATCGCATAGAACATGTTCTCAATTTGGATAAATATTTCAATTTATTGATGCTTCATGCATTTATTGCCGTATTTTACATAATCACCACTGTTATAGCTGTCGATATCACATTCACAATGTGTATTCTACATATCTGCGCGTTGTTCGAATGTTTACGGTAAGTCGTTTTTGCATTTTTTTAAATACGGCGATTTAAGGATTATATTTAATAGGTACAATATAGAACGCATACGCGGTTCAGATTTCGTACATCTTGAGCCAAAAATTGAAGATGACAAAGCATATCACGATATAATTAATTGTATTGAATCCTATAAACATGCGTTAAAGTTAGTATCAATCTTTATTTTTAATAGAAACTAAAATATTATTTTTAAATTATATAGTAAATAAAATACTTGTATTTATTTTAATAATATTTTATATTAAGTTTCAATTAAACTATAATTATATTAGATTTATTTCAACAAACTAAAAACATATTTGTGTGTATAGACTTTCCGATATACTTTCGGCTAACTATTCAACAGCATTTTTATTTATACTGGGAAATATAGTTATAAGTTTGAGTTTCGGCGCGGCAGAGGTAAACATTAGGAATTAAACGTAGAAGTTGTAAATTATAATAATATCTTCAAATAATATCTTATAAAATTATATATTTAAGTTAGTAATGCTAGATACTCAGTTAGAGGAATTAATCAGAATTTTTTCTGCTACTATGGGACAAGTGTTAGTTATATTTTATTTGAGTTGGATTTCTCAGAAATTGATCGACTACAGCAGCAGTTTTCAAAACGTAATGTACGCATTTATTAAGTTAATAATTATTTAAAAGATCTATATGCTAAAATAAAATGTATGCGCTAACGCTGAAGCGGTTCTTAAATTAATGCGAATATATACATATCTGTAATCTAAGCGTATTAAATTTTTGTACGTGTTAATTGATCATTATTTTGCTGACCATTACAAATTGATGCTAGTTTTTTATATTAAATCTCTTTTTTTTAGTAATAAAACGTCTCTTGAAACTTTTTACTTTTTTTGTAATAATAATTTAGATAATGATGCACTGTGGTGGCAAGAAAATAGTTAAACGGGGACGCAATTGAGCGGAATCTATTACAATTTCATGATTAAATTTGTTAACACATTGTTAACATGTTGATGAGTTTGTTGAGAAAGAAATAATTCATTAAATCAAAACACGGAAAGAATTAAAGCAGAAGGCAGGAACGTTGAATAATTTATGATTTAACTTAAAATCTTTATTTTGCTGTTTAATGAATAATATACATATGTATAAAACAGCTTATTGGCAAAGAAAGTTAACGTAGCAAATTTTAAGATTGTTTCAGTTTGAGCATAATACATTAAATTAAAAAAAAGTGCAGTATCAGAAATAATATACTATATTTTGTATAATTCAGTTTTTTTTTACGTTTCTTAAACAATTTAAGAGTCATTGCTAGTTTGTAAAAAAATAAAACTGATAGAGAAAATTAATTTTAGTATTATTAGTTACAGCTGCGACTGGTATAATATTTCATTGAGATCAAAACACCTTCTGAAATTAACATTACTACGTGCAGCTCATCCGTGCCAAGTAAAAGGTGGCAAGATATACGTTATGTCACTGATGACTTTTAGCTGGGTATACACAAAACGTAATAACATTTTATTATTAATTATTTAAAATTTAAAACAATGTTTTCATATTATTTGCAGATCTTAAAAGGATCTTTATCGTATTTCACAGTTCTGACATCACTACAACAAGAATAAAATGTATAATAAAATTTTAACAGCTAAGAATTCATTTACAACATCGCTGTTCTATAAACGTGATATCAAATTTCAATAATTTTTTTTAATATTATACAATACATTTTGTATATAAATTTATATATTTTTTTAATGCACTAATTAGGACGTATTTATCAATAAATTATCAGTTTTGCATTTATATTGATTATTTCTTTTACAAACGACATAGTTATAATTTAATAACTTGTATATTTAAATGTATATCATTACCTTATTATAGTTAATTAAACAAAAGTTATTAATTATTAAATAAATAACCTAATAATGTTTGTTATTTTTTCTAATTTATACAGTAATATATACAGTGGCTCATGAAAATCTACATACATATTAAAAACCAGTAGTTTACCATTAAAACAATTATTTTTGAAAACATTAACAAAAGTAAGGTATTCCTTATAATGACAAACTAATACTGTTGTTAAGTCCTTGGACTCCACATCTCCTTTTTTCCGACACGCGACTAATAAATTAGATAAACGGAGTAAACCGAGACTATTTATTGACGAGAGAAAACTTCCAAGCTTCCAGAAGAAATAATTTTATACTCTGATGCCCTTATCGCCGGATGCTTAAATTAAACTTAAAACAATCACGCTATAGATGCCGACGGAAATCTAAACAGAAAACTCTTCAAAAGACATTAAACTAATAGGGTCCCAAAATGATTTAGAATCAATATCGAATATCTGGCGATAAGTGAAGCACTTGAGATCGCAGTTATACCATGGCCCCGAGATATAGCAGAACAAAGGCGCGAAAGTCCTGCGATCGTAAGAACATGACACGCGGTCGGATTCCATAAAGTTTGTTTATAGTATAAACAAACGCGACCCGGCAATAACGAAAAGAGGCCTTTAAGAATTTTCTCCCAACTGTCAATGACAATATTCTGGAAGGTTGGAAGGGGAAGCCATGCGGGCGGAGATTAGTACGAACAAATCTTTTCTCTCGGGCCAATAGATATCGGGAACTCCTCACCACAAATTAAAAACCTAAGGGCGAAAACTAGAGCTTAAGAAAATCAAAGAAGGGATGAGAACTGAGTGACCAATAATTAAGAAAAAGGAAAAGTGGAGAGACACGGCTGGCAAATAAGAACACTGGCTTTTTCAAAAATGAAAACCTGGCGCTAGTCCTCCCCTTTTCCGAAGTTATAAAGCCGCGTGTTTCGGCGGGACTCGCTCTCATTCAGTCTCTGAACCATCTCCGTATGAAAATTCGCTCTTTGTGTTAAAAGTGACTTGTGACACCTTTGTGTACCCTTTGAAAATAAAGAAACTCGTCTAAGGATCAAGGACTCCTCCGAGATAATCGAAGTCAACAAAAAGTAAGTCTTAACATTTATTTAACCCTTATTTTCTCCTTCCGTTCAAAACGGTTCCACTAAAATTTTAAAAATTATATATATGTGGGTGCAGATTTGGCTGCACCCCGGCAGATGACGGGACCGGTATTACCTGCGACCGGCCGTCGTCGCAAGCAATTGTTAGTGCCGCGCACTATCTTCCCCATTGTCTTCCTTGCCTAGCAACAGTCCGGCTTGGCAACGGAAGCTCTTTCGTCAGCTTCCGCTGACGCAGCGTTGCATCATCTCCTGGATGATGCACCGGGAAGTCCCGTCTTAAAGATAAAGGGCTGATAAGCCACAAAGAACTTCCTTTGTACTTCTATGCTGGCGACGTGTCGGAGCGTCAGTCCAGCACCAGAAGTCGTACCTCGCGCATGCGACTAGTTTATATCAAATCTTTCGTTCTTTATTACTTTGTACTTTATTACTTTATTATTTTGTAATTTTCTTTATTAAGTTTGGAATTACATTTCATTAATTTTTATTTCTTGGGTATTTTACTGTGTTCCCTGCGCGCTTCCTAACCCGCGAACCTGTGAGATCCCAAATTGGTGACCCCGACGTGATCTAAGTGATTCGTCGCCAAGTGACAACTTGTCTTGTCTCTGAACGTCTGGTGCGCGAGTGTGATTATGGCTATCATGCTCACCCCGTCGAAGGAGATGTTCTCCGCCGAGTCTGATCAGCCCGCGACAGGCGAGGCTGCCTCGGCCGATTATGTCGACCTGACTCGCAACGACGGGCCAACGGCTTCCCCTCGTGCGGCTCAATCAACGCCGCATGCGGCGCCTCAGCCGCCGCGATTGCCTGGTGCTCAATTCGGAGGAGACTTCGGAGCTAGCTGCCAGCTGCCGACTGCCGGCCTTCTGGAAGGACAATCCTGAGCTGTGGTTCTTCCAGGTGGAAGCCATCTTTCAAATCCACCGTATCGTCTCTGACAGCAGCAAATTCAACATGGTGGTGGCCAAGCTCGACGTTGACAGCCTGCAGGAAGTGGCGGACATCATCAAAAAGCCTCCTGCCTCCGGCAAGTACAATCGCCTTAAGGCTTCTATATTAGAGCGGCTGAGCGATTCCGCGGATCGCCAGCTGCGAAAGCTTCTCACTCAGCTAGAGCTGGGTGACAGGAAACCGTCCCAGCTACTTCGCCACATGCGAACTCTGGCTGGTGACAGGGCTACCGAGGCTGTTCTGCGCGTCAAGTGGCTTGACTTGCTTCCGGCCAGCTCGCAAAGACTTTTACGCATATTTCATGCTTCAATGCTTGACAAACTCGCGACAGCGGCTGACGAAATGATGGATAGTGGCTCTCAAGTTATGGTCATCTCTCAGCCACCTAAAAAGATTGTCAAGACCGAGACAACCGCGACACCCGCGCCTGCGACTTTCGAAGCTGTTCCGTCGCCTTCTTCCGCCGCCGATTTAGCTGATGCAATTTCCGCCTGTCGCGTCTCGCTTTCTAAGCTAATCTCGCTGAATCGGAACATTTTTGATTTACTGAAGGCCAACCCTTCTTCCGAACGTCGCTCTCGCTCGCGTAAACGCCCGCGATCGCGATCTGTATCGACGCCTCCCAGCACGCGCTCGGATAAAGTGTGCTACTATCATCGGCGCTGGAGAAAGGCTGCGAAAAACTGTCAGCAGCCCTGCGATTTCCAGGCTGCCTCGTCTCCGGTACCCTCGGGAAACTAAGTATTCCAACGTCGCAGGCGGTCCACGTTGGCAAACCAAATTCTGAAAACCGCCTTCATGTGTTTGATCGTCGCTCGCGTTTATACTTTCTGGTGGATTCCGGTTCCGCCATCTCTCTTTTGCCGCGCTCATCTTGTGAAGATTCGCGCCCGTGCGGACTGAAACTTTTTGCGGCAAACGCGTCACGAATTGATACCTTCGGTCAAAGACAATTAAACCTTAACCTCGGGCTTCGCCGCGATTTTGCGTGGGACTTCACGATAGCCGACATCTCGACGGCTATCCTGGGGGCAGATTTTCTCTCCCATTACGGTCTCATTGTGGATCTCAAGAAGGAACGTCTGCAGGATCCGCTGACTTCACTGTCAGTCGGAGGATCTCAACATCCGATCTCCTTCTTTAATATTTCACCGATCTCTCGGAAACAGCTGCCGACCGGCTCCATCGCGCGTGATTATAAAAACTCATTTCCGGCTTCGCTGACCTCACGGCGCCTTCCTCCGTCGTCTTCATGAACAACAAAGAAGCGGTGCAGCATCACATCTGCACTCAGGGACCCCCGATTTCTGAACGACCTCGCCGTCTGATCGGCAAGAAATTGGCTGCAGCTCGCAAGGAATTTAACACTCTCCTTGCCAGGGGCATTATCCGTCCCTCGGCTAGCCCTCTGCACCTCGTGCCGAAAAAGTTAGGAGACTGGCGAGCAACGGGGGATTACCGGAAAATCAACTCCGTCACCATACCGAACAGTTACCCGCTGCCTATTATAGAAGACCTGTTGCAGGAGTGTCACAACAGCACTGTCTTCTCCAAGGTGGATCTGCAGCGGGCTTATTATCATGTGCCTGTGGCTCCGGAGGATATCTAGAAGACTGCGGTGACAACGCCGTTCGGATTATTCGAATTCTTGGGTATGCCGCTCGGCCTGCGGAATTCATCGCAAACCTTCCAACGTTTGATGAACCGGCTGTTGGATCACCTGCTTTTCGTCAAGTGCTACTTGGACGACGTTTTGGTTTTCTCCAAAACACACGAACAACATCTTTCCCACTTGAAAGATTTGTTCACGGTTCTCCGCTCTGCCAAACTCTCAATCAATTTTGAGAAATGTCTCTTTGGAAAAGAGAAAATAGATTTTCTTGGTTTCGCCATCTCCAACAACGGATACGAGCCTCCGGAAGCTAAAATTCAGGCGATCAAAGATTTTCCGCGACCAGAATCGCTGGAGCAACTGCGGAGATTCCTGGGAATTCTGAACTTCTACAGGAAATGCATTCCGCATGCCGCAGATCAACAAGCGCCTCTCACTGAGCTTCTTAAAAAAGCTCCCAAGAAATGTAAGAAGCCTATCAGCTGGACTTTGGAGTTGGACAAGGCTTTTTAGAAATGCAAGGAGAGCATTTCTCGTGCGTGCAAGCCTTCATTTCTCAACCCGGATGCACCTCTTTGTCTCACAACGGATACTTCAACAACCGCGATCGGATCTTCTCTGGAGCAATTTTCCAGCGGCGCCTGAACACCGCTGGAATTCTTCTCCAGAAAACTCAGCTCAACGAAACGCAACTACAGCACTTACGATCGTGAGCTCCTCTCGATCTTCGCTTCGATCAAATTTTTCCAACGCTTCCTAAAAGGACGGAAATTCTCGATCAGAACTGATCACAAGCCTCTGGTGTACGCAGCAGCGCAACGTTCTGACAAGGCTTCGCCTTGGCAAATCAGACAGCTGGACTTCATACTTCAATTCAACGCGGAAATTTCGCATATCAAGGGAGAACTCAATCCTGTTGCTGACGCCCTGTCACGGACTTGTACCATCTCCATGCCTACTCAACTCGATGCTGGTACCATTCAACGAGCTCAGTTCTGCAACGACGAGCTGCCCACCATTGAAGAAACTACTTCGCTGAAGCTTCAAGATCTCACCATCGACGGTCACAAGATAGCTTGTGACGTGTACAACGGCATCGTTCGTCCATACTTACCTGAGCCTCTACGAAGAACGGCATTTGATGTGCTGCACAACCCGGCACATCCGAGCATACGAGCTACTACAAGATTGCTCGTCTCAAAGTTTTGCTGGCCTAACATCAAAAGAGACGCCTCTCTCTGGGCGCGTTTCTGCGAAGCTTGTCAGCGTTCAAAGATCGGAAAACACAACCGTGCTGCTCTTGAAAAGTTCGATTGCCCGGATAATCGATTCGAGCATGTGCATGTCGATCTCATCAAGCTTCCTCTGTGCCAAAATTTTCAATATTGTCTTACCATTATAGATCGTTTTACCAGATGGCCCATGGCCATTCCACTCAGGAATATGACGGCTGATACTGTCGCGAATGCCTTCTTCAATCATTGGATCTGCCAATTCGGAACTCCGCTGAATATTACTTCGGATCAAGGGACGCAGTTCGAGTCATCCCTTTTCAGCTCTCTCGCTCGGATCACTGGCTCCAAACGGATCAGGACAACGCCCTATCATCCGCAATCCAACAGGATGATTGAACGTTTTCATTGGACCTTGAAGGCGGCCCTGATGTGCAACAATCAGCGGCTTTGGCCAAAAGTCCTCCCGACCGTACTTCTTGGCTTGCGGACTGCTATCAAGAAGGACTTACAAGCTTCTCCATCGGAGATGCTCTTTGGAACAACCTTACGCTTGCCAGAAGAATTTTTCACTTCTCGTTCTCTTACTGCTAATCTCCGTGTCTTTCTTAATAGATTTCAGAATCTCATGCAAAACATCTACCCGGTTCCAGCCTCGGACCATTCATCAAGACACCCGTTTCAATTCAGAGATTTGGAGACCTGCTCTCATGTTTTCAAGAGAGTGGACACCATCCGGCGACCTCTCGAGCCTCCTTACACCGGACCTCATCCAATCGTCACTCGCCTCAACCCCAAGGTCTTTGTCATCCTTGTGGACGGCGTAGAAAAGACGGTTTTAACGGATTGTCTGAAGCCCGCCTTCTCTGATGTCGGCGACGCTGAAAACGAGTCATCCTTCTCGGCTCCGGATTCTGCTGGCTCTGGACCATCTCAGCCCTCTGAAAGTGCATTATCGGCCCCTTCACCACCTTCAAGAACTATTACTTTCGCTTCTCCCTCGGAGCAGCTCTCTAGGGGCGGAGTGGATGTGGGTGTAGATTTGCCTGCACCCCGGCAGATGACGGGACCGGTATTACCTGCGACCGGCCGTCGTCGCAAGCAATTGTTAGTGCCGCGCACTATCTTCCCCATTGTCTTCCTTGCCTAGCAACAGCCCGGCTTGGCAACGGGAGCTCTTTCGTCAGCTTCTGCTGACGCAGCGTTGCATCATCTCCTGGATGATGCACCGGGAAGTCCCGTCTTAAAGACAAAGAGCTGATAAGCCACAAAGAACTTCCTTCGTACTTCTATGCTAGCGACGCGTCGGAGCGTCAGTCCAGCACCAGAAGTCGTACCTCGCGCATGCGACTAGTTTATATCAAATCTTTCGTTCTTTATTACTTTGTACTTTATTACTTTATTATTTTGTAATTTTCTTTATTAGTTTGGAATTACATTTCATTAATTTTTATTTCTTGGGTATTTTACTGTGTTTCCTGCGCGCTTCCTAACCCGCGAACCTGTGAGATCCCAAATATATATATATATATATATATATATATATATATATATATATATATATATATATTCGAAATGAATAACGAGGGTATTGTCAGGGTGCCGTTCGCATTCCACAAATTCGCTATCTTTTTAAAGTCCTTCGAATTCTCTGATAACTCGACTTGGTTAACGGGCTTCCTTTTGTCAGAGGTTGTGATATGCCGCCAGTAAATGGTGGCTATCAAAACCTTGACTTGAGTGAGGTTCCATCCGATTAGAGAAACTGGAAGAATCTTTAAAGTGATGTATGGAGAGATCCGGAAGAAGGAATGCGACGTGATGCTCTAGCATTTTCCTTCTATAATTTTTTCGTTAACTCAATCTTAAATTGATACCTTTTAGTGGAATCGAGCAACCTACGTTCCATTAAGAAAAGTCGAGCGCGGAGGAACCGGAAGATTAGGGAGTTACGGGAACTAGTACGGAGTTTCTTCATACAATTCCTGTTCGCAACGGCGCCAAAGGAAGTCATACCCGAACCTTCGAAACGAAGATCAGAGCGTCCATGGTCGCTACTTCCTTTCGCTCCTCCCAACTCGCCGTTTAACGGCGAGCACTCGGAAGTCGAAGAAAGCTGACCGTCTCGAACACCTTCACCACCGCGATCGAGAACTCCGACGTCATCCGAGCCTGAGTCGGAGCAGTTCCGCCCTATTTCTCCTTTCTACACTCTCGATATATCTCTAAATTCCACCGAATCTTCTCCTGGAGCTGTTCTTAGAGCATGCTCCTCTCCTATCCCGTCACCAATTCTTTATCTTGGGGAACCCGAGGAAGTCGGCTCCTTTGCTGAGGACGAAACCGTCTTTTGGCAAGAGCCTGACAGCCCGGATCATTCCCCTTCCCCCGCCCCAAGTGTAGAGTTCTTCGAGGAGCAAGAGGAACCGAGAGCGGTCGTAGACCCTCTCCTCGAGCTCCTCCGGAGGAGAATCCTGTCCCGGAAAGGGATCCGTGGACGGATCCTGTCCCGGAAAGGGCCTATACCATAGGCCCTGACTACTTCGATCTCGAAGAGATCAGGAGAGAGGCCAAGAGAGCGACTCCTGATCAAAATATCCTCATTTATTATCCCGGGGTGGAACACCCCTTTTTAGCTCCGATCAGGCTCATCGACCGAGTATTTCCGAGGTCGACAGTCCTCGGAAATAATAGAGATTGACCTAGAGTAACTCTATGAAGTTCATACACAACCTACCACGATGTACATACGCATATACTCATGTTTGTTAACATTTAATTTCTCTACTTTACGCTTAGAATAATTATCACGTTTTCTTTTCTTTTTCTTAAAATATGTTTAGAATGTATCTTTTGTTAAGCCCTATTCCTTTTTCCTTTTATATTATTATTTCTTTAAATTTATTTAACTTGTTTTTATATTCTAAAATTGTACTTAATTAATATTAAATTTATCGACTTGCATTATTAAGAATCCAGAATTAGTTATTTTAATTTAACCTACATATCCTTTGTTGCGAAAAATCACATCCGGTTTTGTCCCAAGGAAAAAGAATTAAATTTCTTTCCCTTAAAAGAACCAGGATAACGCGCTAGTTCCACCTCGTAACCGATTCGAACCCATTCCTAGCGCGCTTACGCGTGGAACCACTAAACACGTGCCACGCAAGGATCGGTTGTTATGTCACTCTCCAAATCTTTTCCTCCCCCCTATTTGCTCTCGAGCCTTTTCCTAAGCATTCGAGAAGCGGTTAACAAACTCTTAAAATACTCCTACCCCTGACGTAACACTGTAAACATATTAAACATTTTAATAAAAAAAAATATGTTTGAACAAAAGATTTAAATAACGTTTATCGAAAATCTCACAAAAGTTCACATATACTAATAAATAATGCTGTTTTAAGTTAAAAACAATAAATTAATATTTGGTAACTCCTCCTTTGATTTTTGAAACGGCTTCAAATCTCCGAGGCATCGACTTTAAGTATGAATTATATGGATTTCTAATGGTGTGTGTTTAGACTTTCGTGAACTACTGTAAATATTAGTAATTAAGTCCGTTCTGTTGCGTTTTAAAGTTTGTAATATCCTGTTATATCCCGAGCCCTTAGCAACAGAGGCTCGGGAATAACGCCGGAATGTCGCACGCGCGCGACCGTTTAGCTTGATCGGCAGAATACCGCCGATCAAGGTAACCCGGCATTTCCGGCCGGGACGCGAAGTCCAAGGACAGTCGCGGTTGCCACCCGCGATTCCGCTGATTGCTATGAATTTTGGCATAGCAACAGTAGGAGATATATAGAGGCAGTCGCGGCCCGGACAGTCAGTCGCTACCAAGAATCACGCGTGGAATTTATAATATAACATAATTAGTGCAAGTGACGATCTGTAAGAAGGAAATAAAAGAAATCAACCAATATAATTATGAGACGACTTTATTAAACGGTCCTGCTACAAATCTCTCCGGAGAACGAACCCCACGGCACCCTCGCGGTGTAACAACCCGTACGGCGATCTCCAAGCGATTCTACGGCAGCACATTCTCCCATTAATAAAAAGCGATTAAATTACTGATTTTAAACAGGTAACACATTTGTCAGGAGGATCTTGAAAAGAACGGACGCGTTTGCTTTTCTATCTTTTCTCTTCTTGTGTTAGTTTATCAATAAAAGAATTATCTTTTTAAACGAAGTGTCTTTATTCGCGAGTGAGCACGTATATGAGAGAGTGGTTACCAGTAAAAGAAACTAGTGCACCGGTAGCGTAATATTTGGAACAATATGTAGTTAAAATACTACACAGGGTGTTCAAAATCAAATAACACTCTGGAAAATTGTAAATAGGCAATAAAATATTAAGACAAAAAATCCCGTATTTAAAAAAATTTATTATTACTGAGTACTAAATTCAAACGTCTAAACAAACAAAGGTTAAGAAAGGTGTGAAACGGGCATGGTAGACGATAACAAGTAATTCTTAGAAGAGATAGGCTGAATCAGCGAGCAGGGGTAGAAAAACAGCGTGTGCAGTCATTTCCTGCAGTTTTCCGTTCGCCTATTATCACGCGCTAATTCTGTTTTTCTTCTCTGAAAAATATACGGTGTTGTCTACCGAGTCTGTCTTATATACGACCATTGTAAATAAACAAATAACTTTTAATATACCAGATTTGTAAACGAGAGTATCGTTCAAGTAAGTAAGGGCAAAAAACCTTTTTTTTTGTAAATGAGTGTTGTAACCTGAGTTTTTAGCAATAGGGAATCAGCGGATTTCTTTGCGCGGGGTCTAACGATCGACGACTAGCGAATTCCCGAATTCAAGAAAGTTATTAACGAAAAAATTATGCTAGAAACCAATTAATTAAAAAAAAATTGTTGATTACATTTTAACTAAAGGAAAATAACTGAAAGACTTTTGAAATAATAGTAGAAAACAAGCTAAGCAATAAAATACGTGAGAAAAATGTTATTTGAAACGACCGTAATTCCTTGAACCGCAAATATCGGGCCAGCGGAGTGTCCGAATAAGCTCGCCGGGAAAACAGGATTCGCGATAGAATTGTTAGGTCCGTAAATGCAACGAGACGTGAATGAACAATTAATTGGACGTTTATTCAATTAAAACATAACAGACAAATACGACGAACGCGTGATTAAGACGTCGCCGAAACGAACAATAGTATACATGACTTAGAAATATGACGGTAACGCGGTATTCGGAATGTCTATGCGCCGGATCGATACGACAGTTATCGATACGCGGATCTTCGGCGGGCGGGCCGTTACAATCTTTTCGGCAACCGCCTAGATAACGCCCTAACAAATCATGAGGCTAGCGGAGCGAATATTCCCCGTCGGCGTAAAGATTATTACTAATATGCGCAATCACCGGGACGTAACATAAATTTGGTGACACCGGCGGGATTCACTAAGTCCACGTGCAAGCAATTTTGGTATCAATTCACGATTACATCATATTTAAAAGCTAAACAAAATACTGTTATGCCAAACCGTTACTCGAATGAATAGAGGCACTGTTATATCAAACCGTCATTCGGATGAATAAAGGCACTGTGGTATATTAAATCGTTATCACAGAAAGTGTTTTATCTTTTCTTATCATTCAACTGAATAGAAGCACTGTTTACCAAAGAAGTAGTGTTTCATCCTTATCTTATTATTCGGCTGAATAGAAGCTCTGTTTAGACTAAACCATCATTAAGGAAACAACGTTTCATTTTAATCTTATAATTCGGCTTTACATTTATATTACGAGTCAACTCTACGGGACTGTTGTAACCTAAGCAGCATTCTGTAGAATGCGTTCTGGTTGCAAACCATTTCGGAAATCGTCCTGCACTTTCACAATCGGACAAGGATCTCGGGATTATCGCCCGATGTCGAAATAGGGCGATGAACCTATATGCAATAATTTAATTAAGCTCGTGCGGTTGACGAACCTCTCCGGTCAACCACCGCGGTCGAAACTCACTAAGGTTGCAACTCGGCGGAGTTTATGAGCGACGGCTCGGAAGCCGTCGCGGGCATTCATATCCGAAGTAACGCGACGCGTATCAGTTGTATCATATCAACAGGAAGAATAAAGAAGTGCAACGTATTTACGAAAGAAGACTTTATTGAACCACACCCGGCTCCTCTCTGGTGTGGCGAACGTTCCGGCGAACGGACCCACAACCGCACCGTACCACGGTGTAACAGAGACGATATCAGCTTTACTGATAAGAAACACCATGTTCCTTTTGAGTTATCTTTGCTGAAAACAAATCACGCGATTATAGACTTTGACGTCATCTCATAATAAAGATAAGATATGCCAAACGAAATGGAGACACGTAGCAAGACCGCCGATAAACCATTAAACGAGTCCGAACTCGATATAGCTCGTAGGAAGATTGCACAAGAGAATGCCGAACTTGATGCAATACGCGCAAACATTAAGACTCAGCAGAAAAAGATGGCCGCGGAAAGCGCGGGACTTCAAAAACAACACGTCGCGTTCGAGAAAGAAAGAACCGCTCAAATCCACGAAACCTCTATGCATCATCCAAAATTAAATAAATGGAGTAATCAACCACCTTCTAAAGAAATCGAACATGTACGCGAAGAAACCTCCCACAATATCGATAACATGCAAAACGCTACGGTTCACCTGAAACCGCCCTCTACTCCGTTTAGTTTCGACGCACTCTACGACAATGCCAATATTTCAAAGGTATCTTTTCGGGAAGCTACGGAAAACGTACCTTCAATCGATGATTATAATAATTCCCTCGCTCAGTTTACACGTGCTTGTCGAAGAGCTAAAAACATTGTGCCGGCCGCTTCGGAAAGGAATCTGACTAAGATTTTAATTAATAAATTAAGAGGACGCGCGTACTACGCCGTGGAGGATGAGCCCTGCGACACTGTTAATCAGCTAATAGACTTATTGAACGGTGCATTTGGACCCCCAAAAACCATCGATCAATATCGCGAAGAGTTAAGCACGGTATATCTAAAGCCGCATAAACATATCCTTGATTACATTAGTCGCGTTAAAGACTTGCGTTCTAACATCCTCGACGCGGAACGTCGAAGACACGGGCAATACGACCGACGCATAGCAACCGAAATTGAAACCCTAACTGCGCGTTCATTCTGCAACAGTTTACCGCTTGAATACAGGCTCCAGCTAAGATCAGATGCATACTATATAATTCGTCGGAAGCATTCGCTTACGTAAAGGCTATTGCAAAGCGCCAAAAATTAAACAAGCAACCATTTGATTCACAGTGACGAAGCAATAACAAAAAGAATATAATCAGTCGCAACGTATACATCCTATCGGACGGCCGATAGTCCACTCAACACCAAATACTTACACAGTCAACCGACCTACACCGCAGTGGAATCGCTCGCGATACAAAAGCAATAATAATCAGAGATATGAAAGAAACCCGAGATACGAAAGAAACCAGCCGCAGCGCAAAAATTATACACCGCGACCGCGCGATAATTATACACCGCGACCGCGTGATAACTATACACCGCGACCACAAAATAATCCGCCGACGCGTCAGAATATGCCCGCGACGACGGAAAAGACATGTAGATACTGCAAAAATCACGGCCATACTATAGAGGAATGCCGAAAACGACAGTACAAAAATAATATTCAAAGACAGCAATCGGGAAACGAAAATCGTCCGACGGGACGCCCGGACGCATCTCAATCGGACAACCGACGAGATACGTGTCCAATAAATTCAATAACCTCGCAACCGACAATCAGCAAAACGGAGATATCCGACAAACCCGCATCGCAATCTTAAACCCGAAAGAATTTACACACACGCCAACGGCGAAAATAAGCTCGGATAACCTCCTTAGAGAAGTTAACTTTATGATCGATACAGGCGCAGCGCCTAATTTAATTAAACAACACGGGATTAAGCCGGACGCCGAGATAATACACAGAGACCCCTTGTTCCTTGGCGACACCACAAGCGGGCAAATTAAAATTCTCGGTTACCTAAAGATTGAACTGTTCGGACACCCGGTAATCTTTCATATCGTTCCCAACGATTTCCCTATAGTACAAGAAGGCATCTTACGATCGGACTTTCTTAGAGACGCTAGAAATATAAATTTCACGGAAAAATATGTGGAATGAAGAGGAAATAGATTACCATTCATCACTCCGAAAATGATAACCATACCAGCCAGAACTCAAACGACTCTTTATGTAAACGTATCAAACGAACTCAGAGTCGGCTACATCCCGCGCCTTAGGGTAGGCGGTAATGTCATCCTCGGCGACGCCGTGGTCACGCATCGAGACGAAAAAGCATATTGCCACGCGATAAACCCAGGGGAACAGGACCAAGAGATAATTGTCCTCTCGATAGATTTAGAAAAAATTGAGACCGTCTCTAAACATGCGATAAGCGTTTTAGCGGAAGATACCGCACATATAAACTCGGTTTCCATTTCAAAAGAGGACCAAGTAGATAAAGTAACGAAACTACGTCGGCTCGATCATTTAAATCAAGAAAAGGCTGAACATGCGGTAAGCCTTATTCATAAACATCACGACTTATTTCATCTCCCCGGTGAAACCTTAGGAAACACTAACGTAGCGAGTCATAAAATTACTACTACTGATAACCAGTCTATCAACACTAAGCAGTACAGTTTCTCTCCAATCCATAAGAACGAGATAGATAGGCAGGTCAAAGAGTTACTAGATAACAAGGTGACAGAGGAATCAAAGTCTCTTTATAACAGTCCACAATGGATTGTTCTTAAGAAACCAGACTCAAAAGGAAACAATCGCTGGAAACTCGTGATAGACTTCCGCGCGCTTAATGAAAAAACGTTAGGAGACGCCTATTCGCTACCAAATATTACAGAGATTTTAGATCAACTTGGTAGTTCAAAGTACTTTAGCGATTTGACCTTGCGTCGGGATTCCATCAGATACCCATGTCCGAAAAAGACGCTCAGAAAACCGCGTTTTCTACGCCCTTTGGGCACTATAAATTTAAACGAATGCCATTGGGCCTTAAGAATGCTCCAGCCACCTTCCAAAGGTTAATGAACAGAATTTTGAACAGCGTCCAAGGAACATTATTATTTGATTATCTCGATGACATAGTAATTTATACAAGCTCTTTAAAAGAATATGCGATAAAATTTAATAAATTAGCCGAGCGTCTTAGAACAATTGTTAGCCAACCTAAAGCATCAACCGGACAAATCCGAATTCCTTCGCAAAGAAGTTGGTTACCTTGAACACATAATTAACGAAGACGGGGTAAAACCAGACCCGAAAAAAATAATAGCTGTAAAAAATTTTCCAAGACCAAAAGACCCCAAAAACATCAAACAATTTCTGGGTCTTGCTGGTAATTACCGACGGTTTATACCGGGCTTTTCTAAAGAAGCTAAACCTCTAACCCAACTTCTGAAAACGGAAACCGCAATTGAATGGTCAAAAAAACAAGAGGAAGCATTTTGCAAACTACGCAATTTACTGTGCTCAGAACCTCTCCTGCAACACCCCTGATTTTACCAAGCCATTCGTATTAACAACGGACGTTTCGGGATATACGATAGGAGGGATTCTAAGTCAGGGCGAGATAGGAAAAGATAGGTCGATCGCGTACGCGTCACGGCTATTAAACGAAGCTGAATGTAATTACTCAACGATAGAGAAGGAACTTCTAGCGATTATTTACTGCACGAATTATTTCAAACCCTATTTGTACGGAAATAAATTCACCCTTGTAACCGATCATAAGTCGCTTGTGAGGTAAAATTCAATAAAAGATCCAACTTCACGTCTTATTCGGTGGCGGTTGAAACTTGCCGAATACGATTACAAAATTGAATATAAAGCAGGCAGGATAAATGTAAACGCCGACGCACTATCTCGAAACCCGATAACCCAAACTTTCCGCCTAGAATTTTATTTAACTTAACTATATTCTCTAAAATTACCCATAACTAATTCCAAAACACGACGTGGCAGACGGAAGTACCAAATACGAAAGATCACCGCATATTACCACGCGTTAAATCGATACTCTCGCGGAACCGCGCGCTACCATCTGAAGCCAATCACCTTCGTCGTAAAGAAGCCCTTGAACGACATCTCGAAGGACGACCCACGCAAAAAAGCTTACGAGAACCTCCCTCGGAAGAAAGCCAGGGACTGTGATGCTGAATTCATTGAGGTGCAGAAGGAACAATCAAAGGCAGCGCAATTAAGATGCCAGGAGTGGGTAAGTATCTGTTAATTTCATTAGTAATGTGCACCCTGAACGGGAATGTGTCCGCCAAGTCAAGCTAATTATTGTAGAATCAATGAAAGGAATTACGGCCTATGAAATTTAACTGCCACAAGATTAGAGTGGATAACGAACTATGGTGTTAACTCTTTAATTAAGGATCAGAGATCTGTGCGTGCTATGATTGAGAAACTCCTAAAAGTTCTCATCTAACTGGGAAATGTAATTTCTCTGGCAAGGGCAGTGCAGCACAATTAGTTACAGTGTATAAGGAACAATTTTCGATTATGGGAGACACCCTGCACTTTCCTCCTGAGGAGATTCGTTTCCGGTGTATGCGACAGCTTGAGCCAGGCTTATACATTAGGGGAGCGATTAGCCTGTTGGGAGAGTACCCCCTTAGCGAGAACTACGCTCTTCGCGAGTTATACGGGACTAGACAGCCTCCTGGGCATGAGGCGTCTTTTGACGTATCTTGGGGTGTACTGACGCATCAAACGTTTTCCCAATACCCTACTTCTTTAGATATAGATCATCTTTTGGAATCTGCTCAAACATCAATGGATTTATCTAAAAACAAGAGAAGAAAAGAAGAACCAAAGCCTTCATCAAAGAAAAGATTTAAATATTTTCGGTTACATAAAAGTAACTTAACAACTGTTGAGATTCATCGGCAAGCAATAGAGCGCACTTCTGTTTCTGTGGACACGCTCCTCAACCATCTTAATAAACTGCGAATTTTCGCCCAGAAGCAAGAAATTGTTATTCCGATTACGACAAGAGGCATTGGCTTCTTAACCAACGAGAGTTTTCGTGAGGCTGAAATTCAGTGTCCGAAGTCTGTGCACGATTGTAATTTATTACAAACTTATCGCGTTGCTTTAGCTCAGCACCACCTCCAACTTGATGAATCAGACGTCGGAGCCAGTCTTGATGACCCTCGTGTGGAAGGTTTACGCGTTCAAAATCCTCGATTTGATGTCGTAATGAGACAACAGGTTGCCTCTATGCCTTATAATTTCAATCTTGTAACTGACTTGATTAATTCAACTGGACGTTTCGATCATGCGCAAGCTTCGTTTCGATCCGAGGTTATGGCTCCTGATACGGGAGCTCCAGTCGACGTGGCAACTCCCAAGCGCAGACGTGTTGCAGCGAATCTTGTGATATCTGATCCGTACTCCGTCGCTTTCAATACATTACGCGCCAATGTCGTCGCACTCTCTGATGAAGCAACACCCGTTGTTCACCGCCAGGCGTTTATTGACGCCAATCCTATTCCTGGTTCTATTTTGCGTGATAGTTTGTTGGTGAACGCTGATGACATTATGCCAGTGCCAGCTGTTCCATAAATCGTAAAGTTAATATTTCGTCATATTATCGTGGCCCGAGCAAATGAAAAGGCTCCTTGATCAAAAAGCAGCAACACGCTAAACTTTCGTGATTTCATAAATGCCTAAGACCCGCGGTTTAAAATTGTTTTAAACATCCGCAATCACCGGGACGTAACATAAATTTGGTGACAGCGGTGGGATTGACTAAGTCCACGTGCAAGCAATTTTGGTATCAATTCACGATTACATCATATTGTTACGCCCGGTATACGGAGCAGCATGAAGCTGCCGGCTCGCTCCGAGGTTTCGGTTCCCCGTTGCTAGGGGAACGAAGACTATTTATTATGGTTAAGAAATGACAGTTCTGCCCGTGACTTAATTCGGTGCGGATGTCTCTGTATTTGGTTAAGTCTGATTAAACCTTTATCGTTCCTTTTTCTAAAACCGTTTCTTTTTTTTCGCGGAGTCCGAGTGTCGCGGGTGAGAGAGTGCGAGAAGAGTGAGTGTGAAGCGCGAACGCGGGGACGTTCGCTGACTTTGTTCCCGGCGTAACATTTTGGAAGATTGGCCTCGGTATCTTCTGGTCTTCCCCTCTCAGTGGTAGCGGTTCCCGGCTCCACTGTTGTATGCGAGGGTATTCTTTGCGACTTTAATCGCATCACAGTTTAGTAGGGGTTTTTCCCCCGTTCTAATCTGTATAGTGCTAAATAAACAGCACTAATAGGCAACTTATCAATTCGACACTTAATAGACTGTTTGCCTCAGTACTGATAATAGTGTCAAATGTACCAAGATGGAGACGATCCTCACTTCACCATCGAGTGTGAGGAATTGTGTGGGCTGGAACTTCAGCTCACTTCCTCAAGTAGAATCAGTGGTCGGTGCTCTCCAAACTACACCCATGGGTATGGACAGTGCGTCCCGAGTAGGATGCAAGTCGCAGTTTTATACATCGTGGGATTGCTTATCGCGTTCATATGTTGGAGCGGTTCGTCTCTTCTCACAAGGAGGAGAAGCAATGCCCCAGCGCCGACCAGTTCAGGAGGTGGTACAGTAAGATTTGCCCACGGTAGCAGAACTGTCCCAAATAACCTCAAAGGACAGGAAGCTATTGGAAAAAAAAACGATAAAGGTTTAATCAGACTTAACCAAATACAGAGACATCCGCACCGAATTAAGTCACGGGCAGAACTGTCATTTCTTAACCATAATAAATAGTCTTCGTTCCCCTAGCAACGGGGAACCGAAACCTCGGAGCGAGCCGGCAGCTTCATGCTGCTCCGTATACCGGGCGTAACAATATTTAAAAGCTAAACAAATTACTGTTATGCCAAACCGTTACTTGAATGAATAGAGACACTGTTATATCAAACCGTCATTCGGATGAATAAAGGCACTGTGGTATATTAAATTGTTATCACAGAAAGTGTTTAATCTTTTCTTATCATTCAACTGAATAGAAGCACTGTTTACCAAAGAAGTAGTGTTTCATCCTTATCTTATTATTCGGCTGAATAGAAGCTCTGTTTAGACTAAACCATCATCAAGGAAACAACGTTTCATTTTAATCTTATAATTCGGCTTTACATTTATATTACGAGTCAACTCTACGGGACTGTTGTAACCTAAGCAGCATTCTGTAGAATGCGTTCTGGTTGCAAACCATTTCGGAAATCGTCCTGCACTTTCACAATCGGACAAGGATCTCGGGATTATCGCCCGATGTCGAAATAGGGCGATGAACCTATATGCAATAATTTAATTAAGCTCGTGCGGTTGACGAACCTCTCCGGTCAACCACCGCGGTCGAAACTCACTAAGGTTGCAACTCGGCGGAGTTTATGAGCGACGGCTCGGAAGCCGTCGCGGGCATTCATATCCGAAGTAACGCGACGCGTATCAGTTGTATCATATCAACAGGAAGAATAAAGAAGTGCAACGTATTTACGAAAGAAGACTTTATTGAACCACACCCGGCTCCTCTCTGGTGTGGCGAACGTTCCGGCGAACGGACCCACAACCGCACCGTACCACGGTGTAACAGGGACGATATCAGCTTTACTGATAAGAAAGACCGTGTTCCTTTTGAGTTATCTTTGCTGAAAACAAACCACGCGATTATAGACTTTAACGTCATCTCATAATAAAGATAAGATATGCCAAACGAAATGGAGACACTGTTGCACCGCAGCCGGTGCACGCGGTCCGTCCTTCGGGATCCGTGGGGAAGGGCGATAATTTTAAGAAATAACAATAAATAGTTTGATATTTTAATTGGTTGAGAATTACAATTTTTTCGCTTCTTCTGAGTTTTCTTTTGGGTAGTTCGGTGCACGTCCCAGCGTTATCACGCGTCCTCGGCTCCGCGAGGTCTCCTCTTTCACGGCACGCGACCGAACTTTTATTACTACGCGGTATCGGTTCACTGCACGGACTCTGATGTGACTGCCCCCCCGTGACGGTCCGCGGTTATTTAATTGTGACGCAGGGCCTTGGCGTCATCGGGTTGCAATGCCGAACTTCGGTTGTTCGGCGAATGCAACCTTAGCGATTTCGGCAAAAAGTTCTCGCAATTGTTTCTTTTTTTTATTTCTTATGATTTAATTGCTTAAGGAGGTTTGCTGATATCGCATCTTCCGATGTTATTTTATTACGAGATCTTATGCCGAAATGCCTTGCGTCATGTTCCGTGTTGTAACGGGGTTCGGGTTACAACATCCCTCCTCTCTAGAGGGAAGAAAAGGTTGAGTGTGTTTTTACACCTCAATCTTTTCTTTCTTACATTTTGTTTCCTTATCCTACTTACAATTGTATTACCGTTGGTCGTGGTATTTTTACATTCGGCGTTTCTTTTTTTTTTTTCTTTTTATTTCGCTGGGTAGGATTATCTGTTTGGTTACTTTATTCTTTTTCTTTTTTTACAATTTTACTATTACTATTGCAAGTATTATAGTCGCTATTATTGCTATTACTGTGGCGCTTGTGCCCGTTGTGTACATTATTATTTTATTTGTAAATATTACATTTCCGTCTAATTGTTTGTCCATTTTATTTAATTCTATCCCTAATTTATTTAATTTATTCGGGTTTTTTATTACCTTGTCGCGGCTTATTTCTTCTATTTTTTTTATTATTGGGTCGGTTTTTCCGTCCTGTTCTGTTTCTATGTTTGTTAGATTATATGCCGGTACGTGTCGTTCTATTTTGCTTTCTCCTATCGTGTTTCTTGTTTTTATTGTCATTTCTGTCGTTGTTAGTTTACATGCTGTTCTTAATTTTACTATTCCTGTTCTATTTATTTCTAATTTTTTATTTGGTCTATGTTTACATTGTATTTCTATCGTTTGCTCTTTCGTTGTGGAGTATATCCACGCTTGTGGTTCGCTTACTGCTATCCAGAATGTTGCCCGTGATGCAACTTCTCGCGTTACGCACGTGTCCGGTTTTTTCGCTGGCTCGGTAATCGCTCTTACCTCGCACGGCGCGTTCGCCTTGGTATGATATACCGGGAGGCTTTATTCGTATATATTTATATTATTGTTATTTGCGCATTGCTTGATTTCCTCTCTGCTTAATGTTAAGTAATTATTGTTTTCTATATCTAATGCTATGTATTCATGTTCTATTTCTATTATTTTAAATGCGTTCTCGTTCGATTTGTCTAATACAGGAAACGGCGTTACTCTTTTTAATTCGTACCTTGCATCGTCTACTATCGGGAATCTTATTATTGTGACTATCATTTGCTCGTCGCTATAAGCGCTTATTTCCGCGTATTTTTCTATCGCGTTCCAGTTTTTTGTATTGATTCTAAAGGGGAAATACGTCCCTTCTTCTAGGTGCGCGGTTGCTTCTTTTAATTCCTCGATTATTTTGTTAACCGGTAACATTCGCGTGTTTTTTATTCCCAATTTCGTTTGTGCTATAAATTCCATTGTCTCTTGCACGTTCGTTAATAAATCCGTTATTGACATTCTTAATATGTAGAAATGTTCCGTCATTTCTATTTGTCCCGTTATCCCGTCTACTTTTTTGCTTAACAGCTTCGTTGCGTTTGTTATAACTTTTTCGTGGTACTTTATTGTTTCCTCTAATTCCTGTATATGACCAATCGAACTATTTATTACTTTCAGCTGATTTTTTGCTACATGTTGCAGCGTTTGCTGTCTTTTCGTTAACATTTCTAACTGTTCGCTTATTACTTTTTCGTCGTCCGCGTCCATTGTTCCGAATAGTTTTTTACTTATTGTTCCTATTACATCTATTAATCCTCGCTTTGTTTTTTGTGCCTCATGTGTTGTTAGTAATTCTATCGCTGTTATTAATTTTTCGTTTTGGGATCGTACTGTCTCTGCTAAGTATTTACATTTGTCCTTAAGTAATTCTCCGCTATATGTCTCGTACGCTTTTTCTCCGTCTTTTACTCGTTCTTGTAGTTTTTCATATTGCGCTTTTAATTCTTGTGTTTTTGTTATTATTACTAATTTCCACGACGCGTCTGATAGCTGCAGTTGTCCCACGTTTTCGTAGTAGAGTCCGGGTTCGTGTACGAACTGCGTTACCGTGTACGGTGAGCTTATCTCCGGCGGTTTTTCGCTTGCGCTCAGCGTCACGGTGATTATTATTCTGAAAGATGATTTTCTTTCAGATTGATTTCTCGCGGTTTCTGCGTATTCTAATTTCTATTTCTTTTCGCGTGTGTTATCTATTGTGTGCGTGTTTGTTCTCTGTGGGAGCGACTGTGTATTATGATACGAGGTAAGTCTTTATAACTTTTCTTTGCTGTGTTCGCGCGGTTTCGCGTTGCACTTCTTGAAATTTTAATATGCATTTTTATATCGCGTCGGATTTGTCTCTTAGTCTCGTTGTCCGTTCTGTCAGTCTGTCAGTTGCCTTCTCGCTGTTCAGAATTTTCATTATGTCGTACGTGTTTGATTTTTTCTCTATTTCTTCGGGAACTATTGTGTTTTTTACTCATTTGTGTTTTATTTTCTATAGTTCCTCTGTGGACATTCTTTTTAACGCTGCGGAGTCTTCTCGCCGGTGGGTGTCTTGCACCACCTGCCGGCGAGAGTTTATGGCGCTCCGCTGTTTTGATTGCCATCTGCGAGATATACCCCCTGTCCGGTCGCGGGTTTACCGGCTCACCCCCGTGCCGAACATGCTTATTGTGGTGGAGGATCGTCCGGACGGCGAACACCGTGCCGTCCATCGGATGTATTCCGGTGAGTAAGTTTATGTATGTTTTTTTTTTTTTTTTTATTAATAGTTTGTTTGTTAATGTTCTATAAATGTTTTTAGCCTATTTGCATGTACTCTCATGCTTCTTCTGCCTCCTTTTATTTTGTAGTTTACTTCTCCGCATTTTTCTATAACCGTGTACGGCCCTATCCATTGTGCTTCTAATTTCTTTGATCTTCCTCTTCTCACTGTTTCATCGTGCAATAGGACTTGATCTCCTATTCTGAATTTTCTTTCCCGTATTTTCTTATCGAAGTTTGTTTTTGATTTTTCTTTCTCTTTTTTTAAGTGTTCCTTCGCGATTGTATTTGACGCGCGTAATCGTTCCCTTAGTTCCTGCGCGTAGTCGTCGTATGTGTATGTGTTTCTTGGTGCCGTCGCCAGTGCCGTCGGCAATGTTGCTTGGTGCCCGTACACCAATTCAAATGGCGTGTACCCCGTTGCTGTGTGCGGTGTCGTATTATATGCGAACATCGCGTACGGTACCCACTCGTCCCAATCGGTTTGGTCTCCGTTTATATAATGTCTTAAGTATTCTGCTAGAGTTCGATGTGATCTCTCTAGCGCCCCATTGCTTTCCGGATGATACGCCGTTGTTTGTATCTTCTCGATTTTCAATAGTTTGCATACGTTTTTGAACATTTTGCTTACGAAGTTTGTTCCCTGATCCGTTAGTATTTTTTCTGGAATTCCATGTTCAAAAATTATTTTTGTTGCGAATGCTTTCGCCACGGTTGCCGCTTCTTGATTTGCTACTGGTATTGCCTTGCTAAATTTCGTTAAGGCATCTTGAAATGTTAGAATGTATTTATTTCCCGCGTTTGTTACTGTCAGTGGTCCTACGATGTCGAGTGCACATTTTTCGAATGGCTTTTCCGGCGTATCGGTTATGACCATTGGCATTTTTGTTTTTCTGCTCAGTTTGTTCTTTTGGCATTTTTCACATTTGCTGATGTATTCTTCCACTTCTTTGTTCATTCCTGGCGAATTATGGTTGAGTTTTATTCTATTTATTGTACGTTTCACACCCTGGTGTCCTCCCAATGGGCAGTCGTGATATTCTTTTAATATTTTCATTTTTTCTTCTTCTGAATATTTTTTTGTTTGTTCTCTATTTTATTTATTTTGGTTTCTTCGATAGGGTTTCTACTTAGTGCGTCAGCGTTTGTGTTTTTCTTTCCGTCTTTGTGCACTATCTGATATGTGTACTCTTCTAGTTTTAGTCTCCAGCGTATCAGTCTTGAGCCCGGATCATTTACATTGAATAACCATGTTAATGGTTTGTAATCCGATATTATTATGAATTTCGTTCCGTATACGTATGGTCGGAAATGTTTTACCGCCCATACTATTGCTAGTAGTTCTTTTTCTGTTGTACTATAATTTCGCTCCGCTTTATTTAGAATTCTGCTGGCATATGCGATCGGCTTGTCTTCTCCGACCGTTCCCTGTTTTAGTATTGCTCCGATTGCATAATCCGAGGCATCTGTTGTTACCAGGAACTGCCTCGTGAAGTCCGGGTAACTTAATCCGGAGCTGTCGTTAGCTTTTCTTTTAATATCTCGAATGCGTTCTGCTGTTCTATTCCCCATTCGAATTTTTCTCCCTTTTTTGTCAACTTTGTTAGTGGTTTTGCTATTTTCGAAAAATTTTCTATGAATTTCCGGTAGTATCCTGCCAGACCTATGAACGCTTGTATATCTCTTACTTTTTTCGGCGTCGGGTAGTTTCTTACTGCGTTTATTTTTGCTGGATCTGGCTGTATTCCGTTTTCTGTAATTATGTGTCCTAGGAATAATACTTCCTTCCGTAGGAATTCACACTTGTCTGGTTGGAGTTTCAGATTATTTTCTCTTAGCCTGCTAAATACGCTTGTCAGCCTTTTGTTGTGTTCTTCAAGTGTCGGTCCGTATATCACGACGTCGTCCAGGTATACCAGACACTTGATACCTTGTAATCCTGCTAGTACTGAGTTCATCAGTCTTTGGAATGTTGCGGGGGCGTTCTTTAGCCCGAAGAGCATTCTATTAAATTCGTAATGCCCATGTGGTGTTGAAAATGCTGTTTTGCATTTGTGTTCTTCTTTCATTTGTATTTGATGATACCCAGATGCAAGGTCTAATATGGTGAAGTATTTCGCGTTTCCTAACTGATCAAGTATTTCGGTGATATTTGGTATTGGAAATGAATCACCTATCGTTATTTCATTGATTTTTCGGAAGTCCACCACTATTCTTAATTTCGCTTTTCCTGACGCGTCTACTTTCTTCGGTACTACTAGTATTGGCGCGTTCCATTGGCTGCTACTCTGGCGAATTATATCTTCTTTCAGCATTTTGTCTATTTGTCTATTTACTTCTTCTTTGTGTTTCTCTGGTAATCTATACGGGCGACTATTTATTGGCGGATTTTCACTTGGCGTATTTACCTCGTATTTGACGGCTGCTGTGTACGTTAATGCGTCACCTTCTAGATAAAATATGTCACAATAATGTAGACATATTTTTTCAAGTTTTCTTTTTTTTTTCTTTGTTCAGATGGTCCGTTCTCAGTTATTTCATTAATTTTTCGCTGCGTTCCTGTATCGTTTCGTTGTCGGTTCTTTTATTCAGCGTCAGCACTTTCGCGGAGTTGATGGTTCTCAGTTCTTCTATCTCCACTTGCGGTGTATGTATTTCCATTGGTTCTTCTGTCATGTTGAGCACACTTACTGGGCACTCGTTATCTTTTGGTGCTACCAGGCAGTTTCCTATGAATACTCCTGGTTTTTTTTCCGCATTAATTACTCCTACTTGATTTTGACTCGTGATTGCTCTGAGTATTGTTTCGCTGCGCGGGGGCAATATATATTTTTCGTACGAATATAGTTTAAATTTTACTCCGTCTATTACTATTTGCTCCTTTCCGTGCAGGCAGGATGCTCGTTGTTTTGTCAGAAAGTCTGTCCCTAGTATTCCTTCGTACTCTATCGAGAAATCATCTCTTACTACATACATTTTTTGTTTTACGTTTTTTCTGCCTATTTTAATTGTTGCCCTTATTTTTCTTATCGTATTAATTTTGTGTCCTGTGACACCTGTTAATGCCATTTTTTCTTCGATTATCGGTGTGTCTTCCTTTAAATTTCCTACTTTTATTAGTGTAATTGTCGCTCCTGAATCCACCAATAAATTCAATCTTCCTTTTTTCGCTTGCTCGACGTTTAACGTGATGAGTTTTAATCCGTTACTTACTTCTTTCGTCGCTATATTCGCAACTTGATATTCTCTTGCCGCTCTTATTATTCTTGGTTTCTGTCTCTCTTCTTCGCTCTCGCTTCCGCTTTCCTTGCTTCGGCTGGTTTCTTTTTTATTCCTACTTGTGCGTGCTATGTTTATCGCGGGCGATTGTCTTGTGCGTATCGTCTGTCTGTTATCTTTTCGTTGTCATCGCGTATCTGGTCGTCCGTTCACCGACCAGCATTCGTCTCGTGTGTGTCCTGGCTTTCTGCAGTGTGTGCAGAATTTCTCTGTATTATTAATTCTCGCACGTGTTTCGGCTCGCGGCAAGTTGAATCCGTTTATGTGTCTGTTGCTTCGGCATTCACGTGCTATATGACCTGCTTTCCCGCATTTGTTGCATGTAATGCTTGATGATCGCGGTTTTTCGTGCGTTTCGTTTGTTCGCGTTTTTTCATATGTGCCTTTATGTTTTGTTACTCTTATTTTTTCTTCTTCTACTGCGCCTTTTATCGCGTCTTTTAACGTCTCGAAATGTTGCGAGCGGACCATTGTTTTAATGTCGTCTGTTAGTCCCATGTGAAAGTAATGTAACGCCTGTGGCTGAATTAATTTTAGAACCGTACGTTTCTGTTCGCTGGTCATCTCTTCTTCATCCGTCATTGCTTCGTATAGTTCCATCGCGGTTTTTTGTACGCGTTGTCCGTAAGTTGTCGCGCTTTCTCCGTATTTTTGTTTCAGCGCGCTCATTTCTGTCTGCAGACGCGAAGTTCCCTTTTTCCTTAAATATGTTTTTTCGAATTCCTTTAGAAATTGATCAAACGTTGTTATGTCTCTCGCGTCGAAATCTAATAACGCGGCGCCCTTCAATTTCGTGCAGAGTACCGCTTCTAGTAGTGTTTCTGTATCTTTGTGTGTGACGTGTTTCGCGGCGTACGCGCATGCTTTTAAAAATTCTTTTGTTTGAGCGTGGTTTGTTCCGTCTACCGTCGGAATCATTGCTCGTGCGTCCTTAAGTTTAAACGTGGATGCTGGTTCCGTCGGTCTGTTTCGTACGTCTCCGTGTGCGCGTCCATTTCCTTCGATGAGCTCTTGATTTCCTATCGTTTCTCGACTTTCGTTTGGTCGTTGTTCGAAGCGAATAATTCGGAAATTCATTTCTCGCAAGTTTTCGAGTACCTGTTTCATTAGTCGTTCTTGTCGTTGTGTCAGGTTTGGCGTCGCGGTATGTAATTCTCGCAACGCGTTTACTTCTCTGTCGATGAGTATCTCTGGTACTCCTCCAGCTCCGTCCAGTAATGAGTAGTTGTGAGTCATTTTTTCGCGGGTTGTGTTTAAATTATTCGCGAAAATTTCCGCGGGATCAAACACGCTACTGTCGTATGACGTTAATGAGAATTCTCCCCTATCCGAAATACCGCTTATGTCGCTCGGGGTATCTGCGAGTATTTGATTGTGTGTACGGCGCGCAATGTTTCCGTCTCCGCGGTCTAATAACGCGTCGTCTATTTCGCCAAAATCAAATTCGCGCGGCGTGATAATATTTACGAACTCCTCGCTTTCTGTCGCGGGGTCGTCTTCGTATTCTAACACGCGGCGTATCCTATTTCTAATATCGTTTAACGCGTTTACGGCGACTCTCAATGATCGCACAGGTGTCGGCTGTAAAGCTCGTCTACCCGCTTGGCTGTGGAACCACGAATTGTTTGCAACGCGGCATTGTAATTCTAATTCGCTATCCGACATGGACCGGTCGATTACAAAATATTTCGGACTTACATTAACGCTGCAATTCGCATGTTTAATCTGCTATGCTGCTGGCTGCTTATCTGTTGTTTCTTTTTTACTGCTTGTCTGCTATGTTGCTCTCCTTGTCTCACTGCTTGGCGGTTTCTTCCTTCCTTTCTTTTATCACGGGAGTCAGGTACCGAGTCTACTGCTGACTCAGTATTTTGCTCACTGTGGTGTGTCCGTCTCGTCGCGTTAATTATTTTTTGTAATAATCTTCGGTTTGTCTTTGTTTCAGAGATCGTCCTCGCCGTCACGGAATAGGCGGCTCTGCGCCACCCGGAGGGCGGATCCCACCGTTGCCACCACTTTTGTTGCACCGCAGCCGGTGCACGGGGTCCGTCCTTCGGGATCCGTGGGGAAGGGCGATAATTTTAAGAAATAACAATAAATAGTTTGATATTTTAATTGGTTGAGAGTTACAATTCTTTCGCTTCTCCTGAGTTTCCTTTTGGATAGTTCGGTGCACGTCCCAGCGTTATCACGCGTCCTCGGCTCCGCGAGGTCTCCTCTTTCACGGCACGCGACCGAACTTTTATTACTACGCGGTATCGGTTTACTGCACGGACTCTGATGTGACTGCCCCCCGTGACGG
The DNA here is from genome assembly GCF_019399895.1 of Cardiocondyla obscurior. Taxonomy (NCBI): domain Eukaryota; kingdom Metazoa; phylum Arthropoda; class Insecta; order Hymenoptera; family Formicidae; genus Cardiocondyla; species Cardiocondyla obscurior. The sequence continues at coordinate 4,527,502 of NC_091865.1, read as the reverse complement.
TCCGCGGTTATTTAATAGTGACGCAGGGCCTTGGCGTCATCGGGTTGCAATGCCGAACTTCGGTTGTTTGGCGAATGCAACCTTAGCGATTTCGGCAAAAAGTTCTCGCAATTGTTTCTTTTTTTTATTTCTTATGATTTAATTGCTTAAGGAGGTTTGCTGATATCGCATCTTCCGATGTTATTTTATTACGAGATCTTATGCCGAAATGCCTTGCGTCATGTTCCGTGTTGTAACGGGGTTCGGGTTACAACAACTGTTACAACGAACTACCAATTACAAGGCACAACAAATCATTCTTTCTACTACCAAGATCCCGGATCATTATAAGAAAAGCAACAGTGCGTTAAAGTCATGGATTATTGCCAGCCATGTATAAAATTGATAATACATGGTACAGAGTAGCACCGTGCCTAATGGAAACATTACCGCCTCCAGTAACTGAGCTATTATCACAACCCAAGTAGCATTATATCAGCCTAGAGCCTAGCAGCAAGCGGAATTTACTCTACCGACGATCCAGACCGGATTAGAACACATATAATGTTCCCGGTAGAGAAACCAGCGATGATCAACAACATTGCACAGAGCGCAATGGAAAACAAAGTCGCACCTGGATCAATATCCATGATTGGTTAACAATAATTGGTCTACTAGACGAAACTGCTCTTGACCATATAGCTAAAAACACAGGACATAGAATCTGGAAAAGATTTATGTCATTTGGATCAGCCAGTGCAGAAATCCTAGCGATCTTTTTAATCATTAAATTCGCAAAATTTTGTGTGGACACCGTTACCCACGGTTACGCTCTATACATCATCTACGGATGGAGAAAATGAACCAGAGAACCCCAAAAAAGAAAATCCCCTTTCAACGCCAGAAGCTCTTCTCCCGCTTTCCACCTCCGAATCTGAACCACCAGAAGAAAAAGTAACCCATAAATATACATATGCGTCACTACGCCAAAATATAGGCGGAAATAATCAAATAAAATTATCAACATATTAAGCAAAAACATTGGCACATTGGCCAATCTTTTATTTTATAAAAGGAAGTGTTACGTATTCACCACGTAGCAGATAAGGTAGTAGATAAGAGAATACTGCTAACAAATTTTCTCTCCTCATTTTTATACCAACCTTCTAGGCTTTAGACCACTAGCCAACAGGCGTAACGAAGCGAAGAACCTTGCTTACGACGCGGGGATTACAGAAAATGAGTTTCCTGAATATCCACCTGATTCAGGAATAAACATGAACTTATTCAACAGCGTTTCCGCATCATTGCGCAAACAAAGTCCCTCAAAGTATCAACAATAAGCATAGAAGGACATCCTGAGTCAGATTCACTGATGTAGGCGGTAATTCAAAGACACGAACCGCCACAAAACAACGTTACCATCGGAAACTCGCAAATATAAGCGCAACCTTGTTGGTTAACGAACAACTATCAATATGCGGAGCATCAATAATGTATTGCCCGCAATTGATGAAAATTTCAGATACTATTGCAACAGCCATGACCTGGTGTTGCACGAACCAATTAGCTGAACCATGGATCACAAACAGGAACGCAAGACAATCCATCCCTGCCTGATATCTGGATGAAGTCTTCACCTTCAAGTCTATCACCCAGGACGGCAGGCAAAAAGACTGTACAAAATAAATTGATTAATGTACGGTATTTTTTCGGGACTAATCGTATAGCAAAAAAAAAATAAAGAACATTTTACAAGGCATTACAAAAATAGCGGTATTTTTTTTAACAATATTGTAATCACGAGAAAAAACGATACAAGTGTTACGTACTCACCACGCAGCAGATAAAAAGGAGGTGTTACGTACTCACCACGTAGCAGATAAGGTAGTAGATAAGAGAATACTGCTAACAAATTTTCTCGCTTTATTTTTATACGACACTATAATGTTATACCGTGCGTCACAAACTGCTTACACACGTGCGTCATTGTAACAACAATCGTCTATACGCCGTGCGTCATAATCCGCTTTGCGCCATGCCATTATAACGCCATGCGTTATAACCCGCCTTACGCCGGTAAGTAATAATTCGTTTAGACGTATGTGCGTCATTATACTAATACATAACCGTATTACTATAAGAGTATTACTAAACATAGGATAATAAATATAATAACCGTATATTCGCTTCTGGACACTTGCACCAGCTAAAACCGCAAAAACATCACATATTACGTCAGTATACCACATACACACATAACTATAAGCATACATACACTACTACCACAAAGAGCTTCTACGATCAAAGCCTCTCGAGCAACGGTCTGTAGCGCCAAACGTCATCATCCCCTCCACCAACCAAGGCCGATGGAAGGGATTAAACCAAAGGAAGTCAGTGCACGAGCCAGAGAGAGCAGTTCAATTCTCGACTCCGACTCTTAGGAGAGTCTCATCCCGCGTGCGGGTCTAGCGAATTAGTTAGTACTTCATACTTTAACTTTATTTTATAACTTTGTATTTCTGACTGTAGTGTAACTAAATTTAGAATATATACTTATTGTTAAACTTTAATCGTGTACTAAAATCAGTGACATTCTACCCTGCCTTAATCACGTAGTTTCACATTTGTTTTAATTTATTTATTATAGTAACCTGTGTAATTGAAGATTAATTCCGGTGCAGACGCTCTGCACGTTTTTGAGATTCAATTTAGCAGGCTATTTTTGTGTCGAAAAAGGTGCAAACGCACTGCACGTTTTCTGCCGAAAATTGTGTTAATTTAAATATTGTCATATTTGTGAAACTCTTCCTGACTTATTCTAAAACACGCCGTGGCGGTCGAAAGTATCAAATGCGAAAGATCACTGCTTATTATCACGCACTAAATCGGTATTCACGCGATACTCGCGAAATTTTATCGTTCAAAACCGCGCAGTACAACCTGACGCCGATCACTTTCGCCGTGAGGAAGCCTACCGTGGACTGCACCCGGAAAAACGATCCACGCAGGAGAGCTTATAAGAATCTCCCTTAGAAGGAAACTGTACACTGTGACGCTGAGTTCATAAGGACACAGAGGAAACAATTTCAAGCAGCGCAACTAAGATGCCAGGAGTGGGTAAGTACTTGTAAATTCCAAGCACACGCTACTTGCGAAATAAGTTATTGTCATTTCGAGCAGAAAATCACTCGTCTCCAATTTTGTCGTAGATACATGCTCAAGTCTGGACACCCTATTTTAGATTTTAATTATGTACCTTCACATCAAACACTTATCGGACTGAGTTGTGGAGAGTACGAGTGCAGTTATTGCGGTGTTTTAATAGCGGATTCGCGTAACGTCCGACACTGTCCATTGTGCAGAGAAACAATACTGCGATTTTTATGCTATCTTGATCAAAATCCGGAAGAACAATCTTACTTACTAGGAAGATTAGGCAACCCAGAAATTCAAAAAAATATGATACTTTGTGTGCATGTAGAGTAGTTCATCTGTAACACAAAACTATTTTTTGTTTGTGCTAAATTTCACTTTAAAAGGGTGAAACCACCTCTTGCAAATAGAAGGGTTTTTTGCTTTTTTCGATATAATTTAAAAACTATTTAAAATATCAAAAAAAGTTTTATATAAAAGTTTTATAGTGAAAACAACTATGTTTTACTGCAGTAACAGAATTAGATAAAAAAATTTTTTTAACAAAATGTTTTATAAAATTACAAAAAAAAATTTTTTCTAATTCTATTATTGCAGTTAAACGGAGATGTTTCAACCATAAAACTTTTGATAAAACTTTTTTTGATATCTTCAATAGTTTCCGAGTTGTATGGAGAAAAGGGAAAAACCTCTACATATGAAAATATTTTATTTCTTTAAAAATTATTTTTGAGCCGTAACTAAAAAATTTTTTATTTATTTGTTACTCTATATGCGTAAAGCTTCTCATTATAAGAACGATTTAATCAGGTTAATACGCTCAATAATTATAATAAGATTTCCACCAAAAACAGAGAATCTTCAAATATTCAACATTGTGAAACTTTGTGTGCAATAATTTATCTTTAATAAAAAACTTTTTTGTTGGTATTTCAATTTGAGTGATTGATTATGAATACGAAAATAAATGTGAACTTTGCGTGATCTGTCAAATGACGAAAAATAACAACAAAAATGAAACGGAGTCAGGTTGTGTCGATAATTTTGTTAAACTTTCCGATTTTTTAGTTGCGGCTCAAAATTAATTTTTAAAGAAATAAAATATTTTCATATTTAGAGGTTTTTCCCTTTTTTCCATACAACTCGAAAACTATTGAAGATATCAAAAGAAGTTTTATCAAAAGTTTTATGGTAGAAACATCTCCGTTTAACTGCAATAATAGAATTAGAAAAAAATTTTTTTTTGTAATTTTATAAAACATTTTGTTAAAAAAATTTTTTTATCTAATTCTGTTACTGCAGTAAAATATAGTTGTTTTTACTATAAAACTTTTATATAAAACTTTTTTTGATATCTTAAATAGTTTTTGAATTATATCGAAAAAAGCAAAAAAACCCTTCTATTTGCAAGGGGTGGTTTTACCCTTTTAAAGTGAAATTTAGCACAAACAAAAAATAGTTTTGTGTTACAGATAAACTACTCTACATGCACACAAAGTATCATTTTTTTTTTATTTCTGGGTTGCCTAATTTTCCTTGTTAGATAGTGAGCCAACTATAATTCCTATTGTATACCAGAGAGTCGCTTTAGAATAATTTTTAATTTTTTTTTATTCCGTTATATCGTGGCGCAAATCCGTCATAGACGCCCACGACTACCAGGACGTAACACGCTGTACTTGTGCGATCCCAAATATGCCTAAGACCCGCGATTCGAAGTTGCCTTAAGCATCCGCAATCGCCGGTACGTAACACAATACACTTAAACAGACTGGAATAGTGCGTTTAAATGTTAAGAAGTTAATTTTCTTTGTAGATAGAATTAATTATTGCAGTTATATTACCGATAAAAATGGTATACATAAGAAAAAGAAGAAAATTAAAGCAATACAGCAAATGGCGCGACCGTTAAATGTATCCGCGATTACCACTAGTGCTCGCAATAAACGCTAGTTTAAACAGGGTAGGGGCGATTCTTTTCCATCGTTATCCCGACGGAACAGAACGCGTGATTCATTATGCCTCGCAAACGGTCTCAGAAACGCAACATTAAGAATATACATAAAATTGATTCCTGTTTGATAACAAAAATCAAAACGCAAGTTACGCTTGACAATATTAAAAATCGCAAATTTGTTGGTTTCAAACAGAAAATCTAAGATTCAAGCAATTGAATTTGAAGACATTTATAATACAAACGAAACTGGCTTCATTCCTGAAAAACATTCTGGACCAACATGTAAAAAAAAATGAAGCAACGGTTTAATCGGAATCGCTATGACACATAGTTACACTATAATGCCGATTATTTTGAAAAGTTAAAGTCAACTTTAATCACCATTGTATACAGTTTTAAAAAAATGTACAACAATTGATTCAAGAATAAAAGAAACTCTTCCGTCCAATTAACACCTATATTCAAACATAGAAATCAGAAAAATTTATACCTAAATTCTTTAAAACACAGTTTAGCGAAATGTGTCGACTACATAGTAATCGCAAGTACATGCTGCTACTCGATTCGTTGTTGTAACCTGAACCCCGTTACAACACGTAGCATGACGTAAAGCATTTCGGCATAAGATCTCGTAATAAAATAACATCGGAGAATGCAGCATCAGCAAGCCGCCTTAAGCAATTAAATAATAATAAATAAAAGAGAGAAACAATTGCGAGAACTTATTGCCGAAATTACTAAGGTTGCATTCGCCGAACAACCGAAGTTCGGCATTGCAACCCGATGACGCCAAGGCCCCGCGTCACTATTAAATAACCGCGGACCGTCACGGGCGAGCAGTTACGTCTGAGTCAAAAGAGGAAGAGCCCGTGTCGGTAGAAAAGTGACACCGCGCGGTAATTAGAGTTCGGTCGCGTGCCGCGAAAGAAGAGACCTCGCGGAGCCGAGCGTAATAACGCCGGGACGCGTTCCGAAGGAAGCAAAGGGAGAACAGGAAAATTGGAAGAAATTGTAACACATATCTAATTAAAACAAAGAGTGTATTTTATTATACTATCATTTACCGCCCTCTCCTCACGGATCCCGAAGGACAGACCCCGCGCACCGGCTGCGGTGCAACATCGTGAAACATTACTCAAACAAATTCAAGCATTTGAATTTATTTTTGTTCTATTGTCTGTTTTGATCGTTTTATTATGCTTATCGCATAGTTAACTTAGCTGTGCGAACTGGATCTTGCTAGATTTTGTAGACAATTTATCATTATTCAAATCGGTAGAATTTGTTTTACTTTGTATTAACGTTCGGCCTCGTGCGAATATATAAAGCGGTCTCGTAAAGGTCTTCTCGCAGTGTGTCGGAATCAAGTGTATTGTTAGTAGATAATCTTACATGATAATCATCGCAGCATTTCATAATTATAATCTCTTGTCATCGACAATTATCTATTGAATTCATTCGTCTTTTACGAAGATTGAAGTTCGTGGTCGCGGTATTCAACGTTGGCACATCGCGGTTCAAGATTTCCGTCGTCCGCGGTAAGATCTCCGAAGTTTGTGATTAGACTATCACAGAAGAGAAAATTTTCGTCGGTTTGCCTAAATCAAGAAAACTGTCTGATCATTTATTCGCTTCATCCTCTTTCTCGTATTATTATAGTACAGTTTATTCTTGAATCTTGTTTTTCATTACGTTAATTTTTTTTCGTTTATTACGCGCGTTGATCAAATTCAAAGCTGTATTAAATCAGCTATCAATTCTCTGAACGCAAACAAATATAGCTTAAAACAATAAAAAAAACGACGAATGTTATTCCGCCTTAAAATAAATATAAATTTTGGATAAAAAAAAATTTTGTACGCACATACTTAAATAAAAAAAAAATTTTTGATAAACATATTAAATAGCACTCTCGTAATGTAATAAAGAAATTGCAATTACTAACGCACAAACAGCTTTCTTCGCAAAAATTTACTATTTATATAAAATATTCATTATTAATAAAAAAAAATTTATAAAAAATTATTTAAATATTTATAATTTTAAAATTAAAACCACAGCTAATGTAATTACATTTCAAATACAACAGCGAAAAAACAGCGATTTACAACTTTTCAACACTAGAAAACTGCTCCTCAAGCAATCGAAAAAAAATATTAATATAAGATTTCCTTAAAATAAAAATAACGTTCAAATAATCGGATGAAAAACATCTATTTACCACTACAGTGCCGTTCAAGTAATCGGGCAAAAATTATTGATATACGAATTTATACAACTTAAATGACGTTTAACTAATCACGCAAAAAAACTTTGATATATGATATTAATAATAACAAAAATGCCGTACAAGAAATCGGACAAAAAAACATTAAAATATTGTTACGCCCGGTACAGGAGCAGCGTGAAGCTGCCGGCTCGCTCCGAAGTCTCGGTTCCCCGTTGCCAGGGGAACGAAGATTATTGATTGTGACAAAATGACAGTTCTGCCCGTGCCTTGAATCGGTGCAGTCGTTGTATCTTTGCATGCTCTAATTAAATTGTTCACGTTCCTTTTTATAAATCGTCTCTTTCTTTCGCGGAGCTCAGGCGCCGCGAGTTAGTGTGTGTGAGTGTGTGAGAGACGCGAACGCGGAGACGTACGCCGACCCGTTCCCGGCGTAACATTTTGGGGGCTCGTCCGGGATGGCTACGCATGCGGCGAAGAGGAGGCGATCCCGTCAGGAGGATCCTGCTTCGTCTGAGGCGGCGGCGTTCGAGTCGCTTCGCCAGGAGATGCGTCAGCTGCGGGTCGAGCAGGAACAGAGGGAGGAGAGTCTGCGGGCTGAGATTCGTCTGCGTGATGATGCGATCACGAGGATGCAGAGCCGAATATTGCAGCTAAGTCCCTCCAATAATTTTTCGCGCGTCTCCGGTGTTCTTCCGGCGGAGGGGGGCGCGAGTTTTGTTCCGAATGTCCCTCCGGTTGAGGGTGACGCGCGTTCCGTGTCCGGGTTGAATCTAAAGTTAGATACATATGACGGTTCCGTTCCGTTGCGGGAGTTCTTCTCCCAATTTGATTTGATCGCTCGGGCGAAGCAGTGGGGACAGGAGGCGAGAACTGTTGCCCTTGTTTCTTGTCTTCGGGGTAGAGCGCGTTCGGTTCTCTGTTCTTTTCAAGATTCCGAGGGCATGGGCTACGCGGAGCTAAGAGCAAAGCTCGAGTTATGTTTCGGGGAACCGCGGTCTTCTCAGAATTATTATTCACTTTTTACAAATCGGAGACAGAAGGAGGGGGAAGATTTTGCTTCTTTTGGGACGGAATTAGAGCGGTTGTCTCAATTAGCTTATCCTGAATGTCCCTATAAGGTACAGGACAAGATCGCTTGTGCTCAGTTTATTTCTGCGTTGTTAGATGGTAGGGTTAAGAGAACGTTGCAATTGGAAGGAATCTCTTCACTTAAGAAGGCGATCGAGAGATCGAAAGTGATCGGGACGATTTTCGGGGAATCTTTCGATAGGAGAGTGTCAGGTTTTCAGGGGCGCGCGAGTTCTTTTAGAAATTTTAATTCTTTTCGTTCGGAAAAGTCCTGGGGGGACGTTAAGGAAAACGAAGGAAAGGGGGAAAATTCGGTAAATCCTAGGAAGTATAAAGGGAATAAGTTTTCTCGGGAGACGAAGGGGGGGGCTCGAGGAGAGTGTTGGCTTTGCGGGAAGCCAGGACACTTCCAAAATCAGTGCCCTACCCGTAAAGGAAACTCGGAATAGTCGACCTCTTCGGGGGGGGTCGGCTAAAGTAAAGAGGGCCCCGAGAGAGTTATTTTCCAGAAGAATCGGCTATTCTTCACGTGATTTTTGTTTTGCAGGAAAAATTAATGGTAGGGAATGTAATTTCAGGGTTGACACGGGCTCTGATATTACTATTTTGAGTTCTAGGTTTTTTGGAAAGGGGAATTTAGTTTTGCAATCGCTTAGAGAGGGGCTAAGATTTCGATATCCTACAGGGGAGGATGTTTCCATTAGAGGAGAAGCTAAAGTTTCTATGAAGGTAGGAAAGTTTGCTCTTGAAATGAGCATGTTTGTAGCAGAGATTTCGGATGATTGCCTTCTCGGGGCAAATTTTCTGAGGAAGGTTGGTTTTTCTAAAATTTTTGACGAAGCTTTTGGTTCTTGTCGGAATTCTTTGAGGGTGGCCAGAGTCGAACAGACTTCCGGGGTGAATTCTTCAGTGTTACGCCCGGTACACGAAGCAGCGTGAAGCTGCCGGCTCGCTCCGAAGTCTCGGTTCCCCGTTGCCAGGGGAACGAAGATTATTGATTGTGACAAAATGACAGTTCTGCCCGTGCCTTGAATCGGTGCAGTCGTTGTATCTTTGCATGCTCTAATTAAATTGTTCACGTTCCTTTTTATAAATCGTCTCTTTCTTTCGCGGAGCTCAGGCGCCGCGAGTTAGTGTGTGTGAGTGTGTGAGAGACGCGAACGCGGAGACGTACGCCGACCCGTTCCCGGCGTAACAATATGTTTTTTGTCAGAACGAGAGTGCCGTTCAAGTAATCGAACAAAAAAACTTCGATATATAATATTTGTAATAGCAGCAAATGTGCCGTTCAAGTAATCGAGCGTAAAACCACTGATATGTTGTTTGTCAGAACAAAAATAAAATTCAAGCAATCAAGCAAAGAACCAAAATTACACGATTTTTAAAACATGAATGCCGTACAATTAATCGGGTGAAAAACCAATGTTATAAAACTCTTTATTTACGACTGCCGTACAAATAATCAAAAAATAAACCATTGATTAACAATTTCTTGAAACATGACTGAAGTACATGTAATCTGAGAAAAAACCATAGACATATTATCTCTGTCAAAAGGAAGTGCCATACAAGTAATCGGGCGAAAAACAAATGTTATACAATTTTTAACACATGATAACCGTACAAGAAATAATAAAAAAACTTTTCATATTTATTACTTGTTATAACAAAAGTGCCGTACAAATAAGAAAGAAAAATCTTTGACATATAATATTTGCAATAGTGAAAGTTCCATACAAGTAATCAGGCGAAAAACCATTGATATATGTATAATTTAAAAACAAAAGTGCCGATTAAATAATCGGTCAAGAAACCAATTTTGTACTATTTTTTAATACATTACTGCTATACAAGTAATTAGAAAAAAACAATTAATATTTAAAACTAGTCGAAACAAAAATGCCGCACAAGTAATAAGCAAAAAACGAATGTTATAAAATTTTAAAATACATAACTGCCGTACAAGTAATCAAAAAAAGAACTTTACATATTATTCACATGTTATAACAAGAAAGCCGTACAAGTAATCAAACGTAAAAAAAATGTCATATGACTATTTAAACAAAAGTGCCGTACAAGTAATCAAGCAAAACACCTTTGATATATGTTTTTGTAAAAACATAAGTGCCGTTTAAATAATCGGGCAAAAAACCAATGTTATACAACTATTCAAAACATGAGTGCCGTTCAAGTTCTCATTTCAAGTAATCGGGCAAAAAACCTTTGATATATGATTTTGTCAAAAAAAAGTGCCGTACAAGTAATCGGGCGAAAAATTTTCGATATATGTTTTTGTCAAAAAAAAATGCCGTACAAGTAATCAAGCAAAAAACATATGATATATAATATTTTTACTAGCGAAAGTGCCGTACAAGTAATCGGGCGAAAAACCTTTGATATATGATTTTGTCGAAAAAAAGTGCCGTACAAATAATCAAGCGAAAAACCTATGATATATAATATATTTAATAGCGAGAGTGCCGTACAAGTAATTGGGCAAAATACCTATATTTGTTTTGACAAAACGGAGTGCCGTACAAGTAATCGGGCGAAAAACCTTTGATATATGATTTTGTCGAAAAAGAGTGCCGTACAAAAAATCGGGCAAAAAACATATGATATATGATTGTGTCGAAAAGAAGTGCCGTACAAGTAATCAAGCGAAAAAATTAATGTTATACGACTATTCGAAACACGAGTGCCGTTCAAGTAATCGGGCGAAAAATTATAAATATATGTTTTTGTCAAAAAAGAATGCCGTACAAGTAATCAAGCAAAAAACATATGACATATAATTTTGTCTAGCGAAAGTGCCGTACAAGTAATCGGGCGAAAAATTTTTGATATATAATTTTGTCAAAAAAAAATGCCGTACAAGTAATTAGGCGAAAAACCTTTAATATTTGTTTTTGACAAAAAAATGTGCCGTACAAGTAATCGAACGATAAACCTTTGATATTTGATTTTGTCAAAAAAGAGTGCCGTACAAGTAATCAAGCGAAAAACCTATGATATATAATATTTTTAATAGCGAGAGTGCCGTACAAATAATTGGGCAAAATACCTATAATATTTGTTTTGACAAAACGGAGTGCCGTACAAGTAATCGAACGAAAAATCTTTGATATATGATTTTGTCAAGAAGGAGTGCCGTGCAAATAATCGAGCGAAAAATTTTTGATATATAATTGTGTCGAAAAAAAGTGCCGTACAAATAATCAAGCGAAAAACTAATGTTATACGACTATTCAAAACACGAGTGCCGTTCAAGTAATCAAGCGAAAAACCATTAATATATGTTTTTGTCAAAAAAAAGTGCCGTACAAGTAATCAAGCAAAAAACCTATAATATATAATATTTTTACTAGCGAGAGTAGCGTACAAGTAATCGGGCGAAAAACCATTAATATATAATTTTGTCAAAAAATAGTGCCGTAAAAGTAATCAAGCAAAAAACCTATGATATATAATATTTTTCTAGCGAAAGTGGCGTACAAGTAATCGGGCGAAAAACCATTGATATATGATTTTGTCGAAAAGAAGTGCCGTACAAGTAATCGGGCGAAAAACCTTTAATATATGATTTTGACAAAACGAAGTACCGTACAAGTAAACGGGCAAAAAGCCTTTGATATACGATTTTGTCAAGAGAAAGTGCCGTAAAAGTAATCGGGCAAAAAACTATTAATATATGATTGTGTCGAAAAAAAGTGCCGTACAAATAATCAAGCGAAAAACTAATGTTATACAACTATTCAAAACACGAGTGCCGTTCAAGTAATCGGGCGAAAAACCATTAATATATGTTTTTGTCAAAAAAGAGTGCCGTACAAGTAATCGGGCGAAAAACCTTTAATATATGATTTTGTCAAAAGGGAGTGCCGTACAAGTAATCGGGCGAAAAACCATTGATATATAATTTTGTCGAAAAGGAGTGCCGTACAAGTAATCGGGCAAAAAACCATTTATATATAATTTTGTCGAAAAGAAGTGCCGTACAAGTAATGGGGCAAAATACCTATAATATTTGTTTTGACAAAACGGAGTGCCGTACAAGTAATCGGGCGAAAAACCATTGATATATAATTTTGTCAAGAGGGAGTGCCGTACAAGTAATCGGGCGAAAAACCTATGATATATAATATTTTTAATAGCGAAAGTGCCGTACAAGTAATTGAACAAAATACCTATAATATTTGTTTTGACAAAACGGAGTGCCGTACAAGTAATCTGGCAAAAACCATTGAAATATGATTTTGTCAAAAGGGAGTGCCGTACAAGTAATCGGGCGAAAAACTTTTGATATATGACTTTGTCGAAAAGGAGTGCCGTACAAGTAATCAAGCGAAAAACCTATGATATATAATATATTTAATAGCGAGAGTGCCGTACAAGTAACTGGGCAAAATACCTATAATATTTGTTTTGACAGAACGGAGTGCCGTACAAGTAATCTGGCAAAAACCATTGATATATGATTTTGTCAAGAGGGAGTGCCGTACAAGTAATCGGGCGAAAACCATTGATATATGATTTTGTCAAAAGGGAGTGCCGTACAAGTAATCGGGCGAAAAACCTTTGATATATGATTTTGTCGAAAAGAAGTGCCGTACAAGTAATCGGGCGAAAAACCTTTGATATATGATATTTTTAATAGCGAGAGTGTCATACAAGTAATGGGGCAAAATACCTATAATATTTGTTTTGACAAAACGGAGTGCCGTACAAGTAATCGGGCGACAAACCTTTGATGTATGATTTTGTCAAGAGGGAGTGCCGTACAAGTAATCGGGCAAAAAACCTTTGATATATGATTTTGTCGAAAAGGAGTGCCGTACAAATAATCTGGCGAAAATCCTATGATATATGATATTTTTAATAGCGAAAGTGCCGTACAAGTAATTGGGCAAAATTCAAGTTGAATTGCCTTTTACCCGGCGCAGCCGATCTCGTCACCGTTTAACAATCGCATAAAGTTTCGATTGCCTCCACGTGTTGTATTGTCACCGTTTAACAATCGCATAAAGTTTCAATTGCCTCCACGCGTTGTATTGTCACCGTTTATTGTAATGATGGTTACAGTGTAACTACAGCTGAGATATTATATGTTGGTTCCTGTCACCGAATTGGAGAATCACGGCCCAATAGCGACAATCAATCAGACGCGGCAGCCAATGTCTCCGCACGAGCAGTAGTGTATTAATAGTTCGCAAGTGTAATAGCGTTACAAAATTGTAAACTCGCCTTTATGCGATTAATAACAACCGACATCTATATCAATTTGAAAAATACGTTTACTCTGTTTTTAATAATTTTCAACAGTCCTTAGTGAGATGGCAAGAAGTCAAAACAAAACGAACGAAGAAATAGAATCTTTAGACGTCATATTAAACGACGAAAATTTCATTTTTACGTAAGTAATTATTATTTTTTTAATATTTTACTTTTTATTTTGTTTTTTATTTTATATTTTATTATATATTATATTACAGATTATCATTTGGAAAAATGGATTTTGAAGACGTTCAGCCTGGGCCGTCAAGACAACTTCCTCCTCGCGATGATGTGGCGATTGCCCAAAGGCAATCGTCTCCTCGTCGTGAGGAGCAATTAGCCTTCGCCGATATCAATCGAGAAAGAGCCGGAACCGCGGCGAATGCAGGGGAAGTCGCGACCCTTGCGCAAGAAAACGCAGAGTTAAAAAAAAGGATCGAACTTTTAGAGCAAAAATTAAATAGACGTAAGTACATTTGGCATTTGGCATGAAGTACTACCGTATTTCTTGATTTTTTATTAAAAACATATATATTAATTTTTTTTAGCTCCACGCTGGAAACGAGCTGGACAAAACATGCACACTCGCGGTGGCGGGCGAGGTCGTGGTGGACGAAGAGGTCGCGGCAACCTCTACAAAATGTACATTTTTAATTAATTAATTTTTATACCTTAGTTTTTTTTCTTTTATATTAATTTTATTTTATACTTAGTTTTTTTCTTTTATATTAATTTTATTTTATACTTAGTTTCTTATTTTTTTACAAATTTACGCATTTTTTATTTTAATTTTATATAACTGCGTATTTCATTTAAATGATATGTGACTAGTTCTTGTAACTTTTATTTATTTAATATTGTTAATTTTAGTTTGTTTTTTTTTAATTTTAGTTTGTTCTTTTTTTGATTAAATATGATACAATTAAATTTTTTAAATTAAAAAAATATATTGATTAAAAAATTTCATTAATTACACATTAGCTGTTTCAATGTAAGAAAGATTAACCGATTTATATCGGAATACGATTAAATTGTTGATGATTAAATACATACTATTTATAAAAACTTCGTTAATTACATGTCAATTTTAAGTAAAATGTAATATAATCAAATGTAAATAAAAAACTATTGTCTCACATTATGAATTTTAATTTGTTTTTTTTATTTTAGTTTGGTTTTTTTTAGTTTGTAATTAAATATAATTAAATACATTAATTAAAATTTTTTAAAGTAAATTACATATCGGAGTACGTTGTTTAAATTTTTGATAATTAAATACATAGTACATAGTATTTATAAAAAAAAAATTAACCGATTCTTATCGGAAATAAATATATATATGTTTATTAGCATGTTAATCAAATACATTATTTATATTATATATATTTTTTATATTAAATACCTTTTTGTATATACTATACTACGTTAATTACATTTTAGTTTGTAATTAAATACATTGATAATTAAATACATTAATAAAAAATTTTTGAAAGTAAATTACATATAAATACATTGAATAAATTTTTGAAAGTAAATTACATTAAATACAATAAATTTACAATAAATCAAAACGTTAATAAGTATGTTCACACATCATGTTTATCAATTATCGCATCTTCCAGGAATAACTTTAATCCATCTCCTGAATTATTAGTAAATACCTTGTTTTAATACTTGATTGCCATTACTCAAACTTTTGATCTTAATACCGATCGTATGACAACTTACGTTTACTTTATTATTTTTTTATTTATTACGAGATCATCACTCATCACTCATTACCACTAAACTGACACATCAATAAAGACAGTCGATAAATGAAGCAAAGTCGATAAATCAATCCACACCATCTAACGGCGCAAAAACGAAAAAGACATTTTCGTCGTCGACGACGTTAAAGATAAAATAAGATTTTACTCTTGCAAGCAAATTTTACATCGCGATATCTTTGTTAGTAGAAAACGTAGCGAAAAAATAAAAATACTTTTATTATATAAATCGACCCTAATCTACACAATGAACCTATGTAGAAAGCGATTGGTTCAGCCATTGTCGAGATCAAAATATGTACAAATTTCTTAAAATGGGTTTCGCGTAAATATAGGCAGGTAGTACGCTGCGCCTATACTTATCGCGAGGCACTACCGTGCCTATTGATTGGGCAAAATACCTATAATATTTGTTTTGACAAAACGAAGTGCCGTACAAGTAATCTGGCGAAAAACCATTGATATATGATTTTGTCAAAAAAGAGTGCCGTACAAGTAATCGGGCGAAAAACCTTTGATATATGACTTTGTCGAAAAGGAGTGCCGTACAAGTAATCGGGCGAAAAACCTATGATATATGATTTTGTCAAAAGGGAGTGCCGTACAAGTAATCGGGCGAAAAACCATTGATATATGATTTTGACAAAAAAAAGTGCCGTACAAGTAATCGGGCAAAAAACCTTTGATATATGACTTTGTCGAAAAGGAGTGCCGTACAAGTAATCGGGCGAAAAACCTATGATATATGATTTTGTCAAAAGGGAGTGCCGTACAAGTAATCGGGCGAAAAACCTTTGATATATGACTTTGTCGAAAAAGAGTGCCGTACAAGTAATCGGGCGAAAAACATTAGATATATTATTTTGTCGAAAAGAAGTGCCGTACAAGTAATCGGGCGAAAAACCTTTAATATATGATATTTTTAATAGCGAGAGTGTAATACAAATAATGGGGCAAAATACCTATAATATTTGTTTTGACAAAACGGAGTGCCGTACAAGTAATCGGGCAAAAAATTATTGATATATAATTTTGTCAAAAATAAGTGCCGTACAAGTAATCGGGCGAAAAACCTATGATATATGATTTTGTCGAAAAAGAGTGCCGTACAAGTAATCGGGCGAAAAACCTATGATATATAATATTTTTAATAGCGAAAGTGCCGTACAAGTAATGGGGCAAAATACCTATATTTGTTTTGACAAAACGGAGTGCCGTACAAGTAATCGGGCGAAAAACCATTGATATATGATTTTGTCAAAAAAGAGTGCCGTACAAGTAATCGGGCGAAAAACCTTTGATATATGACTTTGTCGAAAAGGAGTGCCGTACAAGTAATCGTACGAAAAACCTATGATATATAATATTTTTACTAGCGAAAGTGGCGTACAAGTAATTGGGCAAAATACCTATCATATTTGTTTTGACAAAACGAAGTGCCGTACAAGTAATCTGGCGAAAACCATTGATATATGATTTTGTCAAAAGGGAGTGCCGTACAAGTAATCGGGCGAAAAACCTTTGATATATGACTTTGTCGAAAAGGAGTGCCGTACAAGTAATCGGGCGAAAAACATTAGATATATTATTTTGTCGAAAAGAAGTGCCGTACAAGTAATCGGGCGAAAAACCTTTAATATATGATATTTTTAATAGCGAGAGTGTAATACAAATAATGGGGCAAAATACCTATAATATTTGTTTTGACAAAACGGAGTGCCGTACAAGTAATCGGGCGAAAAATTATTGATATATAATTTTGTCAAAAGGGAGTGCCGTACAATTAATCGGGTGAAAAACCTATGATATATGATTTTGTCAAAAAAGAGTGCCGTACAAGTAATCGGGCGAAAAATCTATGATATATAATATTTTTAATAGCGAAAGTGCCGTACAAGTAATTGGGCAAAATACCTATATTTGTTTTGACAAAACGGAGTGCCGTACAAGTAATCGGGCGAAAAACCATTGATATATGATTTTGTCAAAAAAGAGTGCCGTACAAGTAATCGGGCGAAAAACCTTTGATATATGACTTTGTCGAAAAGGAGTGCCGTACAAGTAATCGGGCGAAAAACCATTGATATATAATTTTGTCGAAAAGAAGTGCCGTACAAGTAATGGGGCAAAATACCTATAATATTTGTTTTGACAAAACGGAGTGCCGTACAAGTAATCGGGCGAAAAACCATTGATATATAATTTTGTCAAGAGGGAGTGCCGTACAAGTAATCGGGCGAAAAACCTATGATATATAATATTTTTAAGAGCGAGAGTGCCGTACAAGTAATTGAGCAAAATACCTATAATATTTGTTTTGACAAAACGGAGTGCCGTACAAGTAATCTGGCGAAAACCATTGATATATGATTTTGTCAAAAGGGAGTGCCGTACAAGTAATCGGGCGAAAAACCTTTAATATATGACTTTGTCGAAAAAGAGTGCCGTACAAGTAATCGGGCGAAAAACATTAGATATATTAATTTGTCGAAAAGGAGTGCCGTACAAGTAATCGGGCGAAAAACCTTTGATATATAATATTTTTAATAGCGAAAGTGCCGTACAAGTAATGGGGCAAAATACCTATAATAATTGTTTTGACAAAACAAGGTGCCGTACAAGTAATCGGGCGAAGAACCTTTAATATATGATATTTTTAATAGCGAGAGTGTAATACAAATAATGGGGCAAAATACCTATAATATTTGTTTTGACAAAACGGAGTACCGTACAAGTAAACGGGCAAAAAGCCTTTGATATACGACTTTGTCAAGAGAAAGTGCCGTAAAAGTAATCGGGCAAAAAACTATTAATATATGATTGTGTCGAAAAAAAGTGCCGTACAAATAATCAAGCGAAAAACTAATGTTATACAACTATTCAAAACACGAGTGCCGTTCAAGTAATCGGGCGAAAAACCATTAATATATGTTTTTGTCAAAAAAGAGTGCCGTACAAGTAATCGGGCGAAAAACCTTTAATATATGATTTTGTCAAAAGGGAGTGCCGTACAAGTAATCGGGCGAAAAACCATTGATATATAATTTTGTCGAAAAGGAGTGCCGTACAAGTAATCGGGCGAAAAACCATTGATATATAATTTTGTCGAAAAGAAGTGCCGTACAAGTAATTTGGCAAAATACCTATAATATTTGTTTTGACAAAACGGAGTGCCGTACAAGTAATCGGGCGAAAAACCATTGATATATAATTTTGTCAAGAGGGAGTGCCGTACAAGTAATCGGGCGAAAAACCTATGATATATAATATTTTTAATAGCGAGAGTGCCGTACAAGTAATTGAGCAAAATACTTATAATATTTGTTTTGACAAAACGGAGTGCCGTACAAGTAATCTGGCAAAAACCATTGATATATGATTTTGTCAAAAGGAAGTGCCGTACAAGTAATCGGGCGAAAAACCTATGATATATAATATTTTTAATAGCGAAAGTGCCGTACAAGTAATGGGGCAAAATACCTATATTTGTTTTGACAAAACGGAGTGCCGTACAAGTAATCGGGCGAAAAACCATTGATATATGATTTTGTCAAAAAAGAGTGCCGTACAAGTAATCGGGCGAAAAACCTTTGATATATGACTTTGTCGAAAAGGAGTGCCGTACAAGTAATCGAACGAAAAACCTATGATATATAATATTTTTACTAGCGAAAGTGGCGTACAAGTAATTGGGCAAAATACCTATCATATTTGTTTTGACAAAACGAAGTGCCGTACAAGTAATCTGGCGAAAACCATTGATATATGATTTTGTCAAAAGGGAGTGCCGTACAAGTAATCGGGCGAAAAACCTTTGATATATGACTTTGTCGAAAAGGAGTGCCGTACAAGTAATCGGGCGAAAAACATTAGATATATTATTTTGTCGAAAAGAAGTGCCGTACAAGTAATCGGGCGAAAAACCTTTAATATATGATATTTTTAATAGCGAGAGTGTAATACAAATAATGGGGCAAAATACCTATAATATTTGTTTTGACAAAACGGAGTGCCGTACAAGTAATCGGGCGAAAAATTATTGATATATAATTTTGTCAAAAGGGAGTGCCGTACAATTAATCGGGCGAAAAACCTATGATATATGATTTTGTCAAAAAAGAGTGCCGTACAAGTAATCGGGCGAAAAATCTATGATATATAATATTTTTAATAGCGAAAGTGCCGTACAAGTAATTGGGCAAAATACCTATATTTGTTTTGACAAAACGGAGTGCCGTACAAGTAATCGGGCGAAAAACCATTGATATATGATTTTGTCAAAAAAGAGTGCCGTACAAGTAATCGGGCGAAAAACCTTTGATATATGACTTTGTCGAAAAGGAGTGCCGTACAAGTAATCGGGCGAAAAACCATTGATATATAATTTTGTCGAAAAGAAGTGCCGTACAAGTAATGGGGCAAAATACCTATAATATTTGTTTTGACAAAACGGAGTGCCGTACAAGTAATCGGGCGAAAAACCATTGATATATAATTTTGTCAAAAGGGAGTGCCGTACAAGTAATCGGGCGAAAAACCTATGATATATAATATTTTTAAGAGCGAGAGTGCCGTACAAGTAATTGAGCAAAATACCTATAATATTTGTTTTGACAAAACGGAGTGCCGTACAAGTAATCTGGCGAAAACCATTGATATATGATTTTGTCAAAAGGGAGTGCCGTACAAGTAATCGGGCGAAAAACCTTTAATATATGACTTTGTCGAAAAAGAGTGCCGTACAAGTAATCGGGCGAAAAACATTAGATATATTAATTTGTCGAAAAGGAGTGCCGTACAAGTAATCGGGCGAAAAACCTTTGATATATAATATTTTTAATAGCGAAAGTGCCGTACAAGTAATGGGGCAAAATACCTATAATAATTGTTTTGACAAAACAAGGTGCCGTACAAGTAATCGGGCGAAGAACCTTTAATATATGATATTTTTAATAGCGAGAGTGTAATACAAATAATGGGGCAAAATACCTATAATATTTGTTTTGACAAAACGGAGTACCGTACAAGTAAACGGGCAAAAAGCCTTTGATATACGACTTTGTCAAGAGAAAGTGCCGTAAAAGTAATCGGGCAAAAAACTATTAATATATGATTGTGTCGAAAAAAAGTGCCGTACAAATAATCAAGCGAAAAACTAATGTTATACAACTATTCAAAACACGAGTGCCGTTCAAGTAATCGGGCGAAAAACCATTAATATATGTTTTTGTCAAAAAAGAGTGCCGTACAAGTAATCGGGCGAAAAACCTTTAATATATGATTTTGTCAAAAGGGAGTGCCGTACAAGTAATCGGGCGAAAAACCATTGATATATAATTTTGTCGAAAAGGAGTGCCGTACAAGTAATCGGGCGAAAAACCATTGATATATAATTTTGTCGAAAAGAAGTGCCGTACAAGTAATTTGGCAAAATACCTATAATATTTGTTTTGACAAAACGGAGTGCCGTACAAGTAATCGGGCGAAAAACCATTGATATATAATTTTGTCAAGAGGGAGTGCCGTACAAGTAATCGGGCGAAAAACCTATGATATATAATATTTTTAATAGCGAGAGTGCCGTACAAGTAATTGAGCAAAATACTTATAATATTTGTTTTGACAAAACGGAGTGCCGTACAAGTAATCTGGCAAAAACCATTGATATATGATTTTGTCAAAAGGAAGTGCCGTACAAGTAATCGGGCGAAAAACCTTTAATATATGATATTTTTAATAGCGAGAGTGTAATACAAATAATGGGGCAAAATACCTATAATATTTGTTTTGACAAAACGGAGTGCCGTACAAGTAATCGGGCGAAAAATTATTGATATATAATTTTGTCAAAAGGGAGTGCCGTACAATTAATCGGGCGAAAAACCTATGATATATGATTTTGTCAAAAAAGAGTGCCGTACAAGTAATCGGGCGAAAAATCTATGATATATAATATTTTTAATAGCGAAAGTGCCGTACAAGTAATTGGGCAAAATACCTATATTTGTTTTGACAAAACGGAGTGCCGTACAAGTAATCGGGCGAAAAACCATTGATATATGATTTTGTCAAAAAAGAGTGCCGTACAAGTAATCGGGCGAAAAACCTTTGATATATGACTTTGTCGAAAAGGAGTGCCGTACAAGTAATCGGGCGAAAAACCATTGATATATAATTTTGTCGAAAAGAAGTGCCGTACAAGTAATGGGGCAAAATACCTATAATATTTGTTTTGACAAAACGGAGTGCCGTACAAGTAATCGGGCGAAAAACCATTGATATATAATTTTGTCAAGAGGGAGTGCCGTACAAGTAATCGGGCGAAAAACCTATGATATATAATATTTTTAAGAGCGAGAGTGCCGTACAAGTAATTGAGCAAAATACCTATAATATTTGTTTTGACAAAACGGAGTGCCGTACAAGTAATCTGGCGAAAACCATTGATATATGATTTTGTCAAAAGGGAGTGCCGTACAAGTAATCGGGCGAAAAACCTTTAATATATGACTTTGTCGAAAAAGAGTGCCGTACAAGTAATCGGGCGAAAAACATTAGATATATTAATTTGTCGAAAAGGAGTGCCGTACAAGTAATCGGGCGAAAAACCTTTGATATATAATATTTTTAATAGCGAAAGTGCCGTACAAGTAATGGGGCAAAATACCTATAATAATTGTTTTGACAAAACAAGGTGCCGTACAAGTAATCGGGCGAAGAACCTTTAATATATGATATTTTTAATAGCGAGAGTGTAATACAAATAATGGGGCAAAATACCTATAATATTTGTTTTGACAAAACGGAGTACCGTACAAGTAAACGGGCAAAAAGCCTTTGATATACGACTTTGTCAAGAGAAAGTGCCGTAAAAGTAATCGGGCAAAAAACTATTAATATATGATTGTGTCGAAAAAAAGTGCCGTACAAATAATCAAGCGAAAAACTAATGTTATACAACTATTCAAAACACGAGTGCCGTTCAAGTAATCGGGCGAAAAACCATTAATATATGTTTTTGTCAAAAAAGAGTGCCGTACAAGTAATCGGGCGAAAAACCTTTAATATATGATTTTGTCAAAAGGGAGTGCCGTACAAGTAATCGGGCGAAAAACCATTGATATATAATTTTGTCGAAAAGGAGTGCCGTACAAGTAATCGGGCGAAAAACCATTGATATATAATTTTGTCGAAAAGAAGTGCCGTACAAGTAATTTGGCAAAATACCTATAATATTTGTTTTGACAAAACGGAGTGCCGTACAAGTAATCGGGCGAAAAACCATTGATATATAATTTTGTCAAGAGGGAGTGCCGTACAAGTAATCGGGCGAAAAACCTATGATATATAATATTTTTAATAGCGAGAGTGCCGTACAAGTAATTGAGCAAAATACTTATAATATTTGTTTTGACAAAACGGAGTGCCGTACAAGTAATCTGGCAAAAACCATTGATATATGATTTTGTCAAAAGGAAGTGCCGTACAAGTAATCGGGCGAAAAACCTTTAATATATGACTCTTTTGAAAAAAAGTGCCGTACAAGTAATCGGGCGAAAAACCTTTGATATATGACTTTGTCGAAAAGGAGTGCCGTACAAGTAATCGGGCGAAAAACCTATGATATATAATATTTTTACTAGCGAAAGTGGCGTACAAGTAATTGGGCAAAATACCTATCATATTTGTTTTGACAAAACGAAGTGCCGTACAAGTAATCTGGCGAAAACCATTGATATATGATTTTGTCAAGAGGGAGTGCCGTACAAGTAATCGGGCGAAAAACCTTTGATATATGACTTTGTCGAAAAGGAGTGCCGTACAAGTAATCGGGCGAAAAACATTAGATATATTATTTTGTCGAAAAAAAGTGCCGTACAAGTAATCGGGCGAAAAACCTTTAATATATGATATTTTTAATAGCGAGAGTGTAGTACAAATAATGGGGCAAAATACCTATAATATTTGTTTTGACAAAACGGAGTGCCGTACAAGTAATCGGGCGACAAACCTTTGATGTATGATTTTGTCAAGAGGGAGTGCCGTACAAGTAATCGGGCAAAAAACCTTTGATATATGATTTTGTCGAAAAGGAGTGCCGTACAAATAATCTGGCGAAAATCCTATGATATATGATATTTTTAATAGCGAAAGTGCCGTACAAGTAATTGGGCAAAATTCAAGTTGAATTGCCTTTTACCCGGCGCAGCCGATCTCGTCACCGTTTAACAATCGCATAAAGTTTCGATTGCCTCCACGTGTTGTATTGTCACCGTTTAACAATCGCATAAAGTTTCAATTGCCTCCACGCGTTGTATTGTCACCGTTTATTGTAATGATGGTTACAGTGTAACTACAGCTGAGATATTATATGTTGGTTCCTGTCACCGAATTGGAGAATCACGGCCCAATAGCGACAACCAATCAGACGCGGCAGCCAATGTCTCCGCACGAGCAGTAGTGTATTAATAGTTCGCAAGTGTAATAGCGTTACAAAATTGTAAACTCGCCTTTATGCGATTAATAACAACCGACATCTATATCAATTTGAAAAATACGTTTACTCTGTTTTTAATAATTTTCAACAGTCCTTAGTGAGATGGCAAGAAGTCAAAACAAAACGAACGAAGAAATAGAATCTTTAGACGTCATATTAAACGACGAAAATTTCATTTTTACGTAAGTAATTATTATTTTTTTAATATTTTACTTTTTATTTTGTTTTTTATTTTATATTTTATTATATATTATATTACAGATTATCATTTGGAAAAATGGATTTTGAAGACGTTCAGCCTGGGCCGTCAAGACAACTTCCTCCTCGCGATGATGTGGCGATTGCCCAAAGGCAATCGTCTCCTCGTCGTGAGGAGCAATTAGCCTTCGCCGATATCAATCGAGAAAGAGCCGGAACCGCGGCGAATGCAGGGGAAGTCGCGACCCTTGCGCAAGAAAACGCAGAGTTAAAAAAAAGGATCGAACTTTTAGAGCAAAAATTAAATAGACGTAAGTACATTTGGCATTTGGCATGAAGTACTACCGTATTTCTTGATTTTTTATTAAAAACATATATATTAATTTTTTTTAGCTCCACGCTGGAAACGAGCTGGACAAAACATGCACACTCGCGGTGGCGGGCGAGGTCGTGGTGGACGAAGAGGTCGCGGCAACCTCTACAAAATGTACATTTTTAATTAATTAATTTTTATACCTTAGTTTTTTTTCTTTTATATTAATTTTATTTTATACTTAGTTTTTTTCTTTTATATTAATTTTATTTTATACTTAGTTTCTTATTTTTTTACAAATTTACGCATTTTTTATTTTAATTTTATATAACTGCGTATTTCATTTAAATGATATGTGACTAGTTCTTGTAACTTTTATTTATTTAATATTGTTAATTTTAGTTTGTTTTTTTTTAATTTTAGTTTGTTCTTTTTTTGATTAAATATGATACAATTAAATTTTTTAAATTAAAAAAATATATTGATTAAAAAATTTCATTAATTACACATTAGCTGTTTCAATGTAAGAAAGATTAACCGATTTATATCGGAATACGATTAAATTGTTGATGATTAAATACATACTATTTATAAAAACTTCGTTAATTACATGTCAATTTTAAGTAAAATGTAATATAATCAAATGTAAATAAAAACTATTGTCTCACATTATGAATTTTAATTTGTTTTTTTATTTTAGTTTGGTTTTTTAGTTTGTAATTAAATATAATTAAATACATTAATTAAAATTTTTTAAAGTAAATTACATATCGGAGTACGTTGTTTAAATTTTTGATAATTAAATACATAGTACATAGTATTTATAAAAAAAAAATTAACCGATTCTTATCGGAAATAAATATATATATGTTTATTAGCATGTTAATCAAATACATTATTTATATTATATATATTTTTTATATTAAATACCTTTTTGTATATACTATACTACGTTAATTACATTTTAGTTTGTAATTAAATACATTGATAATTAAATACATTAATAAAAAATTTTTGAAAGTAAATTACATATAAATACATTGAATAAATTTTTGAAAGTAAATTACATTAAATACAATAAATTTACAATAAATCAAAACGTTAATAAGTATGTTCACACATCATGTTTATCAATTATCGCATCTTCCAGGAATAACTTTAATCCATCTCCTGAATTATTAGTAAATACCTTGTTTTAATACTTGATTGCCATTACTCAAACTTTTGATCTTAATACCGATCGTATGACAACTTACGTTTACTTTATTATTTTTTTATTTATTACGAGATCATCACTCATCACTCATTACCACTAAACTGACACATCAATAAAGACAGTCGATAAATGAAGCAAAGTCGATAAATCAATCCACACCATCTAACGGCGCAAAAACGAAAAAGACATTTTCGTCGTCGACGACGTTAAAGATAAAATAAGATTTTACTCTTGCAAGCAAATTTTACATCGCGATATCTTTGTTAGTAGAAAACGTAGCGAAAAAATAAAAATACTTTTATTATATAAATCGACCCTAATCTACACAATGAACCTATGTAGAAAGCGATTGGTTCAGCCATTGTCGAGATCAAAATATGTACAAATTTCTTAAAATGGGTTTCGCGTAAATATAGGCAGGTAGTACGCTGCGCCTATACTTATCGCGAGGCACTACCGTGCCTATTGATTGGGCAAAATACCTATAATATTTGTTTTGACAAAACGAAGTGCCGTACAAGTAATCTGGCGAAAAACCATTGATATATGATTTTGTCAAAAAAGAGTGCCGTACAAGTAATCGGGCGAAAAACCTTTAATATATGACTTTGTCGAAAAAGGAGTGCCGTACAAGTAATCGGGCGAAAAACCTATGATATATGATTTTGTCGAAAAAGAGTGCCGTACAAGTAATCGGGCGAAAAACCTATGATATATAATATTTTTAATAGCGAAAGTGCCGTACAAGTAATGGGGCAAAATACCTATATTTGTTTTGACAAAACGGAGTGCCGTACAAGTAATCGGGCGAAAAACCATTGATATATGATTTTGTCAAAAAAAAGTGCCGTACAAGTAATCGGGCAAAAAACCTTTGATATATGACTTTGTCGAAAAGGAGTGCCGTACAAGTAATCGGGCGAAAAACCTATGATATATGATTTTGTCAAAAGGGAGTGCCGTACAAGTAATCGGGCGAAAAACCTTTGATATATGACTTTGTCGAAAAAGAGTGCCGTACAAGTAATCGGGCGAAAAACCTATGATATATAATATTTTTAATAGCGAGAGTGCCGTACAAGTAATTGAGCAAAATACCTATAATATTTGTTTTGACAAAACGGAGTGCCGTACAAGTAATCTGGCAAAAACCATTGATATATGATTTTGTCAAAAGGAAGTGCCGTACAAGTAATCGGGCGAAAAACCTTTAATATATGACTCTTTTGAAAAAAAGTGCCGTACAAGTAATCGGGCGAAAAACCTTTGATATATGATTTTGTCGAAAAAAAGTGCCGTACAAGTAATCGGGCGAAATACCTTTGATATATAATATTTTTAATAGCGAAAGTGCCGTACAAGTAATGGGGCAAAATACCTATAATAATTGTTTTGACAAAACAAGGTGCCGTACAAGTAATCGGGCGAAAAACCTTTAATATATG
Source organism: Cardiocondyla obscurior (assembly GCF_019399895.1). Taxonomy (NCBI): domain Eukaryota; kingdom Metazoa; phylum Arthropoda; class Insecta; order Hymenoptera; family Formicidae; genus Cardiocondyla; species Cardiocondyla obscurior. The sequence goes on along the minus strand of NC_091865.1, from coordinate 4,500,400 downwards.
ATATTTTTAATAGCGAGAGTGTAATACAAATAATGGGGCAAAATACCTATAATATTTGTTTTGACAAAACGGAGTGCCGTACAAGTAATCGGGCGAAAAATTATTGATATATAATTTTGTCAAAAGGGAGTGCCGTACAAGTAATCGGGCGAAAAACCTATGATATATGATTTTGTCGAAAAAGAGTGCCGTACAAGTAATCGGGCGAAAAACCTATGATATATAATATTTTTAATAACGAAAGTGCCGTACAAGTAATGGGGCAAAATACCTATATTTGTTTTGACAAAACGGAGTGCCGTACAAGTAATCGGGCGAAAAACCATTGATATATGATATTTTTAATAGCGAGAGTGTAATACAAATAATGGGGCAAAATACCTATAATATTTGTTTTGACAAAACGGAGTGCCGTACAAGTAATCGGGCAAAAAATTATTGATATATAATTTTGTCAAAAAGGAGTGCCGTACAAGTAATCGGGCGAAAAACCTATGATATATGATTTTGTCGAAAAAGAGTGCCGTACAAGTAATCGGGCGAAAAACCTATGATATATAATATTTTTAATAGCGAAAGTGCCGTACAAGTAATGGGGCAAAATACCTTTAATATATGATATTTTTAATAGCGAGAGTGTAATACAAATAATGGGGCAAAATACCTATAATATTTGTTTTGACAAAACGGAGTGCCGTACAAGTAATCGGGCAAAAAATTATTGATATATAATTTTGTCAAAAAGGAGTGCCGTACAAGTAATCGGGCGAAAAACCTATGATATATGATTTTGTCGAAAAAGAGTGCCGTACAAGTAATCGGGCGAAAAACCTATGATATATAATATTTTTAATAGCGAAAGTGCCGTACAAGTAATGGGGCAAAATACCTATATTTGTTTTGACAAAACGGAGTGCCGTACAAGTAATCGGGCGAAAAACCATTGATATATGATTTTGTCAAAAAAAAGTGCCGTACAAGTAATCGGGCAAAAAACCTTTGATATATGACTTTGTCGAAAAGGAGTGCCGTACAAGTAATCGGGCGAAAAACCTATGATATATGATTTTGTCAAAAGGGAGTGCCGTACAAGTAATCGGGCGAAAAACCTTTGATATATGACTTTGTCGAAAAAGAGTGCCGTACAAGTAATCGGGCGAAAAACCTATGATATATAATATTTTTAATAGCGAGAGTGCCGTACAAGTAATTGAGCAAAATACCTATAATATTTGTTTTGACAAAACGGAGTGCCGTACAAGTAATCTGGCGAAAACCATTGATATATGATTTTGTCAAAAGGGAGTGCCGTACAAGTAATCGGGCGAAAAACCTTTAATATATGACTTTGTCGAAAAAGAGTGCCGTACAAGTAATCGGGCGAAAAACATTAGATATATTAATTTGTCGAAAAGGAGTGCCGTACAAGTAATCGGGCGAAAAACCTTTGATATATAATATTTTTAATAGCGAAAGTGCCGTACAAGTAATGGGGCAAAATACCTATAATAATTGTTTTGACAAAACAAGGTGCCGTACAAGTAATCGGGCGAAGAACCTTTAATATATGATATTTTTAATAGCGAGAGTGTAATACAAATAATGGGGCAAAATACCTATAATATTTGTTTTGACAAAACGGAGTACCGTACAAGTAAACGGGCAAAAAGCCTTTGATATACGACTTTGTCAAGAGAAAGTGCCGTAAAAGTAATCGGGCAAAAAACTATTAATATATGATTGTGTCGAAAAAAAGTGCCGTACAAATAATCAAGCGAAAAACTAATGTTATACAACTATTCAAAACACGAGTGCCGTTCAAGTAATCGGGCGAAAAACCATTAATATATGTTTTTGTCAAAAAAGAGTGCCGTACAAGTAATCGGGCGAAAAACCTTTAATATATGATTTTGTCAAAAGGGAGTGCCGTACAAGTAATCGGGCGAAAAACCATTGATATATAATTTTGTCGAAAAGGAGTGCCGTACAAGTAATCGGGCGAAAAACCATTGATATATAATTTTGTCGAAAAGAAGTGCCGTACAAGTAATTTGGCAAAATACCTATAATATTTGTTTTGACAAAACGGAGTGCCGTACAAGTAATCGGGCGAAAAACCATTGATATATAATTTTGTCAAGAGGGAGTGCCGTACAAGTAATCGAACGAAAAACCTATGATATATAATATTTTTAATAGCGAGAGTGCCGTACAAGTAATTGAGCAAAATACCTATAATATTTGTTTTGACAAAACGGAGTGCCGTACAAGTAATCTGGCGAAAACCATTGATATATGATTTTGTCAAAAGGTAGTGCCGTACAAGTAATCGGGCGAAAAACCTTTAATATATGACTTTGTCGAAAAAGAGTGCCGTACAAGTAATCGGGCGAAAAACATTAGATATATTAATTTGTCGAAAAGGAGTGCCGTACAAGTAATCGGGCGAAAAACCTTTGATATATAATATTTTTAATAGCGAAAGTGCCGTACAAGTAATGGGGCAAAATACCTATAATAATTGTTTTGACAAAACAAGGTGCCGTACAAGTAATCGGGCGAAGAACCTTTAATATATGATATTTTTAATAGCGAGAGTGTAATACAAATAATGGGGCAAAATACCTATAATATTTGTTTTGACAAAACGGAGTACCGTACAAGTAAACGGGCAAAAAGCCTTTGATATACGACTTTGTCAAGAGAAAGTGCCGTAAAAGTAATCGGGCAAAAAACTATTAATATATGATTGTGTCGAAAAAAAGTGCCGTACAAATAATCAAGCGAAAAACTAATGTTATACAACTATTCAAAACACGAGTGCCGTTCAAGTAATCAAGCAAAAAACCATTAATATATGTTTTTGTCAAAAAAGAGTGCCGTACAAGTAATCGGGCGAAAAACCTTTAATATATGATTTTGTCAAAAGGGAGTGCCGTACAAGTAATCGGGCGAAAAACCATTGATATATAATTTTGTCGAAAAGGAGTGCCGTACAAGTAATCGGGCGAAAAACCATTGATATATAATTTTGTCGAAAAGAAGTGCCGTACAAGTAATTTGGCAAAATACCTATAATATTTGTTTTGACAAAACGGAGTGCCGTACAAGTAATCGGGCGAAAAACCATTGATATATAATTTTGTCAAGAGGGAGTGCCGTACAAGTAATCGGGCGAAAAACCTATGATATATAATATTTTTAATAGCGAGAGTGCCGTACAAGTAATTGAGCAAAATACCTATAATATTTGTTTTGACAAAACGGAGTGCCGTACAAGTAATCTGGCAAAAACCATTGATATATGATTTTGTCAAAAGGAAGTGCCGTACAAGTAATCGGGCGAAAAACCTTTAATATATGACTCTTTTGAAAAAAAGTGCCGTACAAGTAATCGGGCGAAAAACCTTTGATATATGATTTTGTCGAAAAAAAGTGCCGTACAAGTAATCGGGCGAAATACCTTTGATATATAATATTTTTAATAGCGAAAGTGCCGTACAAGTAATGGGGCAAAATACCTATAATAATTGTTTTGACAAAACAAGGTGCCGTACAAGTAATCGGGCGAAAAACCTTTAATATATGATATTTTTAATAGCGAGAGTGTAATACAAATAATGGGGCAAAATACCTATAATATTTGTTTTGACAAAACGGAGTGCCGTACAAGTAATCGGGCGAAAAATTATTGATATATAATTTTGTCAAAAGGAAGTGCCGTACAAGTAATCGGGCGAAAAACCTATGATATATGATTTTGTCGAAAAAGAGTGCCGTACAAGTAATCGGGCGAAAAACCTATGATATATAATATTTTTAATAACGAAAGTGCCGTACAAGTAATGGGGCAAAATACCTATATTTGTTTTGACAAAACGGAGTGCCGTACAAGTAATCGGGCGAAAAACCATTGATATATGATTTTGTCAAAAAAGAGTGCCGTACAAGTAATCGGGCGAAAAACCTTTGATATATGACTTTGTCGAAAAGGAGTGCCGTACAAGTAATCGGGCAAAAAACCTATGATATATGATTTTGTCAAAAGGGAGTGCCGTACAAGTAATCGGGCGAAAAACCATTGATATATGATTTTGTCGAAAAGGAGTGCCGTACAAGCAATCGGGCGAAAAACCTTTAATATATGATTTTGACAAAACGAAGTACCGTACAAGTAAACGGGCAAAAAGCCTTTGATATACGATTTTGTCAAGAGAAAGTGCCGTAAAAGTAATCGGGCAAAAAACTATTAATATATGATTGTGTCGAAAAAAAGTGCCGTACATATAATCAAGCGAAAAACTAATGTTATACAACTATTCAAAACACGAGTGCCGTTCAAGTAATCGGGCGAAAAACCATTAATATATGTTTTTGTCAAAAAAGAGTGCCGTACAAGTAATCGGGCGAAAAACCTTTAATATATGATTTTGTCAAAAGGGAGTGCCGTACAAGTAATCGGGCGAAAAATCATTGATATATGATTTTGTCAAAAGGGAGTGCCGTACAAGTAATCGGGCGAAAAACCTTTGATATATGATTTTGTCGAAAAGGAGTGCCGTACAAGTAATCGGGCGAAAAACCTTTGATATATGATATTTTTAATAGCGACAGTGCCGTACAAATAATGGGGCAAAATACCTATAATAATTGTTTTGACAAAACGGAGTGCCGTACAAGTAATCGGGCGAAAAACCATTGATATATAATTTTGTCAAGAGGGAGTGCCGTACAAGTAATCGGGCGAAAAACCTATGATATATGATAATTTTAATAGCGAGAGTGCCGTACAAGTAGTGAGGCAAAAAACCTATTATATTTGTTTTGATAAAACGGAGTGCCGTACAAGTAATCGGGCGAAAAACCATTGATATATGATTTTGTCAAAAAAGAGTGCCGTACAAGTAATCGGGCGAAAAACCTTTGATATATGACTTTGTCGAAAAGGAGTGCCGTACAAGTAATCGGGCGAAAAACCTATGATATATGATTTTGTCAAAAGGGAGTGCCGTACAAGTAATCGGGCGAAAAACCATTGATATATGATTTTGTCGAAAAGGAGTGCCGTACAAGTAATCGGGCGAAAAACCTTTAATATATGATTTTGACAAAACGAAGTACCGTACAAATAAACGGGCAAAAAGCCTTTGATATACGATTTTGTCAAGAGAAAGTGCCGTAAAAGTAATCGGGCAAAAAACTATTAATATATGATTGTGTCGAAAAAAAGTGCCGTACATATAATCAAGCGAAAAACTAATGTTATACAACTATTCAAAACACGAGTGCCGTTCAAGTAATCGGGCGAAAAACCATTAATATATGTTTTTGTCAAAAAAGAGTGCCGTACAAGTAATCGGGCGAAAAACCTTTAATATATGATTTTGTCAAAAGGGAGTGCCGTACAAGTAATCGGGCGAAAAACCATTGATATATGATTTTGTCAAAAGGGAGTGCCGTACAAGTAATCGGGCGAAAAACCTTTGATATATAATTTTGTCGAAAAGGAGTGCCGTACAAGTAATCGGGCGAAAAACCTTTGATATATGATATTTTTAATAGCGACAGTGCCGTACAAGTAATGGGGCAAAATACCTATAATAATTGTTTTGACAAAACGGAGTGCCGTACAAGTAATCGGGCGAAAAACCATTGATATATAATTTTGTCAAGAGGGAGTGCCGTACAAGTAATCGGGCGAAAAACCTATGATATATGATTTTGTCAAAAGGAAGTGCCGTACAAGTAATCGGGCGAAAAACCTATGATATATGATATTTTTAATAGCGAGAGTGCCGTACAAGTAGTGAGGCAAAATACCTATTATATTTGTTTTGATAAAACGGAGTGCCGTACAAGTAATCGGGCGAAAAACCATTGATATATGATTTTGTCAAGAGGGAGTGCCGTACAAGTAATCGGGCAAAAAACCTATAATATATGATATTTTTAATAGCGAGATTGCCGTACAAATAATTGGGCAAAATACCTATAATACTTGTTTTGACAAAACGGAGTGCCGTACAAGTAATCGGGCGAAAAACCATTGATATATAATTTTGTCAAGAGGGAGTGCCGTACAAGTAATCGGGCGAAAAACCTATGATATATGATTTTGTCAAAAGGAAGTGCCGTACAAGTAATCAAGCGAAAGACTAATGTTATACGACTAATCGAAACACGAGTGCCGTTCAAGTAATCGGGCGAAAAACCATTAATATATGTTTTTGTCAAAAAAGAGTGCCGTACAAGTAATCAAGCGAAAAACTTTTAATATATGATTTTGACAAAACGGAGTGCCGTACAAGTAATCGGGCGAAAAACCATTGATATATAATTTTGTCAAAAGGGAGTGCCGTACAAGTAATCGGGCGAAAAACCTATGATATATAATATTTTTAATAGCGAGAGTGCCGTACAAGTAATTGGGCAAAATACCTATAATATTTGTTTTGACAAAACGGAATGCCGTACAAGTAATCTAACGAAAACCATTGATATATGATTTTGTCAAGAGGGAGTGCCGTACAAGTAATCAGGCGAAAAACCTTTGATATATGACTTTGTCGAAAAAAAGTGCCGTACAAGTAATCGGGCGAAAAACCTATGATATATGATTTTGTCAAAAGGAAGTGCCGTACAAGTAATCAAGCGAAAAACTAATGTTATACGACTATTCGAAACACGAGTGCCGTTCAAGTAATCGGGCGAAAAACCTTTGATATATGATTTTGTCGAAAAAGAGTGCCGTACAAGTAATCGGGCGAAAAACCTATAATATATAATATTTTTAATAACGAAAGTGCCGTACAAGTAATCGGGCGAAAAACCTTTGATACATAATTTTGTCGAAAAGGATTGCCGTACAAATAATCGGTCAAAAAACCTTTAATATATGATTTTGTCAAAAAAAAGTGCCGTACAAGTAATCGAGAAAAACCTATGATATATGATATTTTAAATAGCGAGAGTGCCGTACAAGTAATTGAACGAAAAACCTTTAATATTTGTTTTGACAAAAGAGAGTTCCGTACAAGTAATCGGGCGAAAAACTAATGTTATACGACTATTCGAAACACGAGTGCCGTTGAAGTAATCAGGCGAAAAATTTTTAATATATGTTATTGTCAAAAGAGAGTGCCGTACAAGTAATCAAACAAAATAACTTTAATATATGATTTTGTCAAAAAGGAGTGCCGTACAAGTAATCGGGCGAAAAACTTATAATATATGATATTTTTAATAGCGAGAGTGCCGTACAAGTAATTGGGCGAAAAACCTTTAATATTTGTTTTTGACAAAAGAGAGTGCTGTACAAGTAATCGGGCGAAATACCTTTGATTTATGATTTTTTCGAAAAGGAGTGCCGTACAAGTAATCGGGCGAAAAACATAAGATATATGATATTTTCAATAGCGAGAGTGCCGTACAAGTAATCGGGCGAAAAACCTTTGATATATGTTTTTGTCAAAAGGGAGTGCCGTACAAGTAATCGGGCGAAAAACCATTGTTATACAACTATTCAAAACATTAGTTCCGTTCAATTAATCGGGCGAAAAACCAGTGTTACACGACTTCTTCATGCATTAGTGCCGTACTAATTATCAAGAAATGGACCATTAATTTACGATTTTTTAAAACATGACTAAAGTTTATGTAATCTGATGAAAAACTTTAGACTTATTACCTTTGTCAAAAGGGAGTGCCGTACAAGTAAACGGGCGAAAAACCTGTGATATATCATACTTGTAATAACGAGAGTGCGGTACAAGTAATCGGGCGAAAAATGGATATATGTTTTTTGTCAAATCAAAAGTTTCGTACAAGTAATCAGACTCTAAATCAATGTTATATATCTATTAAAACACTACTGCTGTTCATGTAATCGTTAAGAAACCCTTTGCTATTTAATACCTGTCATAACGAGATTGCCGTACTAGTAATCGGGTAAAAAATGTTTGATATATAATTTTTGTCAAAACAAGAGTGCCGTTCAAGTAATCGGGTGAAAAACCTTTGATATATAATATTTGTAGTAACAAAAGTGCCGTATAAGTAATCGGTCGATAAACCTTCATATATAATATTTGTCATATCAAAAATTCTGTTAAAATAATTGGAAAAATTAACAATGTTATACTATTTTTTTAAACAAATGCTGTTTAAGTTATAAAACAGAAAACTAATGTTATATGATTTTTAAAAGATGAGTGCCGTATAATTAATAAGGCAAAAGACCAATGTTATACTTTTTTTTACAACAAGAATGCCGTATAAGTAATCGATCAAAACATTTTTATATATGATTTTTGTCAAAACAAGTGTGTCGTCTAAGTAATCAAGCAAAAAATTTATGATAAATGTTTTTTGTCTAAACAAAAGTGCCGTACACATCATGAAACGATAAACCATTGATACGCAAATTTATACTATTTATGTGTTTTACAAGTAATCGGTCGAATGTAATGTACGATTTTTCCGAACTTTAGCGCTTTTTGTGTAGCCGAACCAAAGATTATTGTTATGTCACTTTTTAAAACAAGATTGTACAAGTACTTAAGCAAAATTTATTTTTATGCAATTAAAAAAAAAAGAATATTTTTTAATTTAACGGTTAAAATAGTTTTATTATTTGAATTGCTAAAACTAAAGAATTGTTTAAGTAATCGAATAAAAAACTTCTGCAATAAAGTTTTTGTTCAGAAGAAAGTACCATAGAAGTAATCCAATGTATTATTTATAGAAATTTTTAAATAATCGTAATTACCTTTAAAGTAATTCATCAATAAATAATTTCCGGTTTTTTGTAATTTAAATTTTGTTCAAGTAATAAAGCCAAAAATTTTTAATATACATAATTGCAAACAAATGTACCGTTCAATTAATCTCGCGAAAATGGTTTGACATATAAGTTGTAATTCATTGATCGTTAATGACAAATGTAAATTTTATAACAAAATTTTATCATAATCAATTGTGTTTCTCTTAAAATACGTATAACGTTTGTTTTTACAAATTGTAATTTACGATTAAATAATCCGCTTTTTCAAAGTAAAACATTATTTTTTCTATACTGCTTTAGTAATATTTAATATCTATTTTAGGTCTTGTTTACGCATTAATTTTTAATTTTGTTGTTTACATAATATAGTCACTGCGATTTCGAAATTGTTTCATTATTCTAAAATGTATTATAATATAAACACGTAATATTTACTTATTTTATGTGTAAATATTGACGTGTTTGTTAACTTATCCAAAATATTTCTTATAGAAATATATTATTTCAATACTATACGAATATCCGTTATAAAATGAAAGTAATTTTTAAAGTTAGGTAGAGCTTTCAAAGGCAAGTAAAAAAGTATTTTTTATATTTTTTATGATAATAAGCGAAATATAAAAGTTTTAAAGTCGGCCATTTTACTATTAATTTTAAATTAAGACCCGGTGCCTTTTCCACCGCGCGACTGTTTTGACACACAGATTGAGCGATTTTCGATAACAAAACGAGCAAAAACATGCGGGCAAGAGAAACAAACGAGCGAAAACGTTTTCTTTTTTTTAGCTTTTCTTGCTCGTACGTTTTCGCTTGTTTCGCCACCGAATCACTAGCCCAATCCATGCATCGATCAAATCATGCAGTGGGAAAACCTTGTCTATTGTGAGTGACTTTTTTCAAGTATTTAAACATTATTTCGTTTATTATTGCGAAAAATGTAAATTGGTATATGATTTTTATACTTGTCTCCAAAGGCCCTATCCTTCCTTAAAATTGCCTTTATTTGATCGCAGATCTCCTGCATATAAGAAAGATTTATTTTAAGTGTATGAGGACATGAAAATAGTTGCCGCTTTATATTAAAATAGCCTCGTGTAACATTAAATATTTGATTTAATATTTTTTAAAAGAAGGAGAAAGAGAAAGCAGATATAATTGCACGGACTAAACAATATATAATTAATTTTACGTTATTTTCTTTTTCTTCTTCTTTCTCGTTTTTATATGTAATATAATAAATTTGTTAATTGTTAGTATTATAATTAAAATGGTTACCTATTAATTGAATTATTACATCTGCATTGTTCTGTTGCGGCAGCATTGGAATACACTCGTGATGTAATATGTGGTAAAAATCCGAGAAGGTTAGCGCCGCGCAGATTGCCAGCGAAACCGCTCCTTCCTAGAAAACTGTGGGCGCACTTGTAAAGACGTGTTTGCAGAATCAACACATCATCAAGGTCTTGTTCACTGTAAAATAATTAAATTACAAAAGCTATGTAAGATTATTGTATTTATCTTACCTCTTAAGATATAGATAATTCTATTCTTAATTTAATAATACAAAAGTAACGTTTTCTTTTTAATAATTTTATGAATTGAGAAACGCAATTGTGTTTCCAAAACTAGAATAAATCCTAAATGCGCACAATGTAAAACGGATGTCTTCAATTACATAATCTGAAATTCTACTTAATCTGCATTCCAAAACATCCTCTTCAAGGATATTTTTACTATGTGGCTGTTCTCAAATCTTTCCAAATAAATTCAAATAAATCTTATCTGTTACTCAGATGTTCCAAAACTTCGAAGAAACGTTCATGTTTGAAATATTTGAGTGAACTCTTTACGTGCATTTTATGCAAGTAAACTTTAATATCTTCTAGGTAAACTAACAAAATGTAAATAAAATAAAAAATTAAAATTTTAGACAATTTTGAAAAAAAAGATGCAATTTTTGTTATGTATTTTATTGCAAAAAAACATTATTTTAAAATAATATAAAATTTTTTGTAGTTTACCTAGTAAGTATTAACTACAAATGTAAGGCGCAAACTGGTTTTTTGTTTAGATGAGATAAAACAGGTACTATCGTGTATACAGTGCGTCGTTAGCGCCGGAGAAGCGACAAAAACATCGCATTATTTTTTTTACATTAATGTTCATATAATGTTCATAAAAAATTTGTTTTACATTTGAAGATGTAAATAAAACATATATAAAGAGTTTTAAACAATTTTTTTATAGCTGCAAACAAATTTATAAAATTATTGTTGCCGCGACTTTTCTCCCTTTGCGTTGGTATGCGCAATCAAATAGGATTTCTCCAGAATGTAAATAATTGTCGCGCTCAGAATTTGTGTCGTTTTGCACAATTCTATTTATTTCTCTTGTAATACAAGAGATCGGCACGGCTGATGAACTAATCGGTGGCCAAACGTGCAAGCCCTGTCCTCGCGAGTCCGCGTAACCAAATGGTTTTAGTAAAACTTTAGCGCAACGAGATAACTTCGACAGATGTCCCTTCTGTGTTCCCTTCTGTTCTTGGCGGTTCTGGTGTCGCGGGTCGAAATTCCCCTTTTTATACTCGATCACACAAAGGAATTACTGCACTTCCCTCTCTATTCGTTCTACGTCATTATTTAAAATTTTCTTTGTCTCGGAAGCTGAGACGTTACCAATTAAACAAAGGAACATCATGTATGTTTTTCTTTTTGTGACCGCTGTCTTACGTGTTTTGTTACGTGTTTTACAATATTTTCATGTTTACAGTTTGTCGTTTTTTTTTTTTTGTTTAGTCGCGTTATCGCCATGACTCACCTTTCTATAATTAAATTTAAGTCCGAATATTATACAAAAATTGCTGGTTGTTACAATCTTTAACAATTATGCTATTTTTTCAGTTTTCTACATGAATTTCTCCCTTAAATCCCCAACATATATTTTAAACAGTTAAGGTTTTAAGTGTAAGTGTCTAAATATTTTCAGAAACTATGTATATACATACCTTGCAGTAGCTAGAAACTTTTGGAAAAGTTTATGAGGAACGGTACGAGGTCTATCTACGGTGTCTTCGTAAAGATCTGTTTCTCTGTTATATAAATGCAAAAAATCGGAAAGTTGCTTTGCGGTAATAGCTGCTCGATCCTTATCACTTAATTTATTGCATGGTAGCTGAAAAAAGATTGTTTATTTAAAAATTATTTAATTAATAGTTTATTTATTTATAATTTAAATAATATTAATTATTGTTAAAATTATTATATTATTAAAAGTATTATATAATATTATTGTTAAAATACATTATATTATTAAAAAAAATAATTTGGTTTAATCTATAACAAGATATAAATAGCTACTCATACCGTAAATAAAAATGGTGTTCTTAAACTGCAGGATGAATGTTGAAGAAATTTCATAATAAGATCACAACACCCCGGATCAGCATTAGGGTGCGATATTTTTCGTAAAATGTAACTTAGATATAAACTGAAGGCTTTTCTCGCTTCACCAGAACTAGAATATTATTTAACAAAAAAAAAAAAAAAAAAAAAAAAATAGACAACTAAATTAATTTGATGTATAATAATAATATTTTAATTCCTTATATATATTTGAATTACAAACCTAAGTTTATTGCCTTCCTGCATTGATTGCATTATTTGACTTTTATATTTGCAAATATCTATATCTAAATTTTCTTTATTATTATGACTCCTATCCAAGCTCATTTTATGGCCCTTTACCAATGCCCTTTCATATCTTTCATACCTATAATAAAATTATCAATTATTAATTTTTAATAGGTGCTAATTGTAGCACAATGAAACATGTGCTGTTTACAAGATCTAATCTAATTGAAAAGCAGCATTTTTTATTATCGCCATCTCTCAAATAAAAGTAACAACCCTCTGAGAGTATTTTTGGCTATAAGAAAAACGATATCTCTTTTGTTTAAAAAAACCTCTTATTAACTTACAATGACCAGTTTAATACACAAAAAATTAGCCGAATCACTAATATCACCACAAAATAAAAATTTATAATGGAACATACCTAGACAATCTATCTAATGTCATTTCGGGAATAATGTAGCCAGCAATGCGATTGGCTGCAGGAAACAGTTGCTCATGCAACATCAAGTTATAATTAGTATTAATATGTAAAGGTAATCTCCTTGGACCACGCGGATCTGATATCATTGGCGCACCTGTAACTGGATCTAAAATGTAAAATAGATAAATTAACTACTAGAAACAATTAATATAGCGATTGTAGTTGATTTAATAAAATATCTCAATATTTTTCGGTATTAAATATATTACAAAAAAATTGTATTTACCTAAATACTGTGAATAAAGTTCCCAAGATTTCGGACTTGGAAATATTCTAACAAATCCACCTCTTCTTTCAAATTGTGCTTTTGCAGATGCTACTATTCGTTGTTGTTCTGAATTTAAGTCTGCTTTGCTTTTTACATTTTTATTAGAATTCTTTTTTTCGTGAGTCAATGTCTCTGCAGATTGCACTCTTCTATACTAAAACAAAAAAACAAAAAAAAAATTGTTTACAATCTGGGTTGAGTTCAGAAACTTCTCCTTATGAAAAATGTACGATAACATCACGTGACATGTCTTTTTGCATTTGATTGAGTAAACCAACACAAACTATCTGAACGCTTAAAATAAATGTTTAGGAGTACGTTCGAGGAATTGGTATTCGTGCAATTTATCACTATCTTTTTCTCTTTCTTCTTCTCTAATGCCATTTATTAGAAGAATAAAAAGATTGCTAAATTGCACAAATAGCGACTCTTTAAATGCATTCTTGGTAGTTTTTTTTTTTTTTTCTTTACGTATGTTTTATAGCTTTTAGATTAAAAATGTATAATTGTGCACAAATGCTTGTAATTTTTAATATTTTTAACAATAAATCGAGTAGCAAAGATGAAGAAACCTATAGATTAATTGATAGAGTTAATCTATTACAAGAAAGACATAAATTAAATTCAAAGTTATTTCAAAGTTATACGATGCTGTTATTAGAATTATTTAAAAATGATATGCCTCTGCGCATATTAAGTAATTTATACAGGCTTCTTTGTCTGAGATGATATGGATGTACTCTGGGCAAGTAATTACCAAAGTTTCTGAAAGCACTCTGATATATTTGAGTGTTTGTTTCTGATATTTCTGAACGAATTTGGATAACATTTAATTTCCTGGAAAAGTTTCTGCACGCAGCCCTGCTAATTATTCTTTATCTTAATTATAATATTTCACAATTTGCAAACTTCAGTTTTGTATTTTTTATAAAAAAATTCCTAATTTATTAATATAACATACAACTAAATGTAACTTAAAATTAATAAAGAAATTAATGTTCAATAAATATTAATATTTTAAACGAGTAAAAAATAGATAAATAAAAATAATATAAAGAAAATATAAAGCAAGATAACACTTACATTATTTATCTTTTTATATGAATTTACAGCAGCACGGTTTAAATTTTGAGAACGCACAATTGGATCGACAGCAGGTATACCGACGAGCGTAAATAAGTCTGCTATTAAAGCTGATTTGAGCCTAATATCTAATGGTGAATCACATCCCAGTGAAGGGGTTAAATTTACTTCCAGTAGCCATGGTTTCAGCGTATCATCAATCAATATATCAAAACCAAATAATTCTGGAATAAAAATGCATATAACACAGATATAAAATATTATATTCTTACTTTGTATTTTAATATTTATATAAATTATAATAATTTTTATATTAATTTTTATCAATTACCTTAACAGCACATTTACATACTGAGAATGTCCGAATAATATCGCAAAAGTATATTGCGTACATTCGCAGAACATTCAATATACGTACTATGATATTCTGAGTATGTACTTTTTAGAAAGAACATTTTAAGAATGTTTGTATGTCTTCTTATTTTAGTTAATAGTATATACTTAGAATATCTTACGTACCTTACTACATATATGTATAGGCAAATGCATATCCCACGATCGTAAACGCAACAATACAATATACATATACATATAATTATATGACATATACAAACTCTCCACAATCAAATAAAGAAAATTTTGAAAGTAATTAGAGCTTTCGGAGACAAGTAGAAAAGTCCTATATTATTTAAAATTTGTTGCAATAATAAACAAGATATAAATGTTTAAAAATCGAGTATTTTACTAGCGATTTTGGACAGAGAACTGATGTTTTTCCCATTGTGCAACTTTTTTGACGCACGGATTGATCGATCTTTGGTGGCGGGACCAGCGAATACGAGAGAACGAGATAAACAAGCGAGCCTAAACGTTCATATTTCGCTTATTATCGCGAAAAATATAAAATGGTATGGGACTTTCTTACTTATTTCTATAAAATCTATCTACTTCTAAGAGTTAAATCATATGATATGAGACACCTTGTATATGAATACAGGGTGTCTCGCATCATGTGACAATGTTTTTAGAAATAGGTAGGTCTTTAGAGATAAATAAAAAAGTCTTATACTATTTTATAAAAATGTCAAATGTTCTTGAGAAAAAAATTAAAATATCTAGGCATAAGAGCGTCAAAAAAGCTGCGAACTGAGTAAGCGCGAAACAGACAGCGGTGAGTATTATTCAAAGGGAATAGGCGGAGTCAACGAAAGCGCGTGAGAGCAGGAATATTTACCGTCGCTTGTCGCGCTCATTTACATGCAGCTTTTTTACCGTTCTTACGCTTAAACTATTTTTTTCTCAATAACAATCGATAATTTTGTAAAATGGTATAGGACTTTTCTACTTGTCTCTAAAAAACTTACCTATCCTTGAAAACATTGTTACATGATGCGGAACACCCTGTATAAAGAATGTCTCACTCCATATGACAGTCTTAAGAAGCAAGTAGAACTTATAAAAACAAGAAGAACAAATGCAAAATAGTATAGAACTTTTTTAACTATGTCTGTAAGTTTTACAAAACTCTAAAAACTTTGTCATGTAATGTGAGACACTATGTATACAAGGTGTTTGATTAAGTATTATTAAGCTCCTAGAAATAAATAACTCTAGTAGAAAAGTAAGAAAATTCTGTATTATTTTGTAAAATTGTCGATTGTTATTGAAAAAAAATTAAAATATCTAGCGTAAAAGCGACAAGGAAACTACAGGTGAATGAGCGCAACAGACGATGGCGTTATTCGCCTGTTGTGTTCACTCTCCCGCAGTTTCCTTATCGCTTTTACGTTGAACATTTAAATTTGTTTCTAAATAATGATCGACAATTTTGTTAAATAATATAAGACTTTTCTACTTATTTCGAAAAATTCTACCTATCTTTAAAATATCTATATGTTGATCTGAGACACTGTCTATATTTAAAAATAATTGTCTATATTAATTTTATCTTTATTTTTATGTATTATGTTTGTTCTTTGTAGCTGCACTAATAGTTCTGGTTCAGAAGTCATCTTTTTTCTTCTAATGTGCAGAAAAAAAACGACCTGTAAACTAGTGCAGACTAATGCCAGTTTAGCTACAAAAAAACAAGTTTTTATGTTTTTTATTGTTAAAACTATTATGTTGACAGTATGTAAAACACATGTTTGTTTTCATAAAATTTGTAATACAAAATAAAAACTATGCAGTCGATTATTTAAAGTTAGAAGAACATAAAATGTGTTGATTAATTATTCTTAAAAATCTCGCTAAATTTAAAGCAGTCAGAAATTTATGAAAAAAATCTATTAAAATACTAGTAAAAACAACAGGTTATGTGATAAATCTAAGTACTAGTAAAAACAATTTTTATTATACAGGGTATCCGCGAAAAAATTAAGTTAATTTTTAGAGTAGGTAGAGTCTTCGGAGACAAGTAGAAAAGTCCTGTACCATTTTACATTTTTCGCTATAATAGCCGAGATTTGAACATTTATAAACTTGAAACAAGCAACTCAAAATAAACGATTTTTTCTACTTTGTAACTTGACCGACATATGGATTGGACCAGTGTTTTGATGGCGAGACGAGCAAAAACGTGCAAGCTAGATAAGCAAGACGCTTATGCAGCTTGTTTAGCTTGCCCGCATGACTTTACTTGTCTCGCTAACGAAGATCGTCTAATCTGTGCACCGAAAAAATCACGCGGTGAAAACAGCACCAATTCTCTACCAAAAATCAGTTGTAAAATGCTCGAGTTTTAAACGTTTATTTCTCACTTATTATCGCGAAAAATCTAAATAAAATGGTATAAGATTTTTTTACTTATCTCCAAAGACTCTACCTACCCTCAAAATCACTTTTATTTGATCGCGGATACCATATGTAATATTTATATGTTGTGTTAAAACATTAAAAATGTTATTTGAAATAAATAATTACCAAAACACGTCTCAGGATGTTTCACAAATTGTTTTAAACCACTGACAATTCCAGACGCAGTAGCAAGAATTGATTTTATAATAATATCTTCTATTCGCTGCATAAGCGACTCCGTATCTTGACCCATCGAGCGTAAGTGTCTGAGTAATGCCGATAATGTCCATTTATGTCCTACGTCCTCAGCATCGGGATCTTCACTCCTGAATCGTATTAAATATTTTTTTGTAATTTTGTAATTATTATATTACTTTATAATGTACTTTAATTTAATTATACGTAATATATTATTGTTATTACATATAAGGTATCCGCGATCAAATAGAAATAATTTTGAGAATAGTTAGGGCTTTCTAAGATAAGTAGGAAAACCCCATACCATTTTGTAGTTTAGATGTTTGTAGTCAAGATATGAACATTTTAAAACTTGAAACAAGTCGCCCAAAATAGGTGACGTTTTCCCATTTGCGTGACTTGACGAACAAATATCTTTTCATGTCTCGCCACTGAAGATCGCCTAATCTGTGCACCAAAAAAATCGCGCGGTGGGAAAGGCATCAATTTTCCGTTCAAAATCTCAGTAGTAAAATGCTCGATGTTTAATCTTTATGTTTTGATTATAAACACTTGAACTGCAAAATGATTTGGGAGTTTTCTACTTGTCTCCAAAGACCTTACCTACCCTCAAATTACCTTTATTTGATTGCGGACACCCTGTGTACACACATATAAATATATTGCATAAACAATTAGATACTTTTTTGTTAATATTATTAATAAAGAATTTTATCTTAATACATACTAACTGTTTTTATTATAACTTACTTTACATAATCCACGTGGAACTTGTTTATACTGTAGTTGCAAAGATGCATACAAGGATTCCAAATATATTGGTTTCTACCATCATACTTAACAGCTGCAAATCTCACTAAACCATCTTCATATAAATAAATTAGCAGCGGATCATAATTTGTTACAGCCACGTAGAGACGCAAATCGCACTTATGGCCATCCACTAAAAGCGGATTATTTATATACTGCGCCACAATGACCGATTCATCTGTCAGGATTTTTTCAGGCTACAACAATATAATGAACAATTTGATACGGAAAATAGATAATGTTATACAAATATTTTGCAAAATTATTACTCTTAAAAATTGAAAATACAAGGTGTTTAACAGAATTTATAATTATTGCCAAATAATGAATTAAAATATTTGAGCGAACAAGCGCTAAAAATGCTGTGAGACATGCGCGGTAGACGACGGCAGATATACTTTAGTGGGAATAGGAAGAATCGGCACGCAACAATAGTTGTTCGCTGATCCCACCTATTCTCTGTAAACAAAAGTAATTTAAAAGAAAATTACTTTGTTACTAATTGTTAGATAAATATGAAACATAATGCCACTGCAGAATTGTCTCAATGTAGTATTAGATACAACTAAATTACATTGTCACGAATGTTAGTACAACTTTCTTATTCTTGATCAACTTTCTTCGTTTATTTAAATATAAATTCACCATTATTTAAAATAGATTTCAATTGTTGTATATGCACATTTAAATGCACTGAGACAGTGAGCACAATACAAATATGAAGTACAGAAAAGATTACTTACAGTACGCACTAGTG